>NC_141013.1:29071916-29671916 GCF_052327205.1 Somniosus microcephalus
GGGAGATGAGGGCCACTCCCATGGATGTAGAGGGGCCTGTGGCGGAGCATTTTGGACCTTCTGGCATCCTAGGCAGCTCTTGGTCATGTCTTCGATGTCTCCATCGATACCTGGCCACCATACAAACGCCCTAGCTAGGTTCTTCATTTTCACTCCACCCAGATGCCCCTCGTGAAGCTCCTTTAGCACTTTATCCTGGAGTTTGGGTGGAATCACCACTCTGGATCCACACATCAAGGTTCCTCGGCACACTGACAGCTGTTCTCTTCTTTGCGAGAATGCTGGCAACAGTGGTTCGCCATGTGCTGGCCATCCCTTCACTGTTAAATCGTAGACCCGTGAGAGAGTAGGGTCATTTCTTGTCTCCCTTTCAATGGCAGAATTTGTCACCGGTAGACATTCCACTATGGTAGAGTGGAATATCTCTACTGGGTCTACTGTAGGTGCCTCTTCTATCGTTGGCAACGGTAGGCGTGATAAACCGTCAGCATTCCCATGCTGTTTTGACCCTTTGTATTCAATGTTGTATTGGTGTGCCCCTAGAAAAAGGGACCACCTCTGTAGTCTTTGTGCCGTCATAATGGGGACACCTTTTTTTAGGGTTGAATATGGAGATGAGGGGTTGATGGTCAGTCAGCAAGGTAAATTTTTGTCCGTGTAGGTAATGGTTGAATTTCTTCACTCCCCATACCAGGCTGAGTGCTTCCCTGTCTATCTGGGCATAGTTACGCTCAGCTGAATTCAATGAGCGTGACGCAAAAGCTATCGGCCGTTCCGAGCCATCAGGGAATCTATGGGACAATACCGCTCCTATGCCGTAAGGGGATGCATCGCACGCCAGTCTGATTGGTAGTGATGGGTTGTAATGAGCCAAAATTTTCTCGGATGTGACTAAGTCTTTACATTTATGGAAGGCACGTTTACAGTCTTCTTTCCATTTCCAAATCACTCCTGTCTGTAGAAGATCATTAAGAGGGTGTAGAATAGTTGATAAGTTCGGTAAAAATTTATGATAGTAATTTATTAATCCCAGGAATGACCTTAATTGTGAAACATTTTCAGGTGCTGGGGCTTTTATAACTGCTTCAATTTTTTCAGGTGACTTATGCAACCCTTCCTTATTAATTATGTGGCCACAATATGATATCTGATTTTGGAAAAATTCGCACTTGGGGCAATTTGCTCGTAGGCCCCGTTCTTTCAGCCTAGTGAGCACCTGCTCCAAATTGGCAAGGTGCTCGTTGTCATTTTCTCCTGTTATAAGGATGTCGTCTAGGTAGCATTGAGTTCCCGGAATCCCTTGCAGGACTTGCTCCATAGCTCTTTGCCAGATAGCTGGAGCTGATGCTACTCCAAAAACCAGTCGATTGTACTGGTACAGGCCTTTGTGTGTGTGTTTATTGTGAGATACTTTTTAGAGGTCTCCTCAACCTCCATCTGTAGATATGCCTGTGCCAAGTCAATTTTTGTGAAACGTTTCCCTCCGGATAGTGAGGCGAAAATATCTTCTATCCTCGGAAGAGGATACTGTACCGTGTGAAGGACCGGGTTTACAGTCACCTTAAAGTCCCCACAGATGCGAATTTTTTTCTGTTCCTCAGAGTTATTTTTCAATGTTTTTTTCATGACTGGAACGATGGGTGTTGCCCATTCGCTCCAATCTATTTTGGATAATACGCCTGCATTTTCCAAATTCTTCAGCTCTGCCTCGACTGCCGGACGTATTGCGTATGGCACCGGTCTTGCCTTAAAAAATTTTGGAATTGCTGTATCTTCCACTTTTATTGAGGCGGTGATGCCTTTCAAGGTTCCTAGTTTCTCTTGAAACACTTCTTTGGCGTTGGCCAAGATGTCTTTTAATCGTTCAGGTGTGATGTCATCATTGTTTTTTTCCTTACTGGTCACCGTCAGTGCTTGAATGGAGTGCCAGTCTAAACGTATCTTCCTTATCCATTCACGTCCCAACAACGGTGGACCACCATCTTGTAGAATGTATAAATACAACTTTTGTATTTCTTTGCCGTTGTATACCACAGGCACCCTTATTTTTCCTTTGGGGTAGACTTTCTGCCCCGTATATGTTTTTAAGATAATGGATGTGTCTTTTAGAGGTATATGCGAAAATAGCCTCTCGTAATCTCGTCGATTTATTACGGTTAGAGCTGATCCTGTATCTAGCTCCATTTTAACTGGGGACCCTGCTATTGTGAGGGTAACCCAAATGGTTTGGTAATCCTCTTTGGCAAGTACATTATGTAATTTGAGACAGCTTAGTCTCTTGTTTCCGGAGTCGCTATCGCTATTCTGGTCTTCGGAGCTATTGTCCGCCATCATTTGTAACTTCCTGTACTTTTCTTTATTGATTTTTTGTTTTCTGTCAGTGGATTTATTTTGTCCAGATTGGCATACCCGTGCAATGTGTCCAATCTTACCACATTGCCTGCATGCTTTGCCCTTGAACCAGCAGTCCCTCTGGTTATGGGTGGATCTGCCGCAGCGATAACATCTTCCGAACTCCTGTGTCATTTTATGGGTGCCGAAGTCCTGTGTCTCTTGTTGTATCTCTGCAGCTCCTTTTGCTGCTGCTTCGTATGATACAGCCATACTGAAAGCTTTGTCCAATGTTAAATCTTTTTCAGAAAGCAGTCTTTTTTGTGTTCCTTCACTTAAGAGACCGCAAACAAATTTGTCTCGAAGATAATCCGATAGTCCTGCTCCGAATTGGCAGTACTTTGATAGCTTTCTTAATTTGGTTAGGTAATCAGCATTACTTTCATTCTTGTGTTGATTTCTCTTGAAGAACTTGAATCGTTCCGCTATCAGCAGCGGTGTTGGGTTTAAATGCTCCTGCAGGGTATCAACAATTTCTTTAAAAGTCTTGTCCTTTGGTTTGGCTGGAGTGATTAAATTTCGTAACAGCCCGTATGTCTTCGCGCCCATTAAGTTCAGAAGTACTGAAGCTTTTTTTTCATCTGTTATTCCATTTGCAGTGCAATAAACCTCTACTCTTTCCACGTATGTGGTCCAATCTTCTATTTCGCCATCAAAAGCCTCAATATTACCAGATTTAGGCATTTCAGAAAAGATATGGCGCTTCCCGCGCTTTTTTTTTCTCTCTCTGTAGCAACGATATGGCGCTTCCCGTGCTTTCCCGCCGCTGCTACCGATAACAACGCTGTTTTACTGTGGTTTCCGTTTATTCACTGTTGGAGACTCGTTCCCGACGGAGGTCTAAACGCTGACCTGTTTGCCGCGCCGGCCGTCTCTCGAGTGCACCCTCCCAGTCCGTTATTGCTTGCCTCCGATTTCGCTGCCTGTCTCAGCTGTAGAGCCCGCCGCTGGAGCTCCAGCCTGACGCCCAGGAAGGATTAGCGCAGTACCTGTCACCAGCTTGGCCAGCTGGTGAAACCACAGTTTCTCTTACTTCCTTGAGTCTTCTGGATGCTGGAGGAATTGATGTAGTTGAGGTGCTGCCGAATTGCAGGTAAGTCCGTTTCCACTTCGTCGCCACTGTAGTGTCCGTGTGTAGATAAAGACACTGAAGACAGGAGTTGGTTCATAGGTATTTACTAAGCAAGTCTGGGGGGGGGTTTCTAAAGGATATACACAATACACAGGCTTATATAGCCCAAGTGGCAATTACCGGCATTACGCACACCTGGGGCTCTTAAAGGCACATACACCATAATTGCTCTTAAAGGCACATACACCACACTCTGGAGAGGCCGGTCGGTAATTATAATATTTAAATGAGGTTCTGTGCCTCAGATTTTGGCAGCCATTTGAATTTAATGGCTGCAGGCCGGGTTTCCCAGGGCTCGGAAAATTTGGCAGCTGAAGGATGGCGGGAGCTGCCAGATCCAGCAGGTAAGTGCTTTTCGAGCACTGCTTGTGGGCCAGGAGGACCAGGAGTGCTTCCCCCGGCTCCTCAAACAAACCTGCTGCTATTTCTTCCCCGCCCCTGATCTTCAGCTCCCCCCACACCCCCATGATCACTCCGCCGTGCTCAGAGCCCCCTGCCACACAACCCCCGATCTTCTCAATTTGCTGGGGACTGTCCCCAGCGGTCCCTGGCTGCTGCCTTGTACCGTAGCTGGCCAGCCTCTCAAACTGGCCGGCTGCCAGGCAGGAAATGGAATAAAAACATTCTAATGAAGTCCTGTTGTTAAATTCGACAGGACCTCCGCATTCTCGGCATTTCCAGGTTTTCCGGCCACTGACGGACACGCCCTCTCCCAGGAATCTTCCTTCCCAGCTCTAGCAGGGAAGTTGGCTGGCTGCCCTTGTCCACCCTGCTGCATGTAAATGACTAGGCACGGTGAGGCCCTGCCTCTACTACTACTGAACCCAGGGGCCACAAGGAGAAGGGCGGCAGGAAATAGTGTGCAGGGGCTGCTCTATTTAACATGGTTGCTCCATTGTTGCTGGGCAGCAAATTCAAAATGGTATGATGAACTTACAGCTGGGACCTGCCGGACTACTTCTCCATCTCTTACTTTTTCTGTATCTTGGGGTGGGCACACTTAATGTCCCTGGGGCAAAATATTTAGCTTTTACATTTTTTAAGCCCATTTCCTTCACAGCTCGCTTAAGCAAATTGTCCATCCTTGATCAAAGAAAATCAGAAGTGATCTAATTCAGTAGTTCTCTAATCTTTTTAAGCAAAGTCTCACCAAAACATCAGCCTCTTGTGCTCTGTAGCTAAGCATGCTTCTGCATGGTTACAGAAGGTATCTTTCCTACTCCTCCTCTGCTCCTATCTCTCCTCAACTTTCGTTTCTGTCCATCTCCCCTTTATTTCTGTCTTTCTAATTGTTCTCTTCTCACTTCTGTTTCTCCTTCTCCATCTCTGTCTCTCCTCCTCCATTTCTGCTGTACCTCCTCCTATTGCACTTTTATGGCTCTATCTCCTATGCCATTTCTGTCACTCAGTCTCCTCATTCACTTTTCACTCTCCTCTTCCCACTTTTCAACAGGTCAGAACACTCTTGATGCATGCAGACTGAGAAACGCTTGGGCTGAATAAATAGATGGGTTAGAAAGCACTAAAAGTGGGAGGGTGAATAAGTAGGTGCCCCAGAAAGTACTCAGGACATTGGGACACGCAGGCAAGCAGATGGGCTAAGAAGCACTCAGGGCAGGTGGGTCAGGAACTACCTGAGGCAGGAGGACGAGTGAACTGGTGGGCTGGATAATATTTGAGGCAGACAGGCATTTTGAATAGCTGAGAAATTAGTGAAAGCAGTTGGGCTTGCAATCTGTCAGGCACTTGGGATATACGAGACAAAAAGCACTTGGGTTATATTAGTGAGCAAGCAGGCTGGAAGGCACTAGAAGCAGACAGGCCAAGAGGCACTTGGGATGTTGAGCAGAGAGATCAAGACACACTTAGGTGGGCAGGCGTGCAAGTGAGTCAGCGGGCCTTGGGCTGAGCGGGCAGCACTTGGCTGAGCAAAAAGGCCTAGAAACACGTGGGCTGGGCAGGCAGGAGACT
The DNA here is from genome assembly GCF_052327205.1 of Somniosus microcephalus. Classification (NCBI taxonomy): domain Eukaryota; kingdom Metazoa; phylum Chordata; class Chondrichthyes; order Squaliformes; family Somniosidae; genus Somniosus; species Somniosus microcephalus. The sequence goes on from NC_141013.1 coordinate 29,077,411, forward strand.
TTTATAGCCTGACTCACTCCACTGAGAATTGTTCTCGGCTGGTCAAACCTGCCCAGAACCATAGCTGTTAATTCAATCCATAGTCTGTGCTGAGTTACCTGATTTTGGCTAGGGCAGTGATAGGGGCATTGTCATTAGTTGCAGGGCCTCTGGGTTATGGAAAGGAAAATTGCTTGTGCAGATTGGTTGTGCAGTGACCCTGGCTGGAAGTGCGTAAATGTGAATGGGCTAAAAATTCAGTTTGGGGCGCCCAGCTCGCCTGGGCGCCGGAATTACCGCTGCGCGCGGAGCCACTTGCGCCATCGGGATATTCAGTTTCAGTGCCCCAAGTGGAAGCTGGCCGCTAAACAAGGCTTTCGGCACCCCGCTTGGGGGCGCTGAAACTGAATATCGGCGCGCAAAGTGCCGCAGCGCCACCCGCTGCGGCACGGCAGGCTGCGGTACTGCAGGCCTTCCTCCCACTGTTAAGGGGGAGGTGCCTGCAACAGCGCGATCCCCGCTCGCGAGTGCCGGCAAATGAGCCCGGCACCAAGGAGAAGTGCCGGGCCCTCGGGAAACAGCCGGCAATGCCGCGGGGGTGGGGGGAAGGAGGCCGGGGACGGAGGTGCGGGCAGGCGGCCGCTGAAAAAGCGGCCGGCCGCACCTCCACCTTAACTCGCCCCACTACCGCCACAGGTAGGCCCCTGTGTACCGGTCGCTGTTTGCGGCCGGCGCGGAGGAGGCGGGCGCGACCAAATATGGCCAGCGGGGCAATAGCGGGGCGCTGCGCACACCGATGACGTCATCGGTGGCGGCGCAGCGCTACAGGCTAACGCCGCCATTAGCGCCCCGCTAAATATCGCGGTGGTTGTGGCCAGAGGCGCAAAAGCCCTCTTTGGGCGCAAACTGGTGGCGCAGGCCACTCAATTTCTAGGCCAATGTCTCTGAAGATATGATCGGTCTCATTTGTTTGCCCACCACAGTTGAATAGCCTGTTGACCAACTCACTGTTAAAGCTCACATTTTAATACTTGAGCAAGGTACCAGAGGGACCAAATCAATGAGCTGGATTTTGTCAATGGGGAGCTTTTGGAGGTGGGACTGCTGCTTGCCAGCTTTCAATCCTGCCTCCATCAGCTTCTGGCCAACCAGCAGGATTTCCCCTGATTGACCTGGTTAAGCCCGCCCAGCGGGCTCAGCAGGCCAATTAGGGGGAAGTCAGTGACAGAGCACGTCAACGTCTGACGTGCCATCTGTCAAGATTTTTTGAAAAAAGACATGTCAGCGTTTGACAGCTCTGTGAAGCTGTCAAACACTGACATTCTGTGTAGTTTGATGAGTCCTTGTGTTCAGGACTCATCAAACCTTTCAACTTTGCAGAAATCACCTGGCTGTTGGATCGGAGGACCTGGGGCAGGACGGCTTCCCGCCTCCTGGCAAGAGGGCACGGAGGTGGGATGGGGCGGGTGAAAATTCTGCAACTTTACCGGCAGCCCTGCCTCCGTACCCGCCTCCTCGGGGCTGACAAAATCCAGCCCAATGTCTTTAGGAGGAGAATATTGTAGAGAACAAAAAACCTTCACAGACAACAGCCTTAATAATGTGGATGGTCTCTCAGCAATCTTAAAGGAATAAAAGAGGTTTATTATTATACATTGTATAATAAACTATAAAGCTTCTCTACTTTAAAAATATACAATAGTTATCAGATCTTTAGATTTATGCCCAAAATGCAAATCCATTTCTGCATTGACACCAAGTGCAACTGTCTGATTATCTAACAGGATGTACAGATACAGTTGATTCTGTAGTGTGAACATATTGAAGCTCTTTTTGTCATAGATGCTCACTTAGGAATTTAAAATCTAAGTACCTGCTGTGCCTTGTAAAATTATTATGAGTAAATAATAGGGAAATGTTACATTCTGCTGCTTTTGAACTGTATATTAAAGCAGACCAGGAACTTTCACTTCACTACTAACCAATCCATTAGAATTTACAATAGGCAAAAAAAGCACAGCATTTAGCTTTAAATTGGGAATTGATCCCAGCAAATCCAAGGTGAAGAATATGATGAAACAGCTGATGTAGGGGATAACTCATGGTCCCGACAATATCACAGTAAATATCCAGATCAATGGCAGATGGCATTGAAAGAATACTTGGATATGTAGTGCCGTAACCTACAGGGCTATGGACCAAAAGCTGGAAAGTGGGATTAGGGTGGATAGCTCTTTTTCGGCCGGCACAGACACGATGGGCTGAATGGCCTCCTGTGCCATAAATTTCTATGATTCTATATCAAATTGTATGGCAATATCCTCCTCAGTTGGTGCACATAACAATACCTCTCAGAGTTATTTAATCATTGCACAAGAAAGGAGGCAAGACTGACTAAAAGACCTAACACCATGCTCCTGTGTATTACTTTGTAGGATGAGATAGAGACCATACAATGTCTGCGTACTACCATTGAATGAAAACTCGAGGAGACCAAGCAGCGTTCCGATAAGGAAAATCGAACATTGAGTATATATTTTGCTTAGAATAAATCATGCCATGACAGTTATAATTCCAAATCCTATATTTCATCAGCTTTATTGATTTTAGGATTGTTTTCAACTCAATGCACTGGTTGTCATTATGGAAGATCCCGTGTCTCTACGTGATTCCTAAGAAAATTGCATCTTGTCATTAAGAACATGTATGAGTAATCCCAATGGTATGTGAAACAGAAGGTCAGCTATCAGATCAGTTCAACATCAACTGAGGTGTTGGGTCGCAATGTATGTAGTTGTTTCTGTTTGCGGACATTAATGGATTGGCTCCAACTAAAGTGCTTAGTATACTTGGCTGTGGCCCAAATCTGTTCTATATGTGTAGGAAAATATGGCTAACTTAGAAATTGATGGCTAACTTAGAAAATATGGCTAACTTAGAATCTTGGAGTTTTCCTATTAGCTCAGATGATAAAGGAACTCTGTGTCAGCTTGGCTCAGTTGGTTGTATTTTCGTCTCTTGGTTGGAAGGTTATGGGTTCAAACCCCAATCCTGGACTTGTGTCGCCATTTATGTTGACACTTCAGTACAATACTCAGAGAGTACGGTGAACCCGTACAGAGAGTACGGGTTCAAATCTGGCCTCGGGTGACTGTCTGTGTGGAGTTTGCACATTCTCCCCGTGTTTGCGTGGGTTTTCTCCGGGTGCTCCGGTTTCCTCCCACAGTCCAAAATGTGCGGGTTAGGTTGATTGGCCATGATAAAAATTGACCCTTAGTGTTAGGGGGGATTAAATACACGGGGTTACGGGGATAGGGCTTGGGTGGGCTGGCTGTCGGTGTAGGGACCGGGTGCTAGGGTTTGGATGATCAGCCATGATCTCGTTGAATGGCGGAGCAGGCTCGAAGGGCCGAATGGCCTACTCCTGCTCCTATCTTCTATGTTTCTATGTTGTGCTGTGCTTTGGATAAGACATTAAACTGAGATTCTACCTGCTTATTTCAAACGGTTGGGTAGACATTTTGGATCCCATGGTTCTATTCAAAAAAGAGCCTGGAGTTCTCGTGATGTCCTGGCTGGTACTAGTTGAAGTAAGATTTAAAAATGAGCGTAACAGGGCACGTTTAGTAGAACGCAATTGCGCAGCAAAATGTTTAAAGATGAAATGTACTAATTACTCGTATGTTTAATTGCAGAAATGACCATACCAGTTTAGAGAGATGAAACTTACAAAAAGAGACACTGACATAACCCTTTTCTGGAAAAACGAAACTTAGTAGTGGTCAAGAGAGAGAGGGTCTCGTTTCTCAGAAATCACATGACCTGATGACTCATTTCCAAGAAATCAGAGGGGCCACAGGCCCATACAGTGAAAAGTGAAACTTATGTTATTGGTTACCTTGTAGAAGTTAGACACACCTAGTTAGTGATTAATGTATAGACTTTTAAATCGATTGGACCTCTGGAGTAGGAGGTCTCGGAATATGTGTATAACTGTGTAAACCTCAAGAGATTCGGTGGAGTTGGAGCCTTGTGTTGGGACGCAAGAGCCATAGCTCCCCAGGCCTGAATAAACCATTTTTACTTCAATTATTGGGTCTGTCTTTCTTACAACAAGCCAGTGTTGTCGACTTTGTATATCACTCAGTCCACACTTTGGGGGCTTACTTCACTAGTCATTGCTGTTTATGGAGAATTACCATGCACAAAATGGCTGCCACATTTGTTTACATAACATATTTCTGCCAAGAACACACGAGCTGCAACATATGTTCATCAACATTCTGTTTTCTCCAAAAAGCCTGCACAATTCCATACAATGCTTTCCATACCTATAGGACATTATACTATATCATGCCATTATATATTTTTTTATTCGTTTATGGGATGAGGGTGTCGCTGGAAAGGCCAGCATTTATTGCCCATCCCTAATTGCCCTTGAGAAGGTGGTGGTGAGCCGCCTTCTTGAAACACTGCAGTCCGTGTGGTGATGGTACTCCCACAGTGCTGTTAGGTAGGGAGTTCCAGGATTTTGACCCAGCGACGATGAAGGATCGGCGATATACTTCTAAGTCAGGATGGTGTGTGACTTAGAGGGGAACTTGGAGGTGGTGGTGTTTCCATGCGCCTGCTGCCCTTGTCCTTCTAGGTGGAAGAGGTCGCGGGTTTGGGAGGTGCTGATGAAGAAGCCTTGGCGAGTTGCTGCAATACATCTTGTAGATGGTACACACTGCAGCCACGGTACGCCAGTGGTGGAGGGAGTGAATGTTTAAGGTGGTAGATGGGGTGCCAATCAAGCGGGTTGCTTTGTCCTGGATGGTGTCGAGCTTCTTGAGTGTTGTTGGAGCTGCACTCATCCAGGCAAGTGGAGAGTATCCCATCACACTCCTGACTCGTGCCTTGTAGATGGTGGAAAGGCTTTGGTATTTTGTCTCCTATTCTCAGAAGTTCAAACATAGAGAAACCCACGGAATATGTACTGGCTATAGTAAATCTGTTGGCACCCCATATAATTTTTTTTCACAGCTAAATAGGCTCCCACCAACAACTAGTCTCAAATTTGTTAGACAATTCTCTTTGCTATTGTTTCCACTAGCTGCATAAATATATATGTTATGAATGTAGGTTACAAAAATGTTATTTAGATTAAAGATGTTTAATTATCTCTGTGTGAAGGGGGAGTACATGTGAGAGTAGTAGAATAGCAATCTGTCAATTTGTGGTGTTTATATTAAATGGCACTCTGTTATTAAGAAACAAAGATGAGAAGGCATTGAAATTGGGTTTTGTGTAATGTGTTGAGCTAGGCATCAATGGCATCTTTTATAACAAAGGTATACTCTTATTCATTAATAGGAGCCGCTAGTACAAATGAGAAACTGTCACACCCCTTTTCATAGAAACAGCTCAATAATTGTGCCAATTTCATTCTGCCGTATTTGTAGGGTGTGTTTTGCAATATTGGAAATCTGTGTAGTTTCTCTGGTGTTGCAACTTTAACGCTCATATGAGTTTTGTCTTTGCCTGTCTGATTGTAGAACCTTCCTGATGTTGCAATGCTAGCCTGTACAGAGCCCAACATCCCAGAAGCAAGGAGCGAGAACATCCTTCTGGGAGGGTATCAAGGGGGTTGCAATTTAATGCAGTTGTTTCATGTTCTGCGGAGGGATTGACATTCACTGGTATCTGTGAGTGAAGGTTTTATGGGTGATGCTGTAGCCTTCTTTATGGCTGGGTGGTAAATGAGAGCCAATCAAATAACAAAATGTATCTAGTGGTTAGTATTCCCAATTTAATACAAATGAAGAATGAGGTATGGCGTTTTTTGCACCAGCTTGTAGGACCGTAAAACGCCCAAGCATTACAAGTCTTTAAGATAAGCGGTAGTGTAATTTGTTTACTGGAGTGCAGGAGTGCACAATAGTGCATGAAAAAATTGTCTTTGTCCACTCATACATTAAGGTGAGCATGATATTACCTGGATTTTATACTGCTGTGCTTCTATATGCATATAGAATATAAATTTACAAACTAAAATATGCAATGGGGAGGGATTACTCTGTATTTGATTTTTCTCTACTGGCCAAGGGTACTGTTCATGCCCCATTTTAGATCTTGGGATTGCAGGTTTACACCACTTGCACTGTAAATGCAGGCAGGCATACAATTAAACAGATGAACTCCTGTCTAAAATTAGATGATATTTTGTAAGTGGAAGCATTTGGAGATGTGTGTGTTGTTTATGCACATCTTATGGTCGTGAATGTGACTGCAGCCTAACTATACAGAATAATTTCAATGTTAAAACCACCTCATTAATAGTGTAAAATTCTCAAGTTTAATATTTGGAGTTGTATCAACACAATTCTACTCCACAGCTCTGCTACTGCAGAGGAAGAAAATGTTCTAATCTTTAAAAAAAAAACATCCTCTCCTTTTTTGAAGGCGTTGCCTCCTTTTTAGGTTATGGTTCCGTGGTGCTGAATTTCTTTGGTACCTTGCCCAAGTGACCATTAGTTACGTGCATATCATGCAGTGAGTGTCAGCAGGCCACAGATAGATCAGGGTGGGCATCACACCCAACCCTCATCCTATACTCATCTGCCATCCACACACATGCACTTCAAGCAACGATCACTGGATAATGAGCAGGAACCTGGCCTACTATTTCCCCTCCCTAGCCCTCAGCTGCTGACACCAGCTGTAGTTTACTGCCACTAGAGCTGATATCAACTAGCTCAGCAGAGACTGGGGATTGAACTTGAGACCTTTCTAGTGCGCATGGTTTAGCTATTTGCTGAATAAACTCGCTGAGCCATCAGAGTAGCCCAGAACTTGGCCATTCTGTTTACTTCATGCGTCCATGGCTCCTGGTACGGCCTTAAATCTCCTTAAATGAGGTCTGGAGTACTGTATACTGCTGCTGGGTGTGAAATAATTCTCAGAACCAATAAAGTATACTCAGTGGAGAATTGTAGAATACCAGTTTATTCGAAGACCTGATTAGTGATAAATGACAAATTTTCAACTCTCAAAAGCTGAGTATGAACAGAAAATCAACATTACTCCAAATATTATAAATATGTGTTGTAGAAACAGAAGTAATTCAACGGTGATAGATCGGTAATATAATAAAAGTCTTGTATATAGTGCGGTCGCACTTTAAATATGCCCGTAGGTCAAAAAGAAAACTCACGTTTTCCTGATTAGCTCCTGGGAAACTTGAGCCAATCAAAACACACTTTTAACACTTACTTCACTGTCTGTAAGCATGTCTCTCAAAAATTTCTCAGCAATCCTCAGGTTTCTTTGCTTTCTCAGATTCCTCTTTGCTTTCATGTATAACATATACAAAGGGCTGGATTTTCTCAGCCCCGAGGAGGCGGGTATGGAGGCGGGACTGCCGGTAAAGTTGCAGAAAGTGGGTCGGATGGCAAACCCGCCCCCATCCTGCCTCCATGCCCTTTTGCCAGGAGACGGGAAGCCGTCCTGTCCCAGGTCCCGTCTCCTTAAGGCGGGAAGGGGTTAGGGTTAGGGTTCGACTGCCTGTTAACAGGTAGTTAACAGGCAGAAAAAGGATTAGTCCCATTTTACCTTTTCAGGTGAAGGCTTCCTGACCTCAGAGAACCCCGGCGGGTTGGAGGAGTCGAGTAGGAGGTCTGCGGGGGTCGGAGGGGCCTGAAAGTGAGATGTAGAGGTGAGTGATGGGTGCAAGTATGGAGTGGTAAGTATGTGAGGTGAGTGTTAAGTGTTAGAAAATGTTCACTTACCTTTGTTTCTGCCTACAGCCTTCAGCTGCTGTGGCTCTGGAGTCCCCGACATCCCCATTGTAGATTTCACAGATCCTCCGAACCAACAGTCATCTGCTTTCTACAAAGTTGAAAGGTTTGATGAGTCCTGAACACAAGGCCTCATCAAACTACACAGAGGGCTGGATTTTATCAGTGTGGGCGGGCTGGGGCGTGTCAGGTGGAAATCGTGCCAGGACCCCGACTCCTAATTGAAGTGCTGAAAAAGTGGGATTTTCCTCTAATTGGCCAATTGATTTCCTGCATGTGGGAACCCCTGGCCCAATGAGTCTTTTCAGACAGAAAGTCGCCTCCGATGACGTCATCAATGCTGCTGGATTTAAGGCCTGCAAGCATCCTTGCTTTTTCTGGAGACTGCAACCTTTATGGCCATTGTTGTCTTCACCTTCATCGTCAACTATGTCCAGCAGTAGGCCAAAGTGTGCTCCACGCTTCGATGAGCCCTCTCTCCAAGCTCTGGTGGAGGGAGCGAGATCCAGGAAGGAGGTGCTGTTCCCTTACTCAGGGAGAAAAAAGCCACCCCAGCATAAAAAAGCTGTGTGGCTGCAAGTGGCCCAGGAGGTCAGTTCCATCTCGCTGAGCCACAGAACCTGGCTGCAATGCAGGAAGAGGTTTCATGATCTTCTCTGAACAGGAAAAGTGAGTATGACTTTCCCATCACCCTCAATCTGATCCCCATCGCCTCTCCTCACCAGCACTCCGCATTGCCAACCTCTTCCTCCACATTCCACTTGACACTTACATGACTGCACCCTTACCAATTCCCTCTCTCTCTAAGGTCACATTCATTTAACTATTCGACCATGTAGCCCTCACACTCCCTATCACAGTGATGCCATGACAACAACAACTTTCAGCACACCGGGAGGGTCCTTTATATCCTTCTAAGCATCTATGCTATGGATTCTCTACACTCACTCCTTCATTCTCACTCAAACTCCACTTGTGTCTCTCATTGCAGGAAAAGAGAGCCCACAATAAGAGGGAAAGAGCCATGACTGGAGGAGGGCCACCCTCAGTAGCCCCGCTCACCCCCTGGGAGGAGGCGGCCCTGGAGATTGCCGGAATCGAGGAGGATTCCCAAGTGGGGGACGGACAGATGGGTGTATCGCAGTGAGCTGGTGACAGAATAGTTTGGCATCTCTCTCATTGACATTGCATGAGTCACTGATAATGAATCTGATGCTCTAACAGATTGACTTATGATCATCTGCACTTTTCAATGTTCATGTAACCTTGACCTCACATCTCTAACTCTTTCCTTCACTCCCCCACAGGACCATCGAGAGCCCCTGTCCCCACTGCCCAGGAGGAAGAGCCTGAGCTTCCAGACTTCTCCGAGGAAGCTGCAACCTCTGAGGGCGCAGCGTCAGCAGAATTCAGAGCTCCCAGCACCAGCGCAGACACTCACACCTCGGTGGGACCTTCGCGAGATAGAGTAGTGTTGTCACCTGGTGTATCACAGCTCACAAGTGAGCATCAGCAGATGGTGGAGACAGGGACAGCAGTGGAGAGTCCTCGTCGGAGGTTGCAGGACTCTGCCAGCTCAGCTCAACTGCATGTCGACCCTGTGCCTCCGGCTCCATCCAGAAGGAGAGCGGTGCTTGAACTCCAGGAACAGGTGCAGGAGTCTCTGGCAAGTTTTGTCTCCAGGGTCGCTGCGAATGTGGAGCGAATGGAGGAGTCCGTCGCTAACATGAGCAGAGCCTTTGTGGAGGCATTGGCGCATGAACGCATCACCGCGGAAAGGATGGCAACCTCCGTGGAAAGGATGGCTACCTCCATGGTAAGGCTGGCTACCATAGAGGAGGATGGCTACAGTAGAAAAGAGGATGGCTACGGCCATGGAGGAGCTTAGTCGCCAGGGTATGGAAAACATGGTAATTGTTCAGAATAGACTGACATCTCTTGAGGAGCGATGGTCAGCTATTGAGCAAACAAACCAGACCTTCATGCAAGTTCTCTGGAGTAGGACTTCCAGTGTAGAAACGGGTCCTCATGGCCCCCCTGCAGTACAGCAATGTGCTGTCCAGCCACTCGCTAGCTCTGAAGTGGGGCTGACCCATGAGAGGGATGTTGGTGGCATACAACAAGGAAGTGGGGGCTCCTCTCCAAGCGCTCACACGACCATGCCACTGCAGAGCCCTCGGTCAGAGCCCCACCAGAGTCCCCACCCAACTAAGATTGGCGTCTCAACCCCTGCACAGCCGCAGGAGCAGCAGACTGTTGCCGAGCCCTCACAGGTTTGCAACCCCAGAGGACGCCCACCACAGGTGTTGAGGCAGGAGCAGCAAGAACATCAGCAAGGGGCCTCCACATCAGCTGAAGCCACAGGGGAAACACCACGTAGGAGCACGCGTAAGAGGAAGATAATGCACAAGTAGTCACAATGGTTGTCATTTGGGCGTAATGTTGTGTTTAATTTTGAGAAGCCATCAGTTGCTTATTGTCATAAAAAATTCTGAAGGCAAACTGTTGCAGTTGTGGCGTGTGTCATTTCGCTAATGGGACTTCCACATTGAGGGCTTAGGGCGACTTGCAATTGTCAGTATGCTGGTCAGAGTGAGAGGAATCTGCAGGTTCTTGTCCATTGTCGATGCTCTGGTAAGAAGGTGCAAGGCTAAACTGTTTGATTGTGCAGGCTAAACAAATGTGACCTACATGAGTGCGTCCCTTGCATCCCGGGCAACAATATGGTGGCGCTCTGGTGCCTTCTGGCCTGTGCATCTTCAGGTGGGTGACTAGCAGCTTGGTGCTCCTGTTGATGTTCCTACTGTTGGTGTTGCTGTTGCTCATGGTTCTGCTGCTGCCACGGCTGGTCTTCATCTGAACCTGATGTCCAGGAGGAAAGGAATTAAATGGTCGCCATGCTTCTGGTATATGCCTCAGTTGAGGAAGCGCTTAGTCAAGGTGGGGAGAGGGGTTTCCAAGGAGGTCACACTGAAGATGGGTGTCAGGCTCCAAACGTCCACAACACTGAGTATGCCTGCTACAAGTCCCCCACAGACCTGAAACAACAAAGTTCTGCCACCTGCAAATGATCATCGGTGAAAACTACTTTGTAATGGTGAAACTGCAGCTGTTCGTAAGCAATCCACTAGTGAGGCCACCAGGATTACCTGCCGTGTTCCAGAGGAGGCGTGTAGGATGGGGGAAATGTGTTAAAATCGGAAAGGCCTCTCAAAATGGGATTATAGAGGCAATTAAATGGTTGTTAAGGGCCTTAAGGGCCTATCCCGCCTTGGAGGCGGGATGGAAAGCGGGTCAGAAAACAAGCACTTGGGAAAATTGCTCGGAAGCGGGATGGAGGCGGGAACGGGCCCGCCCACCAGTTTTGGCGATTTTAACAACTCTCACGCCTCCAAACCTGCCTCCTCGGGGCTGGGAAAATCGAGCCCAGAATGTCAGTGTTTGACAGCTTCACAGAGCTGTCAGACGCTGACATTTCTTCTTTCAAGAAGTCTTGACAAATGGCACGTCAGACGTTGACGTGCTCTGTCAGTGACTTCCCCCTAATAGGTCTGCTGAGCCCGCAGGGCGGGCTTAACAAGTTCAATCGGGAAAATCCCGCTGGTTGGCCAGAACATGACAAGCAGCAGTCCTGCCTCCAACACGTCTCCATTCACAAAATCCAGCCCTAAATGTTCGCCATATCCTGTAATTCACCTTAAGCAACACCACTGGTATATGTTTTTAATTCTGACCTTTATCAATGAGCGCTATAAGTGCTGTAAGTTTAAAAAATTGTAATAAATTTGATGTGTGTCTTAAATTTTACTATGTGCTTTTCAATGTCTGGAACTCTGCTCGAATTTGACTTCCTGGACTCCTCTGTCATCAAGATTACATACACTACTCTGCTGGACTACACTGCATGACTTGACTGCTGTGACTTTGCTCTTCTACCGCTTTAAGTTTTAAGGTAATGTTTTCTGGCCTACAGCCCATCCCCTACCTGCTACTGTTACCTGCTGAGCTTCAGACTGTACTTCAATGCACTGCTGGTTTTTCAGCTTTATTTTGCTACTGTGTGGGTTCTGAACAGAAATCCACTTTCTCCTGGGCTACAATCCATTTTTCTGCTGATTTCTAGACCTTACAGTGACCTCCACCATCGCTGTTGTTTTCTACGGAGATTGAATTCTCTACTGGGCTGCCTCTATTCTGGTACCTAGCCTACTCCTGTGTCCTCAATTTTCTGCTCCTCTGCTGGGAAATTTTCACGCTACGCTGAGCTAGCTCTGGTCTCTTGCTGGTCCCATCCTGCTCTGGATTCTGCTCTGAATGACCTTTCCTTTGCCGCTTTCAACGCTTCCTGTGGCCACTGACTCCACTCATCCATCAGAACTTCTTCATCACCCTTCACTGGACTGGGTAAGTCTGGTTCACTAAGCTTCTACTGCTGCTCCAGATCTTGTGAGCAGCAGATTCCCTGGTGTACAAGAACACCCAGGTCTCTTTGCACTTCCCCTTCTCCCAATCTATTGCCATTCAAATAATAATCTGCCTTCCTGTTTTTGCCACCAAAGTGGATAACCTCACACTTATCCACATTATAGTGCATTTGCCATGTTTCTGCCCAATCACCCAACCTGTCCAAATCGTGCTGGAGTTTCACAACATCCTCCTCACAGCATACCCTCCCACCCAGCTTTGTGTCGTCTGCAAATTTGGAGATATTACATCCAATTCCCTTGTCCAGATCATTAATATATATTGTGAACAGCTGGGGTCCTAGGACCGATCCTTGCGGTACCCCACTAGTCACTGCCTGCCACTCGGAAAACGACCCGTTTATTCCAACTCTTTTCTTTCTGTCCGCCAACCGGTTCTCTATCCAAGTCAATACCTTGCCCCCAATCCCATGTGCCTTAATTTTGCACGCTAATCTCTTATGCGGGACATTATCGAAAGTCTTCTGAAAGTCCAAATACACCACATCCACTGGTTCTCCCTCATCTATTTTACCAGTTACATCCTCAAAAAATTCCAGTAGATTAGTCAAGCATGATTTACCTTTTGTAAATCCATGTTGACTTTGTCCGATCCAGTCACTGCTTTCCAAGTGCTCTGCTATTACATCTTTTATAATGGACTCTAGCATTTTCCACACTACCAATGTCAAGCTTACCGGTGTAGGGGGTTTTGTTCCAGGGGCTTATCCTTAGACGATCTCCCTCATCTGCATTGATCCTGTGGATTTACCTTTCACCATCCCCTGGCTCCCTGAGCTTTACTGTTTTTGGTTATTTAGTTTGACTCCCACTGCTTCTCTGCTGGTATACTGGATTTGCTGGTACATCACTTATCAACGAGGCCACTACTCACCTCTGTTGAACCCCTGGACAAAACCTATGCTGGCTCATGGTTGACTTTCCACACTTTTTTGGATCTCCATTTTCCACAGGACAACCTCCAGCAGTGCACCCACTAATACTCTGATCCTCAAACAGCTCCTGGGCTTACTTGCCCTCCAGAGTTTGGGCAGGATTGGAGGTGGGTCCGCTGTCAAAATAGTAAAGGTTGGCGTCACTGCAGCCAGGTACTCCTGACGACCTCCCTGCTTGTGTCCTCCTGTGCAATGTGCAACCAGACTGCGTTGATCTCCTGGGGAGGTCTCTTCCGCCCATGGGAAGGGAAGAGAATCTCCCCATGTGCTGTGACTCCCTCCATGTGGAGGGAGTCATGCGTGAGCCTGGGTGCAGCCGTGCACCTTTGTGCAGTGCTTGTCAGTATTTGCAGCACCTCAGTGCTGCAGAACGCTGACAGCCCAACTGTCAAATTCAATGTGGTAGTGGTCACGTTAAGGAAACTGGCTAATGACGCATCAGCAAATGACGTCATCAGACCCGCTTCCTGCTAATTGGCCAGGAACCCCGCAGGGCTTAACAAGGACAATCAACGAAAATCATTTTCACAGAACAACTGCAGACGGTAGCGGGACCGGAACTCGCCAAACAGCTCTCCCGCTGCCATCCCATCTCCACAGGGAAAATCCGGCCCTTTGTCTGCAATCCAAACTGACTCCACCCTGTCTACAAGTCAACTTCATCCCACCACAGGCCCTCTGACTTTAACATTGAACTCTCACATAATGTCACCGCCCTTTTGCAGTCAGGAAATAGCTATCCTAATTTTTGCCATCCTTAGGTAACCTGTGTTTTCTTTGTCCATTTGTGTGTGTATTTTAGCTGCCACTCAGGACCTGAGACAATTCTTTTTATCTCCCTTTCTTTTTTCTCTTCTCTTAACCCACCTTGGCCCCTTCTCTCCTGTTTCCTCCCCTTCCTGACACCCAGTCATACCACCATTCATTTGTCCCCTCTCAGGTACTTTGTTTCCCTCATCCCCACCTCAACCCTTCACTATTTTTCTGCCATCCTACGCTCCTGCTGCCGTCCCAGCCATGAATCCCCGTTGTATAAGCTCACACCACCCTTTGTGCCTCTCTCAGCATTCTCTGAAGAACCCATTGAGGCACCCGTCACTACCTCCTTACAAGCAGCAACCCCAACTGCCCTATCCTCCTCTCTCCCTGACATTCCCATCCAGCGCACTGGCTGGGAGCTAATCTTGCCAACCTCCTGCCCGTTCTGTTCACCCCACCCATGCTGCCCCCTAAGACTCTGCCAGTGGATCAACAATTACCACCCCTCAAGAATGTCCGTTCACTCATGACGAGGGTCTTGCCACCCATTACCTTACTGTGGATGATTGCATTGACATCATAGCTTTAATGGAATGTTGACTCACAGGTGGCAACACTGTCCCTTACTGAATCCTTCCTGCCTGGCTATACTTTACACCACCTGCCCCGCCCAAACTGCCAGGTTGGAAGTGTGGCACTTATCACTAAATTACACCTTGGTCTCTTGACCTAGTCCTCTGGCATTTCTCCTGCTTCCAGCACCGCACCTTGTTCCACCCCTCTCGCCTCTCCTTTAAAATCCTCATTTTCTACTATTCCCCCCCCCGCAAGCCCCACCCGAGTTTCGCACTGAGATATCCTCACTCCTTTCCTCCCTCAGCATTTGCATTCAGTGACTCCTCATCCTTGGTGATTTCAATTTCAACTCACGTTGCCGTCTCTCTTATTTTGCTGCCTCCCTGTCCTCCATTACCCTCTCCCTCCACATAAACTCTCCTACCCTTATTCACGACCACCCTCTTGACATTGCCATCACACTTGGCCTCTCTACTCCCACTGTCTCAATCACAGACTAGCCTATATGTGATCACTTCCTTGTATGCCTCACCACTCACATCTCCCTACCCCTTCCATCCCCATTTCCTTTGGCATCTGCCCCTGAAAAAAATTCCAGTCCTGGATGAACCGCAATTTCCTCCAGTTATACATTGGGAAGACCGAAGCCATCATCTTCATCCCCCACCACAAACTACTGTATGTACTTTAGCCACCGGTTCCATCCCCACCCTGTTGTAATACAGTGTATTATCTGACTTACTATGAGAACAGCACAGGAGATCTGCCAGGTTTTTTTTATAACTATTTTTTATTGGGCACATGTTCTTGTCACACTATTATAAAAGTACTTAAAATGCTAATCAGTTTTATCAGGCAGCTTGGGTCTGTCTGAATCAGGTTTACTGAACCCAATAGAGAGAGACTTTTTCCCTTTTACTTGTAATGCACAATTTCATATTGTATCAATTTAAGCTCCCAATTCAAGAAGCCCTGATCTGGCTAGTGACACAATCATTTTGTTTGATCATGTTCCAATCTGTGCTGACACTGTAATCGATTCAGAGCATTAAAAAAACCCACAGTAAGTAAAGGCTGAATGAGTTTCAGGAAGACTCATCTTCATGGGTTCTAGAAAAAGAGATGGGAGAGTTTATATCCTTTTAACAGCACTTGTAACATAGAAACATACATAGAAACATAGAAGATAGGAGCAGGAGTAGGCCATTCAGTCCTTCGAGCCTGCTCCGCCATTCAATGAGATCATGGCTGATCATCCAAATTCAGTACCCAGCCCCTGCCTTCTCCCCATATCCCTTGATCCCTTTAGCCTGAAGAAATATATCCAACTCTTTCTTGAATATACTTAATGAACTGGCCTCTACCGCCCTCTGTGGCAGAGAATTCCACAGGTTCACCACTCTCTGGGTGAAGAAATTCCTCCTCATTTCAGTCCTAAATGGCTTACCCCTTATCCTTAGACTATGACCCCTGGTTCTGGACTCCCCAGCCATCAGAAACATCCTTCCTGCATCTAGTCTGTCCAGGCCTGACAGAATTTTATAGGTTTCGATGAGATCCCCTCTCAATCTTCTAAACTCCAGTGAGTATAAGCCCAATCGACACAATCTCTCCTCATACATCATTCCTGCTATCCCAGGTATCAGCCTGGTGAATCTTCGCTGCACTCCTTCCATGGCAAGAACGTCCTTCCTCAGGTAAGGCGACCAAAACTGCACACAATACTCAAGGTGTGGTCTCACCAAGGCCCTGTACAACTGCAGCAAGACATCCTTGTTCTTGTACTCGAACCCTCTTGCTACGAAGGCCAACATACCATTTGCCTTCTTAACCGCCTGCTGCACCTGCATGCTTACCTTCAGCGACTGGTGTACAAGAACACCCAGGTCTCTTTGCACTTCCCCTTCTCCCAATCTATTGCCATTCAAATAATAATCTGCCTTCCTGTTTTTGCCACCAAAGTGGATAACCTCACACTTATCCACATTATAGTGCATTTGCCATGTTTCTGCCCAATCACCCAACCTGTCCAAATCGTGCTGGAGTTTCACAACATCCTCCTCACAGCATACCCTCCCACCCAGCTTTGTGTCGTCTGCAAATTTGGAGATATTACATCCAATTCCCTTGTCCAGATCATTAATATATATTGTGAACAGCTGGGGTCCTAGGACCGATCCTTGCGGTACCCCACTAGTCACTGCCTGCCACTCGGAAAACGACCCGTTTATTCCAACTCTTTGCTTTCTGTCCGCCAACCGGTTCTCAATCCAAGTCAATACCTTGCCCCCAATCCCATGTGCCTTAATTTTGCACGCTAATCTCTTATGCGGGACATTATCGAAAGTCTTCTGAAAGTCCAAATACACCACATCCACTGGTTCTCCCTTATCTATTTTACCAGTTACATCCTCAAAAAATTCCAGTAGATTAGTCAAGCATGATTTACCTTTTGTAAATCCATGTTGACTTTGTCCGATCCAGTCACTGCTTTCCAAGTGCTCTGCTATTACATCTTTTATAATGGACTCTAGCATTTTCCCCACTACCAATGTCAAGCTTACCGGTCTATAATTCCCCGCCTTTTCTCTACCACCTTTTTTGAATAGTGGGGTAACATTAGCTACCCGCCAATCCATGGGTACCGTTCCAGAGTCTATCGAGTTCTGGAAGATGACCAGCAATGCATCTACTATTTCTAGGGCCACTTCCTTAAGTACCCTGGGATGTAGATTATCAGGCCCTGGGGATTTATCGGCCTTCATTCCCATCAATTTTCCTAACATCATTTCCGTACAAATACTGATTTCTTTCAGTTCCACCCTTTCATCAGACCCTATGTTCCCCGGCATCTCTGGGAGGTTATTTGTGTCCTCCTTTGTGAAGACAGAACCAAAATATTTAGTTGGTCTGCCATTTCTTTGTTCCCCATTATAAATTCCCCCGATTTTGACTGCAAGGGACCTATGCTTGACTTCACCAATCTTTTTCTCTTCACATATCTATAAAAGCTTTTCCTCCTTTGTTGAATCCTAAACTGCTCCCAATCCTCAGGATTATTGCTTTTTCTGGCCAAATTATATGCCCCCTCCTTGGACCTTATGCTATCCCTAATTTCCCTTGTCTAGATATTCTGAGATGCCAAGTAGAGCACCTTCCAAGTTTTTATTATCATCTCATTAGCTCATAAAATTGGACAAAAAAACACTAAATCCAAAATCAAAATATTATGTGTACC
This sequence comes from Somniosus microcephalus, assembly GCF_052327205.1. NCBI lineage: Eukaryota > Metazoa > Chordata > Chondrichthyes > Squaliformes > Somniosidae > Somniosus > Somniosus microcephalus. The sequence continues at coordinate 29,095,160 of NC_141013.1, forward strand.
TACTTAATTATGTTCGTCCTCAGGCAGAATAAATGTAACTCATTCTATTGGATAACAAAACTGCACTTGTCCTATTTTGCTTAAAGGCTAAGATCCTGAAATTACACTGTGGGATATAAGAACTCTTGATGTGTTTGCCTGAAATTCCTCTTGCTGCTAATTTAGTGGAGGCACTAACCAGTTTAAAGTAAATGAATCAGCACCTCCACTCAAGATAGCACAAAAAGGAATTTCAGACAAATTCATTAAGCATTTGTATGGAGACTAAGGGGCTGATTTTGCCAATGGGGGCGCGTTGGAGGCAGGACTGCTGCTTATCGGGTCGATGTCCCGCCTCCATCAATTTGTGGCGAACCCACGCTATTTTCCCTTGATTGACCTTGTTAAGCCTGCCCAGCGGGCTTAGCAGGCCAATTAAGGGAAAACCGGTTGCAGAGAACGTCAACATATGACATTTCATTTGTCAAAAATTTTTGACTGATGAATTGTCATCGTTTGACAGCTCTGTGAAGCTGTCGAACAGTGACATTCTCTGTAGTTTGATGAGGTCTTTAATTCAAGACCTCATCAAACCTCTTTCTTTTGCAGAAATGAGATGGTTGTTGTGTGGTGTATGTGCCTTTAAGAGCAATTATGGTGTATGTGCCTTTAAGAGCCCCAGGTGTGCGTAATGCCGGTAATTGCCACTTGGGTCCCCAGTTAAAATGGAGCTAGATACAGGATCAGCTCTAACCGTAATAAATCGACGAGATTACGAGAGGCTATTTTCGCATATACCTCTAAAAGACACATCCATTATCTTAAAAACATATACGGGGCAGAAAGTCTACCCCAAAGGAAAAATAAGGGTGCCTGTGGTATACAACGGCAAAGAAATACAAAAGTTGTATTTATACATTCTACAAGATGGTGGTCCACCGTTGTTGGGACGTGAATGGATAAGGAAGATACGTTTAGACTGGCACTCCATTCAGGCACTGACGGTGACCAGTAAGGAAAAAAACAATGATGACATCATACCTGAACGATTAAAAGACATCTTGGCCAACGCCAAAGAAGTGTTTCAAGAGAAACTAGGAACCTTGAAAGGCATCACCGCCTCAATAAAAGTGGAAGATACAGCAATTCCAAAATTTTTTAAGGCAAGACCGGTGCCATACGCAATACGTCCGGCAGTCGAGGCAGAGCTGAAGAATTTGGAAAAGGCAGGCGTATTATCCAAAATAGATTGGAGCGAATGGGCAACACCCATCGTTCCAGTCATGAAAAAAACATTGAAAAATAACTCTGAGGAACAGAAAAAAATTCGCATCTGTGGGGACTTTAAGGTGACTGTAAACCCGGTCCTTCACACGGTACAGTATCCTCTTCCGAGGATAGAAGATATTTTCGCCTCACTATCCGGAGGGAAACGTTTCACAAAAATTGACTTGGCACAGGCATATCTACAGATGGAGGTTGAGGAGACCTCTAAAAAGTATCTCACAATAAACACACACAAAAGCCTCAGAAATCACAGAAACCCCACAGTGCAGATAGAGGCCATTTCAGCCCATCGAGCCTGCACCGACACATATCCCACCCGATCCCCGTAACCCCACGTATTTAATCCCCCTAACACTAAGGGTCAATTTTTATCATAGCCAATCAACCTAACCCGCACATCTTTGGACTGTGGGAGGAAACCGGAGCACCCGGAGGAAACCCACGCAAACACGGGGAGAATGTGCAAACTCCACACAGACAGTCGCCCGAGGCCGGATTCGAACCCGGGTCCCTGGCGCTGTGAGGCAACAGTGCTAACCACTATGCCACCGTGCTGCCCTTAAAACGTTTTAAGGGCAGCACGGTGGCATAGTGGTTAGCACTGCCAGTACAATCGACTGGTTTTTGGAATAGCATCAGCTCCAGCTATCTGGCAAAGAGCTATGGAGCAAGTCCTGCAAGGGATTCCGGGGACTCAATGCTACCTAGACGACATCCTTATAACAGGAGAAAACGACAATGAGCACCTTGCCAATTTGGAGCAGGTGCTCACTAGGCTGAAAGAACGGGGCCTACGAGCAAATCGCCCCAAGTGCGAATTTTTCCAAAATCAGATATCATATTGTGGCCACATAATTAATAAGGAAGGGTTGCATAAGTCACCTGAAAAAATTGAAGCAGTTATAAAAGCCCCAGCACCTGAAAATGTTTCACAATTAAGGTCATTCCTGGGATTAATAAATTACTATCATAAATTTTTACCGAACTTATCAACTATTCTACACCCTCTTAATGATCTTCTACAGACAGGAGTGATTTGGAAATGGAACGAAGACTGTAAACGTGCCTTCCATAAATGTAAAGACTTAGTCACATCCGAGAAAATTTTGGCTCATTACAACCCATCACTACCAATCAGACTGGCGTGCGATGCATCCCCTTACGGCATAGGAGCGGTATTGTCCCATAGATTCCCTGATGGCTCGGAACGGCCGATAGCTTTTGCGTCACGCTCATTGAACTCAGCTGAGCGTAACTATGCCCAGATAGACAGGGAAGCACTCAGCCTGGTATGGGGAGTGAAGAAATTCAACCATTACCTACACGGACAAAAATTTACCTTGCTGACTGACCATCAACCCCTCATCTCCATATTCAACCCTAAAAAAAGGTGTCCCCATTATGACGGCACAAAGACTACAGAGGTGGTCCCTTTTTCTAGGGGCACACCAATACAACATTGAATACAAAGGGTCAAAACAGCATGGGAATGCTGACGGTTTATCATGCCTACCGTTGCCAACGATAGAAGAGGCACCTACAGTAGACCCAGTAGAGATATTCCACTCTACCATAGTGGAATGTCTACCGGTGACAAATTCTGCCATTGAAAGGGAGACAAGAAATGACCCTACTCTCTCACGGGTCTACGATTTAACAGTGAAGGGATGGCCAGCACATGGCGAACCACTGTTGCCAGCATTCTCGCAAAGAAGAGAACAGCTGTCAGTGTGCCGAGGAACCTTGATGTGTGGATCCAGAGTGGTCATTCCACCCAAACTCCAGGATAAAGTGCTAAAGGAGATTCACGAGGGGCATCTGGGTGGAGTGAAAATGAAGAACCTAGCTAGGGCGTTTGTATGGTGGCCAGGTATCGATGGAGACATCGAAGACATGACCAAGAGCTGCCTAGGATGCCAGAAGGTCCAAAATGCTCCGCCACAGGCCCCTCTACATCCATGGGAGTGGCCCTCATCTCCCTGGCAAAGGGTGCACATCGACTTTGCTGGTTCATTTATGGACTCAATGTTCTTAATCGCAGTTGATGCACACTCCAAGTGGCCGGAGGTAATAAAGATGTCCTCCACCACCACGGAAAAAACCATCACAGTATTAAGGACCATATTTGCCAGGAATGGGCTGCCGGAGCAGATATGTTCTGATAATGGACCGCAATTTGTGTCCGAAGAATTCAGAAAGTTCTTAAAGAACAATGGGGTAAAGCACTACACGTCCGCCCCATACCATCCCGCCACCAATGGATTGGCTGAAAGGTTTGTCCAGACCTTCAAGAAGGCCATCAAGGCCATGGGTAATGAAGACATAAAACTTCAGCACAAGGTGGATAACTTCTTATTTGCATATAGGAATGCAACGCATATGGTTACTAACCAAACTCCCGCCATGATGTTCTACAATAGAAACCTAAGATGCCGGCTGGATTTGGTCAAGCCCAACATCCGAAGGGACGTGGAGAACCGGCAGTTTCAGGGCATGAATGAAAGGCCAACTAGGGCCTTCCAGATAGGCCAACCGGTTTTGGCCCGGGACTACCGTACCGAGAAATGGCAGCCTGGAACTATCTGCACACGATTAGGACCACTGATGTATACCGTGGACATCGGAGACAGCATAATAAGGCGCCATGCTGACCAAATCATCAAGTCATCCGAAAAGGGACAACCTACACCACCACTCTATACATCTAACGATGAAGTAGAGATATCCATATCTACCTCCGATCCGGTGATACTGGAGCCCGATGAACCCGACACTGGCCTTCAAGCCGAATCAGCCTTGCCAGAAGAACCTACTACACCACCAGAAACTACTACACCCCCGAGGCGTTATCCGGACCGAGTCAGGAAGCCTCCTGAGAGACTAACTTATAATTAATTAATACAGCAATGTATATTATTTTGCATATAACATGTAATTAATAATTACTTAAAATATGATGTACTAGTTAGCTAGAAGGGGAGGAATTGTGGTGTATGTGCCTTTAAGACCAATTATGGTGTATGTGCCTTTAAGAGCCCCAGGTGTGCGTAATGCCGGTAATTGCCACGTGGGCTATATAAGCCTGTGTATTGTGTATATCCTTTAGAAACCCCCCCCCCCCCCAGACTTGCTTAGTAAATACCTATGAACCAACTCCTGTCTTCAGTGTCTTTATCTACACACGGACACTACATGTTGCATTGGAGAATACAACGGCCATCTGTCATCTCTACCGCGGAGGTGCGAGACTCTCCGCATACCCACCGACTGAAGCCTGCAGGGAGAAACAAAGGTACGTACACTTTTTCTAACACTTTCCACTTACCTCAGATACTCACCTCTCCACACTTGCACCCATCACTTACCTCCACAGCACACTTTTGGAATCCTCCAACCCCCGCAGACACACTACTCGTTTGGAGCCTTCAGGAAGCCTGCACGTTTGTGGGCAAAACAGGGATAATCATCTTATTTGCCTGTTAACTACCTGTTAACAGGCAGTTAAGTGGCTGTAATCCCTTCCCGCCTCCAAGGAGGCGGGACCCGGCGCGGGACTGCTACCCGCCTCCTGGCAAGATGGCACGGATGCGGGTTAGGGGCGGATTGGGCACCGGCCCCAAAATTCTGCCATTTTCCCGTCAGTCCCACCTTCATACCCGCCTCCCCGGGGCTAGCAAGATCGCACCCTAAGTATTCTGAATAAGGAGCAGTGTAGACTGTGTGTTAGCCAACCAGGTAACTAACTGAAACTGCTCAGTTAAGAAAGCAACTAAAAAACAAAAGAAATTGGTTCTAAAAAAATCACCACCTTTTTAAAGACTTTATCATAACCTTTTTGGAGCCCAGGAGGAGTTTAGGAAACAAGTATTGCCTGATTTCTTAAAAATCCTTAATTTTCCTTGACAATAAGTACTGTGTTTTCTAATATCTCATACTTTAAAGCATTTGTTTTACAATATCCAAAAGATCACTTCCTACTAGATTTTCAGTGAGGTGTTGAAGAGGAAAAATCTCCTTATTTAATCTCCCCATGATCTCAGTTATCCCAAATCTAAGAAAGACTTTATCTTATGTGATCACTACCACTCACCTTTCTCATCAGCACTAATTACAGAATAATCATGAAAACCCTGACAAACCCATTTGGAATTACTGGATTAATAGCTTCTGGCCAAGTGAGGTTTACTAATGGGAGCCAAAATGGTTCATTTCCCCAGCATTAACCTTTTTTACCTTAACAAGAATATATATTTACATAGACTGCGATTTTGCTGACCTCGGCGGGTCCATGGCAGGCGACGTCGATGGTGTGTCCTGACGCCGCTGCTCGCTCCATCCTGCTCTGGAAAATGAATTTCTCTTGATTGGGCTTGTTAAGCCCACCCAGCGCGTTTCCCAGCCAATTTGAGGAAGCGGGCCTGGTGACATAAGAACATAAGAAATAGGAGTAGGCCAATCGGCCCCTCGAGCCTGCTCCGCCATTCAATAAGATCATGGCTGATCTGATCCTAACCTCAAATCTACTTCCACTCTCCATCCCACCCGAACCCATGTGATCTCCCAGGAGAGGCGAAAAACCAGATAAAAACCCAATGGCCAATTTGGGAGAAAAAATCTGGGAAATTCCTCTTCGACCCATCTAGGCGATCGAAACTCATCCAGGCGATCACTCTGTCCCTGTATTTCCTGCTGAACTTACCTTCTGTAAAAGATGATCTCCACCCCAGCCAGGAACAGGCCCAATTTACACTTGAAGGACTCCTAGCTGGCAGCCTGTTCCCGAGGTCTCCACTAATCCCTGTGAATAGAACCATCTCCTGAAATCTAACACAGAATTAGAACACAAGAAGTAGGAGCAGGACCAGGCTACACGGCCCCTGGGCCCGCTCCGCCACCCACAGGGCCATGACCGATCCAAACCTAGACTCATGTCCAATTTCCTGCCCGCTCCCCGTAACCCCTAATTCCCTTTACTTCTAGGAAACTGTCTATTTCTGTTTTAAATTTATTTAATGATGTAGCTTCCACAGCTTTCTGGGGCAGCAAATTCCACAGACCTACTACCCTCTGAGTGAAGAAGTTTCTCCTCATCTCAGTTTTGAAAGAGCAGCCCCTTATTCTAAGATTATGCCCCCTAGTTCTAGTTTCACCCATCATTGGGAACATCCTCACCGCATCCACCCGATCAAGCCCCTTCACAATCTTATATGTTTCAATAAGATCGCCTCTCATTCTTCTGAACTCCAATGAGTAGAGTCCCAATCTACTCAACCTCTCCTCATATGTCCACCCCCTCATCCCCGGGATTAACCGAGTGAACCTTCTTTGTACTGACTCGAGAGCAAGTATGTCTTTTCTTAAGTATGGACACCAAAACTGTATGCAGTATTCCAGGTGCGGTCTCACCAATACCTTGTACAACTGCAGCAATACCTCCCTGTTTTTATATTCTATCCCCCTAGCAATAAAAGCCAACATTCCATTGGCCTTCTTGATCACCTGCTGCACCTGCATACTAACTTTTTAAGTTTCGTGCACCAAGACCCCCAGATCCCTTTGTACTGCAGTACTTTCCAGTTTCTTGCCATTAAGATAATAGCTTGCTCTATGATTTTTCCTGCCAAAGTGCATTTGATGACGCGTCATCAGCCGGTTTCCTTAAAGGGACTATGGCGAACTTTATTTTGACATTTGTGCTGTCAGTGTTCTGCAACATTGAGGTGCTGCAAACACTGACAATGACTGCACAAAGGCACAGGGCTGCACCCAGGTTCTCCCACGCAGGGAGTCCTCTTCCCTTCTCATGGGTGGAAGAGACCTCCCCAGGAGATCAACACAGCCTGGTTGCACATTGCAGAGGAGGGCACAAGCAGGGATGTAGTCCGGAGGACCTGGGTGCAGTGCCGCAAACGTTTCATTGATCTCAATAGATCATGAAACGTTCGTACAAAGCCACACTCAACCGCATCCTGCTGTGCCTCTCATCACATCCCCATCACTCTGCCTTCCCTACCCTACTCCTGCACATCCTTACACCAGCTTACCTTGGACCTCCACCCATCCTTCTCTATATTATCACATCCCCATCTCACTAGCCAACCTCACACTCACCCTCATCCTAGTGCAATCATACCAACTAACAACACACAAGAGTAGGCACTTGGGTGTCTTATGCAATGTCCATGTAAAGTTTCTGTTAATGTGATGTCAAACATTGATACCTTTATTTTTGACACTTTGCATTCTTGGACAGATTTGTGTGCACCTTTGGAAGTGGCTTAGTGAGTTGCAGTGAATGGTGAGACATAACGGTACCCCCTGCAATGGTGATGAGTGTGAAAGGAATGGCTTGGGCATTATAGGAATGCTTTATGGTGTTGGTGTGGGGTGGTGCCAACCTGGCGCATCAAGTGAAGTAAATCTGGCCATGGCGAGGCCATCCCTGGCCTCCCAGGTAGCAATGTGGTCGGGTGCTGATGCCCTCTGTCCTGTGCAGCATCAGTTGATTGCAGAGAAGTTTGTTTTTTTTGTTGGTGCTGCTGGTGTTGGGGCTGATTGTGGTGGGATTCTGAGGACCAAGGTGAGAGAGTATAAAGGGCACCCATGCTGATGGAATAGATAGCAGGTGAAGTAGAGATGACAGAAGCGATCTGTCAATGGTGAGAGAGGTAATGAGGTCAGACTGGATGGAGACTTGTGTAAAGACTTGCAGCATGGTGACGCTGTTGTGGAAATGCAGTGAGGAACAGGTTGTCGCTGAGGGAAGCTATCTCTGTAAGGTGGAAGTTTTTACTGACATTTGAAGCTGTCAACTCAACAGCTGATTCAATGGCCACTGAACTCCAGCCTCAGCTTGACCAACGTGGTCCACGACCAGCGTGGACCCTGTGGGCGAGCTGTCAAATGCAAAATGTAAGTTGAAAATCATTCTTAAGTGGCTCTAAACAAGCCACTAATTACATGAATTGGGTCGCCCGCCGCTGCCTGTCAGGTCTGCTCAGCGCTGACAGACCCGACATCAGGAAAGGCACGTGGCGGCGGGTTGACCTGCTGTCAAAAATATCAAATTTCCCACCCAACCCGCCACCAATCCCACCCGCTGACCCCCCTGGAACATTCCGGTCATAGTATGCTTGTAAAAGTATGTGAAAAGACCATCTGGCTCATCAAGCCTGACCCATCTGGACATGGTCAGTGGGAAGCAGCATGCCTACAAAACAGTTTTGATTTGCAAAAATAGAATTTCAGCTCCTCTCCTTTTTACTGTGCAAGGCAGCGCTTCCTGAGTATTTGCATAATCCCTAAATTCCCCCACCCCAAACCACTCCACATATAATTGAATAATGGATACCTGGGCCATTGTATCCAGCATTCAAACACTGCGACTGGTGGGAAAAACAAGGCCTCTACCACATTTCTCATTTGCATCCAGTTAGCATATGTCTGTCCAAATATGGACTGAAGTATTCTGTCCTGACATGATCTGACCCCAGAAAACATGGGGGTTGCTGAAAGACTAGGCCAGTGATTCCTATTACTCTACATAATTAAAGATAGATAGATCAATATCTCCAACGTTTGATATTAAAATGTTTGATATTAAAATGCTTGAATGCATTTTGTTCTCCTGGTCCCTTGGGGCTAATGCAACGTCACATCTGAAAGCAAAAGAAAGACCCTCTCAGAAGCACCAAGTTCCATTAACTGATTTTTTATCTAATGCCTTAAACTATATAAAACACTGGGAAAAAAATTATTCTTGAAGTTTTTTTCATGTCTCACCATTGTTGTTATTCACACCACTGCTTGTCATGTGACATGAGGTATACCTTGGGTATTGTAATACCACAGGATTTAAGCAACAACTTCCACATTGCACTTCTCTCTCAAAAGGACAGAAATTGTCCACAGGAGCTATGGATCTATGGCCCAGTTGAAACATCCTTCTCTAGCTGTTTATCGTGTCACAAGCATTATTGTGGTGCTCTATGGTTATTGTAGTTCCATAGGAGAAGCTTCCATGATGTAGCTTTCTTTCACACACAGAGCTTTTACTTACAGGAGCTGGGAATCCGCAGCACCCGGGACTCCAGGACTGAAGCAAAACTCAAGCCTCAGGCCACAGAGAAAGGACCAGGCTCATGGTAAGGGAAATTTCTTGCAGGTGCTTTTAACAGTAATTTTAGTGGGTTAGACTTTAGCATCATTTATATTTTTATGTGCTTCCTACAGTAAATACTGTAATCTGATTTATACGTGTTCTGCCTTATAATTGCAGGAGTTTCATTTTGTTGCCGCCAGTAGGTGGCAGTAAAGGGAAATGGCCAGTTGGGTCACTCAACAGGAAGTAGTATAGTGATAGCAATCAAAGAGGTCAGAGCAGCATGGAGCGTGCTGCAAGTTAATCCGCTGTAATCCTACATTGTTACACCTTCGAAAGCATTGCCTGTGAGTTGAATGGTTTCATTACATATTCATGTTTAAATGTTAGTTATATCTCATGTATGTAACAAGGTGCATTTCTTTATTTTTTCTTTCTCAGTTTTACTCCAACCCAATGCAACTGATTTGTATTGTTTCATTGACCTCATGCAAGTGTGGCATTATTAAACACCGGAGCTTGGACGCTACATCCTGACTCCCATGTCGTTATTGAAAGGAGTTTGGCTGGCTGTCTAACTGCGTATAGACACATACACGTAAGGAGGACAGTACAATACGCCTACATATTCAGCAGGGTCAAAAATCCAAGAGGGTGGCTGGAACTACTTTGAGAAAACAAATTGAGCTCCGTAATTGGTTCAAATTAATGTTTGAATCAGTTGTGTTTCTGTGGGATCTTGCCTGATCTATATTTTAACGACTGAATATAGTTCAATTTCTTATTTCAGCCTATCTAAAATCTACAGATTTAATGTTTGATACACTATACAAAATTTACTAAAGTTCCTAGAAATTACTGTTGTTGATATTAATGGATAACTTCTTAACCTTTTCGTATGGCATCTCTTTGTCCAATAACATAGCACAGGCATTAACCTGTTTGTTTTAAATGTGCTGACACCTTCACTAAAGCATCAGAGAAAGGAATATCATGTCAACACGTTAAGCATTCATGTGCCACAGCCAAAAGTAATTTCTATGCTAAGGCATGTAATGTAAAATGCATGATCCAACATTAAATAATTGGATATTTACATAAAACTAGCACTATGAACTTTGCCTAAAATTCAATACAAACAAAATTCAGTGTGCTTGCTTGTATGTATGCACGTGTCTATTGAATAAAATATTTAAGAAACAAGTGTAAACATTTTAGAGCTAACAGATATTAAGCACTGGAGGTATAATGCGGGCAGCGACAAATTGTTTTTTCCCGCCCTGCCATTCTGACCTGAGGGTTCATTCTGGTGCTTTTACTCGCACATTATCTGGCTAGTTGTAGTGGGCCCAGGGATTGTTTCTCACTAAATTGTGGCTTACTTGTTATATCACGTCTCACCACTTGATTATAAACGATGAGGCAGATATTTTTTTTCAACAGCAATCTGATAAATGCACAGTAGCAAAAACACCCAGCAGATTTACAGTAGCCATATAATTAACAATATTCTGAGGGGGTATAGTTAAACATATAGAAACAAGTTGCCTCTTCTGCGCTAACAGTATAAAACAGCTTTGAAATATATGGGGGTGGGTTGAATTTTAACCCCCAAAAATGGCTGGGTTTGGGTCAGGTGGGATGTTAAAATGTTAAAGATCTTAAACCCAACCCAACCCACCCATGTTAACAGAGGTGGGACAGGGGCGGGCAAATAACCCTCTCTCAGCAGGCGGGTTGCTCATTTAAATATTTTAATGACGCTCTATGCCTCAAATTTTATCTCCATTTTAGGTTTAAACCCACAGCTGAAGGGAGGTGAGGACTGCTGCATGGAAGAGGTAAGGGCTTTTCCAGTACTGTTTGTGGGCCAGGAGGAGCAGGAGTGCTTCCCTCCGGTTCACCAAGCTAACCTGCGTCCCCCCCGACCCCTGCGATCAGATCCCCCGCGATCTGATCTCCCCTCCGAGCCACGATGTCCCCGCCGAGCCACGATCTGCCACCGACCCGGCCTTTCAGATCTCCTGCCCCCTCCAACCTCCGATCTCCCCCTGCCCCCCACCACCGACCCTTCCGATCTCCCTCAACCCCGGCCTCCGATCTCCCCCTGACACCGGCCTTCGATCTCTGCCCCGCTCCCCCTCCCCTCGGCCTCCGATCTTCCCCATCCACTTCGGCTTTGGATCTCCCCTCCCTGGCCTTCGATCTCCCCTTTGAGGCCTCCGATTCCTCCCTCCCTCCTCTCTGCTCCCCGGATGCGGCCTGGTGCCGCAAGCCTACCCACCTGACAGCCAGCCAGCTTCTCAATCTGGCTGGCTGCAGCTGGGAAATGGAGACAAAAAATGTTGATCAAGTCCTGCTGGTAAATTTGGCAGGATCTGAGGGAAACACGTTCTTCTGGGTTTCACGAATGCAAAACAGCACTCCCTCCCCGCATCCCCGTTAATATCGTGGCCATGGTATCTGATCAGTCTTACATGGCCGTTCATTCGAGGCTTACCATGGCGTCCCTTACCTACCTCTAGCTCAGATGGCTTCAAAATGACTGCTGATTTGGTGAAAGTCATTCACAGATATACCTACAAAATTCTTTGAAGATGCACTAGAACAGAGGACATTTAAAACAAAAAAGTATGTTGCATGTTCAAATAGTGCTGCCAATCATACATACACTTTATAAGATGCTTGTATTTGAATTGAATGGCTTGATTTCTCACCAGGGAGCAGATTAACATGTCCTGCCTAATTGAAACTGATACACTCAATGGCCCAAACATAGAAGTTTGCTGATAATCTCCCTCTTAATAATATACTGCATTAATATGAAGTTATTCTGATTGAATCTGTATTTTATAAGTTATTTTGTGTTTAGGTTTTTTTAGTTTACTAACCTTTAGCAGCGTTCCTTTGGAGTTGGACTTTGGTGTAACATCAAGCTCTTGTTTGACATCCACAATTGAATCTTCATTCCATTCTCTCTGACAATAGGGTCACTGACGTCTGACCTCCGGATGTTAATAACATAAATATACTGTGAAGTCGGCTTTAGGGAAAACTGTAAAGAAATCCAAGAACAACTAGGTACAAAACTATAAAAGAAGGCCAAGCAAAGTATTTGCACCTTACAGTATGACACTGAGGAATGTTTGATCTGGACAACAGTGGGAGGCGATGCAGATTTAGTCTCCGCTTCCGTGGCCTGAGGAAGGAAAAATTGTTCAAGTTTACACAGTTGATTATTAGCTAGTGATCTCTACTGGAAGTGCATGTGTGCAGATGTTGGAAGAATGTTGGATTGAGCTCAACTGTAATGGCCCCTGTGATCGGATAGTCTGTCAACACTCACTAACTAAGTCACTCAGACATGAATTGCTACAAGGGAGTAGCACTAAAGAATTGCTGCCGCACATGGAACCATCTTCCAGAATGAGTTGTTACCTTTAGGAGAGAAGTAAGAGAACAAAACATTGGCCCAGAATTTGCTGGACCAGGGCATCTTGTGGCATGCAATGTTAGTTAGATTTTTTTCATCACCCTTCAACTCGAAAATCTTTTGTGCCACAAATTGCTGGAAGTGCAAGCTGATAATGGCGCAGTGAGGTCAACAGAGTAGCTGGGACCTTGGTGAACAATGGGACCAATAGTCTTATCTCCTTAAATCAATGAGATTTAAGGATTAAGAAAGAAACAGAGGAAAGTTGAGAAGGAAATAGGGTGAATTAGAATCTATTTAGGTATAGAAAGAGAAATAAAGAGGGAAAGACGGATTGGATTGAGAGAGAGAGAAAAAAGAGACAGAAAGGAAAAGTAAGAATTAAAAAAAAAATGTAAATCTTAAATTTTAAAGATCTCTTAGAACAATTTACTACCTGCAGGAATGAGTCTCCACAGTTTGAACAGTTCCCTTTCTGGGCTAGAGATGTTGAGTGGCATTGCGGGAACATGAATCTCATTAAAAGGGTCCTTACGCTGTTAAGTACCACCCTAACTTTCTGTGGCGAGTTTAATTGCTAATTGATGTGAAAATGCAGCAATTTCATGAAACTCACGGGGCGGTTGAGGGTGAGCTCCTGTTTTTGTGAGGCTAACAGCGGAGTGGCACAAATTGTCCAGTAACTTGTGGCGATTCACAACTGACAGGGTAACTCTTCCTTGCCACAAATTGCTGGGCGATTTACACACAAATAATGACATGTGCATTAAACTTGCCATTATTTTGCCAGCAAATTCTGACCCATTATATAAAGTAAGAATCTATTGGAACATCCTCATAAGCATAATTTAATTATAAATGGAAAAAATGTGCTTTATATTATTTAATGAAGTGTTACAGAGCATTGTGGTATTCTGGTGTTTCGTTTTCAATGATTTTCAGTTATTTTTCATTTGTTATGGTGTTCTAGTGTTATTACAGCTGTTATGGAATACTGATGAAGAGACATATTTCTCTGGCTGTTTGAACTTAATTGCTTTTACCACATCTATGAATTGTAACCATGGAGATCTCTAGCATTCTATAAATGAACGCTTGTTATTTCCTGGATGTGAATAAAATCACAGAAGAATTAACAGAAGGAAGAAAAGACATATCTGTGACTTGGATTAGGCATTCCATTGATACAGAACATTTGCTCACATCACACTGCATCTTTACTAAAATGAAGTCTTTTCTTCTCGTGCTAAAATATTGAAAATGAGAAACAAAATCAAAGATTTTTTTTGTCTGACTAAAGGTTCTGTTACTGTCTGGAAACGCACAATTGACTTAGTCTTTTCTATTCAGTTCACTGGTTGGTATTCACTCGTCATTTTGAAAGAGCTGTAACTGTCTGGGTACTGCCATATGGAATTGGTTTGAATAATTAGTCAAGAAGACTAAAGCTATTATTTATTGCAATGTAAGATGGGCATTTCCCTCCATAGTAAGCATCTATCAGCAGTTTTTGCACTATGTTTAAGGTCAACAAAGTTCAGCAGATAAAGACTACAGCTAAAAACAACTCCATTTACTTTGTTGTAGCACTGGACAGCAGAGTGCGCCATTGACTCAACAAATAGAAGACTGGCAGTAGAAGGATCTCATTTATAAAGTAAAATATATATTCAGTTCAAAAACAGTGATTTGACAGATTAGTGATGAGGTATACGGGTACTTTTACTTTCAAAGGGCTTGGTTGGTTAGTTGGATGATCACTGTTTTTGTTAAACATTGCAAAGACACATGTTACTGATGTCAGGCAGTACATCACATTGTTTACATTTGAAATGATTAGATTTGATCCATATCTACATGAGTTCAGGAGGGAAGGAACCATTTTTGGCATTAATGAAAATGATTGGTAATCAATATAAAACACACTTTTGAAAATGTGAACTTTGTTGTATTATTTACATTTTAAAAGATACATATTTTCTTTATTCTGTGTAACAGCACTTAGCAAGACTGTAGCTTAAGATTGTACGATTGGATAGTTTGGACAGCCTCACATCAGAACATGAGTTAGTTAAGAGGCTGAGAGCAGGTTTTTATTCAAATATAAGTATCTTGCACCTGGGTATAGAACAAATTTAATCATGTGCAGAGACCAAGTGGACTGCAGACCAATGTTCCCTCTAAGAAGTAATAGGAAAGGTCCCGCGCAGGCCACTCACCGGCTTCTCCATTGTAAATACCACGCATGTGTGGAACTTTAAAAGGACCACGCACAAAAAGAAACAGGCCCCGCAGAACAAAGCACAGCTCACAGGGAGCATTGCTGCGGACCTAAGCATGGATTCTGCCCTATACTATACTTCCCCAGACTGTCAGAATGAGCTGTTCTCCTTCTGGAGGTCCCCTTGGTCTTGCATTGACTTTCCTCGAGTAAATTCTAGATGCATGAATGCAGGATATCTATTTAAATGAAAATCTGGTCTCGGCCTCTAATTCTTATTTGAATATCCTGTGTTCTGATGTGAGGCTACCCAAACTATGATGGATATTGAACATGCCCTCGAACCACACACTAATTATATTGGACAAAGTAGGATAACTACAACAGAAGACTGGGCATATAGACTGGTGTCCCTGATACCATAATGTATTAATGATGGGACCTATCATTGAGAATGCACCAGATTCACCAGTGGAAACGCAAGCTAAGTTGTTCCTGGAGGTGCTGTATATGAAACATCAACAAGGAATCACTTTGTAGCAGCAGACAGTACTTCACTATTATATTATGAAAACAAAAAATAATGAAGGTATCAATGGGGATTGCAAAAAGTAGCTGCAGTAAGTGTAGGAATTAGTATAGCAATTCCAGTGTAGCTCTTTTGTCCTTCTTTTCTCCGTTTGACTATACTAAACTTATCTTCTAGAGGAATGTATTAATTTTATCCACCTACTTTTCAAATTAATCCGTGTGTCTCCTCATCTTCCTCTTTTATTGCAAGTAAAACTTCATTTCCACCTGGTTGGGGCATTGTTTTGCAACAATGCTGCAAAATTAGCTGTACATTTTCTTTAAACTTTGAGATAGACATCCCTCATGACCTGGTCAGTAAATATACTACATGATATAATACTGAGCCATATAGGTGGGTCCCAGGATCTGTCTCTGGTCTTTGATGAATTAGCCGAAACTGAGTTAGTGCAGGGGGCAGTTTCCTGTGCCAGGGAAGTGGAAAAATTCAGCTAGAGTTCTTATTCCTGATTGCTATCCACTAACCCCTGTCTGAAAATGTGCACATGTGGATGTCATATGGGCTGCTACCCTTCCTTTTATTTATGGGAGAGAGAGAATGCAGTCACCTGAAAATCTCCTTACTTTTTTCAAAAACTTAATCCGTTTGCTGTCCATATGAGTTACTGCAAGCACTTTTGGTGCAATGTGTGACTACCATTCAAATCGAGAAAACATTTTGTTGGAATAGTTATGATACGAATCGCAAAGTCAAAACAGTAATGTTAGTTTGCATATAAGGACTATTCCTGTGATCCCGAGCTCACAGGGAATGCAAGTCAGAGAATCAGGGCCGTAATGTTGCTGCCCTATCTCTGATCCATGCTAGCTTCAAGCACAACTTCCTCACTGGGAATGTGGGATTGCAGCATTAATTCTCTGGTGAATGTAATAAATGCTTGTTTATATAAGCATTTGCTTTCATTGTGGGCCTTAAATACCTTTGGTGCAATTGTTCTAATTTTTCGTGCAGATTTGGTGAAGTTTTTTGCCTTGAAATGCATAAGGCAAATAATGTGATTGTAAATAGGTTACCTTATTAATAGTGCAATTTTATTGATTGTGGTGATTGGAGTCAGCTGGAATGCAGGAAAAGCAGTTAAGTGGTAAATCAGATTGTTTCTTAGAACAATATAATTTTTTTATAATTGGTTTTATAGTCTAACATTGGAAGAAGTTATGAGTGCAGGCAGAATGTCTGTTGTCCATAAAACAAAGTGCACTCCTTGTAGCATACGATTATTTTGGGAATGGCTGAGGCTGTGGTACTAACCACGGGAAAGTTCATAACAGCTGTACAATGTTGACAGGTGGTGCAAGCTGCAGTGATCTTGTACTGTTGGTTTTTTTAATATATATATATATATATATATATTTAGCTCTGAGGGGTCAGAAAGGTCCTCAGTCCATGTGATATTTTTCTTTATCGGATAGAATTTCTTCACAGGTGCCATAGGATTCACACCGGGGGGCTGATAGAAAATAAACTACCGAATGGTGTTCATTATGTATCTCAGAAAAGGTTATGGCGGTTATGATATGAGCAGTTTATTGCCCAAAAAACTGTTATATATGTACCACCCATGCAACATGGATCAATAGTTTTGAATTATTTTTTACATCAATTTTGGCTGGACTTATTTAGCAAGAGTTTGTGAAATGGCATGCATGGTGACATTGTTTAACTGGCCTGAAAAAGTGCCAGAAGTAGTAAAAAAAAAATCCATCTCTTTTTTTTTAGTTGAGTAGATGTTCTAAAGAAACAGTGGTGGTTAAAGCATTGAAGGTGAAACACTTATCTACACCATCCTTCCCTTTCTTGAATGCAGTCCATCCTTGCTGGGGTACAATTCCACAGTTGCCACACCCAATTGATCATTCTTTATGTATTAGCCTCGACAATGCGTGTTGGTATGCTATTCAACCACTGGGGGATCACAGTCTGTCTACACTCAACATCCATGCATACACATACACTACCAACAAGAGTTATTTGAATAACAATCAGGAGCCCTTGGCTAAGATACACTCAGATAAGGGTAATTGTAGCCTCCCTACCACCTAGTTGATATCAATTAAATTGGTACAAACTGAGAATTGGGCCCGGGACCTTCCTGATTTGTGCAATTTAACTACCCAGTGGGTAAACTCACTGAGCCATCACAAAATGCTGCAAAAGATATTTGAAGTACAAATGCAGTGTTCAAACCTTACCTATTGGTTGAGGCTAGGTTCATTAAACTCTACAGAAAGTATCTGGAAAAAGTAGTTTGCAACCAGTCGAGAGTGTGCAGATCAGAACTGTCAGCTTTAGAGTCCACACTATGCATTGGTCAATTGTTTAAATCAGATTTTAGCAATTCTACACACACGCAGGCTCAGACATGAAGCAATTCTTACAGTCAGACAGACTTTTTAAAAAAATCATCCAGCATCTCTCAATTGCAATTTGAGAAAGTGTTCAGGTATCTATTACAGAGCATGGTTGGGACTGAAACTTGCTGTGAGCTCTTGGTCTGCTGCATTGTGACTTTGCATTGATCAGCAGACAGGTGCTGCAGGGGTTGCTACTGGGTCGTTCCTTCTGTCAAGCTTTTGAAGAGAAATAGGGAAGTCATGGATGCAGAGAAAATGCACCCAGTTGCTTGATACGCCTGACTGCCCTCTGACCCTCAGGTTAGACTGATGTCTAGGTCATGTCCTATCCTGTAACCGTGGAAGATTGCCAGGGAAATTTCATTGCCAAGACTTACACTTGATTTTCAACAGCACTGACAGGCTGAGTCAATAAATAGACTCCTCTGAGGAATACAGTTGCATATTTGCCCTAAAGCGATCAGTATGAGAGGTTGAATTGTATTTTAATATTTTAATAATCCATCAACATTTCAGTCAGCTTATACAGCATAGGCAAACAACAGAATATGTCTGAATTATTGTAAGTTGAAAACAATTTGATATCCTATTTGAAAACTCCCCAAACTTTGATAATTGTTTATTTTTTGAGCTTCAAGTAATATTTTCCATAGAGCCCCTGGTCTCAATTACTTTCCTTTCCTTTGCATAAAGCACCACAATATTTGTAAGTACACGGGATGCTGATGTGCAGCAATGATGCCAGTGACAATTAGTGACTGGGGCAATTACCGAGTAACGGAACAAGTGAAAGTTTTGTGAAGCACTAGTGATTTTTCAAAATAAAGTAAGAAAATATGTTGATTCTGGTATGCACATATAAATAATTTTAAAAATACAATGATTCATAATGCATATTTTCCTTCAATAACACAGTGAAGGGCTAAAGTGCAAAAATAGATTTTATAGAATGCAATCCCCCCATTCCTGGGTAGTTAACAAAATCATATAGGATCCAGTTATTTATTCTCTATTAGTGTCTGCATGACAATGAAACGAACAGCAGATTGCTGTAGCATTGCCCAGATTTGTTTAACATTCACTAATGGAGACTTGTTTTGCGGCATCATATAAATATTTAAAGTAGAGAATAATTTCACTTCTGGCATACTCTCAGATTGCCGATTCTATTTTCCAGCACATGAAACGTAATAACCATAATTAACTAGAAACAGCAATCACTTCAAAAAGTACCCAAAGGCCTTTAAAAACTCTTGTCTCACTGTGAAGAGTATTTACCTCTCTCCACCCTCTGTCTTTTTATCTTCCCCCTCCAGTTTTCTTACTCTCCTGTTCTGCAGGTACAGACTCTCGGGCCCCGATATTTACAGGGGGGTGGGGAGGGGTGGGGCCAGCGGAAATGCGGGTAACGCAGAGGTCCTGCCGAATTTAACGGCAGCACCTCATTTAATTTTGTTTCTCCATTTCCCGGCCGTCAGCTGGCCAGATTTCGGGCGGGAAGGTATGCTGCAGTTGGGGATCGGAGAGGAGCGAGGGAGAGATTGTGGATAAAAGGCTGGGTGACACGTGGATAGAAGGTCAAAGTTCGGGAGGTATCGTGGATGGGAGATTGGAAGGCATCGTGGGCGGAAGGTCGCAGGTCAGGAGGCATCGTGGATGGAAGGTCGGGAGATCATGGAGGTTGAGGGGAAGATCGGATCGAGGTGGGGCGGGGGGAAACGAGGCTGATCACTGGGAAGGAAACAGGTTTTCTTGAGATACCAGGGGAAAGCACTCCTCCTCCTCCTGGCCCACAAGCCATGCTCGAAAGGCTGCTGGATGCGGCCCTTCTCGCCTCCCTTCAGCTGCTAGGCTCCCCGAGCCCTGGGACCAGTCATATTGGCGCAGAGTCTTTCCCAGCCTGGTATTTTGCTATATTCAATATGTGATTATGTAGACTTTTTTAATAAAGTGTAAAGTGATTGGGGAGAAAATACTTATCACACTTATAACATATCAAACATAGAAAAAATGGGGAAAAAATCAAAAATGTACCCATAAACCTGGCTCGACTAGGCATTTCCCTTTCATTCTTCATGTATAAGCCCAGAAGGTAAGTGTCAAAAGGCCATTTAATCAACGAGGGCACCACAACAGAGCCCAATCCACTCCAACTGAAGTTCATACCCGTACACCTTTCAGCAAGAGTTATGACTGAATTCTCTCTAACCTAAAGGTAGCACACTGAAGACCACCTCTAATCTGAATTCAGCTACCTGAGTACAGATGATCAGACTTGGATCCGTCCTGGTCTGTACGGCTCAATTCCACACTGAGCCGTTCACTTACTAACTGAGCCAACAAGGGAGCTTGTATCCTGACCTTTTTAAGCAAGTTTTTTTTGTAGAAGAAAGTATGTTGTCATAACACAATGACTGAGCCTCGATATC
Organism: Somniosus microcephalus; assembly: GCF_052327205.1. NCBI lineage: Eukaryota > Metazoa > Chordata > Chondrichthyes > Squaliformes > Somniosidae > Somniosus > Somniosus microcephalus. Next base: position 29,115,556 of record NC_141013.1, read on the forward strand.
TGTCATCTTACAAACACCAGGCTAAAGCCTTTGTAATACATAGAATTTACAGCGCAGAAACAGGCCGTTCAGCCTATGCCGGTGTTTATGCTCCACAATAGCCTCCTCCCACTCTACTTCATCTAACCCTATCAACATAACCTATTCATTTCTCCTGCATGTACTTATTTAGCTTCCCCTTTAAATGCATCTATGCTATTTGCCTCAATGTGGTAGCAAGTTCCATATTCTAACCACTCTTTAGATAAAGAAGTTTCTCCTGAATTCCTTATTGGATTTATTACTGACTATCTTATATTATGACCCTTAATTTTAGACTCCCCCACAAGTGGAAATATCAGGCTGAATTTTGCCAGCCCTGGGGAGGCAGGTTTTGAGGCGGGACTGCCGGGAAAATGGTAGAATCTGGGGGCGGGTACCCAACCCGCTTCCATGCCATCTTCCCAGGAGACGGGCAGCCGACCCGCACCGGGTCCCGTCTCCTGGAGGCGGCAAGGGGAGTACAGCCACTTAACTGCCTGTTAACAGGTAGTTAACTACCTGTTAAGAGGATTATCCCCATTTTTCCAGCAGAGGCGCGGGCTTCCCGATGTCAGGAAACCCCGCCAGGGTCACCGAGGCGAGCAGTGGGTCTGTGGGGGTCTGCGGGGTGCAAAAGTGTGCTGTGGAGGTAAGTGATGGGTGTAAGTGTGGAGAGGTAAGTATGTGAGGTGAGTGGAAAGTGATAGAAAATGTTTACTTACCTTTGTTTCTTCCTGCAGCCTTCAACAGTTGGGAATGCGGAGACTCTCGAATCTCACCATCAGAGATGACAGATGGCCGCTGCATTCTCCGATGCAACAGCCATCTAATTTCTGCTCACAAAAGAGGTTTGATGAGTCTTGAGTACAAGAACTCATCAAACAACAGAGAATGTCAGTGTTTGACAGCTTCCCAGAGCTGACGTTCTCTGTAACCGGCGTAATTGGCCTGCTAAGCCCGCTGGACGGGCTTAACAAGGTCAATCAAGGGTTAATAGCATGGGTTGGCCACAAGTCGATGGAGGCGGGACTGAAACCCGACAAGCAGTAGTCCCGCCTCCAATGCACTCCCATTGACAAAATCGCCCCCATCTTCTCTACCTCTACCTTCATAATTTTAAAAACCTCTATTAGGCCAACCCCCAGCCTTCTATTTTCTACAGAAAAGTGCCCAAGCCTGTTCAGTCTTTCCTGATAGTTAGAACCTCTCAGTTCTTGTATCATCCTTGTAAATCTTGTTTGCACCTTCTCCAGTACCTCTATATCCCTTTTATAATATGGAGATCAGAACAGTGCGCAGTATTCTTAAGTGTGATCTAACCAAGGTTCTATACAAGTTTAACATAACTTCTCTACTTTTTAATTCTATTCCTCTAGAAATACATTTTTATTAATAAAATATAATTCTGTAATCATTGTAATACAATTTATTGTGCTGGTGTGACTGCCATTTGTGAGATGACACTTAAGATTGCCTGTCGGTTTCTTTTTTCTCAATGGTTACTTTGACTATTTTCAACTTTTGATATCCACCAGTTACGTAAAACCTTTCTTCCCAGTTTCAGTTTTCTCCCCAATCACTTTACACTTAAAAAAAAATTACATAATCACATATTTAATATAGGAAAGTACCAGACTGGGAAAGACTCTGTGCCAATCTGTCTCTGTCCCAGATTCCAGCAAAGAAAAGCTCTGTGAGATAATGCTGCCATGAAGGTTCCTCAGGCACCCTACTATATAAACTCTTTCAAGTAACATGTATTACATAAACCTAAAAAAATCATAACTTACCCATAAACTTGGTTCTAACAATCTTACCTGCTTTCATAAGCCAGGTCTGTGAACATTCGGAACTCTGGGTCCGCCCTCCCACTGTTTGGATGCACCAACCCTGACAGACAACCGGGCAAAATTTGTCCATTGGTGTCCGCAGAACTAGAATTCTCGGGAATCACTGGGTGTTTTTGAGTAGAAGAACTCCCAGGAGCAATGACATGCCTCCATCACCAAGTATCTGCCAGAATCTATCTGATGGAATTTGTCTCCAGCCATGACAGTTCACCATCCATCCCACTAAATAAAACCATTTATGTTGTATATTACTGTTTCAAGTGAAGTATGTAAGGCAAATAGGTAAGAAGGGGTTAGGAACAAGTAGGGTCTCTCTACCTCATGACTGGCCTGGCCTACCCTGAGTGCTTCCTGTTTCATTCTGAGTACTTTTCAGCAAGCTCTGAGTGCTTCCTGATCCACTCCAACTACTTTAAGGCCCAGACCACCCCAAAGGCTTCCTGATCTATAATGACTGCTTCCAAGCCTAGCTTGCCTGAGTGCAACTCCAGCCTTAGGGCAAGCCCTGATTTCTCCTAGGCCTGTCCTCTTCCCCCTCACTCATGATACTACTTCAAGCCGCTTGCTCCCCTTTACTCAGGCGCATTGCAGGAGGTGGTTGAAAGATACTGATTACCACTTGCTTTTAAATGTTTTTGCATTGCAAGCTTCCTTGGTCAGTTTAGTGAAGGAGTCATCAGGACTGGTGCAGGATTGTGATTGACACTGGTTTTCCCCTAAAATCTCTCAATTATTTCTGAACTTTACAAGAGAAGAGTATAAATAAAAACAGCCAGAACTATGAGAGCCATACAGAAAGGATGGGAGACATACAGAAACTACAAGAGACATAGGCAAGGAGAAGCTTATAGAAAGAGAGGAACAAACAGGAAAGTGGAAGACAAGGATTGAGATGGGAACAGGTAAATTAGAATGGAGAAAAATTAGAAACACAAACCGGATTTTAACTCTGGGCAGGTGTCAGGCAGGTGAGGGCCGAGGCGAGCAGTAAACTGTCGCAACTTTGGCAACGTGAGGCTTGGGAGATTTTAACTCTCGGGTCTTATCTGCATAGCTTCAGTCAGTCTTCTGCCCAAAACCGGTGGGTAGGAGTCCAATATCTGGCGGTAGGAGTCTGTCTCTGGGGTCCAATGGAATGGTCCATGTCAGCCAGGTGCGCAAAGGCCTCGTGATCTGGAGGGAGGGGGAAGCCCAGGGCAGGTGATGGCAAAAATGTCCTTGTGGGGCCCGGGGGAGCATTCCTGCCCCTCTTGGTTCCACAAGGAAAGTCAAAAAAAGTAAAAGGACTTGCCAACTGCTCTTCCTAAGTTGGCCTGGGGGATGGCCACAATGGCTTTCCCATTCAGGCCTCTGGTTAAAATAGCAGTTGAGCCCAAATGATGTCAGCGGAGCTTGATCTGCATACAGGAAACTTTCGATTTACCGGCACCTAAATAACCGGAAATCTTGGTTAACCAGCAAAATTCAGGTGTAGGTTCAGGTAACTTTTATTACTATTTTTACTCCATTTGTTGCTGTGCAAGGGTGTGGCTGCAGCTGTTGCTAAGCTACAGAGACGCTTGCAACTTGTGCCCATTGTTCTGAAGCTGTTGCTAAGCAACAGGGTTTGTTGCTTTATACGGAGCTCTCCGTATCTTTTACTATAGCGTTCGGTTATCCAGAATTTTGATGAACCGGCACCACGTCGGTCCCGTCCGTGCCGGATAAAAAAAAGTTTCCTGTATTTACAGAAGGACCGTGCTGCTTTCCGGCGGCTGTCCCTCCCGCCAGCTCATAAGACCAGGTTAAAATCGGAACCTGCAGGATCAGTGTGGGGTGTTGGCGACCGAGTCCCACGGGCGATTTTAACTGCCCGCCCAGTTTCTGCTGAGTGGGCAGGGTTAAACTTGCCCCACAGTTACAAGAAGCGAGAGGCATAATTTCTTTTTAAACTTGCAGCTGTGGACAACACCACAGGAGTTCAATTAGTATTTGAATTTGAAGGGACTTGCGCCCGCCACAGCAACTGAGTGTGACAAACTAGTTCCACAATGAAAGTACAGTAGTTACAAAATCTCAATAATTTATATGATGCAGTGAAAAGTTATTATTGTGCTGTAAAGATAATTGAACACTATTATAGAACGAATAAAATTACATCATTGAGTACTACTGTAGGCTACAGGGCTAGTTGCAAAGCTATAACTGAGCCAAGCAATTCAGACATTGATAGAGAATGGATGAGCTATGTAGTTTGCAATTAGCTGAATATTCCCGCTGTTGCCTACTGCATGTTGTCTTTCTACCATGTGGTGATGGGCAACATATTAATGATTTTCATCCCATTCATTTACCACTATGGGAGGGCATGGCTGTAGTGTTGTAATTGTGCTATGCCATGCAACAACGTATTTCCCTCCTTACCTTACTCATATTTGATTTACATGCTGAGTAGAATAAGTGAAACCGAGTAATGAGATAGTACACATGCCTTTGCACTTTTATAGTGTTCAGGGCATCCTAATTGTTTTGGGTGCTTTTCATTTCATTTCTCTTCAGAAATGCTTGGTTGCCATATTGAAAAGTAGAATATTAAGTGCTAATGGATTATTCATCTGTGTATAATGTAGCTCTGACCAGTCTTACCTCTCTAAAAATAGATTAACAAACATTAGTAAAAAGTATGAACATTTTTTTGCTTGTTAAGACTTTCTTAAGGTCATTAATGATTAACTCATATATCAACTTCTAGCTACACAGTCAAATTGAAAAGTGAGTATTTTACTCCAGGTCAGACCTTGCGTTAGTGAACTTAATGAACAAGAGAATTTTGAAACATCACCACAGCAGTGGCATAAGGAAATATCACACTAGTTTTTCTTTTGTAAGAGAGTGTGGGTGTAGTTCTATTGATGGTTTTATTATTGTCCAGCAGGAGCAGAAGGTGACAGGGGAGTGCAAAGGTTATAGACATATTTACGGGTAGGCGGGGAGAGTGTGAGGGAAACCAGGAAATTCCAGGAACGCGGAGGTCCTGCTGAATTTAACGGCTGGGCCTCATTAGAATTTCTTTATTGGCCCAGAAATTGGTGTCGGGGGCTTCCCGCGGGTGCAAGCCCCCGACCTACACTTACATAGCGCGCCGACAGTTGAAGCCTGGCCCTGCGTGGATTTCCTGTCAGTGGCCCGGTTCAGCTCCCGGCGCGCTGTGCTTGCGTGACCCAGCGGCGTAGTTAGTTCGATGAGCCGGCTGGGATCACATGAGCACTGGGCAACCAATTGGAGGTTGCAAAAGTTCATTCATGAGTTTGATAGTAAGAACTGTCAAACTCATGAAAAGTCCGGGTGCCCAAAACAGTACTTAAACTTCAAATAAAAGTTTTAAAAAATCCCACTAATTAAATGAACTATTAATAACTGTAAAAAACGAATTTAAACAATTATTCAAATTTTTGAAAAAAATAATTTTTTAACAAATCGGGTCTTTAAAAATAATAAACCTGTGGAAAAAAATTTCTAACTTTAATTATTAGACCACTTACCTTTGAAAACTAAGTCCTTACGTCTGCTTTTTTCATTCGTAAAAAGTTGAGGCCTTCACGCACGGACAAACCTTTAAAAAAAAAGGAATTTCAGCGCGCACGCGCAGACTCCTGCGTGCACGCGTTCGACCTCTGAACCCCTTGGTTCAGAGGAAAAGAAATGCCAGTTTTCCGCACATGCGCTGTGCATGCTGAAAACCGACTCTTCCATCGGGCCCACGCGTGAGTACTCCATCCGTACTCACGCGTTGGGACCCGAATTACTGGGCCATTACGTTTTCTGCCTGGCAGCTAAATTGAGAGGCTGGCCTGTGGTACAAGGCAGCACCCGGGGGCCGCTGGGGACGGTCCCCGGTGAGCTGAGAGATTGTGTGGGGTTGCGGGAGGGGGGGGTTATCCGAGAGATCGAGGTGGGGGGGGGTTCATCCGATCTCGGGGGGGTGGGTGGGGTGGTGTCGGCCGATCATGTTGAAGGGAGAGATCACTGTGGGCTTGCTTGAGGAGCTGGGGGATACATTCCTGCTGCAAAAGCACTTATCTGCTGGATCTTGCAGATCCCGCCTCCCTTTAGCTGTTGGGTTTCCTGACTCCAAGCCCGCTGCAGTTAAACTGGAAGTAGGTGGGTTGGGATCGGGTTTCACATTTTTTCCGACCCTCTCCCATCCGTCGCGGGGGGGGGGTTTAAAATTACCCTCTGTGTCTCTAAAAGAAAGAAGAAAGAACTTACATTCATATAGCGCCTTTACAGCCAATGAAGTACTTACGTCACTGTTGTAATGTAGGAAACATGGCAGCCAGTTTTGCGCACATCAAGATCCCACAAATAGCAATGTCATAATGACCAAATTATCTGTTTTATTGAGTGATGTTGGTTGAGGGATAAATATTGGCCAGAACACCAGGGAGAACTCTCCTGCTCTTCTTTGAAATAGTGCCATGGGATCTTTTATGTCCACCTGAAAGGGCAGATGGGGCCTCAGTTTAACGGCTCATCTGAAAGGCAGCACCTCCGACAGTGCAGCACTCCCTCAGTACTGCACTGGAGGGTCATACTAGATACACAACCTTCTGATCAGCGGCGAGAGTGCTATGGCTGTCACCTGGTCTGCCATCTGGTCCATGTAGACCTACATGGACAGTTGGCCATCTGTAAAACATTATCAGTACCAGTGAAAGTCAGCAATGCTCTCAACTTTAATGCCACAGGGTTCTTCCAGGCAAGTCCTCTGGAGTTAGTTCTTCCATGACATCACTCATGGGAGATTGGAGCATATAATTGAGGCTGCGCTCCTCCACTCTCCCTGATCACCTTCCAGTGTCGGGTGCAAGTGAGTGACTCCTCAATAGGATCAAGCCTCCAATCCAAAGCAGGCCCACTAAGAATTTTATCTCCATAGAATTCAATATGTACAGTGTGCATGCTGGCGCTCATCAATTATGACCACTGCAACTCTTTCCTCACCCTGTGCTTCCTCCTCAACCTTTCCTCCTCAATTTTTCCTTTAAACATAAAAATTATAGGGATGGATAAATAGTGATTTGACCCATGGAAATTGCTTCCTGCAGTAAATGTTCTCCCATCGTACCATGTGTAATATGATCTAGTCTTGCTATTTTCACTTCTAATATCTTACTTGCCTGTGCCAATACCACATGAAGTAATTGAGGCAAATAGCATAGATGCATTTAAGGGGAAGCTAGATAAATACATGCGAGAAAAAGGAATAGAAGGATATTCTGATATGGTTGGATGAAGTAGGCTGAGAGAAGGCCAGTGAACCATAAATGCTGGCATAGATGAGTTGGGCCAAATGCCTTGTTTCTGTGCTGTAAATTCTATGTAATTCAACCTTTTTTGGCCTATATATTTTACAACTATCACTTTCCTAATATGCATATATATCCTGTTCATGCCATACTTTTGTCCTATTTACTAAATCATGTAGGTTTTTATGCATTTCTGTATGGCTCGTTTAAGACATTGTCTGGGCGTTCACCATCCTGGGAATGTAATCCTCTGTGTATATGAGGGCTGTCCTACCCCATCAATAATGTCCTTGTGATGCTTTACTGCAGCAGGATTTTCCTGCTGAACAGGATTTTCTTTGTTACCATGGAATCATTCTCTAAGGCAATCACATACAGCTGGATTAATGAACTTTCAGACGTTTATGGTTAAGTGGTTCATTGGTATTGGTAACTGACCCAGAAACATACAGGAAATGGAAGTAACCACATCTATAAGGGACTAATCAAGTTCAACATGATCTGAGATGCAGAAGTACCCAGGACCAGTAGCCAGGCATATAATTTTAAAAAGACTAGGAAGAAATTAAGAAAATTGATTGTGGTGATTGTTCACGTTAATAAAAGAGAAATAAAATACCTTTAAAGGAATACTGCTCTGCATGCAGGATAAATACATACTTAGGATTAGCATACATGGAATAAAGAACCAATACAGATAAACCAGATAAACCAATCAATTAGAAGCAAAATGAGAAAGAGAAACAGATTCTAGCAATCCTGTAAGAAGAAAGGTGAGAAGGTCCACAGGTACAAATATAGAAACATGTATAGAAACACTGAGAAACAGACATAGAATATAAGAGCAGGGAGGTTATGATGGAGCTGTACAAAACGCTAGTTAGGCCACAGCTGGAATACTGTGTGCAGTTCTGGTCACCACACTATAGGAGGGATGTGATTGCATTGGAGAGGGTGCAGAGGAGATTCACCAGGATGTTACCTGGGCTGGAGCGCTTCAGCTATGAAGAGAGACTGGACAGGCTGGGGTTGTTTTCCTTAGAGCAGAGAATGCTGAGGGGGGACCTGATTGAGGTGTACAAAATTATGAGGGGCATAGATAGGGTAGATAGAAAGGAACTTTTCCCCTTAGTAGAGGGGTCAATAACCAGGGGGCATAGTTTCAAGGTAAGGGGCAGGAGGTTTAGAGGGGATTTGAGGAAAAACTTTTTCACCCAGATGGTGGTTGGAATCTGGAACTCACTGCCTGAAAGGGTGGTAGAGGCAGGAACCCTCACAACATTCAAGAAGCATTTAGATGAGCACTTGAAACGCCATAGCATACAAGGCTATGGACCAAGTGCTGGAAAATGGGATTGGAATAGACAGGGCTTGATGGCCGGCGCGGACACGATGGGTCGAAGGGCCTCTTTCTGTGCTGTATAACTCTATGACTATGACTGACATGAATCTTGTCATTCATGTGGAAATGACTTATGAAATGATACTGGGCGGCCTGCTGGTGGCGCTGTCCAGGGAGAGTATAATTACTCAGGTATGGGCCCAGCTTGCTCAGGACATTCTTTAACAGGAACTAGTGAAGGACACAACTAGATCTCCATGTTGAAAAACAGTTGATTAAAGCCTTGTTTAATACTCAGACCAAGTGCCTAGTAGTTTTCTTACATCAATGACTATGTTAAAAGGGCGATCAGAGTGGCAACAAGGAGCTTGGAAATAATCATAGCTGCAGGCACAAAATATAACAGTAAGAAATTATTTCAGTACAGGTAGACTACCCTTTATCCGAACTTCCGAAAACCGAAACCCTCTAAAAACCGAAGGTTTTTTCGTTCAGCGTAAGTCCAGCGTAAGTCGTGCGCACGACCCCCCCGCGGACCCCCGCCGGCCCCGACCCCCGCGGACCCCCCCCCCCCCGTGGACCCCCGCCGGCCCCGACCCCCGCCGACTCCCCCGCTGACCCCGACCGTAAGTCGGCGGGGGTCGGGGTCGGCGGGGGGGCCGGCGGGGGTCCGCGGGGGGGTCGGCGGGGGTCGGGGTCGGCGGGGGGCCGTGCGCACGACCCCCCGCGGACCCCCGCCGACCCACCTTCCGAAATTCTCCGAAAACCGAAACACGGCTGGTCCCGAGGTTTTCGGATAAAGGATAGTCTACCTGTACTACAACAGTTAGAAAGCAGTCAGAGAAGTGAGATCCTAAAGGATAGTAATGATGCAGAAACTGAGGATGGACGTAAAAGATTTAAAAGATGAAATGATTGCTTCCTCCAAGTATTCACTAGGGAAGACATGACCAACATGCCCTTCATAAATGGTGATAATCCAAGTAGAATTAATAACTTCAACATAAGTGAGATGGAAGTGCTAAATAGGCTAAAAGTACTCAAAACAAATAAGTCTCCAGGCTGGATGATCATTATCATAGAGAGAGACACGCGATATGATTTGTGAAATGTTGATGGTCATTATGAGGGAGTTGGTGAATACTGGTAGATGTTACTAGGTTGGAAATTGGAATCCAGTGCCTATATTCAAAAAAAGGTGACAAAACAGATCCAACAACTAGATCCATCATTTTAACATCCCTAACTGGTAAAATAATGGAAATAATTATCAGGAGTAAATTTGAGCCATGTATGATGATATCCTAGTAAATAGCAGCCAATACAACTTATGACAGGGAAGATCCTGTCTGATCAACATTGCTGAGTTTTTTTGAGGTGCTCTGTGGACCTAGACTTCCAAGAAACTCTTAACAAAGGTCCAATGAAAGGCTGATGCAAGCTTAACGTGGTACAGATTTAAGGAGAAATCGGGAAGCATAATGGTAAATGGAAATGGATAAGAAATTGTCTGAAAGAAAGAAAGCAGTGTGTGACAGTGATGACAGAACAGGGTCCTCAGAAGCTCAATGTAAACCGGTCAAATTTGCAGATAATCGCAAACTAGGAGAACCAGTTGATTCTGTGGAGGCATTCCAGAAATAACAAAATGATTCAGACAAAATTAATAAATGGATGGAACAGAAGCTGCTTGAGCATGAGTCCAGTCAATGAACAGAGCCATGTGTGAGAGCAGAGTGATGCATCCTCCTTAAAGGCTGTCTGCAATCTTGCCCTAAGTGCATTGAAATTGGTGATTATCACATCTTTGACTGTCATCTGCAGTGCACCAACACCACACACACAAGACTGTAATGTTGGTCATAGTGGTACTGAGCTGTGTGCGCACATTACACATACTACCTTCCAACATGAAGTACAGGGAGCTAAGTGATATAATACTCGTCAGAAGCAACATCCTCTTTTTCAAAGCAGTTCCAGGGAGCTCTGTCTTTCTTAGCATCGCTGCATGGCCAATTGATTATGAAGACCTTCACCCTAGATGGATGTCCTTTCTCAACCTCTATCTCTGCCCATTTGTCATCCATGCTCACAGTGATCTGGGATGGCACTTGCTTGAATTGCTATGAATGATGGGTGCATTATGGGTGGTTGTCTGCATAATAGCCTGAGAGTCATTTCTGAACGTGTGTTGGTGACACTGAATTGATGGAAATTGCAGGCAACACATTTCCCATCTTCTGATATCCATTGATAACGAGGCAGGTTTTTCACCATCAGTACATATTTGGAAAATTTAGGTCACATGCTGTGGGCCAAGCTGAAAGATTTCTTTATTGTGTAGATTAGAATACATGCTGCCTGGAGAACTAACCAAGGGATATGGGCTTCACAATGTCTCGGTGTCACTAATATCCTCAAGGTTTTTTTTATTTGTTTATGGGATGTGGGCGTCGCTGGCAAGGCCAGCATTTATTGCCCATCCCTAATTGCCCTTGTGAAGGTGGTGGTGAGCCGCCTTCTTGAACCGCTGCAGTCTGTGTGCTGAAAGTACTCCCACAGTGCTGTTAGGGAGGGAGTTCCAGGATTTTAACCCAGCGATGCTGAAGGGTCAGCAATATACTTCTAAGTCAGGATGGCGTGTGACTTAGAGGGGAACTTGGAAGTAGTGGTGTACCTATGAACCTGCTGCCCTTGTGTCCTTCTAGGTGGAAGAGGTCGTGGGTTTGGGAGGTGCTGCCGAAGAAGCCTTGGCAAGTTGTTGCAGTGCATCTTGTAGATGGTACACACTGCAGCTATGGTACGCTGGTGGTGGAGGGAGTGAATGTTTAAGGTGGTGGATGGGATGCCAATCAAGCAGGCTGCTTTGTCCTGGATGGTGTTGAGCTTCATGAGTGTTGTTAGAGCTGCACTCATCCAGGCAAGTGGAGAGTATTCCATCATACTCCTTACTTGTGCCTTTCAGATGGTGGAAAGGCTTTGGAGAGTCAGGAGGTGAGACACTCGCCACAGAATACCTAGCCTCTGACCTGCTCTTGTTACACAGTATTTATGTGGTTGGTCCAGTTAAGTTTCTGGTCAATGGTGCCCCCCAGGAAGTTGTTGGTGGGGGATTTGGTGATGGTAATGCCGTTGAATGTCAAGGGGCGGTGGTTAGACTCGCTTGTTGGAGATAGTCATTGCCTGGCACGAATGTTACCTGCCACTTATCAGCCCAAGCCTGAATGTCGTCCAGGTCTTGTTGCATGCGGGCATGAACTGCTTCATTATCTGAGGAGTTGTGAATGGCACTGAACACTGTGCAGTCATCAGCGAACATCCTCATTTCTGACCTTATGTTCGAGGGAAGGTCATTGATGAAGCAGCTGAAGATAGTTGGGCCTAGGACACTGCCCTTATGAACTCCTGCAGCGACGTCCTGGGGCTGTGATGATTGACTTCCAACCACCACAACCATCTTCCATTGTGCTAGGTATGACTCCAGCCAGTGGAAAGTTTTCCCCCCGATTCCCATTGACTTCAGTTTTACTAGGGCTCCTTGATGCCACACTCGATCAAATGCTACCTTGATGTCAAGGGCAGTCACTCTCTCCTCACCTCTGGAATTCAGCTCCTTTGTCCATGTTTGGACCAAGGCTGTAATGAGGTTGGGAGCCGAATGGTTTTGGCGGAACCCAAACTGGGCATCAGTGAGCAGGTTCGTGGTGAGTAAGTGCCGCTTGATAGCACTGTCGATGACACCTTCCATCACTTTGCTGATGATTGAGAGTAGACTGATAGGACGGTAATTGTCAGGAATGGATTTGTCCTGCTTTTTGTGGACAGGACATACCTGGGCAGTTTTTCACATTGTCGGATAGATGCCAGTGTTGTAGCTGTACTGGAACAGCTTGGCTAGAGGTGCGGCTAGTTCTGGAGCACAAGTCTTCAGCACAATAGCCAGGATGTTGTTGGGGCCCATAGCCTTTGCTGTATCCAGTGCGCTCAGCCATTTCTTGATATCACGTGGAGTGAATCGAATTGGCTGAAGACTGGCTTCTGTGATGGTGGGGACCTCAGGAGGAGGCCGATAGGGATCATCCACTCGGCACTTCTGGCTGAAGATGGCTGCAAATGCTTCACGTGCTGAGCTCCACCATCATTGAGGATGGGGATACTCATGGAGCCTCCTCCTCCCATTAGTTGTTTAATGGTCCACCACCGTTCACGACTGGATGTGGCAGGACTGCAGAGCTTTGATCTGATCCGTTGATTGTGGGATCACTTAGCCCTGTCTATAGCATGCTGCTTCTGCTTTTTAGCATGCATGTCGTCCTGTGTTGCAGCTTCCCAAGGTTGGCACCTCATTTTTAGGTACGCCTTGTAAGATTCTCAAAGTTCACAGATCCCCCAAAGCTTGAAGAAAACCCTAAGGAAAATGACTTTGGACTCTTTCTAAACAATTTTCAGGATGATAAAATAAAAAGGCATGTTTGGACCTGTACAGGGAGAAAAGGCTGCAACAGGAAATGGGATCAACCTCTGTAAAGACAGTTTGGATATTGGGGTAAAATCAAATTGTCTGGGGAACTGTGTAACCTCAATTCATCCTAAACAATTGATCCACGAAGTAGCAGTCCCCACCAAAAACACAGGACTCATCCAAAACATGCATAATGCAAATCACCTCGCCAACCTACATAGAAATCTCAGGCTCAGACAGGACACTCGAAACCTGTATATAACTATGACAATGAACTAGGCGATCAACAACTCATTGACCAAACAGTACAACATCCCGAAACCATTTTGCACATTTTTTTAATCAAGTTACCTTAACGAGCCCGCCCAAATCAAACAATAAACCGGGACTGATTTGGCATGCAGATTAGGAGGCCCCAATTAGTATAATTAAAGACCTGTTTTCTAAAGAAAGTCAACTCTCCAGAAGTTCGAGACAACTCAAGAAGTTCTCTCTCAGAAAGCTCGCCCCAGAAGCAACACACAAGAGAAACCGAAGCATCGAAACGGGGCAGCGTTCTACCGTACACCCAAGTTCAACAATTCAGTGACCCAGGACATCGTCGGACACCCCGTGGCAACAAGAGCCTTACGAAACTACCAACAAAATATTACCACCAACCAATCCGGTAATATTGAGCCACCGCGACCAAAGAAAAACAACTCAGGAGAAAAACCGAAGATTTGAAAGTTTCCACTCTACAATCTATTCCTGACTTACCCTGGGTAAGATTTTTACTTAAATGGAACTCTAAACCCTATCTCTACCGAAGAAAAGTGGGTACACACCCCATAGATCCAAAACGCACCCTACCGCATCAGCGGACTTGCAAAGACTGACCAGCAGATAGTCGAAGTCCTCTACCGCGTACGGGGTATGGCAGACACCAACCAACACATCCAGCGAACCCTGAAACCGCGAACCAGCTCAACTGTCAAGTGTTCGTTTTAGTGAGCATTATCCCTGGTCCTCTAGAGTCCAACTTAGCTAGGAAGTGGGATTGGGAGGGGTGAGGTATTTTTCTACTGTATTTTCCCTCGTATGTATCGAAGGGTTCCCCATTTTTATTAGAGTAGAAGATTGCTGTGTTATATTTTCTTTCTTGATTAAAGATCAAAGTTTCTTGCACCAAAACCAGTTGTCTGCTGCACTTTTGTCACAACCCCCAAATAAGCCCAAGGTCTAGAATCAAGGGAGTGGGAGCGATTCGAACTGCTCAGAAGTCGGAGGGGAAGCTGACCCACACACCACCCTCTACAGCCTGGTGCTGCTCCTGGCATGCTCTTGTACACTCCTTATTGAACCATGGTTGGTCCCCTGGCTTGATGGTAATGGTAGAGTGAATTATATGCTGGGCAATGAGTTTACAGATTGTGGTGGAATACAATTCAGCTGCTGCTGATGGCCCACAGCGTCTCGTGGATGACCAGTTTTGAGCTGCTAAATATCTGTTCTGAATCTATCCCATTTAGCATGGTGGTAGAGCCACACAACACGATGGAGGGTGTCCTCAGTGTGAAGACGGGACTTGGTCTCCACAATGACTGTGCGGTGGTCACTGCTACCAATGCGGTCATGGACAGATGCATCTGCGACAGGTAGATTGGTGAGGACGAGGTCAAGTAGGCTTTTCCCCTCGTGTTGGTTCTCTCACCACCTGTCGCAGGCCCAGACTGTCAGCTATGTCCTTCAGGACTCGGCCAGCTCAGTCAGTAAGTGGTGCTTCCGAGCCAGTCTTGGTGATGGACATCGAAGTCCCCCACCCAGAGTACATTCTGTGCCCTTGCTACTCTCAGTGTTTCTTTGAAGTGGTGTTCAACATGGAGGAGTACTGATTCATCAGCTGAGGGAGGGCGGTAGGTGGTAATCAGCAGGAGGTTTCCTTGCCCATGCTTGACCTGAAGCCATGAGACTTCATTGGGTCCGGAGTCAATGTTGAAGACTCCCAGGACCACTCTTGCCCGACTGTATATCACTGTGCCGCCACCCCTGCTGTGTCTGTCCTGCCAGTGGGACAGGACATACCCAGGGATGGTGCTGGAGGAGTTTGGGACATTAGCTGAAATTGACTACCATGTCGACAAATTACCTCCTTAAACATGTTAACGTGGGAATCTGAGAGAAGGGGTCTATCTCCAGTTGCCTGTTAAACCCTTTTTTATTAAACAACTCAGCCTGTATATAGTCAGAGTAGAAGCTTCACTATGCATAATCTTGATACCTACAAGGTATGGTTAGTACCAGTCTTGATCTAAGTGAATTAGCAGCCTCTCTTCCTGCAGAACACCCACAAATGTCCATCATGCCCATGTATGGGCAACCATACGCCGTGCTATGAATGCCTACCTTCATGCTTCCTGTTTGTACTTTTTTGCACTTCATGCCAATTGTGTTGTGTAATAGATATTGCATTCATCATGGTTTTTATGGTTTGCCATGCTTGTGTTCTCTGTTGTGGGTTACACTGAGTCCCAAACATGCCCCTCCACCTCTCTGTTACACCCTCCATAATAAATTATTAGTTAACCTAGCCTTTTGATGCTGCCTGTCACCCTTGATTGCCAAGAAAAAATATGCATACTACTGCAGCAGGATCAAAAGCTTTGGCCATTCTAACCTTGTTAACCCCCTTTTAATAACTGACTGCATGGAACTTAGTAAACCTTAATGAAACTCTGCCTTGTTGAGATCTGTACAACCAATTTGGTCTATTACAACAGTTCTCCACCCCCTAAATACTGCTATTATTAAAGATAATTAATCCCTTACTAAGAGCACTTTTAATCCTATGATTCAGCAGTAAATAAAATGTTTAAAAATGTCACTTGAAATTGTGTTCTGTATTTTGCTATGAAATAGGGAATCATACATGCCAGTATTGCAGTCTTTATTGTAATTTACATATTCTGTGCACTATGAAACACAAGCTGTATGTACCAGCGCCACAATCAATTCTAGCATTTCCAAAAGGTAAGTCAGACTTGAAAGTATGTGAGAAAATGATGCAACACCAATTTATCTGTCAGCGCAATCCAGGCACACAGATGCTGTCTTCACCAGCATTCACAGTATGTGCAATACACGTTGCAACAAAACTCATTTCAATGACTATTTTAAAACTTTTGAGTTCTCATTAAGTCACACCCCTAACAGTTGTAACTCTCTACACTAAAGAACCATGAAAACGCTTATGTCGGAATCCACACTTTTAACCCACAGCTCACCTAATAGACGGGGATTGGGTGAAATTTTCCATGACCCAATGCTGGCACACAGCAGGCAGCATTGTTGATTTCCTTGGCTGGAAATTCGTGGGCAGCACATCTATGATTATCAGTTAAGTCACCCATTCAGTGGGAGGCTCCACTGGTGGGGCGAGGTCATATGAAATTTCACCCATATTCTCTTTTTTTCCCAAGGAAAACAGTTTAATGCTTTCTTCATAGATTTTTGTGACCTTCAAGCAGAATGGCAGTTGCAGATGATTTTGCAATTGGCAATTTCATGCAATACAGTTTCATTAGTGGGAATGGCCAATCACAATGCAACTGTAAGGATGACTGTAATGTGTCTCAAGCAGTTCACCAGTCACTGGGGGTGGGGGGGGCAGTCTCCTATCGCAGGGATGGGTGAAGCAGGGACGCTTACCTCCTGGATCCAGCAGTCCTCTCCTTCCATTAGCTGTTGGGTTCCTCAAGGCCAGCGAATCCCAACCAGCCACAGTTAAATTTAAAATGATGGTTAAATCTGAGGCTCGCCAGCCTTATTACAATATTTAAATCAGTGACCCACCTCCTGGGAGCGGGTTGGTTGCCTGCACACCACCACCCCCACCCCCGTCCCGCATCCATTAAAACCAGAAATGGGCTGGTTGGAGGTGGGTCGTGGTCGGGATTCAGTTTTTTAACACTTTAACCTCCCACCTGACCCCAACCCACCCATTGTTTTGGGGTTAAAATGACCTCCAAGTGTTACGTCAGTATCTCCATACAAACTGATTATTTACTTAATAGTTCATGTCATGGTCTTCTAACAACCAAATTGATAAATGTGTTTATGTACCAATAATGACCCATCTGCTCCCTTCACAGAGTAAGGAGAACAAGTGGTTGTCAGTGCGCATCTTAAGATCACAAGTCAGTGAACATGAACCTTCACCACACATGCATTAAGCAGCAACACCAACAACTTGTGACAATGAGGGAGTGATGCGGATGAGGAAGTACAGGCACTGGTGATGAAGGGGGAACTAAAAGCGGGGATTAGTGAAGATGCAGCAATTGTCGGCAGAGGCCAGTTGTGCTGACTGCCTCTTCTGATTTGCCTGGGGATACAACCCCAGTTGGTTTGTTTTCTAATGGAGGATGATAGAACATGTAGTCCATGTTGAGCAGTCATTTTCCTCCAGCAGTGAGACCTGGTGTGACTATGTTGGAGGAATGGTTATCTGAAGTGCAGCCTGCCATTTTGTAGGGAGCAACATCAATGGCAACTTCAGAGATGATCTCAGTAATGCAGGCCACAGACACAGTAATAGGAACATTTCTCATGATTGCTGCTATGAAAGCTTTGAGGGCCAAACATCTACTTTTTCATAACAATTCTCTCATGGAGAAAAGTAAGAAGGAACAGGAACCCTGGCTAACTTTTGACTCTGAAGGCACCGAGGCCAATTGTAGCCTAATGTGCCCTGTCTGAGATCAGCTAACTCAGATAGACTGGAGAGATAGCAAGCTGGCTACAAAACAGAAAACAGAGAGTAGGGGTTAAAGGTAGTTACTTGGATTGGCATGTAGTGAGAAGTAGTGTTTCACATGGATCAGTGCTGGGACCACTGTTGAAACGATTTGGACTCGGAAATCAGAAGTACAATTTCAAAATTTGTGGATGACGCCGAATTGGGGGGTGTACAGAGGAGGACTATGACAAAATACAGGAAGACATTAATAAACTTGTAGAATGGGCATGTAATTGGCAAATGAACTTCAAGATAGATAAGTGTGAGTTAATACATTTTAGCAGGAAGAATAAGGAGGCCATGTACACCTTGGAAAGTAATTGTCTAAATGGGGTAGAGGAACGGGAATTTTGGGGTACAAATACACAGATCACTAAAAGTAGGGAAGCAAGTTAATACGACCATAAAAAAGCAAACAAAGCACTGGGGTTCATTTCTAGAGGGATAGAATTGAAAAGTGGAGGAGTTATGTTAAACTTGTGTAGTACCTTGGTAAGACCACACTTGGGAGTACTGTGAACAGTTCTGGTCTCCATATTATAAAAATGACATAGAAGCACTGGAGAAAAAAGATTTATTAGAATGATACTAGAACTGAGTGCTTGTACCTATCAGAAAAGATAGGCTGGGGCTCTTTTCTCTAGAAAAAAGAAGAATGAGGGGTGACCTGATAGAGGTCTTCAAGATTATGAAATGGTTTGATAGGGTAGAGGTAGAGAAGATGTTTCCACTTGCGGGTGAGACTAGAACTAGGGGCCATAAATATAAGATAGTCATTAATAAATCCAATAGGGAATTCAGGGAGTGGTTAGAATGTGGAACTCGCTACCACAGGGAGTAGTTGGGCGAATAGCATTCAAGGGGAAGCTATATAAGCACATGAGGGAGAAAGGAATAGAAGGATACGTTGATGGGGTTAGATGAAGAGGGGTGGGAAGAGGCTTGTGTAGAGCAGAAACACCTGTTGGGCTGAATGACCTGTTCCTGGCTGTAAATACATTGTACTTTGTAATACTTTGAAACCTGATTTGTATGACTCAGAGGCTTTACCTCTGAGCCATTTGGGAAGCAAATATTTATTGAACTGTAGACAGTGACAGATGAGTAGATATACAGATACTTGCCAGCAGAACAATTGCAGACTATAGCTGGTCTTTTTATATAGTATCTTGAAACTACTGGTAGTCCCAGACTACTTGTATACAAACATGGTTAAAAGCAAATTATATTGCACAACGTATCATATTGATAAAAACCTGGATTGGTTTGACACATGAAGAAATGTCAAAGCAGGTGCAATTGCAAACATTTTAGTGTAAAAGAACTGGTTCTTTTTCAAATTTAAAGTGGATCTCTAGGGGTGATTGGATCCTAATTTTATGAGAAACATAGCAGTTGATTATGTGAAATGCAAGAGTTTGCCAGTTTTAGCTTACATTTCCTGTGGATATGCAGCTTTAAACAATAACTTTATAATGTGCTTTTCCCATAAAGCATGTCCCAAGGCACTTCACTGGCAGAGGCAAGGAACACTGACATCCCGCCAGAGGGTGACCAAAACCTTGGTCAAAATGATGGGTTTTGAGAAGGGTTTTAAAGGAGAGCGTAATGGAGAGGTTTAGGGAAGGAGTTCTAGAGTAGGACCCAGGAGGCTGAAAGCACTTCGGCCAATGCTGGGACAAAGGGAGGGGGAAGCGCACAAAATGTCAGTCAGAGGAATGGAGTGTGCAGATGAGGGAATTTATAAGACTGGAAGCGGTTGCAGAGGTATGGTGGAATAGGCCATGGAGGGATTTAAAGATGAGGATGAGGATTTAAAATTTAATCTATTGAGGTCAGCGAGGACAGGGAGATGGATGAGTAGGATAGAATAAATTTGTATTTGTGAAGGCTGGAGGAAGGAGGGCTGGTGAGGAGGACATTAGACTAGTCAAGTCTGAGGGTGATGAGGACATTATTTAGAGTTTTAGTTTCAAATGGACAAGGGCAGAGTTGCAGAGTTAAAAATAAGTTGACTTTGCAGTGGAAGGACATGGGTACTGAAACTAAGCACAGGGTCGAACAGAACACCAGAATTGCAAATAATGTGGTTGAGCCCGAGAGTAATGGGGAGAGGGAATGAATCAGTGGCAAAGGAGTGGAGTTTGTAGAGAGGATCGAAGACAATGGAAACAGAAGTTGGTTGAAACCTTGGGATGAAAAAAAATATAGTGTAGTGGCTCTTGATGTTACTTTGATATTACAACATCCTATCTACTTTTATTTACATGATGACTGGGAACGATACAATAAAAGGGAAAAACCATCATATTGTATTGAACTAGGACACCGTTTATGTAAGGAACACTATGGATCTGAAATTACGCCACGGGATAAAAATGTACAAATGCTCAGTGTATTCATCTGAAGTTCTTCTTTTTACTATTTTAGCAGAGGTACTAACCTGTTTTCTATAAACAGGTTAACACCTTCATTGAAATAGCAAAGAGTGAAATTTCAGACCGATGCATCACATATTCGTATGCTTGTATTCTATGGCATAATTTCAGGCCCTATGTCAATTAATAGATGTCTGCAATGATTATTAGAATTAAAAAAAACTCTAGGAATACTAATCTTATAGACTGAATTTTTAGAATGTGTTTTTTATCTTGGTTTTTTATTTTTCAATCTAGCTGAAGTATTGGAATAAAAAAAGTATCTACATCAACTTAATCCTTTTGAGTGAGGGTATGATACAAATATTGAAGAAATTATCATGTCAGAGTTTATAAGTTGCTGGACTTAAATTCTGTGATTATGTTGAGACCCACGACCCACCTGATCTGTTAAAATCAATTATATTTCCAACATTATAGCCTGATGGCTGCATATGCTGTAGATGACAGTGTTCATACAGACACACACTTTGTTTACTCTCATCTCATTCTTGATGGAATGGAAAATGAAGCGTGAAAATTCTCTATAGAAGGTTAAGTGCTTTAGTCCGAATGGGGAAGCGAATGAGGCAGCCAAGCCTGGGTAATCGAGGCATGTATTGTGTTTTTTCTCAGGGATGGAAGTAAGTTCTACTATTAAAATAATGTCAAAGTGTTCATTCTTAGCTCACATTTGTTGGGTGAACCTGGCTGTGTTTTTTAAAGGCAGTCAAAAGAAAATGGAAAATTACCAGTTTGTACTAACCTCGACCATAAACTTTCACCCTCTGATACCTCATTCATTTCAGGGAATACAGCACTAAGATTGCTTGAAGTACATGATAGGAAAATTTGAACTACTTGGTGTATCAAAATATTGGGTACAAATTTTCAGAGTCCTATAGGCTAGTTAAATCTGACATTTTTTTTTAGATTTTAGTGTTGTGGGGAAAATACTAGTACACTTACCTCCATTTGAGATGAGCTAAATCAGCAGAGATCTGGGAGCGAACTTGGATCAATGTTCCCTTTAAGCTGTATGGCCACGCCGCGCTCTGGAAGTCCCATGCAGCCAGCTCACCAGCTTTTAAGTGGAAAAACCACACATGCGCGGAATTTTAATTAGGCCACGCAGCCCGTTAAAGGGGCCGCACGGCCCAAAATAAAATTAGAGGGAACATTGCTTTGGATGCTTCTGGTTAGTATAGCTCAGTTCCTATACAAGATGCTGGTAGCCTCATACAAGGGAGTCGATGAGCACTTTACAGTTTTTTTTTGTCATGCAGTACTATATTTTGTTTCTTGTGCTTTTTCAAGTTTGTAATATGCCAACTGAGACTGCTTATAAAATTGCCCTTGCAAACTAAATCATGAATTAAAGATCTGAAATAAGAAGGAAAAAGCAGCAAAATCTACAATGAAAAAACAAAGTTTCCTTTTCCTGAACCTTGCAGCAAAGTTACTGAGCTAACCAAAGCATTCCCGCCTCTGAATCAGAAGGATAAGAACATAAGAACATAAGAAATAGGAGCAGGAGTAGGCCATTCGGTCCTTAAAGCCTGCTCCGCCATTCAATAAGATCATGGCTGATCTGATCTTGGCCTCAACTCCACTTTCCCACCTCTTCCCCATAACCCTTGACTCCCCTGTAGTTCAAATATCTGTCTATCTCCGCCTTGAATATATTCAATGACTCCGCCTCCACAGCTCTCTGGGGTAGAGAATTCCAAAGATTCACGATCCTCTGAGAGAAGAAATTCCTCCTCATCTCCGTCTTAAATGGGCGAGCCCTTATTCTGAAACTATGCCCCCTAGTTCTAGATTCCCTCACGAGCGGAAATATCCTCTCAGCATCTACCCTGTCAACCCCCCTCAGAATCTTATATGTTTCAATAAAATCACCTCTCATTCTTCTAAACTCCAATGAGTATAGGCCCAACCTGCTCAACCTTTCCTCATAAGACAACCCTTTCATCTCAGGAATCAACCTAGTGAACCTTCGCTGAACACCCTCCAATGCAAGTATATCCCTCCTTAAATAAGGTGACCAAAACTGTACGCAGTACTCCAGGTGTGGTCTCACCAACACCCTGTACAGTTGTAGCAAGACTTCCCTACTTTTATACTCCATCCCCCTAGCAATAAAGGCCAACATTCCATTTGCCTTCCTAATTACTTGCTGTACCTGCATGCTTACTTTTTGTGTCATGTACGAGGATACCCAGATCCTTCTGTACTGCAGCATTCTGTAGTCTCTTTCCATTTAAATAATATTTTGCTTTTCTATTCTTCCTACCAAAGTGGATAACCTCACATTTTCCCACATTATACTCCTATCTCTATCCCTTTGCAGACTCTTTGGCCGCGATTTTGAAAATGGATGCGGCTTGGGAGCAGGTCAGCTGGTATCCGGGTTCCAGTCTCGCCCCCAACTGCATCTGGCCAACTGACATGATTTTACATTGATTGGCCATGTTAAGCCCGCCCTGCGGGCTAGCTGGCCAATTAAGAGGAAGCCGGTCAGATGACGTCATTTGATGACGCGTCATCTGCTGGTTTTCTTAAAGGGACATTTTTCTTTGACAGCTCATTTCTCAGTGTTTGACAGCATTGAGGTGCTGCAAACACTGACAATGACTGTTTACAGGTGAGCTCTTGCACCCAGGCTCTCCAGTGACTCCCTCCTTAGGCTAGAACAGATGCAGCTGCAGGTGAGGTTACAGAAGCGATCTGTCACTGGTGAGAGAGGTTCTCCCAATGAGGTGGGACTAGACATCCAATTCAAAACTTGTTACCTACAGAAAAGTGTAAATGCATTAAAAATGATTTTCCCAACATTTTCTTACCTCTGAAACTCACTAGTGCACCTGGATCCTTCACGCCACTTCTGCAGCTGTCATCAATGCAGAAACATTACAGGAGGCTCACAACATGCCACACTTACCTGGCGTGGTGTCCAGACATTGGGGAACCCGAGGCCGAAGCGGCAAAATTGAAAAATAGCCTGTTAACAAGTATCAAGTGCCTGTTAACAGCCAGGTAAGTGGCTATAATCCTCTTCCCGCCGCTAGGTGTCGGGTCCATGCGCAAATCGGGGACCCGACTCTTGGGAAGATTGATTGGAGGCGGGTTGACGGCGGGTTTCCTACTGAGGTAGTGCCGCACTGTCAGAGCTGCCGTCTTTCTGATGAGATGTTAAACCGAGGTCCTGTCAAACCGAGGTCCTGTCTACCCTCAGGTGGACGTAAAAGATCCCATGGCACTATTTCGAAGAAGAGCAGGGGAGTTCAACTGATATCCTGGCCAATATTTATCCCTCAATAAACATTACTAAAAAAAAATTATCTGGTCATTATGACATTGTTGTTTGTGGGAGCTTGCTGTGCACAAATTGGCTGCTGCGTTTCCTACATTACAACAGTGACTACACTCCAAAAGTACTTCATTGGCTGTAAAGTGCTTTGGGACGTCTAGTGGTTGTGAAAAGCGCTATATAAATGCAAGTCTTTTTTTAAAATAAAGTGTCTAAAAATCACGAAAACCATAATTGCCCAACCTCAAAATAACATTTCAGAACGTGTGTAGGTTTCTACCTTTTTTCTGTAAACATTTAATCAAATATTAATTTACTGGAAGTTAGAAACGTTTCTGCAACATTTTTCAGTAGGTACAGACTTCCTGTTATAACTAATGGTTATACCAGGGATACCTAAATATTTTAAATGATAGAAATGGTCTTAATTGTGATTAATCTTGGGACCCAATGCCATATGATTTCTAATAAATTTGTATATTTATAAACCAAACTCTGACAACATTGAGCAATTTATGGAAAATTATTAAAGTGTAAGTGAAAGGGCACTAATTACCTATTTGTGAAAATATAGGGGTACATTTTTGCCTTTATCACCTGGTGTGGTAATCTGGTGGAGCAGATCACCCGCCCATTATAGAATTCCATTGAAAGCAATGGAATGAAAATCGGGCGAGTCCTATAACAGGCAGGGGATCCGTTCCGCCAGATTACTGCTCAAGTGGTAAAGAGGAAAAAAGTCCCCGGAAATATTTGACTAATTTTGGTAACACTTGTAGTGTCCGTGTGTAGATAAAGACACTGAAGACAGGAGTTGGTTCATAGGTATTTACTAAGCAAGTCTGGGGGGGGGGTTTCTAAAGGATATACACAATACACAGGCTTATATAGCCCAAGTGGCAATTACCGGCATTACGCACACCTGGGGCTCTTAAAGGCACATACACCATAATTGCTCCCCTTCTAGCTAACTAGTACATCATATTTTAAGTAATTATTAATTACATGTTATATGCAAAATAATATACATTGCTGTATTAATTAATTATAAGTTAGTCTCTCAGGAGGCTTCCTGACTCGGTCCGGATAACGCCTCGGGGGGGTGTAGTAGTTTCTGGTGGTGTAGTAGGTTCTTCTGGCAAGGTTGATTCGGCTTGAAGGCCAGTGTCGGGTTCATCGGGCTCCAGTATCACCGGATTGGAGGTAGATATGGGTATCTCTACTTCATCGTTAGATGTATAGAGTGGTGGTGTAGGTTGTCCCTTTTCGGATGACTTGATGATTTGGTCAGCATGGCGCCTTATTATGCTGTCTCCGATGTCCACGGTATACATCAGTGGTCCTAATCGTGTGCAGATAGTTCCAGGCTGCCATTTCTCGGTACGGTAGTCCCGGGCCAAAACTGGTTGGCCTATCTGGAAGGCCCTAGTTGGCCTTTCATTCATGCCCTGAAACTGCCGGTTCTCCACGTCCCTTCGGATGTTGGGCTTGACCAAATCCAGCCGGCATCTTAGGTTTCTATTGTAGAACATCATGGCGGGAGTTTGGTTAGTAACCATATGCGTTGCATTCCTATATGCAAATAAGAAGTTATCCACCTTGTGCTGAAGTTTTATGTCTTCATTACCCATGGCCTTGATGGCCTTCTTGAAGGTCTGGACAAACCTTTCAGCCAATCCATTGGTGGCGGGATGGTATGGGGCGGACGTGTAGTGCTTTACCCCATTGTTCTTTAAGAACTTTCTGAATTCTTCGGACACAAATTGCGGTCCATTATCAGAACATATCTGCTCCGGCAGCCCATTCCTGGCAAATATGGTCCTTAATACTGTGATGGTTTTTTCCGTGGTGGTGGAGGACATCTTTATTACCTCCGGCCACTTGGAGTGTGCATCAACTGCGATTAAGAACATTGAGTCCATAAATGAACCAGCAAAGTCGATGTGCACCCTTTGCCAGGGAGATGAGGGCCACTCCCATGGATGTAGAGGGGCCTGTGGCGGAGCATTTTGGACCTTCTGGCATCCTAGGCAGCTCTTGGTCATGTCTTCGATGTCTCCATCGATACCTGGCCACCATACAAACGCCCTAGCTAGGTTCTTCATTTTCACTCCACCCAGATGCCCCTCGTGAAGCTCCTTTAGCACTTTATCCTGGAGTTTGGGTGGAATCACCACTCTGGATCCACACATCAAGGTTCCTCGGCACACTGACAGCTGTTCTCTTCTTTGCGAGAATGCTGGCAACAGTGGTTCGCCATGTGCTGGCCATCCCTTCACTGTTAAATCGTAGACCCGTGAGAGAGTAGGGTCATTTCTTGTCTCCCTTTCAATGGCAGAATTTGTCACCGGTAGACATTCCACTATGGTAGAGTGGAATATCTCTACTGGGTCTACTGTAGGTGCCTCTTCTATCGTTGGCAACGGTAGGCGTGATAAACCGTCAGCATTCCCATGCTGTTTTGACCCTTTGTATTCAATGTTGTATTGGTGTGCCCCTAGAAAAAGGGACCACCTCTGTAGTCTTTGTGCCGTCATAATGGGGACACCTTTTTTTAGGGTTGAATATGGAGATGAGGGGTTGATGGTCAGTCAGCAAGGTAAATTTTTGTCCGTGTAGGTAATGGTTGAATTTCTTCACTCCCCATACCAGGCTGAGTGCTTCCCTGTCTATCTGGGCATAGTTACGCTCAGCTGAGTTCAATGAGCGTGACGCAAAAGCTATCGGCCGTTCCGAGCCATCAGGGAATCTATGGGACAATACCGCTCCTATGCCGTAAGGGGATGCATCGCACGCCAGTCTGATTGGTAGTGATGGGTTGTAATGAGCCAAAATTTTCTCGGATGTGACTAAGTCTTTACATTTATGGAAGGCACGTTTACAGTCTTCTTTCCATTTCCAAATCACTCCTGTCTGTAGAAGATCATTAAGAGGGTGTAGAATAGTTGATAAGTTCGGTAAAAATTTATGATAGTAATTTATTAATCCCAGGAATTACCTTAATTGTGAAACATTTTCAGGTGCTGGGGCTTTTATAACTGCTTCAATTTTTTTTTCAGGTGACTTATGCAACCCTTCCTTATTAATTATGTGGCCACAATATGATATCTGATTTTGGAAAAATTCGCACTTGGGGCGATTTGCTCGTAGGCCCCGTTCTATCAGCCTAGTGAGCACCTGCTCCAAATTGGCAAGGTGCTCGTTGTCGTTTTCTCCTGTTATAAGGATGTCGTCTAGGTAGCATTGAGTCCCCGGAATCCCTTGCAGGACTTGCTCCACAGCTCTTTGCCAGATAGCTGGAGCTGATGCTATTCCAAAAACCAGTCGATTGTACTGGTACAGGCCTTTGTGTGTGTTTATTGTGAGATACTTTTTAGAGGTCTCCTCAACCTCCATCTGTAGATATGCCTGTGCCGAGTCAATTTTTGTGAAACGTTTCCCTCCGGATAGTGAGGCGAAAATATCTTCTATCCTCGGAAGAGGATACTGTACCGTGTGAAGGACCGGGTTTACAGTCACCTTAAAGTCCCCACAGATGCGAATTTTTTTCTGTTCCTCAGAGTTATTTTTCAATGTTTTTTCATGACTGCAACGATGGGTGTTGCCCATTCGCTCCAATGTATTTTGGATAATACGCCTGCCTTTTCCAAATTCTTCAGTTCTGCCTCGACTGCCGGACGTATTGCGTATGGCACCGGTCTTGCCTTAAAATTTTTTGGAATTGCTGTATCTTCCACTTTTATTGAGGCGGTGATGCCTTTCAAGGTTCCTAGTTTCTCTTGAAACACTTCTTTGGCGTTGGCCAAGATGTCTTTTAATCGTTCAGGTATGATGTCATCATTGTTTTTTTCCTTACTGGTCACCGTCAGTGCCTGAATGGAGTGCCAGTCTAAACGTATCTTCCTTATCCATTCACGTCCCAACAACGGTGGACCACCATCTTGTAGAATGTATAAATACAACTTTTGTATTTCTTTGCCATTGTATACCACAGGCACCCTTAATTTTCCTTTAGGGTAGACTTTCTGCCCCGTATATGTTTTTAAGATAATGGATGTGTCTTTTAGAGGTATATGCGAAAATAGCCTCTCGTAATCTCATCGATTTATTACGGTTAGAGCTGATCCTGTATCGAGCTCCATTTTAACTGGGGACCCTGCTATTGTGAGGGTAACCCAAATGGTTTGGTAATCCTCTTTGGCAAGTACATTATGTAATTTGAAACAGCTTAGTCTCTTGTTTCCGGAGTCGCTATCGCTATTCTGGTCTTCGGAGCTATTGTCCGTCATCATTTGTACCTTCCTGTACTTTTCTTTATTGATTTTTTGTTTTCTGTCAGTGGATTTATTTTGTCCAAATTGGCATACCCGTGCAATGTGTCCAATCTTACCACATTGCCTGCATGCTTTGCCCTTGAACCAGCAGTCCCTCTGGTTATGGGTGGATCTGCCGCAGCGATAACATCTTCCGAACTCCTGTGTCATTTTATGGGTGCCGAAGTCCTGTGTCTCTTGTTGTATCTCTGCAGCTCCTTTTGCTGCTGCTTCGTATGATACAGCCATACGGAAAGCTTTGTCCAATGTTAAATCTTTTTCAGAAAGCAGTCTTTTTTGTGTTCCTTCACTTAAGAGACCGCAAACAAATTTGTCTCGAAGATAATCCGATAGTCCTGCTCCGAATTGGCAGTACTTTGATAGCTTTCTTAATTCGGTTAGGTAATCAGCGTTACTTTCATTCTTGTGTTGATTTCTCTTGAAGAACTTGAATCGTTCCGCTATCAGCAGCGGTGTTGGGTTTAAATGCTCCTGCAGGGTATCAACAATTTCTTTAAAAGTCTTGTCCTTTGGTTTGGCTGGAGTGATTAAATTTCGTAACAGCCCGTATGTCTTCGCGCCCATTAAGTTCAGAAGTACTGAAGCTTTTTTTTCATCTGTTATTCCATTTGCAGTGCAATAAACCTCTACTCTTTCCACGTGTGTGGTCCAATCTTCTATTTCGCCATCAAAAGCCTCAATATTACCAGATTTAGGCATTTCAGAAAAGATATGGCGCTTCCCGCGCTTTTTTTTTCTCTCTCTGTAGCAACGATATGGCGCTTCCCGTGCTTTCCCGCCGCTGCTACCGATAACAACGCTGTTTTACTGTGGTTTCCGTTTATTCACTGTTGGAGACCCGTTCCCAACGGAGGTCTAAACGCTGACCTGCTTGCCGCGCCGGCCGTCTCTCGAGTGCACCCTCCCAGTCCGTTATTGCTTGCCTCCGATTTCGCTGCCTGTCTCAGCTGTAGAGCCCGCCGCTGGAGCTCCAGCCTGACGCCCAGGAAGGATTAGCGCAGTACCTGTCACCAGCTTGGCCAGCTGGTGAAACCACAGTTTCTCTTACTTCCTTGAGTCTTCTGGACGCTGGAGGAATCGATGTCCTTGAGGTGCTGCCGAATTGCAGGTAAGTCCGTTTCCACTTCGTCGCCACTGTAGTGTCCGTGTGTAGATAAAGACACTGAAGACAGGAGTTGGTTCATAGGTATTTACTAAGCAAGTCTGGGGGGGGGTTTCTAAAGGATATACACAATACACAGGCTTATATAGCCCAAGTGGCAATTACCGGCATTACGCACACCTGGGGCTCTTAAAGGCACATACACCATAATTGCTCTTAAAGGCACATACACCACAACACTTACACCACACTGGCTTCCTACAAGACATAGTATGAAATTGGAATATATCTTGTTTTTCACAGCATGATACTGTATAAATTAGTAAATGTAGGTGATGACATACAATTTCATTACAGGAAACGTTGTGTTATCCGGAGGCTAAATGTCCGGCAAGCTCGAGCCACCGGCAAAAATCAGGAGCCGTTTTTTTTCTTTTCGTTTCTTTTTGTTGCTTTTTTCTCAACAGTCAAGCTCTGCAATGCCTGTAGCTAAGCAACAGCTTCAGCTAGAGATGCTACAGAGACGCTTGCCGACTGTTTAGGAGCTGTTGCTAAGCAACAGGGTTTGTTGATTCACACGGAGCTGAAAATCTCCGTATGTTTCAACATTAGCGCTGGAGTGTCCGGCAGTTTTGAGGGAACGGCAACAGCTCGGTCCCATCGATGCCGGATAGCACAAAGTTTCCTGTACATGAACTGCCAAAGCATGCGCTAAAAAATTTGAATTAGCCAATAATTTTAATTAAGCAATGTAAATAGCACAGCAATGTCGGAATTTAATGCAAATAAAATGGAATTATTAAATAATTTAAATTAAGGGACTTTGGCCCAGAAATTCCCTACTTTAACGCCACGAGTTAGTGCCGCAATCCTGGCGAAAAATGGCAGCCGCCACTATAATGCCATTCTCTGGCACGGGATTCAGTGGCTGCCTATTTGGTGAGGGCCTTAGTGTAGTGTATGTAACCGTTCCACCTTTAAGAGAACTATTTTAAGGGTTGCACTACTTTATCTTGGCTGCTGTATACTGTAATATCGGTGGTGACCACACCAGTAAATAAGTGCTGTGTAATGATTTATTGGGCAGTTCCGCCCTGACCTTCGACTAGTAAAGACCTGTTAAAGTTTACTCTTGTGGTCTGTGTATTAATTCTCAATATAACACACAGACTTAACAGTGGCGACGAGTACGATCTTACCCTGCGGCAGAGATACATCCAAGGCAGTTAACGGGCGTCGAGAGGAGGCATCCGCCCTCATCATCCTGCTGAGAGAAGACTCGGGTCTGCAGAGCAAAGGAAGAATTCTGACACGAAGCCTTCCATCAGCAACAGGCAGTGATCATCCCTTCTATCACGGTGGTGGGTAAGCCGATCAGTGACGAGCAGCAAGACGGCCACGTTGGCTGTGAAGTAGGGGAGGAAAAAAAAAAAAAAACGGAGGATATAAGGGCGGAGAACTCGACCACGGCCGGGGAAAGGAGCCGGACAGAAGTCGGGGCCAGAGGCGCTGAGACTGGGGCAGCGTAGGCACGGGAGCCATGGTGAAAAGTCGGGGCCAGAGGCGCTGAGACTGGGGCAGCGTAAGGCAAACGCAGCCAGTGTAAAAGACCGGGCTGCAAGCGGGCTGGGAGACGCAACAGCGTCGAGAGAGAGCTCGACCGCGACCGGTGAGAAAGGCCGGGCAGCTACTGAGGCCGCGAGGCGCAGCGACCGGGACAGCGTAAGGCGCGGAGAAAATAAAATTTAAAAAAAAACAGCGGAGGACTCAGCCGCAGCCGGGGGGGGAAAGGACTGGACTGCGAGAGGGGCTGGGAGGCACGATTTGAAAACCGCTGGGGAGGGTGAGCGCAGCAATACGGCAATCGCCATTACAGCCAGCGGGGGAGAAAGACAAACACGGGAAGCCGCCATCTTCGTAGGCGGGGAAGAAGACAAGCGCGGGAAACCGCCATTTTGAAAAAAAAGAAAAAATTTCTTTTTGTTTCTCAAGAAGATTGCGAGGATGCCTAAGCGTGGTAACATCAACGATTTCGATCCCGATGTTGAAGATTGGGCCACGTATGTAGAACGCATAGAGGTATATTGTAAGGCAAATAAAATATCAGATGAAGATAAAGCACTAACCTTACTAAACTCAATGGGTGCAAAGACATACGGGCTATTGAAGCATCTTCTATCACCAGCTAAACCGGCGGATCAGACTTTCGCTAAAATTGTTGCTGTTCTGAAAAATCATTTGAACCCCACACCGCTGATGTTAGCGGAACGATTTAAATTTTATGCGAGAACGCAACTGAAAGAGGAAAGCAACGCGGAGTATTTGATTGAACTGCGTAAGCTAGCGAAATACTGTCAGTTTGGGGAAAGCCGGACAGAGGCACTGAGAGACAAATTCGTGTGTGGATTGTCGAAAGAAGGAACACAAAAGCGGCTGCTTGAAGAGAATGATCTTACACTTAATAAGGCTGTCACTATTGCAGCATCGCACGAAGCCGCAGCGAGAGGCACTGCGGAAATGCAGCTGAAGGCAGCGGTACTCAGCGTAGATCAAATGGCTTCGGGTACAACGAAATGTTATCGTTGTGGAAAGACAACACACGATCAGAACCAATGCTGGTTTAAAAACCAGGAATGTAGAAAATGTGGCAAGCTTGGTCACATAGCTAAAGTATGCCGGTCAGGAAAGAAGACCAGCAACAAAAAGTCACCGCAGGAAAAGTGCAGAAAGGTACATAAGGTGGCTGTGAAGAGTTCGGATGAACAGAATTCGGATTCAGACTCCAACAGCAAGGAACTGGGTAGTCTGAGAATTCACAATGTGAGTAAGGAAGCTGACCGACAAACTATCTGGGTCACACTGCAGATAGCAGGAGTCCAAGTGAAGATGGAATTGGACACCGGATCGGTGTTGACGGTCATGAATAAGCAAGATTACAAAAGGTTATTCACACATATTCCCCTACGGGATACGGAGATAGTATTGCAGACATACACGGGACAAAAAGTATACCCCATCGGAAAGATAAAAGTCAAGGTGATACACAAGGGCAAAGAACACCAAGGAATGGACATATATGTACTACCTGAGGGAGGTCCACCACTTCTGGGACGGGAGTGGATCAGGAAAATAAATATGGACTGGCACTCCCTAAAAGCAATAACGGTAGATTCCGGAAAGAAAGATGTCAAACCTGAACGATTGTCCAGAATATTGGATGAGGCTAAAGAGGTGTTCCAACAGGGACTGGGAACACTAAGAGGAATTAAGGCAAAAATCAAAATTGCAGAACATGCAAACCCAAAATTT
This sequence comes from Somniosus microcephalus, assembly GCF_052327205.1. Classification (NCBI taxonomy): domain Eukaryota; kingdom Metazoa; phylum Chordata; class Chondrichthyes; order Squaliformes; family Somniosidae; genus Somniosus; species Somniosus microcephalus. Next base: position 29,147,771 of record NC_141013.1, read on the forward strand.
TTCAAAGCCAGACTGGTACCTTATGCGATACGACCTGCTGTGGAAGCTGAGCTGGAAGGGCTTGAACGTTCAGGAGTACTGTCTAAGGTGGACTGGAGTGAGTGGGCCACGCCCATTGTTCCCGTCATGAAGCGTTCATCGAGTAACAAGCCAGGGGAACCGGGGAAGGTCCGCATCTGTGGAGACTTCAAGATCACAGTTAATCCGGTGCTTCACACGGTGCAATATCCGCTTCCGCAGATTGAGGATATCTTTGCTTCATTGTCTGGCGGGGAACACTTCACCAAGATAGACCTGGCGCAAGCGTACTTACAGATGGAAGTTGAGGAAGAGTTGCGCCAGTATCTCACAATCAACACGCACAGAGGCTTGTATCGATATAATAGACTGGTTTTTGGAGTGGCTTCGGCTCCAGCAATTTGGCAGAGAGCCATGGAGCAGGTATTACAGGGAATTCCAAGCACTCAATGTTACTTGGACGATATCCTGATTACAGGAGAGGACGATGAGGAACACCTCGCAAATTTGAAACTGGTGCTCACCAGATTGAAGGAATATGGCCTTCGAGTTAATCGCCAGAAATGTGAGTTCTTTCAGAAACGGATCTCGTACTGTGGTCATGTCATTGACCAGGAGGGGCTGCACAAGTCACCTGACAAGATCGAAGCTGTTGTGAAGGCTCCCGCTCCGGAAAATGTATCCCAGTTGAGGTCGTTCCTAGGGTTGATTAACTATTACCATAAGTTTCTGCCAAATCTATCCACGGTGCTGCACCCGCTGAATGCTCTGTTGCAGAAAGAAGTACCATGGAAGTGGAGCGAGGACTGTAAGAAGGCCTTTCGCAAAAGCAAGGCATTGATCACCTAAGAGGAAGTGTTGGCTCACTTCAACCCAACGCTACCTATTCGTCTAGCTTGTGATGCTTCCCCTTATGGTATTGGAGCAGTACTCTCACACAAGTTGCCAAATGGCTCGGAAAGGCCAGTCGCATTTGCATCCAGATCATTGACCTCCGCTGAACGCAACTATGCTCAGATAGATAGGGAGGCTCTCAGCCTTGTGTGGGGAGTAAAGAAGCTCAATCATTACCTGCAGGGCAAGAAGTTTACACTGCTGACAGACCACCAGCCATTGGTATCCATATTCAACCCTAAAAAGGGCGTTTCCATTATGACAGCGCAAAGGCTACAGAGGTGGTCCCTTTTCCTAGGGGCACACCAATATGACATAGAATACAAAGGATCAAAACAGCATGGGAATGCTGACGGTTTATCGCGCCTACCGTTGCCAACGGTAGAAGAGGCGCCTACAGTGGACCCAGTGGAGATGTTCCACTCAACCATAGTGGAATGTCTACCAGTAACAAATTCTACCATTGAAAAGGAAACGAGAAATGACCCGACTCTCTCTCTCGAGTCTACGATTTAACGGTGAAGGGATGGCCAGCACATGGCGAGCCACTGTTGCCAGCATTCTCGCAAAGAAGAGAACAGCTGTCAGTGTGCCGAGGAACCTTGATGTGTGGATCCAGAGTGGTGATTCCACCCAAACTTCAGCATAAAGTGCTAAAGGAGCTTCACGAGGGGCATCTGGGTGGAGTGAAAATGAAGAACCTAGCCAGAGCGTTTGTGTGGTGGCCAGGTATCGATGGAGACATCGAAGAAATGACCAAGAGCTGTCTAGGATGCCAGAAGGTCCAAAACGCCCCACCACAAGCCCCTCTACACCCATGGGAGTGGCCCTCATCTCCATGGCAAAGGGTACATATCGACTTTGCTGGTCCATTTATGGACTCAATGTTCTTAATCGCGGTGGATGCACACTCCAAGTGGCCGGAGGTAATAAAGATGTCCTCCACCACCACGGAAAAAACCATCACAGTATTAAGGACCATATTTGCCAGGAATGGGCTGCCGGAACAGATCTGTTCTGATAATGGACCGCAATTTGTGTCCGAAGAATTCAGGAAGTTCTTAAAAAACAATGGGGTTAAGCACTACACGTCCGCCCTACACCATCCCGCCACCAATGGATTAGCTGAAAGGTTTGTCCAGACCTTCAAGAAGGCCATAAAGGCCATGGGTAATGAAGACATAAATCTACAACATAAGGTAGATAACTTCTTGTTGGCATGCAGGAATGCAACACATGCGGTCACAAACCAAACTCCCGCCATGATGTTTTTCAATAGAAGACTAAGATGCCGGCTGGATTTGATCAAGCCAAACATCAGAAGGGACGTAGAGAACCGGCAATTTCAAGGCATGAATGAAAGGCCAACTAGAACCTTCCAGATAGGTCAACAAGTTTTGGCCCGGGACTACCGTACCGAGAAATGGCAGCCTGGAACTATTTGCACACGACTAGGACCGCTGATGTATACCGTGGACATTGGTGAAAGCATAATAAGGCGCCATGTTGACCAGATCATAGAGTCATCCGAAAAGGGCCAACCTACTCCACAACTCTATACGCCTAATGATGAAGCAGAGATACCCATAGTATCTACCTCCGATCCGGTGATACTGGAATCAGACGAACCCGACACTGGCATTCAAGCCGAATCGACCTTGCCAAAAGAACCTACTACACCACCGAAAACTACTACACCCCCGAGGCGTTATCCGGACCGAGTCAGGAAGCCTCCAGAGAGACTGAATCTGTGAACTGTGTTTACATGAAGTTGTGTATATATGTTATGATGTTATGTTTAATGAGGAATATATACTGTTAAGCTAAAAAGGGAGGATTGTAGTGTATGTAACCGTTCCACCTTTAAGAGAACTATTTTAAGGGTTGCACTACTTTATCTTGGCTGCTGTATACTGTAATACCGGTGGTGACCACACCAGTATATAAGTGCTGTGTAATGATTTATTGGGCAGTTCCGCCCTGACCTTCGACTAGAAAAGACCTGTTAAAGTTTACTCTTGTGGTCTGTGTATTAATACTCAATATAACACACAGACTTAACACTTAGCACTGCTGATATGCAAATATGGAGAGCGTGACGTCAGTCGGCATGCAATGCTGACTTAACGTTACGCTTTGCGAACTTGGACCTTAGCGCTGAGTTTAGCGCTGGATTCTAAGCTTGCTCTGAAAAGCGAGCGGCAGCAGACTGACAGAGATGCTGTCAGCACTTCTTAAAGGGACACGCACATCTTTCAGGTAAGTTTGCATTTAAGCTTTTGGACTGGAATTTTTTTTATTTTATTGAAGTAGTGCCTGGGTGCAATACATGTTAAAAGTCTTTTAAGTGTAACCCCTTCACGGTTCTCTAGATATATGTGAGACGTGGTCTCTGTTGTAGACAGTATTCTATAGTCCAGTAAGGAGATCACTACTACAATGGCTTAATTCTAATGATCTTACTTTATAGTTTTAACGTCAGACAGTATAAGAAGATTACGGGTCAATGACCTAAATTAGACATTTGCATACATTAGAATGAATCTAGACATAATAAACATACATTCTCCATTTATATGGATTCAAAGGAGAATCTGTCCCTGTGTCCAAATTCGAGTGCACTCTTTCGTTGGCGCGCTTAAGTTGGAGCTCATGGTATGTATAATGTCTGCAAGACTTACGACTCCGAACCCCTTTGTTGAATTCTCTTCACGATCACTGAATCCCACTTTGAGTTCTGGATGCAGAGCTACTAATACGAAGGGCGGCGGCCGAGTTTGGAAGCCCGGGATGGGATGCGGCAGCCATTTGCCTCCTGAGCCCTCTTTTCAGAGCTCCTGCCCTCTTTTCTTCCAGTCGCTCGCGTTTCCCGCTCGAAAAACCCGACTCCACCCCTTCCTCCTGGGGTTTCTGCCTGGAGACTGCGCAGCCTCACTGTCTGCAACAGTTGATACTGGTGCAGAATTATGGAAAGTCTGCTCTTAGTCACATTGTGTCCTTAAAAGTTCTTGCCGTACCTTCACATGGGCAACTTTAACCCAGGGATTTATAACAATGATAATACAGTGTCTAAGTTAAAGATTGATAACCATACTTAGCGTACATAACATTTCCAGTGGGTATTACATAAGTGTGCAGGGAGTTCTGCTGGCTGCTTGCAAGGCCTCGGATGGTAAAGGAAGGCCTCTGAGAAGACAGAAAATGCTGGAAATATTCAGCAGGTCAGGCAGCACCTGTGGAGAGAGAAACAGAGTTCACTTCTCGGGTCGAGATGCTGCCTGACCTGCTGAGTATTTCCAGCATTTTATGCTTTTTTTACAGTTTTACAGCATCCACTCACAGAGGGAAGAGGAAGATGCAGAAGACGAGGAAGCAGAAGGAAGGATGCAACCCAGACAGCCCTTTGTGGCCGGGATATCTGGGATGGAATCATCTGCCTGCAGTACCAGTGACCACAACCCCAAATCCCCTTTTAACATTTGTCCCACACCTTACCTTTCCTCTTTTACTGACCATCACAGCGCCCTCTTAGCCACAATGCTGAAATTAAAGCCACCACAAAGCAAACTTTCCAATCCAACTTTATACATCTATCCATCCAATATGACATCAAGAAATCAACTCATCACCCTTATGCATTCCCTTCGTGACTGTCTTGTGTGTGACTTTGTCTATCCTGCTGAGGTCACGCAGTGCTACTCCAGTGGCTGCAGCATAGCTGAAGGAAGGCTGCTGACTTTCAGTGGGGGACACTGCAAATGGCCTTGCTGGTCGACCTTGAGGAGCTGGTGGCTGGGAGTGTGAAATCGAGTGATGGTGTTTTTTCTTCTTCTTCTTCTGGCTGGGCAGGCTGCATTTCTTGGGTGTGTGAAATGAGGAAGGCACAAGGGTGGAGTTGTGAGGGGAGGGCAGGAAAACAAGAGGTGCATGCGAGAAGGAGGATAACGTATGAGGCTACCAGCATCTTGGATCCTTTCAGCCCCGCCGCTGGGCAAGGGCTCAGCCATGCCCCTGCCAAGAATGGCCAGCACCATCTCCTCCAAGGGGGTGAGGTGAAGCTAGGAATGGGAGATCTGCCTTGTGATTGGTGCAGATTGGGGGTGGGGGTTGTGCATTGAGCAGTGTGTGAGGCTAGTGGTGCAGTTGGTAGGAGATGGCTTTTGAAGATGCATTCAGTGACCTTGACCACTGGTCTGAGGTCATGAAGCTTCCTTGGGCTCTGGAGCCAGGTCGTGGGGATGACACTGCTGGTAGTGATGGCCTCGGTGATCTGGTCCCACATGGTTCTTTCTGGAGGGCCTCCTGGCCCCTTTTGATAGAGGACCTGTCCAGCAGTGTTGAGCCCCTGCACAAAGCTGGAGTGCTGCATGCGAGCCCCTGGTTGCCCCTTGCCTGGCTTTCTGAGCCATTTGTGTTAGCGCTGAAGCACTTTTAGCATTTTTTTAGGTGCGGAAGGCAATTCAGTTTAAGAGCTGATGACTCACATTTGGAAATTCTCTTTAACGTTAATTTTTTTTCAGAAGGCAGTTGAACTGTAAGGGCTAGAAAACTGCCTATTTTTACATGATTTTTATTATTTTCATTTCAGAAGGCTGAAATGAAGTTCCTCTTTCATGGACCGAACTGCTTTCTGAAATGACAGCCTTGCTTTCAGAGAAGGCTGTTCTTGCTGCAGTGACGCTACGGCCACGCTACATTGGGGCCTCCTGCCGGGACTAACAGCACCAGAACGGCCTTGCACGGTAAGTGTAGCACTGGGCTAATGTTAATTAGCCACCAGCGCCAATTTACCATTCCTGCCAGCGCTATCAACTTCGGCGGCTGTTCACACCGGCCCGCGGTGGCACCGGCAGGTTTTTAGTGAAGTGGAATTTCTAGGCCTTTGAATCAAGAGTAGTAGATTGTAATAAGTCTTTCCGGTGGCTCAGAGAGTAAATGTACTATGGCATGTTATTGAACCACACAAACCAATAAAGACACAGATTCAACCCCTGATGTCAATTAGGATAAGAGACAGCAATTGAAATCTCTGCCCTTGTGATAGGAATGCAGGAAAAATTAGTCCCGGGCTCACTCTTCTGATTGCGATCCAGATACTTGCTCATAAGTGCATCTATCCTAGAATTGAATACTGTACTAAATACTCACTGATCATTCTTGCACCTCTTAGGTGATAAGTCAGTAGGCTGCTGGGACCCTGGAATTGCATCTCAGTAGAAGTCATCATCATCAGGGGAGAAGCAAATGGAGAAAATAGAAAAAAATACTATAATATGGGGAAATAAAAATATGGAAAAATTCAGTTGGTTGCGCCTCCCGTTAGCGCCTTAAGAGGGCGCTAACAGGACGCAAAGCAACTAGCGCCTGGGCACGGCTCTGCCCACGCCTCCCGCAAAATTCAGCGGGAGGTTAGTGGTGGCGCTAACCGGTAGCGCCCTGCGGTGCTGCGCCGCTGGCGATGACGTCATTGGTGTGCGCAGCGCCCCGCTCATGCCCCGGCCGTGATCTTCGGGAGCGCCCCCTGACTTACCGCTGGACGCTATGTCTGACGGAGCCAGGGGGGGCGTACCTGCGGCCGGAGAGGCGCAATTTAAAGGCGAGGTGCAGGGCGGCCATTTTTGTTGCTGGCCGCCTGCCTGCGCTCCCGTCCCAGACCTCCTGAAATGCCCCCCCCCCCCCCCCCCGCGGAGTGCTGGTTGTGCTCCAAGAGCCCGGCACGTCTCTTGAGTGCCGGGCTCTTTTGCCTGCACTCCCGATCCCCGGGGGCCCAGCTGGGCCCCAGGTCGCGCTGCACAAGGCCCCTCCCCTTTAAGAAGGGGGGGGAAGGCCTGCAATACCGCGGCATGACGTGCCGCAGCGTGTGGCGCTGCGGCACATAACGCCGCAATATTGACTCACAGCGCCTCGAGGGATGCGGGGCGCTTCCAGTAGCACCCCGCTTCCCTCTTGGGGCGCAACCACTCAATTTCCGGCGTGGGGACGCTAATTCTTCCAGGGCGCTACTTTTAGCGCCCCGGCGAAGTTAGCGCCCCAGTTGGGGTGCTGCTCAATTTTTAGCCCTATATGTTTTAAACTTGTATATTTTGTAATTATCTTCTGCTTATTTCAGCTACCTCTGCCCCCCTCTCTGGGACTCCCTCCCTGAACCCCTCCACCTTCCTATTTCTCTCTCCACTTTTCCCTTCCTCTCTCTGCTTTCAAAGCCTCCTGAAATTCCATTGTTTTGATGAAGCTTTCAGTCACCTATCCTAACTCTCCTAATAAGGTTTGATGTGAGTTCTTCTCCTACTTTGCGAAGCTTTGGAACAATATTTCTACATTATATAAATATTATGTGATTAGCATGGATTTAATTACATCCTTGTGCTTCTAACATACTCATTGATTCAGCTCCAAAAGGCGCTAGGATACCATAGCTATCACTGTCTGTAAATGTACAATAGTCATAAATAAAAACCTATTTTGCTCCTGTAATTTGTAACATCATTGAACTCTGGTTCTCTCACAGCTGTGTAATTCCATCCTTGACTATCATTGTATATATATATTCCTCTCACCTCTTGTATCTAAATATGAATAATGTGGTAGTAGAAGTAAAAATGATCAAGTTCAGATGTCAGTGCTACTTGACAGATTGGATCATCAGAATCATGCACAAGCCTTCAGGTTTGTACTCTTGTGGTTGAAATTGACTCTCCAGTCTTAACCAGAAAGGAGAGTTTCATTCCCATCCTCCCCAAGATGGGACATCCAGACCATTGACTTAGCTAAAACTGACAAAAAGCACATAGATCACATATTGCTATTGACTCTCTCAGGGGTAAATGTTTGATCACTTTAATACATTGCTACTGAACTAATGAAGAACAAATTGTTTATTTGCATGTTTGGAAATCGTGAACATTATGAAGTTATTGTAATAATGGTTTATAAAGTTAAGCATTAGCCTTTTCCTTGTTTCAGTGAACAAAATTAATTTCCTGCTGAAGAATTATATCCCCCTTTTAGATGTATCAAAAACTGGTTCAGGTTTACAGCTACCTCCCAGCAAAGATGTTCCTTCACGGAATGAAGCTTTACATAACTCATTTAAAAATTTAAATTCACATAGTCAATAGTAACCTAAGTTTGATAAAATTGACCAAACCAATGTTGACTTCAGGAGTATAATTGAAATACATTTAGCTAGTTAGACGCACTGTCACCAGACATTGCATTACACGAGATAACAAAGTGTATGTAAATCTGAACACTTGTCACACAAAATGCCCTTGAGGAAAAGTGTAGAACATCAGATGTTAAATGCAAGTACTCAAGAACCGTAGCATGCGGAAAGGGCAGGTTGTTTAAAATTATTATCCAGAGCCATATTTGCAATTTGTTTTTCGAAAAGGCAGTTTTATGAGGAAGTTGTGGCTTTTAAACTGGCTATAATTTTTCATTTTTTTTCCAGTGCATTCATAATATTTAGCAATGTCTTCTAGGTCACTTAAATTCTCTGCAGCAAGAAATGTGCGCTTTATTAAGATTTATTTAAACAGACATATATTGTTTCAGGGCTATTCAGAGATGGGTTTTGCTGTCGGGCAGCTCTTGTGGCAAAACATCTGCTCCTCTCATTTCACAGCAGTATATTTTAGCAGAAAGTACAGTATTAAAGACTGTAATAAAGCAACAGAATAAAGCCGAAAGCTGTTATAACTATTGTACCAGCAGTTTTTAAAGTTATTGACATTATTATCTAATTTATGTTCGGTAACTGAAACATTTGCAGGTGATATCGCTTCATATCCAAATGAGCCTTGGGGATACATTCATGTGCTGCCATTATATGGTGCACATCTTCCACTTTGATTTTACCGCTATATTCCTATTACTGCATGACTGTGGCTGGTTTCAATTCATTTACCATAAAGCCGCAATATTTAAAGGATAACACTCAATTTAAAGAGAGTCACTACTGAGAGTTTGAAGTGATGTTTTTAACCATGGGAGCAAAACTTGAGCAGTTTATATATATCAATAATAATAATCAGTGCTGAGATACCTCACTGTGTCATCCATGTGAGAAATGTAAGGAGAAGACATCCTTTGTCTCCTTGTGCAATAAAACGCGATAATGATTTCATTACAGGTAGCAAAAAGAGGAAATATTCCTGCATCAAATGCTTACCTTTTCTTTATAATATAACGAAAATAGCTCTGATTTACCTTTTCCTACATTTGGTGTACTGTCTTCTGTTTTTGTGTTTTACATGATTGATAGCAGCAGATGGTTTGCTCCTGTTTGTGTACCCCGAACAACAACTTGCATTTATATAGCACCATTAACATAGAAAAAATGTCCCAAAGTGTGTAATCAGATTAAATAAAAGACACAAAGCTAAAGAATGAGATGTTGGGCTGAATTTTAATGGGGAAGGCGGATTGGGGGGATCTGAGGTGGTCGGGAAAGCCAGGAGAACGGGTTTCCCACAGGCCCTGCCGACTTTAACGCCAGGGCCTGATTTGAATGGGAAGCCTCTGTTCCCCACCCGCAACCAGCCAGATTGAGAGGCTGGCTGGCTCCGGGCAGGTAGGCCTGCAGCACTAGGCCTCACAGAGGAGGGAGGGATCGAATGGGGGCCGGCCGGAGGAGCCGGGGTGGGGCTGGGGGGGGTGGCGGTCTGAAAAGATCGCGATCGCGGGCCGGACCAGCACGGGGTGGGTGGGTCCACAACATCGCTGGCCGGGACCAGCATGGAGTTGGTGGGGTGGGGGGGGGGCGGGGTGGTGGTCGGGTGAGGATCAGGAGCTGGGAACAGCACGGTGATTGGGAGGGGGGTTGCCAGAGGAGGTGGGGGTAGGGGGGGGGGAATCAGAAGCTTGCAGGGGTGACCGGAGGCCTTGTGCGGGGGGTGCCTGGGGGATGATTGGAGGCTTCATGGGTGGCAGGGGGGGTTCCCCGATAGCTGTGGGTGGGTTAGGCAGGGACCCTGGATTCAATAGAATCAGGAGATACACAGCTTAGATCAGAAGTGTTCTAAAAGCACTTACCTCCTGGATGCAGCAGTCCTCATCTTGCTGTAGCTGGCGGATTTCACAAGCTGTGCAAAACCCAAACAGCTACAGTTAAACACAAAATGGAGGTTAAAGAAGAGGCTGCCATCCTCATTAGAATATTTAAATGACAGCCCACCTCCTGGCAGTGGAGTGGCAGCCCGCCCCCCATCCTGCCTCCGTTAAAACCAGAAGTGGATGGGTTGGAGGCGGATTCACATTTAAAAAACTTTAACTACCTCCACACTCCCAACCCACCTGTTTATTTAGGTCAAAATCCCCCTCCCATTAGAAGGGGTGACCAAAAGCCTGGTCCAAGAGGTGGGTTTTATGGAGGGCCTTAAAGGAAGACAGGGAGGAGCAGAGGCAGAGAAGTGTAGGGAGGGAATTCTAGAGCGTGGGAACTCGGCAGATTTCTGAATGATCCAGGGTATACAATAGCTTCTATATATTATATTGTAATTGAATATAACTGACTTCACAAAGTATTTTTTTGTGCCTGTTGCTAATTGTTACAATTTTACCATGAAATTTTAGAACGTGATCTAAGCTGTGTATCTCCTGATTCTATTGAAAATTTATTTTGTTGTGACTTTACTTTTTTATTTTATACATATATATATTCTTCCTTATTCTTTTTACTTTTTCAGGTTTGTGCTTTCTTCCAGTGCAGTATGTGTTCCTCTCCAGGCTGATGCGCCTCCTATGTATGATGATTGGTCCTGCTCATTCTGTCATAATGAAAAAGTTAGAATACGAGCTCTCTTGTGCTCTGAAACTGGTCCAATATCACTGTAGGGCTTAAACTCATTTTAGAGCACAAGAAAGGCATCTGGTTGCATTCCCTGACTCCAACACATATAATAGCAAAAACAGAACATATATACAGGAAACTTTGTGTTATCCGGAGGTGAACCGTCCGGCAAGCTCGAGCCACCGGCAAAAATCAGGAGCCGTTTTTTATTCTTTGCGTTTCTTTTCTTTGCTTTTTTTGAACAGTCAAGCTCTGCAACGTCTGTAGCTAAGCAACAGCTTCAGCTAGAGACGCTACAGAGACGCTTGCCGACTGTTTAGAGGCTGTTGCTAAGCAACAGGGTTTGTTGATTCATACGGAGATGAAAATCTCCGTATGTTTCAACATTAGCTCTGGAGTGTCCGGCAGTTTTGAGGGAACGGCAGCAGCTCGGTGCCGGATAGCACAAAGTTTCCTGTACAAGGCAGATCAGACTGGAGGGGAATTCAGAAGCAAAGCAATGTTGCAGAAATCTTAAAATATAAAAAGGACATTCTCCGAGGCCAATATAATGATTTGAAAACAATTTTTCAAGCAGCTTGTTGCTTGGTGGAATCGAAATTTATCCAATAATTCCCAGGAAGGGCAATAATTCTTTGACTCAGCAGATTGGGTAGCAGAGTGAGGGAGATTAGTGTGAAAGGAAACACAGAAGCATATCAGACTAGAGCAGCCCCTGATAGGGAAATGGGGACATGGAGGGATTAGAATTCTAATGGTATTAGGTACCAGAAGCACCAACTGATGCATGAGAGAAGGCATGTAGGGCATTAGATGTACAGGAAACTTTGTGCTATCCGGCACCGACGGGACTGAGCTGTTGCCGTCCCATCAAAACTGCCGGACAAACCAGCGCTAATGTTGAAACATGCGGAGATTTTGAGCTCCGTATCTGGCAACAAACCCTGTTACTTAGCAACAGCTTCTAAACAGTCAGCCGTACCTTGCAAGCGTCTCTGTAGCTTAGCAACAGCTTCAGCGAGACCTTGCAGAGCCTGACTGGTGAAAAAAAGCAACGAAAAGAAAAAAAAACTAACGAAACGGCTCCTGATTTTTGCCGGTGGCTCGAGCATTCCGGACAGTTAACCTCCGGATAAACCAAAGTTTCCGGTACAAGGAGTGGTAGTGGATGTCAACCACATAACGGGAAGCATGAACACCGGGTGCAAAGCAGTACATGCCACAATAATGCTAGGGTACATTTAGATCTTTTTAAAAAATTAAGGTATATTCATCTCTGTGGGTGCTATCTATATATATCTGTACAAATCTTTCTATATATTTTAGAAAGCGCCAGTTGGCTTGTTCCTTCTAGATTAGCTAGAAAGGCAGGTGTGATAGCAAGCTTATCTTATTTGCCCAATAGGCTACCTGTCAAATGGTGGTCAGGATGTAGAAAAGTTGAGTAATGTAGCTGCAGTTATAGGGCAGGATTTTCATTGGGCTGTGGAGTCGGGATTGGAGGCGTGGGGGGGGGGGTTAAAATCCCAAAATCAGGGGTCCCGACCCCATCCCGCACCCAAACCCGCCTCCATGCCAGATTCAAAGGAGGCGGGTACCCGCCCTGCACTGTGACCCGCCTACCCAAGGCGGGAAGGGATTAGTGCCGATTAACTGCCTGTTAACAGGTAGTTAACAGGCAGTTTTTAGCCTAATCCCTATTTTTAAGGTTGAAGTGTGGGATTCCCGATGGCTCCAAACCACGCCAAGTTAGAGGAGGCGGGCCATCGGGTTGAACGACTTGGAGTGGTCGAGATGTCGGTGTTCAGGTGAGTGATGTTTGGTGTATCTAAAGTGATTAAAGAAGTTTAAATTACCTTTTCTTACCTTTTCAGCCTTCCTTCCTTTAGGTCTCGGGAGTCCCTCATCTCACCGGCACAGAAAGCAGAATGGCTGCGAACTGTCAGAAGTGACAGCCTTCAGCTTTCTGTGCAGGAGAGATTTCTAACTGAGTCTGTGGAGAAGGACTCAGGTTAGAAGTAAGACTGTCAGTGTTTGACAGCTTCAAACAGCTGTGAAACACTGATATTTCATCTGTCAAAACCGCTTGACAGATGAAATTTCAGTCTGTGACGTCACCTGTTGCCGGGTGGCCCTTAATTGGCCTGCTGGGCCCACTGGGCGGGCTCAACAAGATCAATCAAGTTAAAATCGCGTGGATTGGCCCATCTCGATGGAGGCGGGACTACAACCCCGAAAGTTGTAGCCCTGCCTCTTTCCCGACTCCTGAATGAAAACCCAGCCCATAGAATCATTCAGTCTTTCTCTCAACTCTTCTTTCTTTCCCTCTCTCTGTACTCTTCTTCCTCTCTCTCTCTTTCTCTTTTCTTCTCACCATACCTTTCTGACCACTAGGGACTCTGTACTCTGTTTCCAAGCATTAGCAAAATTTGGAAACCAATAAAAAGATGAGTGAACAGTTCATTGGAGGTCTGCTGCTGTAAAGCTGAACTATATGGAAGCAAGAATTCCTCTGGCTGTTATGTATCGCAACATTCTAAATGCATGCTTGGAGGCTCTTTTTATTCAATGTCTCTAGCAAAATTGAAACATTAATGATATGGCTAGAATAGAAGAGGAAATCTTCAAAGCGCCTTTACAGTGACAATATACATAGTGAGCTGAGGAATTCTTACACTGAAGGGATAATTACAAGTCCTAGCCCTTTTTGGGCTACCCCAGATCAGGCGTATTCCCCAGACGTTCACCTTCAACTAAAGTTAGAGATAGCCGAATTCTATATGACGCTTAAATGGGTCTAAAGGCTCAGGCTATCTCTCCCTAAAGGAAAGGAACAACTGAAGATGTTACCATCCTCTGGATAGCACTTTTAATAAGTTTAACTAGACTGTAACCTTCCGGATATTATGAGGGCCCGGAATACCCCCCAGAATTCTGCAACTCCTTACAAAAGAGTGTACAGAAATTGGGTTCGCGAGTTTATACAGAAATACTCTTTGAGACAATTCTAAAAATATAGATTTATTTAAAAGCCGACATTCATTTAACAGCTGTTGAGTCAGTCGCAACATTAACAGTTCAAAAATAATTAGCTTATATTTCTTATCGGAGATCCTTATTCTCAAATCTTTACTTCATTACATTTCTACATTTCTTACTTATTTCTAAATCCAGAATATCCACCAAAATCAAATACCTTTATTACCCAAGACTCAAAGTTAAAAACTTAGAGTGTACCTGTGAAGTTGAGAAACGCTTGCCCGTTCATCTGAAAAGCTCTATCTTTTATACTCTTTTTAGTGGTTTATTCTTTGAAGTTTCCTGCTGATGTAAGCTAATTGTCTTATTCATTCTCTCTGTTGAATTCTTACTGATCTTATTGTCAGTTCTTAACACTTTACTTGGGTCATTGCATTGTGTTGGTTCCAATCCGCAGACCTTTCAGAAGCAAGCCTTTGCTTTTTCAATAGGGCCATTGTATTAGCATTAACAATCAATTCCCATTTCAAAGCTTGTGTTTACAACTTTGTTATCACAGAATCACAGAAACCCCACAGTGCAGATAGAGGCCATTTCGGCCCATCGAGCCTGCACCGACACATATCCCACCCGATCCCCGTAACCCCTACACCAACACATATCCCACCCTATCCCCATAACCCCACATATTTTAATCCCCCTAACACTAAGGGTCAATTTATCATAGCCAATCAACCTAACCTGCACATCTTTGGACTGTGGGAGGAAACCGGAGCACCCGGAGAAAACCCACGCAAACACGGGGAGAATGTGCAAACTCCACACAGACAGTCACTGGCCGGATTCGAACCCGGGTCCCTGGCGCTGTGAGGCAACAGTGCTAACCACTATGCCACCATCCCATCTCAGAAGCCTGTTTTCTGTTTGCAGCCTGTGTTTCCGAGGCTTTAGATTTTTAAACCTAGTATATCAAGTATTAATAAATATCAGAATTCTGTTCATATTATGGTATATCTTGAAATATGGCTTATTCCATCACAGCACCATTGTGCAAAATGGCAACTTACCTAAAATAAACTTTAAAAAGGGAAAGGTGATGTGATTTTTTGAAAAGGTTATAGAATCTAACATCACTCGACCCCCTTATGATCTTAATGATTCTTCTTTGCATTTAAAAAAAATGAAAACATGTTGATAAAAAATGTACACAATGTAAACACTATCGTAGATATGATGCGTTGTGATAGCATGTGAGCTTAAATTGTGGGCATGAACAACCCTTGAGAATATTCCAGGGAATGGCAATGCCAAAACCCAACTCAACATAAATTAGATGAGTACATTGATATAATTGTCCTGACAACGGCATGGATGGGTAGCCTTCCCCATTGAACTGTGGTTCCTTGCAGTGGAGGTGCAGATCTTCAGCAGCAACTCCTTACCTCTCCATAGGCATAAAACCCTGAGTAAAAGAGCATGTGTCCTTGTATCTGGCATCCAAGAAACGCGTACCAGCAAATGTTGTTCAAAGCTTCAGTGTTTCTCCATTAGCTATTTGACAGATGCCTACCTTCAGCATGATTGAGGGATCTACAAAGGACAGCTTTCATTATAACAGTCACCTTGATATTCAAGACATTCAAATCCGATGTTTACAGACTTACTCGTGCCAACTGCTTAATCTAGGTCCTTATGTAAGGGACGTTGGTAAATAGATATGCCTGCTATGATATTGACGGCCCCTCCAGGGTGCTGCCCTACAGGTTGGTGTAAGTCAGAGCCTTCCCCCCGTGAAACTGTCACAGGTGATATACTATGGACTTGATGCAATGAAGGCATGATGTGCACCCAACATCTGGTATTTTGAATTCGAGTCACAGTTATGAACAATTGGTACTTTCTCAAATTGAAAAAGATCCATAGATTTTAATGTGGTATTTTAAGCACATTTTGGATCATTGAAGAGCTGTTTGATTATCTGTTTGATTGTATATATAAAAACATTGCATAAAAATAAACATGTGACAAACAGTCTTCTTACAATACTTAATTTATTAATGGGTGTATAATGTAATCACGCCACCCCAACCTTTAAAAAAAAATTATTTCTTCCTTTGGTAATTTAACCACTATGAATAGATAAGGCCTGGATGAAATCAAGTCTTATTTGCACCTGCATTAATCACATGGATCATAGAGAAATTTATTGATGCACTCTAAGTGGAGGACATCCCTTTAGACCCTTTTGAAAGAGGCAACAAGAGTCATTGGCCGCAATTTTGCCGGCACTCAGGGGGCGGGTTCAGAAACCCGCTGTCAAGCCGCCTCCAAACAATCTTCCCAGGTGTCGGGCCCCCAATTTGCGCATGGACCTGACACCTAGCGGCGGGAAAAGGATTATAAGCACTTAACTGCGGCAGTTAAGAGGCTTTTTGCAATTTTGACAGGTCTGCTGTGGGCTTCCCGACGTCCGGACACCACGCCAGGTAAGTGTGGCGTGCTGTGGGTCTACTGTAATGCTTCTGCATTGATGACAGCTGCAGAAGTGGTGTGAAGGATCCAATGGTACACTGGTGAGTTTCAGAGGTGAGAAAATGTTGGGAAAATCATTTTTAATGCATTTACACTTTTCTGTAGGTGACAAGTTTTGGATTGTGTGTGTAGTCCCACCTCATTGGGAGAACCACTCTCACCAGTGACAGATCGCTTCTGTAACCTCACTTGCAGCTGCCATCTGTTCTAGCCTAAGGAGGGAGTCACTGGAGAGCCTGGGTGCAAGGGCTCACCTTTGTACAGTGATTGTCAGTGTTTGCAGCACCTCAATGCTATCAAACACTGAAAAATCAGCTGTCAAAAAAAATTGTGCGTGGCCCCTTTAAGAAAACTGGCAGATGACACATCATCAACTGACGTCATCTGACACCGGCTTCGTCTTAATTGGCCGGCAAGCCCGCAGGGCGGGCTTAACAAGGCCAATTGATGCAAAATCGCGTCTGTGCGTCTGATGTCGTTGGTGGCGGGACTGGAACCCGGAAGGCAGCTGCCCCAGCCCCAAGCCGCATCAATAGGAAAAATTGCGGCCATTGTCTTTGTCATTGATTCAGCAAGATTTTAGACAGAATCAGTTCCTAGAACAGCCAGGGAAAATTTACGCCACAGATTATATTTTGTTACATACACGTTTGTGATCTGGTCTTTCAATGCAAATATAGATGAAACTAGTACTTTGCTGAAATATATTCAATGATGTAAAGATGTTGTTGCTAATCATACTGTTAAAGATCAACCCTGTCCTCTTGGATAAAATGTATTTAGGAACAAATGAGGTGCATTTTGGAAACAGTTTACAATTTGCATGTGTGACTGTGCTGATATTGTATGTGCATTGATTGGAAATGATACAGACTGTTTTAAAAAAAAAAAAAAATTAACAGTATTTAGAAATTTAAAGCCAAAAATATTGATTGAGTTCCACTAACCTTGTCTCTTTTGTTTTATGATGCCAAATTGGACAATAATACATTGCTACTGATAATTATCAGCTCAGGTTTTCAGTTATAGCTGATGCCATACAGTTCACATTCAAATAATTCATCTTTCGTGCTAGTATGAGTCTGATATGATGTATTAAGTGTCACACGAACATCGCTTTGCATGCAGCTCCATTTGATTGTGCTGCCTGTTTATGCTTATTCAGCCTTTTGAATAATTTAGCACATTTCATATTCCAAATTATCTTGACAAGTTGATGTTCTATTGTTGCTTAGCTAGAAAGATGTGTGTTAGATCCTGTCTCTGTCACCAGCATCTGGCGAATTCTGAAGCTGAGCCAGTAAGCAAGTTAAATTAATCCAGAGGTTGTTTGTCAAGCTTTAAATTATTTCTAGCTTTGTAAATCATTAAATGTAATTGGTCGTTTAAAGGAGCCATGACAACTTCCTGATCGGGGCTGGAGGGTCATTCTTTTTCCATTTCCCCATCTGCTTAAGTCACTAATTGATGACGTTTTAAGTGGTAACAAGCATCAGAGCCAATCCTGGTGTTTGCAAGCATAACTGCACATAAACATTATTATGGAGCAGTCACATATAGACAGGGACACCTGTTCGGCTGTATACCAAGTAATAACTGGAGGGTCTCCTGGCATCCTATGATGTAGGAAAGCCACATTGCTCTTGGTGTGTTTCTCTCCACAATGTAATACTGCATGATATTCTGCAGCAAAAAAAGTAATATCCCAAATACTAATCTGTTCTGCATATTGTCTCTCTGTTTTACTTCCTACAAAGAATTGAGAATAAACTTTAAAAGAAAAGGGAAAAAGCCCACAGAAAAAAAATGATTTGGAACAATCTGAAAGGTTCGCTGCTTGGAAAGGGGCCTTTGTCAGGTTTTTTTGAGCCAACGATAGGAGCGCAGGTTTGCTATGAAATGGGAGTCTAAACTGCAAATCATTGATCAAAGGCAGCTATCATCTGTTCAAATCTAATTCTGACAGTGTCGATTTAAGCTTCTAGTCCTGAGTTTTGGTCAAGCTGTATGGTGCCTCAAAATTGGTTAAATCCACTGCTCAAATAATCATATTCTGTGTGGTGAAGTTTGCATAAACAGTTCTTAGACCAGGGATCCAATCAAATGCTGATCAGCCCAATATTTCTTCAGAAATTACAGGGACAGCAAATTTTACAATTAGTGTAATCGTAGGACTGCTGTGATACCAGTTTGATATTGTATCTCATGGGGCCACAATGAATCTTAGCAATGCATCATAACAGTACGTGATAGGCCCAGATCAATAGGTTCTGTCAGGTCCTGCTCCACCTCTATGGAAACGAGCATAATATTCATACTAAATGCATTTAAAAAAAATGATGTATATAAGAAAAAAACATGTTATGCAATGAAAGTGCTGATATTTCTCAGCATCACATTGAACAGAGAGAACAACACAAAGATTTTGATATTACACCATATTAAAATAACTTATGGACCCAGCCTGACATAGTTAGTTTGTTACACTTGTTCCATGCAGTGAAATCAGCTCAGTGCACAAATAAGGTATTACAACAGTGTCACAGGATCTGTGTGATTTCTGCTAGATCTCAGCTTCACATAAGCAGAACCAACCATCTGAATTTCCATTAATCAGGTTTTGATTAAGGACTTATGAAACTCGATTGACATAAAATCCACAGGTAGTCTAAGAATCAAGAAAGTGCTGTTGTGTGTTTATAGTAATTCCTGCAATAAACATACATGTTTTTTCAGTCATGAGTTTTTTTGGGAAAAATTGAGTCGCACCCCCTTTAAGGCGCTAACTTTGCCGGGGTGCTACTTTTAGCACCCCGAACAAATTAGCGCCCCCGCGGCCGAAATTCATTGGTAGCACCCCAAGCTACTGGAAGCGCCCCGCCTCCCTCTTGGGGTGCTGCGAGGGAATACCGCGGCGCTACGTGCCACGGTACTGCAGGCCTTCCTCCCCTTCTTAAAGGGGAGGGGCCTTGCGCAGTGCGACCCGGGGCCCGTTGGGCCACCGGGATCGGAGTGCCGGCAAAAGAGCCCGGCACTCAAGAGAAGTGCCAGGCTCATGGAGCGCAGCCGATACTCCGTGGGAGGTTGGGGACAGCAACGGAGGCAGGAGCTGGCAGGCGGCCAGCAACAAAAATGACCGCCCGGCACCTTGCCTTTAATTGGCGCCGCCCCGGCTGCAGGTAGGCCCCCCTCACTCCATTGGACATAGCATCCGGCGGTAAGTCAGGGGGCGCTACCGAAGATCGCGGCCAGGGTGCAGCGCATGGCGATGACGTCATCGCCAGCGACGCATTGCCGCGGGGCGCTAATGGTTACCGCCGCCGCTAACCTCCCGCTGAATTTCGTGGGAGGTGTTGGTGGCGCTGCGCCTGGGCGCTAGTTGCTTTGCGCCCCGTTAACGCCCTCTTCCCTTCTTAGGCAGTCCCTCGGAACCGAGGATGACTTGCTTCCACACTAAAAATGAGTTCTCAGGTGACTGATGAATCCAATGCGGGACCTACAGTCTCTGTCACAGGTGGGGCAGACGATGGTTGAAGGGGCGGGTGGCTTGGGTTGATGTGCGCTCCTTACACTGCCTGCGCTTGGCTTCCGCTTGCTCCCGGCGAAGAAACTCGAGGGCCTAGAAATTCAGTTGGTTGCGCCAGCAGTTAGCGCCTTAAGAGAAGTGAATTTCGGGCGCTATGCGTGTAGCGCCCGGGCGCAGCGCAGTTTGCGCCTCGCCCCAAATTAAGTTGACCCTTAGCGCCGGCGCAAAGTTTAGCGCCCGCCCGGCTGCGCGCGCAGAAAATGACATCACATCCTCGTGCAACGCCCTTTGCGCGCCCCGATTCCAAACTTCAGTCGGACCGCCCATTGTGCGGCTGGCGGCCAGAGCGTTTGTAAAATGGAACGCAACACAGCCGACGCGGGCCCCGGGGAGCGCAAATTAAAGGGCACGTACCCTGCAGTATAAAGGGCAGCTATTTTGCAACAAACACTCTTGTGCAACGGATTTCTGGACACACAACAAGGAGGAGAGCTAACTGGTTTTGTGCAGCAATAGCTCAGGTATTTTTGGACTCGGGCCAAAGCGCTGCAAGTGCCCTGTTGGAAATTTGACTGTTTGCCAGCATTTGATGGGGGTTGCATGGGGTGCCAACGCGGAGTTTCAGCGCCATGTGCGTAGGGCTCGCAGACGCGGGGTCAGAGGGGCAGCCCTGGCTAGAGGCAGAGGGGGCAACAGGCGTCGGCAACATAGGCCTTACCCAGTCAGGGTATACCGCCAGCAGCGCTCCTACCTCACCATGAGTGGCGCGCAATGTGTAAGAAGGCTGAGATTCCGAAAGGAGGTGGTTGCAGAGATCTGCCACCTGCTTCGCAGAGATCTGCGTCCAAAGCTCAGGTGCAGGACGTCTCTGTCGGAAGTGAAGGTGACGGTGGCATTGAACTTCTATGCCACCGGCTCCTTCCAATCCGCTGTTGGGGACATAGCTAACATATCCCAGTTCGGCGTGCATCGCTGCATCCGCCAGGTGACCGATGCCCTTTTCAGAAGGAGACTCCAATTCATCTCCTTCCCCATGGCCCTGGAGAGCCAGCATCAGCGTGCAGTGGGATTTGCAAGACTCGCGGCCTTCCCCTTGGTGCAGGGCGCCATTGACTGTACGCATGTGGCTTTGCGGGCACCTCTGGAGCATGGCGAGCAGTATCGCAACCGGAAGGGCTACCATTCTCTCAATGTGCAGCTGGTGTGTGACCACAAGCAGCGCATCATGGCTGTCAATGCCTGCTTTCCAGGCAGCTGCCACGATGCCTTTATCCTGCGGCAGAGTACTGTGCATGACATGTTCGAGGCACAGCCTCCCCCAAGAGGATGGCTACTCGGGGACAAAGGCTATCCTTTGTGTACCTGGCTCATGACCCCGCTCCGCGCGCCCAGGACCGCTGCTGAAGAGGCATACAACGAGAGCCATCAAAGGAGCAGAAACATCATCGAGCAAACTATTGGGGTCCTCAAGCAGCGGTTCCGCTGCCTTGATCGTTCCGGCGGATCTCTGCAGTATTCGCCGCACCGGGTCTCCCAATTTGTCGTAGTTTGCTGCATGCTACACAACCTGGCTCTCTGCAGGATTCAGGCACTGCCACCTGACGTTGGACCACCACCTCAGGAGGAGGAGCAGGAGGAGGAGGAGGAGTACGTTCCCAGGAGGGAGCGACAAGGTCCAAGGGCCGTCCATCGCCAGCTTACTGAACGTAACTTCTAAGCCCCCTGTCAGGGAATGCCTTGTGGCCATGAAGCAAGATGAATGCAGCTGCTCCACAAGCCCTCAGCCGGCGAAGGCAACAAAGACTAACAAGAACAACCATGGACACTGTCTGAATAAAGATAAATTTATATTTGACAAAAATGAAACCCCTTCCCACATGAATCCCAAAAACAATCAACGCCCCCCACAAAAAGTGCAACAAACGACTCACTCCCACAACCTGGGGAGGAGTAACTCCACATTTGAACAAACCAGGCCTCAACCTCGGCCTTAACGCAAAAAACATACCCATAAACAAAACAACCATGGGCAAAATAAAGATGTCCACCGCCATATAAAATGAAAGCTGGCCACACCCTCTACTTAGTGGCCCGCGAGGGCGAGACCTTGTCCAGCCTTTTGGCGCCCCTGCCCGCCTGCTGCTCCTCCGCAAGCTCTGCCCAGTGGCTGCTGCGAGGCTGGGGGAAGGCGCCTGAGGGTCAGATGTCCTTCCGCCAGATGGCCTTGGGGGGCGGCCTACACGGGCTTTGGGCCTCGAGGGGCCGGCTGTTGATTGGCGCACATGTGCATGCCCACCATCAGCTCCAGCCGCTTGCCGTTGACGCTCCACTGGGGGAGTGGCGGCGACGGATGGCGCAATGTGGGCAAGCTGGCGTATTGGAGGTGCTGGCTGGTGATGTCGCACGCTGGCACTCGCCCGGGCACGCACTGCACGATCCGCACCAATCAGCCGAAGGGCGGATCGCTGTGCTGCTGCAGCGCGGCGGGTGTCCTGGCGATGCCTGGCTGAGGCAGCGCGTGTGGCAGCAGTGAGTGCCCCTGTTTCCCTGGTCTGCGCCCGCATCACATCCGCCACTGACTTGACGGCATCAGCCAGCGACTCCATCGCCGGAGGCATCCGTTCCACTACCTCCATCATCATCCGCCACTCTCTGCATTTGATGCCCCAAACTCCCGCACACTGGTCGCCAGCGACTCGATGGCCTCAGGCATCCGTCCCACCACCTGCATGAGCTCTGTGTGGCGGCGATCCGAATCCTCGGCCATTTTGTCCAGCTGGCGCGCCGCCTCCGAGGTGAAGGTGGCCGGACTGGAGGCGGGACTCTCCCGCTGGGGAGCAGGGGTCCGAGCTAGGCGACCCTTGGCACGTTGCTGGCGCCGAATGTCCGCAGCAACTGCACTCCCCTCCGATCCTTCCCCCCTCTGGGGGGAAGGCCGCGGCCCACCCGCAGCCCTCCTGGGTGGCTGGATGCCACTGGTCCCAGCAGCTGCACTCCCCTCCGAAAGTTGCTCCAGGCTCTCGTCCAGGGAAGACGTGTCCAACACTTCGCCCTCTGCTGCGGGACCTGAGTCCTCCCCTGATGGCCCGGGTTGCTCTTCCTCCTCCTCCTCCTCCTCCTCCTCCTGTTCGGAGGGGCTGTCACTGGCAGCTTCAGGGAGCTCTTCGTCACCAGCTGAAAGCAGGAAGGCACAAGAGTAGCTTCAGAGTGAGGAGAGGGCGTCAGCGAGGGAGTCATGACTGGTGGCATTCAGCGCATTGGTGGCACAGTGGCAAAGGAGGTAGCTCGGATGCGCAAGTACGACGAGAGAGGGCCAAAAGGCGAGGTCCTTACCATTGCCGGGCAGCGGAGGGTCGGCTTCTCCGCACGCTCTGGGCACAATCACGCGGCCTCCCATGAGGCCACTCACGCGCTCCTCCAGGGGAGTGAGCTTCTGGAACTTGGCGCGGCCTCCCCCGGTGATGTCGCGGCGCTTGCGATTATTCGCAAGTTTAGCCTGCAAGAGAAAGGACGGGCTCTAAGTACGGTGTGTAGCCGTGACGTAGTGTGCACTGCCTCCCATGGTGGAATAGCTTGGCCAGAGTGTAGCCCTGATCTAGTGTGCACTGCCTCTCATGGTGGAATAGCTTGGCCAGTGTGTAAAGTGCAGAATGTGCAATTGATGCTCATGACTGTCCCAAAGCTGCTGGCTGAGGGCTGCCCATTAGGCCTTTCAGGTCCCTTTGCCCATCATGTCAGGTGTACATGCAAGAATGAGGAGGAGAGTGGAAAGGGTACTCACCCTGACAATCCTGGTCAGGTCATTGTATTTCTTCCGACATTGCACCTTGTCCCTGGGGACATCGCCGTAGGACGACACCCTGGTGGCGATCTCCCTCCAGGCTTTGGTGTAGACGCGGTGGGTGGGATTCCTGCCAGTGTCTGGGAACAAGATCCTGCACCTCTTCTCCAATGCTGTCAGCATGATATCCAGATCACGCTCTGAGAAGCGCAGGGCACGCTCACGGGCCTTCTCATGCGTTGCCATGGCTCCTTGGGCTCAGCAGCAGTGTTGAGGCCTAGTTTGAAAGCTGCAGTGTGCAGGGCGTGGCAGCAGACCAAATCGTCCCTTCCCCCTTTAAGAGCTGGCCGGCGCCACGGGGTCTGCTGTCAATCAAAAAATGACCGCACCCGCGCTGCGCCCCGCCTCGGCGCTATCCCTCTGCACCGCCGGCTTAGCGCCTAAAGATAGTCGTGTAACGCCTCTTTTAGCGCTCCAGCAACCTCTTAGGGCGAAGCAACTGAATTTCGGCGAAGGGGGCGCAACTTTGGGGCGGCCGCTAAAGTCGGGCGGGCGCTAACGTTAGCGCCCCAAAACTGGCAAAACTGAATTTCTAGGCCGAGATGTTCGGCACCTTCCCGGATGCTTCTCCTCCACTTTGTGCGGTCTTGGGCCAGGGATTCCCAGGTGTCGGTGGGGATGTTGCACTTTTTCAAGGAGGCTTTGAAGGTGTCCTTGAAGCGTTTCCTCTGCCCACCTGGGGCTCTCTTGCTGTGCCGGAGCTCCGAGTAGAGCGCTTGTTTTGGGAGTCTCGTATGGGGCACGCGGACGACGTGGCCCGTCCATCGGAGCTTATCAAGCGTGGTCAAAGCTTCGATGCTGGGGATGTTGGCCTGAGCGAGAACACTGACATTGGTGCGCCTATCCTGCCAATGGATTTGCAGGATCTTGCAGAGGGTTTAAGTGCCTGCCTCTGAAGCATTCAGGAGGGCAGGTATCACTACTGCTCTGTAGACCACAAGCTTGGTGCTGGGTTTGTGGTCCTGGTCTTCAAACACTCTCTTCCTCAGACTGTTCAACGTTCGTCGCCTCCAGTCCAGATCCAAGGTCGTCCCATCCTCTATCATCGAATTACAGTATGCAGACGATGCTTGCATCCGCGCACACTCTGAGGTCGAACTCCAAACCATCGCCAACACCTTCACCGAAGCGTACGAGAGCATAGGCCTTGCACTAAACACCCGTAAAACAAAAGTCCTCTACCGACCTGCCCCCGCCACACAGTACTGCTCCCTGATTATCATAATCCATGACGAGGCCTTCGACAACGTGGACCATTTTCCATACCTCGGGAGCCTACTGTCAACAAGGGCAGACGTCGATGACGAAGTCCAACACCGCCTCCAGTGTGCCAGTGCAGCCTTCGGTCGCCTGAGGAAGGGAGGCGCAAAGCAACCGAATTTTTCCCCCTTTAAGTGTGAGTTGGTCTTTCTCCTTAGATTTTTTTTGTTCTCTCTAATGTCCCGATCGGAGATGTAGATGTTCACTTTTTGAAGCTAACCATTTGCTAGCCCTCCTAACACTCCCAATCCATTTGTGGAGATACCAAATATAGTTCAGTGACAATGGTCTATGGATAGGTCACTATGCATGGAAAGCATCTTCATTTAATTTGACAAATGTGATCAGTTGTGTCAGGCTTGCAAAGGCTATTCAGTAAAATGCTGCTTGATTCTGTCAGTCCTTTAAACTGTTACCTATTATAGGGGTTGAGTTTAAATCCAAACAATATGCATTATCTCAAAACCCAGGAAGGAAAAAAGAAAGACATACATTTATATAGCACCTTTCACGACCACCGGATGTCTCAAAGCGCTTTACAGCCAATGAAGTACTTTTGGAGTGTAGTTATGTGGGAAACACTGCAGCCAATTTGCGCACAGCAAGCTCCCACAAACAGCAATGTGATAATGCCAGATAATCTGTTTTTATTATGTTGATTAAGGATTAGTATTGGCCAGGACACCGGGGATAACTCCCCTGCTCTTCTTCGAAATAGTGCCATGGGATCTTTTACATCCACCTGAGAGAGCAGATGGGGCCTCGGTTTAACATCTCATTCGAAGGAAGGACTATCACAATATCACGGCACGTTTAAATAGAACATATAAATAAAATGGTTTTCTGGTCACTGGTCTAGTGCTGAAATTTGGATGGCTGTACAATTCTGCCTGGATTTTCTGATGAGGACCAATAATTCTTTGTTTATAAAGGCTGTAGCATTGAGGTCCAGAAAATAGAAATGCAGCCTCAGATTATATTCTCCTCCTCCATCTCCCAAGTATTGGAAATTATTATGTCTGCAAATCCAGAAAGATAGCTTCAGCCACTTTTTTTGTTGCTGTTATCTTGGTATTATCTCTTTATAATATATTTAAAGAAAGGAAGATGCATTTGTATAGCACCTTTCACAACCTCAGGACATGCCAAAGCGCTTAACAGTCAATTAAGTACTTTTGAAGTGTAGTCACTATTGTAATATAGGAAACGCAGCAGCCATTTTTCACACCGCAAGGTCCCACAAACAGCAATGAGATTATGATCATATTTTTTTTTAGTAATGTTTGAGGAGTGTAGGGTTCTCAAAATTCCCACATTCCCCAAAAGTTATAGATAAAGGGACCCTGTATGGACAAGTTATTAAAAAGGGTACCCAAAATGGCTTCTGAAACCTCGTGACCAAGACTTGCAGGATTTTAAAAGCAAGGCCCTACAGAAGGCAGGCCCATTCAAAATCCTGAAACGAAACCTAACATGCATGGATCTGTGAAAGACTTTACCATTTTCTAAAGCCAGACAGCTAGGTAAACACAGAATATGCATTCTTCACCTTGGAACAGATCAAGTCAGGATGGCCCTAATCTTGAGGCCATCAAATTCTCGCATAAATAATCGGTAACAGCTCACAGGTAGCTGCCAAGCCAGGAAAGATGATTAACTTTCATACATAACAAACAGCCAGGATATCGAAGCCATTAAACAAGGAGACAACCACCCTGTTGTGTATGTAACCGTTTACCTTTAAGGGAACTATAGAATGTAACCGTTCGCCTTTAAGAGCACTACTTTAGGGTGGCACTATCTATTGGCTCATGTATACTGTAATACCGATAGTGACCACACCAGTATATAAGGGTTGTGATACGTTAACTAGGGCAGAATCGCCCGAGCCTCTGAATAGTAAAGACGTGTTTTATTTTGTTAACAGTGGAGTCTGTGATTATTTATAATACAACCCACAGACTTAACATTGGCGACGAGTCAGGATTCGAACCCTGCGGCAGTTGTTCCACGGCGGCTTCGTCCGAAGACAGGACGTTGAAGAGAGGTTTCAATCCTCACCAGTCTGGAACCGACAGGCTGGAAGCGACAGGCATTAGGACCCTGAAGCCTCCATAACCTCGTGGGTAAGCCGCAGCGTTGGCTGCAAAGACAGTGCCACCGATCGGGAGATAAGGGCGATCGCAATCCCTGATAAGAGCCGCGGTGAAACGCGCGAGCGGGTAAGCCAGAGCCCGGGAGGGAGCGAGCAAGATCCGCGCGAGCGGGTGAGCCAGAGGCCGGGGCCCGCTTTCAAGTGCGAGGCGCAGCCGGGCCATCGATCGCATCCGCTGATAAGAGCCGCACTCGGGCTGAAAGTCAGCGTCGGGGAACGGGTGATAACCGCCATTGAAGTGGGCGGAGAGCGCCGAGAAGCGCGGGAAAACCGCCATCGAAGTGGGCGGGGAGAGCGAGAAGCGCGGGAAAGCCGCCATTTTTCGCGGGGAAACCGCTGAAGAAGAAGGAAGAAGCGGGAAACCGCCATCTTGGAAATTATTAAGAATTTCAGGAAAGTAATAAGATTTTTCAGAAAGGCTGGTGTGTTCTCAAGAAGAGAGGGAAAATAAGTATAAGTACAGCAATACTTGTGGTGTTCTCAAGAAGAGAGAAGAAAATTAATAATAAGTAAAGTAATACTTGTACTGTACTCGAAAAGAGAAGAAGATGCCTAAGCGAGGAAATATTAATGACTTTAATGCTGAAATAGAAGACTGGGCCACATATGTGGAACGCATAGAAATATATTGCGTAGCCAACGACATTGAGGATGACGACAAGGCAATAACTTTGTTAAATTCGATGGGAGCAAAAACATACGGGCTTTTGAAACATCTAATAGCACCAGTTAAACCAGTGGACCAGACCTTCGAAGAGATCGTAGCAGTGCTGAAGGATCACTTGAACCCCACACCGTTGATGCTGGCTGAACGATTTAAATTTTACGCCAGAACCCAGAGGCAAGATGAAAGCAATGCGGAATACTTAGTCGAACTGCGTAAGCTAGCGAAATACTGCCAGTTTGGAGGGAATTTGACAGAGGCGCTGCGGGACAAGTTCGTATGCGGCTTGGCCAAAGAAGGAACGCAGAAGCGACTCCTGGAGGAAAACGACCTCACACTGGACAGGGCTGTCCTCATAGCTTCATCGCACGAAGCCGCAGTGAAAGGAACGGCGGAAATGCAGCTAAAGGCGGCGGCACTCGGGGTGGACCAAATGACTGCAAGCATTTCCAAATGCTACCGTTGTGGAAAGACAACGCACGACCAGAATCAGTGCTGGTTTAAGAATCAAGAGTGCAGGAAATGTGGCAAACTGGGTCACATCGCGAAGGTATGCAGGTCCAGAAAGAAGACTAACAAACAAAGGAAGCCACCACCACAAGAAAAGTACAACAAGGTGCATCAGGTGGCTGAAAAGAGTTCAGACGAACAAAATTCAGACTCAGACCCAAACAGCCAGGAGTTGGATGGTCTGAGAATCCACAATGTGGGTAAAGTAACTGATCTACAGACGATCTGGGTCACACTAAAAATAGCTGGAGTCCAAGTACGAATGGAGCTGGACACGGGATCAGCTGTATCAGTCATCAACCAAAAGGACTACCACCGACTATTCTCTCACATACCCTTAAGAAATACCAAGTTCGTATTACAGACATACACGGGGCATCGCGTATACCCCATGGGGAAAATAAGAGTCAAGGTGAGAGATAGGGGTAAAGTACACCCAAGAATGAATTTGTACGTACTACCTGAGGGAGGACCACCACTTCTAGGACGGGAGTGGATCAAGAAAATAGACATGGAATGGCACTACCGACAAGCAATGACGAGTGAGGACTCGGTGCAGACAAGCAGCTCAGACTCTGAGCCGGAAGACGATAAGTCCAGCTTATGTATGAAAAACAAGGTTAACATTAACTCACAGACTAAGGTTGGAAAATCGATGGCGTGCATAAAGACAGAATTCTGAGTCTGTTCAAGCTACAGACATATGCATTACGGAGGAACACCGGGCTCGAACTCAACGCTATTTCAAAGTACAACAACAATTAGAACAATTAAGTTACCGCCTCGTACAAGAGATGAAAACAATGAAAAAGTTCTATGACACCGAATGGGAGAGTCTGGAAAGACAACAGAACCTACTGGCTCAAGCAGAGAGCGACCATAGAGCCATCGTGACCAATTACCGATCACATCTCCCTGATGATGTTCAGGGGTTAGAATATTTGCATGATCTAGAGATACAGCAGAAGGGCAAATCACGCTGCACTGAGGATTTTGTTCTGCAATTAGAGACGGAGCTAGTGCAGGCAAAGTTAAGAGAAGTTGAATCACAGGGTGCTCTTAAGGAGATGCAGAAACAAATCTTGGACATGGAAAAGAGAAACGCTTCTTTACCTGATGAGAATAATGTGGCCATGTTGCAAGAGGAGCTTATAGGGGCGAAACTGAAAGAAGCTAAGCAAAGGATGTTGGAACTTGAAACGCAGAACCAAATCAGCGGTAATCAGCTATGTCAAGCAGAGAAGGAGTGCAAGGGTCTACATGAGAAGGTGCAATATCTCTCAGCCCAAAATAAGGGACTACTCACTCAGTTAAATGAAAGTAAACGGGAAATGGCTGAGATGGACTGCAAGAATAAAGAAGAGTTGATGGCAGTGAGACTTCGAGAGGCAGATAGCATAGCAGCCTTGGCTGAACTCCAACAGGAAATTGCGAAAGAAACAAATGAAGAGGAATCTTCAGGAAGCCAGGATTTTATTCCAGGTCTTCTCTACGACTCCTTACAAGCAGAGTGCGAGAAGTTGAAAAAACAGTATGAACAGGCCCAGACTACAATTCTGGAGGGGGTTAACTCAGCAACCTCCGAAAAGCTAGTTTCGTTGGAAGTATATGAGCAACTAAAGGTTGAACATGAGCAAGAAGTCCAAAGGCTGCAGGAAATTCTTGAGGAGCTCAGGGCCAAGACAGACTCATCGGTAGAAGTTCCATACATAGATGAGGATGTAGAGGTGAAAGACATGGCAGAACTCATAAAAATATGGAAGGAAGCCCAAGACAAATATGAGGCGGCAATTACCGAGGTTGACCGACTTGAAGAACAGTTTCAACTGGGAATGGGCCCTGAACATGAGCTAGAGAGCATCGAGGCGCAACTTCTCCAAGCACTGGAAGCCAAAGTACAAGAGGAAGAGAAGATGAAAGCATTGGAGAAAATGATGGATGAAATGGAGGAGTACGCTGAATTACGTCCAGGGGAACAGGAGAATGGGGAAACAGCTACTTCAGTAGAAGGATTAAATAGCCTGATAACGAAATCCCTGAAGGAAGGGAAAGGATTGAACGCACAAATGAGGCCAGGAGGGAAGGAAGGGCAGACATCCGAGGAAGAGCAGGATGAATATGATTGCTTGAAGAAGGGTTTTGACCTGTTGAGTGACACCGAATGTTATGAGGATGTGGTCTGCCCAAATTGTGATGGGAACTCCCAAAGTGCTGAAATCCTGAGGAAGCACTTAAGGTCTAAGGAACATAGAGAGCTGGTGGCGCTACAGATGGCAGCCAGGAAAAGAGCTCGGAGAGTTTCAAAAAGGCAGAAAAGAAAAAGAAGAAGCAGAAAATAATAACTGTTTAAAATATTATTACTTCTACTACCTCAGTCCGAACACTACGAAAGGTGCTAAATTTGTAAAAAAAATCCAGGGACATTATCAAGACAGCCAGTGGGTTGTATAAGTCCACACTGCTGGTTCAACAGGATGAAAGTACAAGCTGTTTTAAAAAAAAAAAAAAAGCTATGGAGGATGCTGTCTGGAACGAATTAATACCAGAGACTGAATTATGAACTGTTCCCACAGAGACTGAACCTGTAAACTGATTCCACTGAGAGTATGTTTGTAAACTGTTATATGACGTTGACTCCATTGAGAGTATATCTGTAAATTGTTATATGACGTTGACTCCATCGAGAGTATATCTGCAAACTGTTTATATAAAGTTGAAGATTGTATGTTTAACGGGATTCTGTAAGTAATAAGCTAGGAAGGGAGGAGTGTTGTGTATGTAACCGTTTACCTTTAAGGGAACTATAGAATGTAACCGTTCGCCTTTAAGAGCACTACTTTAGGGTGGCATTATCTATTGGCTCATGTATACTGTAATACCGATAGTGACCACACCAGTATATAAGGGTTGTGATACGTTAACTAGGGCAGAATCGCCCGAGCCTCTGAATAGTAAAGACGTGTTTTATTTTGTTAACAGTGGAGTCTGTGATTATTTATAATACAACCCACAGACTTAACACACCCCAGAAGTTGTTAAGGTAAATGACTGTAATCATTTTAGACGAGCCTACCAAAAGTTAGACAAAGAACTGACCTGATTTGGCGCGCAGATAGGGGGTGAAGAACCGGGTATAACTAGGCCCACCGGTAGCCAAGCTCTCTCTCTGGGTTGCCTCTCTTGCCTCGTGCCTCATTGCGGGCTCTCTTCTCCCTCCCCGCGCCGCTCGACACCAAGGACACCCATTACCACACCGGGGGCCAAACGCGAGAGGAGAACGCGACCCAAATCGAAAACGCACAGGACATACGGGGCCACGAACAAACGAGACGAGACGAGAAAAACGGTAAAACCGGTAAAGGCAGAGAAGGGCAGCGGAAAGATGCATTGGGGGACAAACGGCCTAGTTATAAGCTGGCGTTTGATGAATAAGTTGGCGTTTGAAGCATGGATAGCAAAGTCAATTAAGAATAAGCTGGCGTTTGAAGCTTGGGTAGAAAAATCAGATCAACGGTAAAAACCGCCAACTGAGCCCCAACTGCAGCAAAACCGTCGGCGACCAAACCACCAGAAGAAGAAGACCCATTGCCGCAAAGTAAAGTACCTAAAGAAAGACTTTACACCGTATTCCTAACGGAGGGAAAAGGAGGGTATTTTACACAGACGACACCATCGCCGTGCCCTGTGACCACGTGACGACGATGAACCCCAAAGGACAACAAGAGTGAACCCCAAAACCCACAACCAGTTCAATCAACAGGCTTCGAATTGGTGAGCATGAATTCCTGGCCCCTCATAGCTTAATCTAGTTAGGTATTGGGGGTGGGATAAGGATAAGGGGATATTTAATGTATTTGTTTCCCTCGATGTGCCGTGTGTTCCCCATTCTCATATAAGTGTAATTTCATATGCCTGTAATTATTTCAGTAATTCTCAGCAAGATTGTGTTTTATTGTGCCTTTAATAAAATTTGCGGTTTTCTTGCACCAAACCACTTGTCTACTCGATTTTCTGTGTCGCCGCCTGTACCTAAGTCCGGTGTCTAGAACTCAGGGGTGTGGGAGTGATTTGAACCGCTCAAGACAGTCGGGCAGAGCTGACTGGGCACGCGCCACCCCCTACAGGTATAATTATTGACCAGAGCACCAGGGAGAGCTACCCTGATCTTATTCAAATAGTGCATGTACTTTTATATGTACCTGAAAGTTTAACGTCTCATCCAAAAGACAGAACCTCTGATAATGGAGCACTCCCTCTGTACTGTATTGAAGTGTCAGCCTAGATTATGTGCTCAAGTCTCTTAAGTGGGACTTCAACCCACAATTCTACTGACTCAGAGACAAGAGTGTTACCACTGAGCCAAGGCTAACACCTTTTAAGACCTGGAAAACATGTATTCTCATGGGTTATCTTTACTGAACAGTTTAGCTTAGATTTTCTAATTTATTTTAAATGTGTTAATGTCAGCATTAAAATACTGTAATACTGATCATAAAGTCTAAACATGTGTCAATGTGAAGCAACTTTGGTTTTGTGTCAGTGCAGGCCATGTAGTTTAATTCAATTATGAAGTTGCTCTGATTGATTTTAGGGAGGGTATGTGAGACCACTCAGAGGATGTCATCTCACATGCCTTGCTTTGCACCAGTTGCAGTTTAATTACAAATCTTGCAAAGCAAAGTTTAAAAAGTGACCAGCATTTTAAACTTAATTTTCAATCACCTTAATGTTAGATGTCCCATTGCCTTTGTTAACATTAATTTTTAAATGGTATTTGTGATGCTCTTAAAGATTTGTCACATTTCTTTTCCCAATAAAACATGCCTACTGGCTGATTGGTTCTCAATTCATACATAAAAATTAAACAAATTAATAAATGGAATATACTTGTGAGGCCCATTTTCACTGCTGGTGACAGGTTTCTGATTTCCCTTCTCTGATTCCCAGTTGTGGGGATCACGGATAAAGTATTGCTCCTTTCTCTATCTTGCTACCACGAATGGTGAAGAAGCTAGGCCAAGACTGGCTTTCTTCCAATATCATCAATAAAATGCAACTCATGTCATAGTCAGGGAATGCTAATGTGAAGCATCACAACAGCTAAACACTTGCTGGTGGCTAATTGAGTAAGTTCATTGCTCTTGTATAGCTCTGCTTCATCCAGTATCCTCTACACATTGCTACAGATGAGCCAAGGTGGATTCAACATTCTTATTGATGCAGTTGACATAGCTATATGAATGCAAGTTATTGTGACTGAAGCAGAGCTCCATCATGCTCCAGACCAAAAAAGCTCTATTATATTTTTAGAACTTCAGATCAACTAAAATAATGTGAATTTAAAAGTGGACTTTGGGTAGTTGTATTATTTTTAAGAAGAGGTTCTTTGTCTTGGTACCTGAGGTAGACAGTACACAAACTGCCTACAGACTTAATGTTTGCAGTGAGGGGGTTATCTAGCCCACTTGATTTCCCAAGCGGTGATGTTTTCCTGCAATTCATAAGTCAACTGTATCAAATGTTACTTCATAACTTTGAAAATATTAAGTACAGGCAAACTTGCGGGTGCCTCTTAGATACTAGGGTGGGAATTTTGCCTACCTCGGCGGGTCCGCTCCGGGCAATGGCCAGGGCGGGCCGCAACTCCGCTGCTGGCTCCACCCCGCTGCTGAAAACAAACTTACGTTAATTGGGCCTATTAAGCTCACCCAGCGTGTTAACCGGCTCAATTAAATGGAGCTGGTCTGGTGACGCCATTCGTGACGTGTTTTCAGCCGGGATCGTTAAAGGGACCATGGCCAAATTAGCTTTGACGTTTAATCTAACATAGTGCTTTCAGTGTACTACAGCATTGGAATGCTGCAAACACTGACAATGACTACACAGAGGCAGAGGGCTGCACCCAGGCTCCCCGATGACTCCCTCCATATGCTTATGCAGGGAGTCACAGCACGCAGGGAGGTCCTCTTCCCTTTCGATGGGTGGAAGAGACCTCCCCAAGAGACCAAAACAGCCTGGTTGCAGATTGCAGAGGAAGTCACCAGCAGGGATGTGTTCAGAAGGACCTGGGTGCAGTGCTGCAAACGTTTCAATGATCTCATTAGATCAGGAAACGTTAGTACAAAGCCACACTCAACTTCATCCTGCTGTGTCTCTCAGCACACCCCCATCACTCTGCCTTCCCTACCCTACTCCTGCACATCCTTACTCACACCAACTTACCTTGGACCTCCAACCATCCCTCTCTCTATCTGCAGTATCACATCCCCATCTCACAAGCCAACCATCACCCTCATCCTAGTGCAATCATACAAACTAACAACACACAAGGGCAGCCACATGGGTGTTTTATCCAATTTTTATGTAAAGTTTCTGTTAATGTGGTGAAAACATAAAAATCTTCATTTTCAACACTTTCCAGTCTTAGACAGATCTGTGTGCACCTTTGGAAGTGGCTTAGTGAGTTGGGTGAATGGTGAGACATAATGGTACCCCCTGCAATGGGGGTGAGTGTGAAAGGAATGGCTTGGTCATTGTAGGGATGCTTTATGGTGTTGGTGTGGGGTGGTGCCAACCTGGAGCATCACGTAGCAGCCAGGGTGTACAGCATAAAGTGAAATAAATCTGGCCATTATGAGGCCATCCCTGGCCTCCCAGGCAGTAATGTGCTCGGGTGCTGATGTCCTCTGTCCTGTGCAGCATCAGGTGATTGCGGAGAAGGTTGGTGTTGTTGTTGGTGCTGCTGGTGTGCCTGGTGCTGCTGGTGTTGGGGCTGACTGTGGTCCGATTCTAAGGACCAAGGTGAGACAGTATAAATGGCACCCATGTTGATGGAATAGATGGCAGGTGAAGTACTGATGACAGAAGCATTTCGTCAATGGTGAGAGAGTTCTTCCAATGAGGTGAGACTAGATGGAGACGTTGCTGGAAAGACTTGCAGCCTGCAGAATCTGTGCTGGAAATGGACTGAGCAACAGCTTCTGCCTGAGGAAAGTGACCATCTGTCAGGTGGGATCTTTTACTGTACACTTGATGCTGTCAAGTAATCAGCGGGAGCAATGACCACTCAACTCCTGCCTCAGGTTGACAGATGTGTTTCTCGAGCAGCGTGGTTGCCATGGCCATGCAGTTAAATTTTATAAAGTAAGTTAAAAAAGCCTGATAAGAGTCTAACAACTAGCTGCTAATCATCTCAATTGGGTCACACGCCGCTGCCACAATGACAGATGCACCTGGGGGAAAGGCGCGTGGGGCGGGATGACAGCGGGTTCCTGACCCACTGTCAAAAATAACAACTTTCCCACCCGACCCGCTACCGATCGCGCCCGCTACCACCTTGGAAAATTCCTGCCTTGGTGTTTGTTCTCTGAGCTAGTTGACAACAAGAAAATAGATAAGTTATTTGATATGTGATGTGCCTTCAATAACCACAAAACTAGAAGTTATAGACTTTAACAAGTTGGCTTTTAATCACTAAGATCAGAGCTAACATCTCAACACACTGACTGGCTCACAGGAATGAGTCATACAGATCCTGGGATCTTTAAGTAAGAGAAGTCAGGGGCGGAGCCAAGAGCCAAGACCTGGAACCTTCCAGGTTAGTCAGGGAAGAGGAAGTGAAACTATACACCGTGTGGGGGAGGGTAATATACATGAGTGCAAAACGAATACAGGCAAGACAAACAGGTTTCATTACATTCACCCCTTCTTTAGATTTAGTCCATCGGGGTGATGTTTCTTAAAAGTTGGTATAAGTGAGTCTGTCAGGAGGTTTTGCGGTTCTCAGTGATCGGCGCAAAGCCGGTTGGGGTGCCTCTAGGGGAGTGGATTCTGGTTCCTCCGCTGTCCGGGCCTCCGCAGTGTCTTCCAGGTTATAGTTGGGTATTGATACCTCTGGGCATCCTGTCTCTTTTTGGTGTAGGTCTTCCTCGGGTAGTCTCTCATCGTTCTCTCCGCTCCCCGAGGGAGCGAGGTCTTTTATGGAAACAGTGTCCTCTCGCCCGTCAGAGTATTCGATATAGGTGTACTGAGGGTTTTCATGGAGGAGCTGTACCTTTTCCACAAGGGGGTCCGTTTTATGGCCTCTCACGTGCTTCCGCAATAGTACTGTCCCCGGAGACGTCAGCCACACGGATAGAGATATGCCCGAGGTGGATTTCCGGGGGAAAACGAACATCTTTTCATGAGGGGTAGCGTTAGTGGCTGTACATAACAGAGACCTTATGGAGTGGAGCACGTCTGGGAGGACTTCCTGCCAGCGGGAGGTCGGAAGGCCTTTTGACTTTAAGGCTAACGTGACAGCCTTCCAAACAGTAGCATTCTCCCTTTCCACTTGCCCATTACCCCGGGGGTTGTAGCTAGTGGTTCTGCTAGTGGCTATCCCCTTTGAGAGCAAAAACTGGCGCAGTTCGTCACTCATAAATGACGTCCCCCTATCGCTGTGTATGTAGTTCGGCATGCCAAACATGCAGAATAGATTACAGAGACACTTGATGACCGTGGCACTGGTCATGTCTGGGCAGGGAATGGCGAAGGGGAAGCGGGAATATTCATCGATGATATTGAGGAAGTATACGTTACGGTCGGCAGAGGGAAGGGGTCCCTTGAAGTCCAGACTTAGGCGCTCGAATTGCCGTGTGGCTTTGATAAGGTGTGCACGGTCAGGCCTGTAGAAACGAGGCTTGCATTCCGCACAGGTGCGGCAGGCTCTGGTCATTGCCCTGACCTCCTCGATGGAGTGGGGCAGATTGCGGGACTTTATAAAATGGTATAGTCGGGTGACCCCTGGGTGACAGAGGTCGTTGTGGAGACCCTGTAATTTGTCCGTATGAATGCTGGCACACATTCCCCGCGATAGGGCGTCTGGGGGTTCATTAAGGGCTCCCGGCCTGTACATAATATCATAGTCGAACGTGGATAGTTCGATCCTCCACCTGAGTATTTTGTCATTCTTGATTTTCCCCCTTTGTTTGTTATTAAACATGAAAGCCACCGACCGCTGGTCGGTGAGCAGGGTGAAACGTTTGCCGGCTAGGTAGTGTCTCCAGTGCCGCACTGCCTCCACTATAGCCTGTGCCTCCTTCTCGACAGAAGAGTGCCTGATTTCAGGTCCCTGAAGGGTTCGGGAGAAGAAGGCCACAGGTCTCCCAGCCTGATTGAGGGTCGCAGCCAAGGCAAAGTCTGACGCATCGCTTTCGACTTGAAAGGGAATGCTTTCGTCCACTACACACAGTGCAGCCCTTTCAATGTCCTGTTTGATACTGGTGAAAGCCTCCCGAGCTTCAGCTGATAGTGGGAAGGACGTCGATTTAATGAGGGGTCGGGCCTTATCAGAGTAATTGGGCACCCATTGGGCATAATACGAAAAAAATCCCAGGCACCTTTTTAAAGCTTTGGGATTGTGTGGCAGGGGCAGTTCCTTTAGGGGGCGTAATCGGTCAGGGTCCGGTCCAATTACCCCATCTTCCACCACACAGCCGAGGATACAGAGACGGGTTGTGTTGAAGACACATTTGTCTTCGTTGTAGGTTAGATTCAGCTTTAGGGCAGTTTTTAAAAATCTCGCAAGATTTAGATCATGGTCTTGCTGGTTGTGCTCGCAGATAGTGACATTGTCCAGATAGGGGTAGGTAGCTTGTAGTTTATTCTCGTCAACCATGCGGTCCATCTCACGTTGGAAGACCGAGACCCCATTTGTTACCCTGAAGGGCACTCTGAGAAAATGGTAGAGGCGTCCGTTCGCCTCAAAGGCGGTGTATGGGCGGTCCTCCGTTCTAATGGGGAGCTGGTGATACGCGGATTTGAGGTCGATAGTCGAGAAGACTCGGTATTGCGCAATCTGGTTGACCATTTCTGATATGCGGGGTAAAGCGTCCAGCTGGGTATAAATATTAACAGTCTGGCTGTAGTCAATTACCATCCGTTTCTTTTCGCTATTTTTAACTATGACTACTTGGGCACGCCACGGACTGGTACTGCATTCAATAATGCCTTCCCGCAGGAGTCTGTCCACTTCCGCCTTGATAAAGTGTCTGTCTTCCAGACTGTACCGTCTACTTTTGGTCGCTATGAGCCTACAGTTCGGAGCAAGATTAGCGAATAAAGAGGGCGGGCTGATTTTTAAGGTTGATAGGCCACAGACTGTGAGTGGCGGCTGGGACCCGCCATATGCTAGCGTGACACTTTCGTGGTGGCACTGGAAGTCCAGGCCCAAGATTACATTAACACAGAGTTCTGGCATCACGAGGAGTTTAAAATCCTTGTAGTCCGTGCCTTTTACAGTCAGTGTTAGCACACAGTAGCCCAAAATGGCCGAAGTGTGGGGCTTAGCAGCCATAGCAATTCTGCTCCGTGTAGGGGTTACCGTTAATGAGTGCTGCCGTACCAGGCTAGGGTGGATAAAACTCTCGGTACTCCCACAGTCAATTAAACATTTCATTAAATTCCCGTTTACCTGTATGTCCATCATAGATTTTGTCAACGGGTGTGGCCTGGATTGATCCACTGTGATCGAAGCCACTGTTGGGCCCTGGGCGGCCGTTGAGTCGGGAAAAGATGGCGGATACCAAGATGGCGGCCCGCACAGCACGCACGAGGCGGTGACGGAGTTGGAAAACGGATTCCCCCTGCAGACTTTGCTAAAATGCCCCTTTTTCTTACATTTGAAGCATGTAGCGTCCTTCGCTGGGCATCGTTGTCTGGGGTGCTTGGCCTGGCCACAGAAGTAGCATTTCGGGCCTCGAGACATTGCCGCTGTAGTAGGACTCCTGGGTGAACTTCTGTGTGGGGAGTCCGGCGGTGTAGAGCTGGTCTGAGACCTGGATGGGGAAGATGGCTGATTCCAAGATGGCGGCCCGCTCGGCGCGCACGAGGCGGTGAGGGCCGCATGGCCGGAAGAATAAGAGTCAGAGTTTTTCTGGGCCACGTCCAGCGATCGCGCAGTGGCCACTGCCTTTTTTAAGTCCAGGACCTCCTTCTCCAGCAGTCTCTGCCGGATATAATTCGATTTGAGGCCCGTGATGAAGGAATCGCGGACCAATTCGTCAGAGTACACGTTGGCCGTCACGGCCTTGCAGTTACAGTCCCGGACCAAGTCCTTTAGGCCCTGTAAGAAATCGTCCATTGATTCCTCAGGTCGCTGCCTGTGTGTAGCCAGCAGATGTCTGGCGTACACTTCATTTACTGGCCTCTGGTATTGGGCCTTCAGGATAGTGATGGCCTCCGTGTAAGAGGTGGCGTCCCGGATGAACGAATAAATCCGATGATTAACGCGAGTAGTCAGTAGACTCAGTTTATCTACCTCGCTAGCGGATGAGGCCCTCGCAAAGAGTTCGAAGCATTTGAGCCAGTATCCAAATTGATTTGATGCTTCAGCAGAATGTGGATCCAAGTCCAGACGCTCTGGTTTTAGGAGTCGATCCATCCTAGTATTCTTTAGTGATTAAAATTGATGTGCCTTCAATAACCACAAAACTAGAAGTTATAGACTTTAACAAGTTGGCTTTTAATCACTAAGATCAGAGCTAACATCTCAACACACTGACTGGCTCACAGGAATGAGTCATACAGATCCTGGGATCTTTAAGTAAGAGAAGTCAGGGGCAGAGCCAAGACCTGGAACCTTCCAGGTTAGTCAGGGAAGAGGAAGTGAAACTATACACCGTGTGGGGGAGGGTAATATACATGAGTGCAAAACGAATACAGGCAAGACAAACAGATTTCATTACAATATGTAAGTCAGGTGTCAACCAAATGAAACCCACCAAATAGCTTGAAGTCTGCCAACTGACTAAAAGGTTGGAGACAGAGAGAGAGACTTAAAGAAAGGACAGCTTCTGCTGAATTTGTGAGCCTTGCTTTGTGAAGTGCTTTAGTGTTTGATGAGGTTGTTGATCCAGTGAAGTTTAGCATCTCTGGGCTAACAGTTGGTTAATTAGATACCGTAACATTAATTGTAACATTAAGATACCGAGTATAATGGCCCAGAAATTGCTGGAGTGGGGCATCCTGTGTCAAGTACCGTAAGTTGGATTTTTTACCTCACCCATCAGATCGTATTATTTATGCACCCTAAATTGCTGAAAATGAAAATTGATAATGGCGCGGCGAGGTCAACAGAGCATCTGGAACCTTATGAATGTCGGGACCAACGGTCTTATCTCCTTAACCAATGAGATTTAAGGATAAAGAATCTGAGCGAAGGATGGAGATGGAAATAGGGAGACTTAGAGCCAAATTATATACAGAAAAAAAATTAAAGAGGGAAAGAAAGATTGGATTAAGAGAGAGAGAAAAAAGAGACAAAGGAAAAGTAAGAAAAAGATTTTAAAATTAAAAAAAACCTCTAGGAACAACTTATTATCTGCAGGACAGAAACTCCACAGTTCCATTGTTCCCTTTATGGCCTCCAAGGTTATCCAAGTGACATGTCAGGACCATAAATCACATCATTAAAAGGGTCCTTAGGACATGAATTACCAGCCCTAAATGGCTGCGGCAGAATTATTTCATATGAACAGCGTAAATCCAGCAATTTCATGACACAGAATGGGGAGGCTCACGGCAAGATGGTAATTTTTTTGGTTTAGGCAAGGCTAACGGTGGAGTGGTGCAAATCATCCAGAGCTTTGTGGGGAATCTGAACTCATGGTGTATCTCATCCTTGCCACAAATTGCTATTTGTTTTAAGCACTAATGATGGTGGGTGCCGTGAACTTGCCATTATTTTTTCAGCAATTTCTGGCCCAATATTTTTGATCCTTCTGGTACAAGGCACTTAGAGTAAGGGGGAAGATACCCTGTTCACGATCAAGACATACCTCTTCTAATCTCTGCAACTCGTATTCCCTTTATGTCCATTAGCGTATGCATTTTGGCAATGACTCTGGACTTGAACCTATTACTTACATCTGCCAATTTCTTTTCACACCTCACAAGCCATTCTCTTCCATCTCCTCCCCTTCCTGTCACCCAGTCATGCCACTTTTCAGTTCTCCCCTCTCGGGTGCTTTGCCGCCTCAATCCATTATTACTAACTGCCTTCCTACTCACCTGCCACCATCCCAGACTTCAATCTTCCTTGAATAAGTCCACAACTATCCTCTGTGCCTCTCATGGTATTTTCCAAAGAGCCCACCGAGGCACCCATTGCTGCCTCCTTACAAGCAGCAACCCCAACTGCCCCAACCTCTCTTGCTGACTTTCCCATCCAACGCTTCCACTTTGGGTTAACCTCCCCAACCTCCTTTCTGTCCTGCTTATTCCATTCACCACTACCCCTTTGGACTCTTCCAGCAGATCAACAATCATTGCCTCTTTCTGCAAAATGTCCATTCACTCGTGAACAAGGCCTTTGCCATTTATGACTTTATTGTGGATGAATGAAGAAAATTAGCTACTGGCTAAGGTTGTTTTCCTTGTTCAAAATGATATATTCTCCATACACCGTGCTTCCACCTAGTCATATTCTCAGACTTTGCGAGAGGTGCATAAACTAATACTTAATTTTATTTCCTTTCATATGTTGGCTTTGTTGGCCTATATTTCAAAATGAACTGCAGCTTCAGCACTTATACTGGTGGGGTATATGCCCAATGAATGTGCAGTCCCAGTACGAAGCCTCGGCCTTTCCACTGAGAGTACAACATTCATAAAATTGGGCCGCTAATCTCATTGTAGGAAAGACAAGAAGGAAAAAGGTTGCCCTGATGTAGCACCTTTTTAGTCCTCAGGACATCCTGAAGTGCTTTACAGCTGAGGAATTATATTTGAATACTGTTATCATTTCCCATCTTCTTGTGGTGTCCACTGCAGGATGCATGCCAAAACAGTGACATCCCTTACCCAAAACCCTAAACAAAAGTAACATCACTGCATAACACGCAGATCAGATTCATTACAGAAAGGAGCACGACGGTGAACCACTGTCATTTTGAATTGTGTATCGTGGCATCTGCTTGGGGGAAGTTGAAATTCGGACTCTCCAAATACGAATCTGACTACACACATTTGCGCCAAGTACTGAAAGGATGAAACTTCTTTCTCCATAGTTAACTCAATTGTTTCAGGGGAAGTTTATTCGGGTACCTTAGGGAGGGGGAAAAGAATGAGCAGAATGTGTGGTCTGGACACGAGACAACGCATCGACAATGGTAGGGATGTGCTGACTCAATCTTATTACATGCTTGTTCAATTTTGTTCAGTGCTCATCCATAGTTCCCGCCACGTCTCATTAGTTCCGCTCACATCAGCACGTAGCATTCATGCCCCTGTAGTCTCATGAGGATCATTTGCTTAAGCTATACTGTCATCTTGAAGTAGAAATTGCAGAATCATGCTTTGCATCTCTCCTGGTAAATATTCATTTTTTAGCATTATTATAAGACTTGAGGTACAGATTTTACAAATGAATTCAGATTTTATTATTGCTTTATTTATTTAAAAAGTATGAACAGTGAAAAATGTTACAGTGAGATATGAACATCAATAGCTGAAAGGACCCCAAGGTCAAATGCAAATTTCAGTGTGACAATAGCCGCAGAAAATCGGACAGGGGTGTGAAAGTGACAGCAGTACACTAGACTAATGTCGAGCAGTTTTATTTGGGTTGTTTAATGTAAACAGTCAAGTGATTTGTTAGCCAAAAATCTACCAACCATGGTAAGTGAACGCCGAACCAATAAGTAGTCTTCAAAAGATATTTAGTGCAACCTCTTTATTACAAAAAATCCCAGTGACTAATTTTTACAGAATATTATTAAGCATATTAAAACTACACACCCTATAGTTTGAAAGCATTATAATCATAGTGCTGTATGAACCAATGTGGGGCAAGATTTTCTCCATGGGCTATGTGTAGCAAGATTATAACTATGCGCTTTATAAAAGGTTTACAAATTTGCTTCACAAAGATCATGGAGGGTATCTTCCCCAATGTTTCTAAATATCTTAAAATAAATATGCTGCTATAAAGGTTTAGAAGAAAATATTTTTATTGATTTTCCATCTCCTGCCGTCATGTTGCAGGAAAGCGAGTCTTCAATGCACTGAGTATTTACGTTCTCCTACTTACATTCCAGCTCTGAGAGAGGGGGGACCTTGGAGCACAGAGTTTCTGAGATCCATCCCTCGGGTACCAAATCCATCAGCCTTCCTGGCTGCAAGCTCAGACTGAGCCCAGTGGTACGTAATCTTGTTATTCTGTTCAACCCCCAGGTTTCTACTCTACATTAGGTCTATCACCATAGCCACCACCTTTCACTACTGCTGTCCACTTATGCCCAATATACCCACTCTGTGCCAGCAACCCTCAGCAGAGAAGCAATTTCTCAAATGATTTCCTCACCATCCTGCCTATCTCCACACCTCATAAGCTTCATTTAATTCAGAACTCTATGCCAGGAGTCCTTTCATGCACAATTGTCACCCCAGTTTTCACCCAGCTCCACTGGATCCTGGTGTGCCAGCAGATCAATTCGTTCAGATTATTGAATCCCTTCTCGGCCCTGCCTCACTCTATTTATATAATCTTCTCTAGTCAGTTTCCCAGCTCGCATACTCTATTCTTGCTCTGGATTACTGCGTTGCCATTGTTGTTGTATATAAATGCAGTTCAGAGGCACCTGGAGCGATTTTCCTACTAAATGTGGTTGCTATTCTTGCATTCATTTTTTTTTCATGTGATCAGCAACAGATCTGGTTCTGAATCATGCACTATCAAAACTGAATAGAGTACAATTTTTATTGCAGGACCTGTTTACTCATTCATGGTCAAGTGTCTATTTGGTAAAATCGGCTTTGTTTTAACACAGGTTAGTTTCATTGGAGATTTATTTAGGACCAGATTAAAACTTTGTTTTGGAGTGTCTGCTTTAAGTGAGTTCATTACAATGAACTTGCACTGTAGGTAGAATGGACAAGGCCCATTAATGCCACACTCTTGAACTCACTTAATGCTCCAATGCAGAAACATAGGCTTAAATAAATATATGAAGCCTGGGGCTTTGGTGCTTTGATTCAACAAGAAGCCTGGCCACCATTGCTTTATTGAAAATTGTGTCCATATAATCTCATTTTAGTACTGTCAGTGTTGAACACTCACTGCATGTCATGGATGATTGATCCTCCACCAATTGTCACTTAGAATTCCTTTGAAATATATATATATATATATAGAATTAAACAAAACATTACAGTAGTTAACTCCAGAAACATTATTTTGACATCAAAATTTTAAATTAAATCTGTAAATGAAAGTCAAATTGTGAAGGAAAAAAGACTATAAAACGGTTTTAAAAATGTGTTATTTTCCCATTTTGCCTGTGTAATAGAAAAAGGAAGGCGAAAGCTATGGCAGCAATAAAATAAACAGTATTGCATTTTTCATGAATAACGTAAAAAATATAGAAATTTCTGTGATAGGTGTGTATATTTAAAAGCTCAGTTCAACTGAATGTTGCTCTGTTTACAAGGTTAAAATGGTGGTTTGCAGATTACTGATCTG
Organism: Somniosus microcephalus; assembly: GCF_052327205.1. Classification (NCBI taxonomy): domain Eukaryota; kingdom Metazoa; phylum Chordata; class Chondrichthyes; order Squaliformes; family Somniosidae; genus Somniosus; species Somniosus microcephalus. The sequence continues at coordinate 29,192,444 of NC_141013.1, forward strand.
CTCACGCTGTTTCTTTGATGCAGAGTTTAATTAAGTTCAGAGGGTTCAAGCCCCACTCCAGAGACTTGAGTACAAAATCTAGGCTGACATTCCAGTACAGTACTGAGTGAGTGCTGCACTGTCAGAGGTGCCGTTTTTTGGATGAGAAGTTAAACTGAGGCCCCGTCTGCTCTCTCAGGTGGGCGTAAAAGATCCCATGCCACTATTTCGAAGAACAGGGAGTTCTCCTTGGTGTCATGGCCAATATGTACCTTAACTAACATCATTAAAACAGATTATCTGGTCATTATCACATTGCTGTTTGTGGGACCTTGCTCTGTACAAATTGGTTGTTGTGTTTCCTACATTATATCAGTGACTACACTTCAAAAGTACTTTTTTGACTATAAAGTGCTTTGGGACATCCTGAGGTGGCAAAAAGTGCAAAATAAATTGAAGTTTTTCTTTCCTATTTTAAAAGATTTAGGCCTAGAAATTCAGTTGTTTGCGCCAGCCGCTAGCGCCTTAGGAGGAGGAGATGTTGGGCGCTAGGCAGCTAGCGGCCAGGCGCAGCGCGATCTGCGCCTCTCCCCAACTTCAGTAAAGATTTAGCGGCGGCGCAAAGCCTTTGCGTGCGCTCAGCTGCGCGCGCAGATCCTGACGTCATTTCATGGTGCAACGCCCTTTGTGCGCCCCGAACCGGAAATTCAGTGGCGCCGCCCTTCTTTGCGCCTGGCGCCCCCAGCGACTGGTAGAGGGGAACGGTTCCCAGTCGCTGCGGGGCGCGGGGGGCGCTATTTAAAGGGGACTCCTCCTGCAGTATAAGTGGCAGCCATTTTGTGCCAATCCCTCTGTGTGAGAGACGGATATTTGGAGAGAGACAAAGGCAGAGAGCTTTCTGCTTTGACTCAGCGCTTGCACAGGTACTTGTGGCTTCAGGCCAGAGCTTTGCACTTGGATTTCACTTTCAGTGCCATAGCCTTGAGTCGCCACATATAATGGGGGCTGCAGTGGGTGGAAACGTTGGCTTTCTGCATTGCATTCAAAGGGATCAGAGACGCCGTGAGAGAGTGCCAGTCATGGCCAGACGGAGATTGGCCAACAGGCGTCGGCACAGGAGGCCTTGCCCACCCAAGGTATACCGCCAGCAGTTCTCATATCTGAACATGTCTGAGGAGCAGTGTGTTCGGAGGATGCGATTCAGAAGGGAGGTGGTCACTGAGATCTGCCACCTGCTTCGCAGAGATCTGCAGCCACAGCTGAGGAGCAGGACGTCTCTGTCAGTGGCAGTGAAGGTGACGGTGGCTCTCAACTTCGATGCCACTGGCTCCTTCCAATCCGCTACTGGGGACATTGCCAACATCTCCCAGTTCGCGGTACATTGCTGCATCCGCCAGGTGAACAATGCCCTTTTCAGAAGGAGACGTCAGTACATCTCCTTCCCCATGACCCTGGACAAGCAGCAAGAGCGTGCAATCGGATTTGGAAGAATAGCGGGCTTCCCCATGGTTGAGGGCGTAGAACTGATGAACCAGCAATGGTCAGGCCTTGCTTCAGGGCTGCAGTGTGCAGGGCATGGCAGCCAAACAAGTCGACCCTTCCCCTTTAAGAGCTGACCGGCGCCAGCGTGTCTGCCTTCATTGAGCAACTCGCCGCACCTGCGCTGCGCCCGTCCTCGGTGTTAGCGCCCCGGATCGCCGGCTTAGCACCTAATGATAGTCGTGCATCGCCTGCTTTAGCGCAGCAGCAACCTCTTGGGGCGATGCCACTGAATATCGGCGAAGGTGGCGCGAAGTTGCGCCGGGTGCAAACTTTAGCGGCCGCCCGGCTGTAGCGCCCCAAACGTGGCTATACTGAATTTCTAGGCCTTAATGTATTCAGTGGCCAGCAGCTGTGTATGTTGAAATGATGTCACAGCACCCATATTCATAGCTTTCCTGACAGAATTGTGGTTTGAAACTGATATAACATGTAAAATGGTTTTGTAAAATGTAGCCCATATTTTATGATTTCCTGGGATCAATATAGCTACCTGTCACCTCATTATACTTGTCAATCTTGTCAATTGCGAATGATTTGTAATTTCATCAAAATTGCCTACTAAAGTATACCTTGAAAAACATCAAAGAAAAATATGAGCTATATAATCTGTAGGATTCTGCTGCAAAAGGACATCTTTCCCCTATACTCTGGAGAAAGTATCCATCCAAGTTTTAAGCTGATGGCAAACTTATCGGGGAGAATTTTAACCCCCAAAACAGGTGGGTTTGGGTCGGGTGGCATGTAAAAATGTAAAAAATCTGAAACCCTCCCTCAACCCGCCCACTTCCGGGTTTAACAAAGGTGGGATGTGGGGTGGGCAACCAACCCGCTCGCAGGAGGGGGTTGGTCATTTAAGTATTATAATAAAGCTGTGTGCCTCAGAATTAATCACCATTTTAAATGTAACCCTGTCCGGCCGGGTTTCCCGGGCCTTGGGAAACCCATCGGCTAAATGGAGGTGAGGACTGCTGGATCCAGGAGGTAAGTGCCTTTCCACTTATCTGCTGGATCCAGTTTACCTGCTTCACCCACCCCCGGCGATCGGACACCCCTACCCACCTGCCAGCCAGCCAACCTCTCAATCTGGCTGGCTGCAGCCAGGAAATGGTGACAAAATGTTCTTCCAGATTTCCCGACCTCAAAACAGCCCTCCTGCTCCCTCCCCACCTCCGAGCTAATATCCAGCCCATGGCATTTGCTAAAACGTGAAAATATTGCCTTGTATTTTGTAATGTATGCCTTGCACCTTTACTTCTGTATATCTGATTTAAATGTAAATAAATACTGAAGTGATTTTAGCCTACATAAGATAATCTGTTTTAGTGAAGTGGGTTGAGGGATAAATATTGACCAGTACACCGGGGAGAACTCCCCTGTTCTTCTAAGTACTGCCATGGTTACATCCACCTGAGGACAGATGGGGCCTTGGTTTAAAGTCTCATCTGAAGGACGGCACCTCCGACAGTGCAGCACACCCCCAATACTGCTTTAAAGTGTCAGCCCAGATTTTGTGCTCGACTCACTGGAGTGGGACCTGAACCCACAACCTTCTGACCCGGACGCGAGAGAGCTACCTGATGTGCTTTCAATAACTCAAAGACAAGGAGTTTAAAGGATTCAACTAAAGGCTTTTAATCACTAAGAACATTGCAGCATTGCAAGTCTTTCCACATCGGGTTCGTCTGGTAGAAATGACTCATACAGCTCTTGAGACCTTTATGTGGCAAAAGACAGGGGCGTAGCCAATACACACAATAGGAACAAAAGGGGGCGGTTCACACAATACAAAGCAGGTAAAACACAGGGGCTGATGAAGGCATATATTTCATCACATTCACCCCTTCTACAGATTTAGTCTGTCCGGGGGTGTGTGAGTCCTTCCTGAACGTCGCAACAGTACCTCGGGTTCCGACCGGGAGTCCGTGGTGCCCTCCTGGGCATACCCATGTGCTGGGGGTGTTGCAGGTACTCCTGGGGGTGGTGAGGATACCTCTGGGGATAGTGGAGGTTCTTCTGGGGGTGGTGGTGATGGGTCGTTGTCGCTTCCTGCCGAGGCGAGGTCCTTTATGGACACGGTGTCCTCACGCCCGTCGGCGTGCTTGACGTACGCGTACTGTGGGTTTGCGTGGAGTAGGTGTACTGCCTCCACGAGTGGATCCGTTTTGTGGCCCCTCACATGCTTTCGTAATAGGACTGTCCCTGGGGTGGAGAGCCACGAGGGTAGGGACACTCCTGAGGTTGATTTGCGGGGAAAAACAAACATCTTCTCGTGAGGAGTGGCGTTAGTAGCAGTACACAGTAGCGACCTTATCGAGTGGAGTACGTCTGGGAGGACCTCTTGCCAGCGGGAGGTGGGGAGGCCTTTAGACCTTAGTGCTAAGGTGACCGCCTTCCACACTGTCGCGTTCTCCCTCTCCACTTGCCCATTACCCCGGGGGTTATAACTAGTGGTCCGACTCGTGGCTATCCCCTTCGACAGCAGGTATTGGCGCAGTTCGTCGCTCATGAACGACACCCCCCTGTCAGTGTGGATGTAGTTAGGCATGCCGAACGTGCAAAACAGGTTGCTGAGGCACTTGATGACCGTGGCACTGGTCATGTCTGGGCAGGGGTAGGCGAATGGGAAGCGGGAGTACTCGTCCACAATGTTGAGAAAGTACACATTGCGGTCGGTGGAGGGGAGTGGTCCCTTGAAATCTAAGCTCAGACGCTCGAATGGCCGTGTAGCTTTGATCAGGTGGGCTCGGTCGGGCCTGAAAAAACGGGGCTTGCATTCCGCACAGGTGCGGCAGTCCCTGGTCATAGACCGGACCTCCTCGATGGAATAGGGCAGGTTATGGGATTTTATAAAGTGGAATAGCCGGGTGACCCCCGGGTGGCAGAGGCCATTGTGGAGGCCCTGTAGCCTGTCCCCCTGGATGGTGGCACACATCCCTCGTGATAGGGCATCGGGGGATTCGTTGAGGGCCCCCGGCCTATATATTATGTCGTACTCAAACGTGGAGAGTTCGATCCGCCACCTGAGAATTTTGTCGTTCTTGATCTTCCCCCTCTGTTTGTTGTTAAACATGAAGGCTACCGACCGCTGGTCGGTAAGCAGTGTGAAGCGTTTGCCGGCTAGGTAGTGCCTCCAGTGCCGCACTGCCTCCACTATGGCCTGGGCCTCCTTCTCTACCGAGGAGTGCCTGATCTCGGGCCCTTGGAGGGTTCTTGAGAAAAAGGCTACGGGCCGCCCATCCTGGTTGAGGGTGGCTGCTAAAGCGAAGTCGGACGCATCGCTTTCGACCTGGAAAGGGATGTTTTCGTCCACTGCCCGCAGCGCGGCCTTCTCAATGTCGTGTTTAATGCTGTTGAAGGCGGCGTGGGCCTCGGCCATGAGCGGGAAGGACGTTGATTTCAGGAGGGGACGGGCCTTGTCGGAATAATTGGGGACCCATTGGGCGTAATAGGAGAAGAACCCCAGGCACCTTTTCAGGGCCTTGGGAGTGTTTGGTAGGGGTAGCTCCCGTAGGGGGCGCAATCGGTCGGGTTCCGGACCGATTTCCCCGTTTTCCACCACGCAGCCCAGGATACAGAGGCGCGTGGTGCTAAAGACACACTTATCCTCGTTGTAGGTGAGATTGAGTCTGAGGGCGGTTTTCAGAAATCTCGCGAGGTTCGAGTCGTGGTCTTGCTGGTCGTGGCCGCAGATGGTGACGTTGTCTAGGTATGGGTAGGTGGCTGTTAACTGGCTCTCATCGACCATGCGGTCCATCTCCCGCTGGAAGACCGAGACCCCGTTCGTTACCCCAAAGGGGACTCTGAGGAAGTGGTAGAGGCGTCCGTTCGCCTCGAAGGCGGTGTATGGACGGTCCTCCGGCCTAATGGGGAGCTGGTGGTATTCCGATTTTAGGTCGATGGTGGAAAACACCCGGTATTGCGCGATTTGGTTAACCATATCCGCTACGCGGAGCAGAGGGTAGGCGTCTAGCTGGGTGTATAGATTAACCGTCTGGCTATAATCTATCACCATCCGCTTCTTTTCGCTACCCTTAACTACTACTACCTGGGCGCGCCACGGGCTGGTACTGCATTCGATGATACCCTCCCGCTTGAGTCTTTCTACTTCCGACGCAATGAACCGTCTATCCTCCCAGCTGTACCGCCTACTCTTGGTCGCTATGGGTCGACAGTTGGGTGCGAGGTTGGCGAACAGAGAGGGCGGCTTGACCTTCAGGGTAGCCAGACTGCACACTGTGAGGGGCGGCTGGGACCCACCGTAGGTAAGCGTGATACTTTGGTGGTGGCACTGGAAGTCCAGACCCAAGATCACGCTCACACAGAGATCTGGCATTATCAATAGTTTAAAATCTCTGTAATCAGTGCCTTTTACCGACAACATAACCACGCAGAAACCTGTAATTTTTGAGGTATGCGTCTTATCAGCCATGGCGATTTTGCCCTGTGGGGACTATCGTTAGTGAAAGTCATTTTACCAGGCTAGGATGAATAAAGCTTTCGGTGCTCCCGCAGTCAATCAAGCATTTAACCTTGTTCCCGTTTACCTCTATGTCCATCATCGATTTAGACAACGGATGCGGCCTGGATTGATCCACTGTGATCGAGGCCACCAGTGGGTCCTGGAGGTCTGTGTAGTCGGGGCAAGATGGTGGACTCCATGAGGGTGGACAAGATGGCATCCAAGATGGCCGCCCCCACGGCGCGCACGCGGCGGTGGTGGAGTTGGAGGCGGGGTTCCCTCTGCAGACTTTGCTGAAATGTCCTTTCTTCCCGCATTTAAAACAGGTGGTGCCCTTCGCTGGGCACAGATGCCTGGAGTGTTTGTCCTGGCCGCAGAAGTGGCATTTCGGGCCCCGATGCATCGCGGCAGTAGTGGGGCTCCTGGGTGGAGGCTGGGGCTCCGATGGTGCTGGGCTGGCCTGAGACCTGGGAGGTGAAGATGGCTTCCAAGATGGCAGCCCCCACGGCGCGCACGAGGCGGAGTGGGCCGCGTGGCCTGAGGAACAGGATTCAGAGTTCCTCTGGGCCATATCCAGCGATCGCGCTATACCCATAGCCTGTTTTAAGTCCAGTCCCTCCTTTTCAAACAGTTTCTGCCGAATGTAATTAGAACTGAGGCCCGCAATAAAGGAGTCTCGGATCAGCTCCTCCGTGTACACGATGGCAGACACGGCCTTACAGTTACAGTCTCTGCCCAGTACTTTTAGGCTTAGCATAAAGTCCTCTAGTGACTCACCATGCCGCTGCGTGCGAGTAGTCAGAAGATGCCTGGCGTACACCTCGTTTACTGGCTGCACGTAGTGGGCCTTCAGAATGGTGCAGGCATCCCCGTAGCTGGTGGCATCTTGGATGAGAGGGGAGACCCGATGGCTCACCCAGTTTCGCAGGATTCCCAGTTTCACGTCTCCGGTGGCGGTTGTGGCTGCTATGGTGGTGGATGAGTTTGCAATGAAAAATTCAAAGCATTGGAACCAGTGTCCGAACTGTGTGGCTGCGTCTGAGGCATGGGGGTCCAGATCCAAGCGCTCTGGTTTCAGGAGTCGATCCATCTTGGTGTTTTAGTGATTAAAATTGATGTGCCTTCAATAACTCAAAGACAAGGGCCTAGAAATTCAGTTTGGGCCCGCCAGCTGGTTTGCGTCCAAAAGTTAGCGCTGAGCGCGGAGCCAGTTGCGCCCGTCAGATATTCGGCTTTTGCGCCCCAAGTCGGAACCGGGCGCTATTCCAGGGTGTGCCCGCCCCCGCTTGGGGCGCTGAAACTGAATTTCAGCGCTGTAGGCGCCGCTGCGCCACCTGATGCGGTGCGGCAGGCTGCGGTACTGCAGGCCTCCTCCTTCTCTTAAGGTGGAGGTGCCTGCAACGGGGAGATCGCCACTGGATTGTGCCGGCAAATGAGCCCGGCACCACGGAGAAGTGCCGGGCTCGCGGAAAGCAGCCGGCAATGCCGCGGGGGGGGGGGGGTGCTGGTGGAGGAGGCCGGGGAAGGAGGTGCGGGCAGGCAGCCGCCGAAAAAGCGGCCGGCCGCACCTCCACCTTTATGCGCCCCACTAAGGCTGCAGTAAGGCCCTGGTCTCCGGATGTAAGTAGCGGCCGCCACGGAGGAGGCGGCGGCAACTGAATATGGGATTCGGGCCGGCATCGGGGCGGAACCGGGGCACTGCGCACACCGATGACGTCATCGGTGCCGGCGCAGCGCTACCGGCTACCGCCGCCATTACTGCAGTGCTGAATATCAGCGTGAACTCCTCTATTGGCGCAAAAGCCCTCTTTGGGCGAAAACTGGGCGCAAAGCCAACCGAATTTCTAGGCCAAGGAGTTTAAAGGATTCAACTAAAGGCTTTTAATCACTAAGAACATTGCAGCATTGCAGGTCTTTCCACATCGGGTTCGTCTGGTAGAAATGACTCATACAGCTCTTGAGACCTTTATATGGCAAAAGACAGGGGCGTAGCAAATACACACAATAGGAACAAAAGGGGGCGGTTCACACAATACAAAGCAGGTAAAACACAGGGGCTGATGAAGGCATATATTTCATCACACTACCAATGAGCCACGGCAAGTAATCAACACAGAGTTACAATGCTTTCTTCTGATGGGCGTTATCATTCAGATGTTTGTCTTCAGTACAGTGAAATAACCCCTATCGTCATAGAGATGCAGTATGTGCAGAAAAAACCCTTTTTCCCTGTACTAGTTGCAGTTTTTTCATGCATTCAGTGATATTGCCTCCAGACACATTTACATGCTAGATAATTGTCTGTTTGTAATATGCAGCTTTGAATGACAGTTATTATTTTGCAAACAGTAAAATGTTATGTTATGAAGGTCAAGTGATGTTACGGAGCTTGTCGATAGGACAGATGGTTTGCTGAAGCATTATTACTAGATGTAAAGGAAGGCGTGAGTGCATTATAGTCACATAATTAGAAATTAAGATTATAAACATGGTTTTGGATTAAACAGAACATTCAGAAACATTAGGTCAGTTTCATTCTGGCACAAATACAAAAGATAAAAATATTATCCTGTAAGAATAGGTCACTTTCTGTATTCAAAGCCTTAGTACTCAAATGGTTATTATGTCTTTCCATTATTAGGATTTTATAACAATTAACTTTGATGGGTTTTACATTCTGGAATTCTAAGTCTATTTTGTAAGGGGAAAAGAAACCACTACAGCGATAAAAATAAATAATTGACTGACAGCAGGAGGAGAGGCAACTGTGTGCTAGACAGAGCAGCTGCTGCCAGCTTTAATCTCATTACCTAACTGCAATTTGTCCACAGTGCTTGAAATTCCTAAGCTACTATATTTGGATGTGTGCGGAGCACTGAAGCCTTGTGCTGTAACTTAGCTAAGATTCAATCCACCACTGTGATTTTTTTTTGCCATTTTTAGTCACTACATGAATTTTTGCCAGCACTGAAATCATTCATAGTTTTCAAGATTACTGGTATATTTTGATTTTAGCGCTGTTGGGGCTAAATAATAAAGAATTCCCTTTATCTCTGCCCTGCAGGAATTATGGGACGGAAGAACTTTAGAAAAGACATTGTGACTGGTTTTAACCTAAATGTAATTCATATTAATAATGTAATTTTGTAATCCTTGTAATTAAAATTTGAATTTGTTAAGTATAAGCCAAAGCAAACTATAATTCTTGATTCATTATCTTCTACATGACATGTGTAAGTCAGGTAATCCCATTGGGAAAAGAACAAGGGGCTCTTGTCACTTTACTGCCCCATTTATATTGGGTTTGGCATCACGTGATGTTTGCATCGACGTTACTACACTGCAGCATTGCAATTTGTTCTGACTGTGGAAGGCTATCTTGAGCCAAAAAAATAGTACGAGATGCTGAAGTAATTCATTATAATGTTAATGCAGAGACATGCATGGGAATTATAAAGATTATTCAATGTGCTTGTGGTGGGCAGATATAATTCCCATCCTCTGAGAGTTACAAACCATATTGGAGAAACCAGCCCTTCATTTCACTGTAACCGATTTCTACAGAATTTGTGAGCAGACCAGTTATTAAGGTAGGTTTGCCACTTCATAGAACCAAAGAGATCTGCAATACATTTGGCTCATCCTATCTGTGCTGGTGCCTTTCAAAATTACTCACACTATCATGCACTATCCCCGTAACCCTGTATCCCTCTCTGCTCCGAATATATATCCACTTTTCCCTTAAAAGATACAATGGTCTCTGCCTCAGCCATCCCTGTGGTGAAGCATGTCATTCTCCGACAACATTCACACACCATTTTTTATATTATCACTATGTAGTCTATTTTCAGTTGCTTTTCTCGCGACACCAGTATCAGTCATATTTGCTACTCTTGTAAGTGGGATTTTTTTTAACAACAATTTGCATTTATATCGCAGTTTTACTGTAGTAAATGTCCCAAGGTGCTTCACAGAGGCAAAAATAGACCCTGAGCAGTATGAGGAGAAGAAGTAGGGAAGCTTTGTAGGCAAGGAGCGAGGTAAAAAATTGCTGAGGAGGGTTAAGAAGAGAATTCTAGTGTGAAGGGCCAAGATAACTGAAAACTCTGCTCCTGGTGGCGGTGTGGTGGAAGGAGGAGGTAAAGGAGTCCAGAGTCAGAAGAGCGGAGTGTGCACGTTGGCATGTAGGAGGAGGTAGGGTGACTTTAGAGTGATTTATAAATAAGAACAAAGCATTGAATTCAATCCATTGGGGGGCAAGGAACCAATGATGGGTGATAGAAGAATGAGACAGTGTGTGATAGGATGCAGCCAGGGGAGTTTTTGTCATTTGGGGTTTTCTGTAGGTGCAGCTTTCCAGCAAAATAAGCATTGGAGAAATTGACTCTGGAGTAAGGACAGAGGGAGACAATGTTGTTGAGAAAGAATTGGGATGCCTTAGTGATGAATAGCATATAGTGCTCGAAGCTCAGCTCCGAGTCAAACAGGGTACTGAGGTTGGGCACCATGAGGGAGGGGGATGAAATCAAAGGTTGGGGTGCTGAATGTTTGGAGGAATTCAAATGGATAGCTTTGGTCTACCCAAGTTAAGTTGAAAAAGTTCTGGATGATCAAATAGTTGATGTCTGACAAGTCGTCAGATGACACAGAGGTAGTTGCGAAGTTGAGGGTAATGTTGGAGAGATGGTACTGGGTGTCATCAGCATTGTACTGGAAGCTGGCCTATGCCTAGTTATATTGCAACTTTGAAGCATGTAGATAAGGAATAGAAAGAGGCCAGGGTTCGAACCTTGAGGGCATTACTAAGTGAACCATGCAGCAGTGGAAGGAAAAGCTGTTGCAGGAGATGTGTTTTGGGTCAGGTAGGAGTGGAATGTAGATAGACCATGGAGGGGAAAAACAGAGTACAGACCAATCCTTGGCTGTCTTCTTCCTCAACTACATGCTGCCCCTCAGTGCTATTGTCCATAGACGTAGAAAAAGTTTCCATACATATGCAGCTCTACCTCTCCACTCCACTTCTGCCTCTGTGCTGGCCAACTGCCTGCCTGATATTAAGTCTTAAATGAGCCAGGATTTCTTCCCATTGTACACCTGGAAAACTAAAATCATTGTGTACAACTCACACCAAAAAAACTCCAAACCCTTACTCAGTAGCTGTGTGCCCTCCGTGGCTGAGTTGTACACAGTCTCAGCATTGTATTTAGCCCAGAGCTGAACTACTAACCCCTGACTCTGGCCTCCTCTGCATTCCTCTTCCTTCTATGCTCCCCTTCAGCATTCTTGGTCTTACTCTCTTTGGATAAGCTTTAGGTTGCCTCTCTCTGAACTTTCTCTCTCAAAGGCTTAGCATCTGCTCCTCTTCCTCCTCTGTAAATCGCCTTGGGGGATTTTCTTACTTTAAAAGGCACTACACGTGCGCAAGTTGTTGCTCAAATTGATTAATAAACACGTTGAAACAAGATCTCCGATTCTGGATATTTCGGAGATAGTCACTGATCAGAAGATAATTGGTATTATTCGTAGTCCAGTGCCTGCTATGAATATTGTGCTAGATCTGCTGTATACAGTTTTATCACTGAGCTCTGAGGGAAGTGACAGACATGTTATTCTAAAAGTATGAATATAAAGAGACAGATAGGACAAGAGAGCTGACAAAGGGCCTTCTGCTTCAGGAGCAAAAATCACAATAGTCTTGCCAGTCCACAGTCTGTTAGTGTCGGTGCCTGTATGCTGTACCCCTCCTTTTCAGCTGAACTACAAGTTTGGCAGAATGATGAAAGAGGATGGAACTAAGGTGAATCTTACTGCTTTATATTGATCACACAAGCCAAGATGCTGTTTCCTGTAAGCTTGTTCCTTTTACAGGCCAAATATGGCCAAGATCTAGGGGGAAAAATTATGTTGGTTTGCGCCTCCCATTAGCGCCTGGCAGGGGTGCTAACGGGGCGCTGATGCAGTAGTGCCGGGGCGAGGTGAATCCAGTGATGCATGGCAAATCCGGCCCCCCCACTGTAGCGCCGCCGCTAACGGTTACACACCAGGGACTTCAACGCCAGGCAGATTGTGACATCAGTGAATGTACAATGCTCACTGGGCGCCCAATCTGCAAAATTCATTTTCACCCCCTGCCTTAGCACATTGCCTCAACAGCGACAAGGAGAGGAGGTGTCAAGCAGGCAGATGCCGGCTCCAGGGGCGGTATTTAAAGGCACCCTCAGTAATGAGTCGCAGCTGTCAGGTTAGTGGAGTTTCACTGCTTCCATGTCAGTTTGGCATTGTGAAACTGATTCATTCAGTCATTTAAAGGTTGTTTAGTATCAGGATTGTGGTGGCTACTAACAATTAGTTACATTTATTCTCAAACATATCAAAGTGCTACACTTGGTTACATTAATGGGGGCTGTACTAGCAGTTGACCTTGCCCTCCAGGATCTATGGCGGAGGCAGCGAGAAAGATTGGAACATGTGGCCAGAGGGAGGAGGAGGGCCATGAGGGCTCTCAACAGGAGGCCTTACCCTCCGAGGATATTCCCAGGGCAACTCCCCTATCTCCAATTAAGTGAGGAGCAGCGCATTAGAAGACTTTGCTTCAGCAAGGAGGTGGTCACAGAAATCTGCCACCTTATGCAATCAGACCTCGAGCCTCAGATCAGGGCGACAACAGCTCTCTCAGTGGCAGTAAAGGTCACTGATGTTCTCAATTTCTTTACCAGTGGATCATTCTAGTCTGCAACAGGAGATATAGCTAACATCTCGCAGTTCGCCGTCCATCGCTGCATCCGAGAGGACAGAGGTTCGCTACAGTAGGAGAAGGGACTACATTTCCTTCCCCATCACCAGAGAGAAGCAGGATGAACATGCATGTGGCTTTGCCAGGATAACAGGCTTCCCCATGGTGCAGGGCGCCATTGACTGCACCCATGTGGCTTTGCGGGCACCGCATAACAATCCTGAGATCTTCGGTAACTGCAAAGGCTACCACTCACTTAATGTGCAGTTGGTGTGCGACCACAGACAGCGAATCCACAATGTGCATGCCCGCTATCCTGGCAGCAGCCACGGTGCATTCATTCTGCGCCAGACTCTTCCAGCCACCATGTCAAGGTCGCGGCTGGCTGGTCGGAGACGAGGGCTATACGCTCTCCACCTGGCTCATGACTCCCCTCCGCAACCCCAACACTCCTGCCCAGCACTCATATAATGAGAGCCATGCTGCCACCAGGAACATCATCGAGCAGACCATCGGGGTGCTCAAGCAATGGTTCCGCTACCTTGGCCACTCGGGAGGAGCCCTCCAGTACTCGGCTGAGTGGGTGTCCCATTTTGAGGTGGTCTGCTGCATGCTCCACAACTTGGCCATCATGAGGGCCCAGCCCTTGCCACCAGGGATTGCGGGACCACCTGAGGAAGAGGGCGAGGAGGAGGTAGAGGAGAAACAGGAGTGAGGGAGGAGGCAGACACTCAATCGGGAAGGGCGGTCCTTCACATCAGACTATTGTTCCCCAGATTCCCGTTGCTCATCACATCCCCATCATTCCATCCCTGTTGCAGGCCATATCGCAGCAAAGCTGAAATGAGAGACATCACAAAATAATCCAAACTGAATTAATAAATTTATCAATAATCAGTGAACACATATTTACAGCAACATTATTACCTATTCATCCTTTTGCAATCCCTTAGTGCCTCTCGTTACTGTGCCGTTGCCTACTGTAGTGCACCTATGAAGTGTTGGCCCAGTGGCTGCAGCACGGCGGGTGGAAGACTGCTGAGTGTCCGTGCGGGAGACTTCAGATGGCCTTGCAGGATGCCCTCGACCACCTCTGGGCCTGGAAGGCCCGGATGGAGACTGCATCACCTCAGCATAGGTGGAAGCAGTCTGGGCTGGCTGGATGACAGGCAGCGACAAGGGCAATGGCGGAGCTCCAGTGGTGGGAGCAGGGATGCTGTCATCCTGAGAGAGGACAGTAGCTTCCTTCTCCACTGACCCACTGCCACACCTCCGGGGCAGCACCTCAGCATCACTAGCAATTTGTTGCAGTACAGATTGCTGGGCTGCTGCGATACCATGAAAGCCCCGGTCGACGGTGGTAGACCCAGCCACTATGGCAACAGTCAGAGCTTGCGTTGCATCAAGCTGAGACTGCATGAGAGCAGTCTGAGATTGAATGCCACCAAGCATAGACTGCATTACTGCACTAAGATGATGCGTCGCTTCCACCTGTGCTGCAATGGAAGCTGCCAGATCGCCCATCACACGCGGCATCAGGTCTGGTTCGCCACGGTCTCTCTGGGAGTCTACCATCCTTTGCAGACTGGAAATGATGGGCTCCATGGTGTGCGCAGAGCTCTGTGCAATGTTGGACGCAGACTCCTCCACACTCCTTACCATTGCCGAGAGGCTCTAGGGCATCCTTGCCATACCACCTATCATCTTCATGTGGATGCCTATTACCCTTCTAAAGGCCTCCCCATGAAGGTGCTCATCTGAGTCCTGTGCAGCAGAACTCGCGTGCGAACTCGCCCTCCGGGGAGCTGGCTCTCAAGCTACCCTTCCCCCATGGCCTTGCTGCAGCCCACTCATCCCCAGTACAACACCCTGTGCAGATCCCACTACTATACTAGCCTCAAAAGAATGCGTAGTATCTGAGCTGGTGCCTGCGGGTGAGACATGCAATGACACGGTGTCTTTTTCCTCCTCATCTTCTCCCGCCTCGCTCTCAGTGGTACCCTGAGGGGCGGGCTGCTCAGGTGCTTGTTCATTATCTGAAAGCATAAAGGCATAAGATTCAGGTTAAGGTGGGGGGAGGGGGCAGGAAGGGAGAAATGCATGCATGCAGCATGATTAGCTGGAAAGTGCGAAACGCTTGTGGGGTGAGGGGGATGTGGGATGTGAGAAGAAGGACTAGGGATGAGCATACCGTTGTTGTCCCCAAAGGGGTCAACCTCACTGTTGGCCATGGCACCCACCACCTGCCGCCCAATAATGTGCAGTACTCGAGCCTCCAGCTCAGACAGTGGTTGGTTGTCAACTTGTCCTCTGCCTGTGTGCTCCTGCTCCCTCCTGTAGTGAGCCACCTTGGCCTGCAAGAGAAAGGAAAGTATGTGAGTGAGTGTGGAGCAATGTGTCTGGCTGATGTGCCTGCCATAGTTGAATAGCTGTGACTGTGTGCAAGGTGTGAGATGTGGGTGTGAGTGTTGGTAGGTGGAGATTGTTGGTGGGTGAGTGTTGGGGGTGTGGTGCTTTGGGTAGTGTGTGCACATTGCGGTTCAGGTGGTGGTATGTAGCATTTGTTGAAGCATTGACTCACCCTGACCACCCAAGTGAGGTCGTTACATTTCTTCCTGCACTGTGTGTGGGTCCTGGGCACCCCCGTGCTGCCTGAGACATGCTGGGCTACCTCTCTCCATATGGTGCGGAAGACTTGCGGCAAGGGCCTCCTGCCACTTGCCAGGTAGAGCACCGCCCTTGCCAGGTAGAGCAGCGCCCTCCGTCTTTCCACTGCGAACACCAACACCTCCAATACATGGTCGCAGAATCTGTGGGCTCTCTCTTCGCGATGTGGATCTGTCATCATTATTGCTGCTTGAGTCGTCCAGCTCCTTCTCCTTCTGCTGGCTGAGATGGCTGCACAGCCAGCAATAATGAGAATGTGGTTCTGCAGCATCAATGAACCTCCCCTTTAAGAACTGGAACGAGCCTGGCGCTAATTCTCAATGATGACTTGTGATTAGACTGCATATTTGTCAGCACTTCAAGTTTAATGCCACTGAGCCAGGCTATTAGTGCTTGATTTAGCGCTCCAATCCTTTCTTTGTGCGACGAGACTTAATTTTGCATGCAGTCTGAAGCATTAGCGCCTGGCGCTAATTCTCAAACTTTTCCAAAGTTACCACCCATTCCTATGCATTAATGAATTTCTCCCTGCTAGTCCCTTGAAATGGAGGAGTATTTTGCTACTTTGCATCATCCAATCCATGAATAATGATTAAAACGCACAGATTAAGTACAATTGCTGCCCAATCATGGCTTCTAGAAAGTCCACCCTTCAACAAATTGAAAAAGTTACATCAATTTAGCTTGAAGAGTAAGAGAGAACCTCATCTTAGATGTAATCCAAAAGACCATCCTGTTTGCTAGAAGAGGTTTTGAAAATCTTACTGTGTCTGTTCATCTTCTTCTTTATCAATCTTTTTTTCTTCTGCTACAATAACACAAGAAATAGGCGTTAAGAACATTTGTTAACAAAAGTATTTGTAAATTTCCAGAATTTCTGAATTTTTATGATATTATTACATCCTTTTAAGGTCTAAAGAATACAGAAAGCTTTTTCAAGGACAGGCACACATATAGCGTGCCTTTGATGTTCCACACTGGGCCATGATTTCATGACCTGTGAAATTTGCTGAGGGTATTCAGACAAAACTAAGAAAAACAGATTTCTTCATCCTAATGCAGGTGAAAGTGGCTGATATCATTTCCAGATAAAAGAAAAAGGCTCATAAAAAATTGGTGTGAAGGGAAGAACCCAAACAAGTCCAATGGTTCCAATGATGGATTTCAAGCTCCTCAAAGCTAAGTGCTGATGCACAACTATGCATCAAAAACCAAATGCCTCAAGTAAAACACCAGCTCTGATTGCTACACATCAAATCACAGGCCAGATAGACACTATATAATAGTGTACTATCTCACATAATGCTTTGAAGCCTCTTATTAGCAATATGCTGCAGATTGCCTGTCTACAACTACAATGCTGCTGCAATGTCTCCATAAGTGTGTCGTATTCCTTAATGAGGCTATTAGTGCCCAGAGACCATTTGTGGCTAAAAATTTTCACAGATTTAACCCCTAATTCAAAGCTTGCTTGCCAACTTGCCCCTTTTGTGACAGGAACATGTTTTGGAGAAAAGTGAAGGAACTCTGTCCACGTACCAATAGGAACAGCAACTCTTTGTTCGCCGAGGCAGGCTTGGAAAGGCTTAGGCATACTGAGGACATACATCCTCGACCCCATGGCAACAGCCATTTTGTGGCAGCAAATCCTTGTTCCCAGCAGAATTATGCACTAGAAATAACTGGCTGCCAGTGGCATAGCTATTTAGTTGAGCCAACAGTGATATACAGCAAATGCCTCCAACACTGTGTACTCTGGTGGGAAGCTACCTAATTACGTTCACCAGTCAGCAGGAAGCCATCAACACAGAAACCTGGCCCTAGAAATCATTTTAAGTAGGCCCGCTTTGGACTTTAAGGAATATCCAACTCAGTTCAAGGGCAGAACCACATAGACTATGTGAGATTCCTCCAAGGAGATTCACTGCTATATGAAATAACAACATTCTTGCATTTCCAAGCTACAGAGAAAGTATCATATGGTCAAGAATGTAGGAGGTTTGATTCTTGCTTTTTTTGTAGTCCACAAGAGGACGGGAGGATTCTAGACCAGAAGTTCCCAAACTGGGAGCTACAACGAGGTTATCAAGGGGGCAGCGAGGAGGATGCCAGCTGTAACTCACTAACAGATAATGCCTGTGATACATATATTCTCCATCAGCGGCATTGTAGCGCTCTCCTCAACATTCTCAGGTCTGCCACCTGTTGCTGTATCCTCTCTGCTATTACGTGCTATCTTCATTTAAAAGAAATAGGGATACATAAAGTGAGATTAACGTTGATTACCATGAGCTGCAGTAAAACCCAGCTGTCGGAATGCATCTCATGCTGAATGTGATGATGTGCATTAGATTCCTTGTGAGCTTTTAGTGGGCTAACTGTATATAAGGGTGTGAGTGACAGAGCACTTCCACGTGAAGGCTGGAGATGTAAAGGGCACTATACTGTCTCTTCGGCAATGATGTTAAACAATTCAAGTGTGAAGAGAGATCACCAAGTGACTAACATGCTTAGTAATAATGGAATATGCAGTAGACTCTGTTTACCTTGCCTGCTCTTGTAAGGTCATTACACCTCCAGCCATGCATGAGGTGGTCACACTAATACTCTGGCCACCTCATGCTACTGCTGCTGTGCTGCTTTCCTTGTGTTCCTGCATTTCTGCTTGCCAAACAATACCTCTCTCCCCTGCCTGACTTCATGTTGCAGCATTTCCACAGCTTCACTTATGAACCTTTGGCTCTGGGTCATCCTGCAGACCTGACAAATGTTCTTGAAGAAAGAAACTTTCTGCTGTGCATGGGAAATAATTCTAGATGGCATGGTTTCTTTACACCGCTGCTGGCCTTTAAATTCTGCAGAAAATTGTGCAGCAAGCTCCCAATGATGGCCATTCATAAAGCTAGGTGTTCACTGCCATTATGCAAATCATGGGCGTGAATTGTGCTCTGCCATTCCTCCGCTCAGGATTTCACCAGGAACAAAAATCAAGGCTGATATTTTTTCTGTTCATTTCTAATGGTTTCACTTTTTGAACTGCAGGGATTCTCCTGCTTGGCAGCTGAATACAACTTGTCTTTTGCTGTCTTATTCACAGTATTAAAACATTTCTTCAATCAGTGTTCATCTGCTCCTTGTTTTGCAATCTATACCAGATGCAGTCTTGCAATTAGAATCTTTCCGTATGATACATTCCATTGCTCAGTGATGCCCTCACGGGGAAGTGCTAAGTAGCAGTGTGAGCAAGAAATTGGGCTCAGTAGTGCCCAGCACTACGAGTGCTCTTAGGGTTCCAAAATGCCGTCCGCAGTGTGCGCGCGCATTTCTGATGCGAAGCGCGCCAGACGCCATCTTGGCACGCGTGCACTTAACATCCACCAGAAGCAGGCAGATCATGACATCCATCATGTGCAAAAGTTATACCAGCGCTGCCATTTTGGAGCTCCACACTCCACGTTCCACGCTCCAGCCAATGCCCTCTCTTAAGCTCGCACAGCTGAACATATGTTAAGCAGCATGAAAATCCCCTCCCAGCATTATTTAAAGGGATCATCAACTACTTACAGGTTAGTTGCTGGTTGACTTCTTCTGCCTGTTACTACAATTCTACATGTTTTTGGTGCTTTCCATAGTTGTTTCAAGTTTCAAAAGTCTACAGAGAGTGGTGTGGCAGGTGCTGACTTCTGCACAAACCAGTTACTCCCAAATGTAAGAAGTCACACAACACCAGGTTATAGTCCAACAGCTTTATTTGAAATCACAAGCTTTCGGAGCGCTGCTCCTTCGTCAGGTGAAGTGAAGAGTTGCATATAAGCACAGCATATATAGTCAGAGAGATCTGGCAGTACTCTCTGACTATATATGCTGTGCTTATATGCAACTCTTCACTTCACCTGACGAAGGAGCAGCGCTCCGAAAGCTTGTGATTTCAAATAAAGCTGTTGGACTATAACCTGGTGTTGTGTGACTTCTTACATTTGTCCGCCCCAGTCCAACACCGGCATCTCCACATCACAGTTACTCCCAGACATGGGTGCACTAGTAGGCCTTCCACTTGGAATTGAGCATCACTGGGAGAATGAGCAGAGGCCACGCAGATCAGGACAAGCTGCTAGAAGAGGGAGGAGGCGGAGGGGGAGAAGGGCTCTCAGCAGGAGGCCATATCTGCCCAGGGTGTTCAGGGAGCAATTCTCCTACCTGGACCTCAGCGACGACCAATGCTTAAGTCAGCTGTGCTTCACTAAAGAGGTCGTCACTGAAATCTGCCAACTGCTGCAGCCACAACTGCAACCGCAGAACAGGGCAAGGATCGCACTGCCAATGGCTGTGAAGGTGACCGTGGCGATGAACTTTTATGCATCTGGCTCCTTCCAGGCTGGTGCTGGAGATATTAGCAACATCCCGCAGTTTGCAGTTTCATATGGGAAGTCACTGAGGCTCGCTATTCAAAGAGGGAGAACTTCATTTCATTCCCTCTTGCCAGGGACAAGCAGGCGGAGTGAGCACAAGGGTTTACAAGGTTTGCAGGCTTCCCCATGGTTCAGGGTGCCATTGCCTGCATGCACATTGCTTTGCAGGCGCTGCAAATCAACTCTGCCATGCACCGGAACAGAAAGGGATTCCACTCCCTCCACGTGCGGCTGGTGTGTGACCATAGGCAGCGCATCATGCAGTTCAATGCCTGGTATCCTGGCAGCAGTAATGATGCCTTTATTTTGTGGCCGTCCACTGTACCAGCTGTATTTCAGCCACCACAGCAAACTAAAGGGTGGCTACTGGGCGACAAGGGCTATCTACTAAGGACCTTATCTTTCCTCTGTCACTGACCATCACATTGTCCTCTTGGCCATAATGCAAAAATAAAAGCCAACACAAAATAAATATTGCAAACCAAATTTATAAATTAAATCATGCCATATTGCATACAAACTTAAACTAATCACCCTTGTGCATTCCCTTAGTGCCTGTCTTTGTGTGCCTTTGCCTGTCCTTGTGCTCCTACGCAGTGTTACCCCAGTGGCTGCAGCATGGCTGGTGGAAGGCTGCTGACTTTCAGTGGAGGAGACTGCAGATGGCCTTGGAGGACGACGTTGAACTGCTTTGCGCCTAGAAGGACCGGCTTTAGACTGCACCATCTCAGCATGGGCGAGCTGGCTGACAGGCAAGACAGCAAGGGCACTGGCGGAGTGGCAAGGTGGGATCACGAGTGCTGTCATCCTGAGAGAGCACAGCAGGTTCGTGCTCCATGGAGCAGCACCTCAGCAGTCCTAGTAATCTGTTGATGTTCTTGGGTATATGAAAGGAAAAAGGCACAAGGGTAACGTTGTGGTGAGGGGAGAGGGGAAAGTAAGAAGTGCATGCTTACACCATCTGCAGCTTGTACGTCAGAAGAGATTGTGGGATGAGGGGGAAGTGGGATGCAAGAAGGAGGATTAGGTATGAGGATACCATCATCGTCAATGGATTCAGCCCCACTGCTGGTCATGGTCTCAGCAATGGCTCTTCGGATAAAGGCCAGCACTGTCTCCTCCATGGGGGTTAGAACATGCAGGCATGCCTCTCCCCCTCCGGTTAGTTCCTGCTGCCTCCAGTTGTGCACCACCTTGTCCTGCAAGAGAGAGGGAAGTGTGTCAGTGAGTGTGGTGCAATATGTTTGAGTGATGTGGCTGTCATGGTTCAACAGCTGACAGCGTGTGCAAGGTGTGAGATGTGGGTGTGAGGCTTGCAACAGTGCTAAAGGGTGAGGTGAAGCATATGAATGTTAGGTATGAGTCCTTATTGATAGAGATTGTTAGTAGGTGAGTAATGGCAGTGTGGTGAATTGAGCAGTAGCTGAGGCTGGTGGTGCAGTTGGTAGGATATGGTATTTGAAGATACATTCACTGCCCGTGTTCACTCATATGAGGTCATTAAACTTCTTGCGGCTTTGCATTCAGATCCTCGGGACTAAACTCCTGGCATTGACCTCCACGGTTATCTGCTCCCACTGCCTTCTCACCATGTGTCTGGAGAGCCTCCTGTCAACCTGCGGATACAGGACATCTCTCATCCATTCCATCTCCTCCACCAAGACCTCCAGTGCAGTGTTGGAAAACCTTGCTGTACGCTTTCTCCCATGGTCAGCCATTGTTCTTTGTTGCATAGCACTATTCCGAATAATGTCAGCACCTCCAGCAGCCATAATGCACCTTCCCTTAACGAGGTGCAAGCTAGCTTTAAGCAGTGCAGGCTAGCTTAAAGTGGTGCTAGCAAGTAACAATATTGGGCCCCTGCTAATGCGTGCAGCCAATGAACAGCGCGGTTAGAGCTGGCTGCATGCAGAAATAATGATAATGAGCAGGCACCACGCCATCTTCATGCTGCCTGCATTACATTGAATGGGCGTGGGGTAATCGCACATCGCAATCCACGTGCCCATTTTTGGAGGCTGTCCAATTTAGCCCCCAAGATCTTTCCCCATGGGTAAGGGTAACTTAAAGGAAAATTCACCTTCTGCTGCTTTTTGCATAGCTCCTACAAACACCACTGGTCGAGGACTGGGAGTAGGTTGCCTATTTCACCTTTGTCTGGGAAAGGTGAGAGAAAAGCATTTGCAGGGCTACAGGGGAAAGGGAAGGTGAGTGCTCTTGCAGGGAGCTGGCACGGGCTCGACAGGCCAAATGGCCTCCTTCTGTGCTGTAACCATTCTATAATTCTATGGGGGAAAAGTTCAGTACCTTAGCGCCTCCTGTTAGTGCCAGCAGATGATGCTAACAGGGCGCTAAAGCATTATCACCGGGGCGAGGCAAATCCAGCGGCGCACGCCAAATCTCGCCCCCCCCTGCAGTGCCACCAGTAACAATTATCACTGGGAGCCTCAACGCCAGATGGCTTGTGACGTCAGTGAGTGTGCAATGCTCACTGACTGCCTGATCTGCGAAATTGATTGTCGCCACTAACCTTAGCACCTGGAGTAAACAGTGACAGGGAGAGCTGGCGTGAAGCACCAGGAAGCCGGGTCCAGGGATGTTATTTAAAGGGATCATCAGTAATGAGTCACACCTGCCAGGTTAGTGGAGTTTCAGTGCTTTCTTGTCAGTTTCACATACAACAGTTTCATTCAGTAATTTAAAGGTTTTTTTGTATCAGGAGTGTTGTGGCAACTACAAAGTAGCTGCATTATTTCTTAAAAAAATCAAACTGCTACACTTGGTTACATTAAAGGGGGATGTACTGGCAGTCGACCTCGCCATCCAGGATCTACAGCAGAGGGAGTGGAGACAGCGAGAAAGACCGGAACATGTGGCCAGAGGGAAGAGGAGGGCCATCAGGGCTCTCAACAGGAGGCCTTACCCTCCAAGGGTATTCCAAGAGCACTTCTCTTACCTCCAATTAAGTGAGGAGCAGTGTATTAGAAGGCTCTGCTTCACCAAAGAGGTGGTCACAGAACTCTGCCACCTCCTGCAACCAGACCTCGAGCCTCAAATCAGGGCGACCACGGCTCTCTCAGTGTTAGTCGTCACCGTCGCCCTCAATTTCTTCACCAGCGACTCCTTCCAGTCTGCAACAGGAGACATAGCTAACATCTCGCAGTTTGCCGTCCATTGCTGTATCCAGGAGGTCACAGAGGTTCTCTACAGTAGGAGAAGGGACTACATTTCCTTTCCAATTACTAGAGAAGCAGGAAAAGCATGCATGTGACTTGGCCGGGATAACGGGATTCCCCATGATGCAGGGCATCATTGACTGTACCCACGTGGCTTTGTGGGCACCGCATAACAATCCTGAGATCTTCGGTAACTGCAAAGGCTACCACCCACTTAATGTGCAGTTGGTGTGCAACCATAGACAGCGAATCCTCAATGTCAATGCGCACTATCCTGGCAGCAGCCATGATGCCTTCATCCTGCGCCAGACTGGTATGCCAGCACTCTTTCAGTCACCACATCACGTTCGCGGCTGGCTGGTCAGAGACAAGGGCAATCCACTCTCCACCTGGCTCATGACTTTCCTCTGCAACCCCAACACCTCTGCCCAGCACTCATATAATGACAGCCATGCTCCCACCAGGAATATCATCGAGCAGACCATTGGCATGCTGAAGCAACGGTTCCGCTGCCTTGACCGCTCGGGAGGAGCCCTCCAGTACTCAGCTGAGGGGGTGTCCCATTTCCTGGTGGTTTGCTGCATGCTGCACAACTTGGCCATCATGAGGGCCCAGCCCTTGCCACCAGGGATTGCGAGACCGCCTCAGTAGGAGGATGAGGGAGAGGAGGAGGAGGAATGGGAGCGAGGAAGGAGGCAGCCACTCAATCGGCCTTCCGGAAGGGCAGTCCGTGATCGCCTCATCAGACTGCGGTTCGAATGAACTAAACCCCAGATCCCCGTTGCTCACCACATCCCCATCATTCCATCCCTGTCGCAGGCCATATCACAGCACAAAGCTGAAATGAGACACAAAAGAATCCAAACTGAATTAATACATTTATCAAAAATCAGTGAACACATATTTACAACAAAATTATTAACTATTCACCCTTGTGCAATCCCTTAGTGCCTCTCGTTACAGTGCCTTTGCCTATTCTGGTGCTCCTGTGAAGTGTTGGCCCAGTGGCTGCAGCACGGCTGGTGGAAGGCTGCTGAGTGTCCATGCAGGAGACTTCAGATGGCCTTGCAGGATGCCCTCGACCTGCTGTGAGCCTAGAAGGCCCAGCTGTAGACTGCACGACCTCAGCATGGGTGGCAGCAGTCTGGGCTGGCTGGATGACAGGCAGCAACAAGTGCAATGGCAGAGTGGCAGTGGTGGGAGCAGGAATGCTGTCATCCTGAGCGAGGACAGCAAGTTCCTGACCCACTGCCACTCCCCCGGGGCAGCACCTCAGCATCCCTTGCAATCTGTTGGAGCACAGATTGCTGGCCTGCTGCAACACCGTAAAAGCCCTGGTTAACAGTGGTAGACCCAGCCCCAATGGTGGCAGTCAGAGCTTGTGTGGCATCAAGCTGAGACTGCATGAGAGCAGTCTGAGATTGGATATCACCAAGCATAGAATGCATTACAGCACCAAGACGTTGGCCCCGGTTTTCTGCCAGCTGTCGGGCGGGTTTTCAGGTGGGCGGGGGCCGAAAATCGCAGAAATAGGGGGTCGCGACCCCCCCGCCCGATTCCCCGCCCCGCCCTACTTTCGCCCCCGTGTTTCAGCGTGACCCGAATCAGCCCCACCCGCCGCAGGCGGGAATGGTCGGCGGGAGCCTAATGATCAATTATTGGCATGTTTAATCCTATTTTCAAGGGCCCTTGCAATTTTCAGCCTTTCCCCATGTAAAACACGCCTGGTGGGAACACCGCTGATGAAACCTAGCATGAACAGAGTTGGCTTGCTTGCTTTCAGCTGCAGGTCAATCAGGACTGAAGAGATTTAATCAGACAGCATTTGCAGGCTGCAGGACCTTGATGCTGAAGGCTTGGGGCAACTTGTTGAAGGCTTAGGCACAGCTGTGGAAGGTTGGAGCCTCACACACTTTTCCAGTGTGAGCTCCTGGGAAGCCCCTCTCAGCACCCTAACTCAGCGCCTCCTCAACGGAGGCATCTGCCAGAAGCATGGGAGGCCTTTTGTTCCTTCCCTTGCTGGCATTAGAGGATCTCCAACAGCAGAGGCGTCAGCAGCAGAACCAGGAACAGCAGCATCAGCAGCAGGAGCGCCAGGCTGCTGCTCACTCACCTGAAGCTGCACAGGCCAGAAGGGGCCAGCGCTTGGATGTGGCTTGAGAGCACCTTGCTGCGCATCAGGGGGCCATGGGGACCCGTATCTGCACTGGCAGTCCTACTCAGAAGGACTTCCATGAAGGTCTGGTTTCTCTGTTCAATAAATGCCCATCGCTCCTAAAGAGATGTCATTCTATTATGAGCACTCACCATGTTTTCCATACCCTGGCGACTTCTCCTCCATGGAGGGTGCCAACCTTTCCATGGTGATGCGTTCATGTGCCAATGACTCCACAAAGGCTCAGCTCATCTTCGCTGTGGACTCCTCCATTCGCTCCATACTCGCAGTGACCCTGGAGCCAAAACCTGCCAGAGACTCCTGCATCGGTGCATGGAGATCCATCACCTCTTCTCTTGCGGATGGACCTACAGGCAGAGGGTCGACATGCAGCTGAGCTGAGCTGGCAGAGTCCTGCGCCCTCCGACGAGGACACTCCACTGCTGTCCCTGTCTCCACAATCTGCTGATGCTCACTTGTGAGTTGTGAAACACCAGGTGACAACACTACTCTATGTCCCGAAGGTCCCCCCGAGGAGTGAGTGTCTGCGCTGGTGCTGGGTGCACTTACTTCTGCTGACGCTGCGCCCTCAGAGGTTGGAGCTTCCTCTGAGGAGTCTGGCTGCACAGCCTCTTCCTCCTCCACAGTGGGGACGGGGGCTCTGGATGGTACTGTGGGGGAGTAAAGGAAGGAGTTAGAGATGTAATGCCAAGGTTCTTCTGGTGACTCCCAGCGAGTTGACATCTGCTGACACCTGCATCCATGCAGCCTTGGTCTCAGTGGGAGGCCTCTTCCTCCCTGACCTAGGGAAGAGGATCTCCCTGTGGGCCCTGACCCCATCCAATGATGCCTGCAGTGAAGCCTCGTCGAATTTGGAGGCAGCTCGGGGTCTGGCACTGGCCACAGCTGCTGCAGGCTCCTCTGCCATTCTGTGTGGATCGTTTGGAAGCCTTCAGAGGATGCAGTGCTTGCTGTGGACCTTGAAAGCACCACAAATGATGACATCATACTGTGGGGCTTTCTGACTGGAAATAGACAGTTAGCAAGGCTGCCCACACGCTGGAACTTAATTGGCCACTTGAGGGAAAATTGCGTGCAGCTGGCTGACCCATTTTTTTTTCAGGTCGAAAACCGACATCTGGGGAACCCGAAAATCTCCCGCACGATCCACAAAATCGGGCCGTTGTGTCGCTTCCACCTGTGCTGCAATGGAAGCTGCGAGATCACCCATCACACACAACATCAGGTCTGGGTCACCACGGTCTCTCTGGGAGTCTACCATCCTTTGCAAACTGGAAATTATGGGCTCCATGGTGTGCGCAGAGCCTTGTGCAATGTTGGAGGTGGACTCCTTCGTGCTCCTTATCATTGCCGAGAAGCTCTCCGGCACCCTTGCCATTTCCGTGTGCATGTCCATCACCCTTCTTCTAAAGGCCTCTCCATCGAGGTCCTCATCTGAGTCTTGTGCAGCAGAACTCACGCATGAATACGCCCTCAGGGGAGCTGGCCCCCGAACTACCCTTTCCCCTGGCCTTGCTGCAGCCCACTCTTCCCTGGTGCCTCACCCTGTGCCGATCCTGCTACTATATTAGCCTCTAAAGAACGGGTAGTGCCAGTATCTGAGCTGGTGCCTGCAGGTGAGACATGCAGCGATACGATGTGTGTTTTCTCCTCCTCTTCTCCCACTTCGCTCTCTACGGTGAACTCAGGGACAGGCTGCTCAGGTGCTTGCTCATTATCTGAAAGCATAAAGGCACAAGAATCATGTTAAGGTGAGGGGAGGGGGGCAGGCAGGGATTAATGCATGCATACAGCATGATTAGCTGGAAAGTGCGAAATGCTTGTGGGGTGAGGGGGAAGTGGGATGTGAGAAGAAGGAGTAGGGATGAACATACCGTTGTTGTCTGCAAGGGGGTCAGTGTCGCCGGTGGCTATGGCGCCCACCACCTGGCGCCCAATAATCTGCAGCATTCTATTCTCCCGCACAGACAGTGGTTCGGTGTCGGCTTGACCCCGGCTGTGAGCTCCTGCTCCCTCCTGTTGTGAGCCACCTTGGCCTGCAAGAGAAAGGAAAGTGTATGAGGGAGTGTGGAGCAATGTGTTTGGGTGATGTGCCTGCCATATTTGAATAGCTGTCATTGTGTGCAATGTGTGAGATGTGGGTGTGAGTGTTGGTAGGTAGAGATTGTTGGTGGGTGAGTACTGGGGGTGTGGTGCCTTGGGCAGTATGTGAAGATTCTGGCTCAGATGGTGGTATGTAGCATTTGTTGAAGCATTCACTCACCCTGACCACCCGAGTGAAGTCGTTGAATTTCTTCCTGCACTGTGTGCGTGGTTGCTGGCGACCACAGTACTGCCCAAGATGTGCTGCATGACCTCCCTTCACATGGTGTGGAAGACTTGCGGCGAGGGTCTCCTGCCACTTGCCAGGTAGAGCACCGCCCTCCATTTCTCCACAGCGAACACCAACACCTCCAGTGCTTGATTGCAGAATCTGCGGGCTCTCCCCCTGGGGCATGGATCTGCCATGAGAACAGCTGCTTCAGTCCTCCGACTCCTTCTCCTTGTCCTGCTGCTGCTGCTTGCTGAGGCAGCTGTACCGCCAGCAATGCTGAGAATGAGGTGCTGCAGCATCAATGAACCTTCCGTTTAAGTACTGAAAAATGCATTTGGCAATCATGACTTGAGATTAGACTGCACCTGATATTGGTCCACCCTTTGAGTGTACTCTTTTGTACGCCAATGAGCTTGGGCTTTAAGACTTGATTTAGGACTCCAATCATTTTTTTGAGCAGTGAGCACGAATTTTGCATGCAGTCTAAAGCATTAGTGTCTGGCACTAATTCTCCAACTTTTCTAATGACACCACCCATTCCTGGGCTATAATGAATTTTTAGCCCTATAGTTGTGCGGAGGATGGAGTAACAGAGAGGAAAGAAGAAAAGTAATAATGAATGTTCCAAAAGAAGTAGAATAGCTGGAACATAGTGAAAGTTGTACAATGAAGCAGAATTTTAAGATTGTATTCAATTGTAGTTTGGATCAGTAGAAAAATACACTTTTACTTTGGATGATTTAATAATGTTTCTAGAGGTCAATCACAAGTTTTCTTTTAAAATCAAAGGATACAGAAATCCTAGATTTCACCTGAAACATTTGTTACATTCTTTTTATTTAACACTCTCCTATTTCACTCATGCATTGCAATGTCTGTTAAGTGCAATGCAGCACTTATAACTGAATTCTAACTTTTGCGCTCCATAAAATATGCAAAATAACTTAATCCTTTACAATTACTGTAATCGGTATTAAAATTACAGAGATTAATTTGCTTAGATTTAGGGTGGTCAGCCTTGGCTCGCAATGCTAACATTCTCACTTCTGAGTCAGAGAGTTGTGTGTTCAGCTGCACTCCAGGGACTTCACACTTGATACTCTGGTGCAGTACAGAGGGAGGTGCTGTCTTTTCAATAAGGCGTTAAACCGAGTTCCTGTCTATCTTCTCACGTGGATGTAAAAGGTGGACATAAAAGATCGCATGGCACTATTCGAAGAAGAGCAAGGGAGTTCTGCCCAACGTTTATTCTTCAACTAAGATCACTAAAACAAGTTATATGGTCATTTATCTCATTGTTGTTTGAGGGTCTTTGCTGCATACAAATTGACTGCTGTAATTCCCTACATTTAATAGTGACTACACTTCAAAAGTACTTGATTGACTGTGAGATAGATATATAGATATATATATAGTACTTTATAGATATATATACACAACTTCATTATTTGTTTCTTTATTATTTTTATACAATTTGCTAGTTGAACTTTGGATTCAGTTACGTGGTGACATGCTGGTGAAGATTGCAGAAGCCCTATCTAAAATCGTCATCATTACATTTCTTTATGGCCACATATAGCTGCAGATTCAACAATACCTATATGATTGTAGATTCGAGAGCCTTCACATACCCTGTACTTTGATTGAGATGGCTTATTGACAGTTACAACCCCCAGACTTACAAAGCCATCAAGTTTTGAATTCTAGCCCCAGAGGGAATCAGCAGACCATGTGAAAAGCCTGGCACTCTTCACAACACTGATGCTGACTCTGAAATCTACAAGAAAGGATTCAAATAACTCAATGATCACAGTCATCTCTCTGAACCTTGTGCATTTCTGAAGACATTAAAATTATGAAGAGTACACAATCCATTGGTTAATCACTTGGTGAATACAGAAATATTGTGTTGGTGATTGTGACTGCCTTGCTAGATCATGTTCCATGTACACATTTATCCTAACCTGCTGTCTGCCTCAGTCATCACAAAGCCATGGCTCCCCAAACCTTAATGATTAAATAAGCTTCAGCAGGCAAGGATTCTTACTTTTGAAATACACCCATTAATATTCTGTCCTTACGTTTCTATTTTACAAAGGCTGTGATCGCAGATGAAAAATATCAAAACAGAGGACTGTCGACTCTGAAATGTAATATTTCTTTAAAGAAATGCTTGAGGAAATCTACACATACACATTTTAAAATTGTATGATCATGTTGGCTTAATAATTAGACTAATTTGGTAGTCCCACATCAGCATAGTGACACACAAAGCCTAACTCCAATCTAATTATTAATAAGCATTAAGCACTCTTTTACAATTTTCCTTCAACTATTTTAAGAGGAGAATTTATATAAAAAGAGAAAAATAAAAGTATGGAAATGTTGGTAAAGTTAGAAAAAAATAATAAAGGGCATCCTATATAAATACAATTTGTAAATTAATCTTCAATGTCAGAATCAGATGAAAGCATCAGAACACAGAGGATATATGGTGAGTGAATGGGGAAAATGTTCAGTGATAATCTAACTACATAATCCATAAAAATCAAAGTTACCAACAGGTTCTATCACTCTTTCAACTTCTTTAAATGTTTTGGGTTTGATTCCACAGAGATACAACAGCACCAAGCAATGCCAGATGCTAGTTTTCTATCATCGGACACTATTGCTAAATCCGGTCACTATTTCTTGATCCTTTGTTAATGGTGCCAAGGTGTGTTGTTATGGGGTCGATTTTCCTGGAGCCGTCAGGCGGGGTTTCAGGCATGTGAGGGGGAAAATCCCGAATTCGGGGGTCCCGACACCATCCCGCCCAAAACCCCGCTCCACGCAAGTTTCAGAGGTGGCGGGTACCCACCCCGCACTGGGACCCGCCGACCCCAGGCGGGAAGGGATTAGTGCTAATTAACTGCCTGTTAACAGGTAGTTAATAGTTTTTAGCCTAATCCCTATTTTGAGGGGTGTCGTGTGGGATTCCCGACGGCTCCAAACCACGCCAGGTTAGAGCAGGCGGGCCGTCAGGTTGAAGGAGTTGGAGGGGTCGCAATGTCGGTGTTCAAGTGAGTGATGGGTGCATGAGTGCAAAGGTAAGTGTGTTTGGTGTGTCTAAAGTGTGTAAAGAACTTTTACTTACCTGTACTTACCTTAACAGCCTTTCTTCCTGTAGGCGTCGGGAGCGCATCACTCAGCCGGCACTTAAAGCTGAATGGCTGCGATCTGTGAAAAGTGACAGCCTTCAGCTTTGAGTGCTGCTGAGAGTTCTAACTGAGTCTGTGCAGAAGGACTCATGTTAGAACTCAGACTGTCAGTGTTTGGCAGCTTCAAACAGCTGTGAAACACTGATATTTCATCTGTCAAGAACTCTTGACAGATGAAATTGCAGTCTGTGATGTCACCTGTTGCCGGGTGGCCCTTAATTGGCCTGCTGAGCCCGCTGGGCGGGATCAACAAGGTCAATCAAGGAAAAATCACACGGATTGGCCGGACGTCGATGTAGGCGGGTCTAAAACCCGAATGTTGTAGTCCCGCCTTCTTCCCGACAGCTTCGGGAAAATCGACCCCTATGTCTCAGTTACCCAAGTCTAAACTGTTACTAAACAATGCACATTGTTTATGTATTAAATATTTTATAGATACCGATTTGACCATTCATTTGCTAGCAGCTCACTAATTGGAGAAGGAATATGAGGCTTTGCAGTAGCAAGTGTCTTTCTGATCCCAAAACCTGATAATCCAATGGTTGGTGATAGGCAGCCTCATTGCTAGCAATCTGTCCATTTGGTCTTTCATAATCTGGCGGGGAGCAGGTTAGTTAACATCATGGTTGTGATTCATGCAGTGGCAGTGAAGTGAATTGTAGATTCCACGACCTTCAATTTTCATTTGTCCAACATTTCTCGAAATGTTGAAGGTACAGGAAACTCTTTGGTATCCAGCACCGACGGGACCGACGTGTTGCTGGTTGATCAAAAATTCCGGATGACGGAGAGGGTTATCTACCAAGGCTATTTTTAACAAAGAAAAATTTTAAAATCAAGAAATGTGCAGTATACAGTAATTGGGTACTCACCTACAGAATGTTGTGTTAAATGGATGGTAGAAGATGCTTGATTAAGTACAGTACTGCCAGTTGAGGGTAATGCAATGCAATGACTACCAGCAGCGTGGGAGACACACAGTACCCCTGTAAAATGGCGAATCAGAAGAGACTACCGGCAGCGCGGGAGAGTCAGACTCCTGTTATTGAGGTGTTTGGACTTCCGACAGCGTCAAGAAGCCGAGTAGTGGCAGTTTGGAGAACTACCCCCACTGACTAACTCGGCCACTGCGGGAGACTCGGACTCGGCAACATTGCCGGTTATTGAGGTGTTGTTTTCGGAGTGAGAATTTTGCCGATTAATAGAGAATTTCGGATATTTAGGTGCCGTTTAAATGTGAGTTTCCTGTAGCATGTATTATTTCCCAGCTATTCTTTATAGAGCTCTACAATTCAGTAAACATTTTTGGGTAGATTTTCTGAGTTGCTGCTTGCTGTGAGACACCTTGGCTGCCACAAGGGCGTATCGGAAAATCGTTGGCAACACGCTCACAATTTTCCAGTATATACTCGTGGTGCCTTACCATGGGTAAGTACACTGAAACTCTAACCTTTAATACAAAAGGGTGTCATTCACCACAACATAGCAAAAATTATGTAGGAACATAGGAACAGGAGGAAGCCATTCAGCCCCTCAAGCCTGTTCTGCCATTCAGTTAGATCACAGCTGATCTGTATCTTAACTTCATCTACCCGCCATGGTTCCGTAACCCTTAATACTGTTACCTAACAAAAACCTATCAATCTCAGTTTTGAAATTTTCAATTAACCTCATCTCAACAGCTTTTTGGGGGGGCGAGAGTTCCAGATTTTCACTACTTTCTGTGTGAAGAAGTGCTTCCTGACATCACCCCTGAACTTCCTAGCTCTAATTTTAAAGTTATGCTCCCTTGTTCTGGGCTGGTTTCTCACTATCTACCCTATCAAACCCTTTAATCATCTTATACACCTCAATTAGATTACCCCTTAAGACTGTTCATAGAGCTTGTAAATGGATAAAAGCAGAAAACACGTTCTCTATATTTTTGTACAAATAGTCCCTGAAGAAAAAAAAATCAATCCATTTAAGTTTAAGGGTGTTTTCTATACTTAGTGCTAATTTTATTTTTATTATCCCTTGCTATAAGAAGTCACATGAAAAGCCAGTCTGGATTTTCCAGTTGGCAGTCAGTGTACAGTTGACTTCAGAGTCTTTTTAGCAGCAGGTAAGATAAAATCATTTTTCCATTGGCCAGTAATGACACAGCACCGAAGGGGTGGAATTAATGACCCGTGTCCCGATTTTCCAGCTTCCATTCATTGTAAATTGTGATAATGCTGCACCGTCATGTTAAAGCAAAAATACCATTTCTTCTCCATACAGAAGCATAAGTGAAGCAGGACTCCAGCTGTGTGTTAAGCAGTATTCACGGGAGACTGCAAGAAAAAATATGTAGCCCGGCTTAACTTAGCGCTTGGGTAGACAGTCTCTCCTTACCATTGGCGCTGCTCCAACCTTGGCAAACAGTCCTTTGAATATTTTAATCTCGTGGTTACCGCCAGTACAACAAAATGTTTCTAGGCTGAGCCCCTTGGCTTTATTTGCATGCAGCTGCACACCTATCAGGAAATTCCGGAAATGAGCAATTGGCATGTGTGAGGAAAAGCAGATTTAATTACAATTCAAGCCAGGTGAAGGTATTGTCAAATTGTTCTGATCCCGGTCAGCCCCATTAACAGCTTTGTTAACCCTTCAAATCATTCGTCATGTCGGCAGTCCAAACAATCCTCAGCATGTGTCCACTGTTTCCTGCTTGTTTTCAGGGATTCTGCACTTTGGCTATGCCTCAGTCTCCATATCTTGACGGCGTGCTGCTTCTAAATATTGTGATACATTAGCGACTGGGTTCTGTGTAAAGTAACTGTACGGGCAACCATGATTAATAACTCCACAAGTGAGGCTGAGCAGATTATTCATGAACTATGAAGTACTTTTTATAGCGCACATCTAAAACATAATGTTAAACACATTTGTATTTTTTATGACATCAGAAGATATAAGAAACAGCCATGGTTCCCAGATTACACTTGTGGTATAAATTCATAAATTCAGTTAGTGTAGGTCACCACACAAAGTGCTGCACAAATAGCTCAGTGGTTTATCTAGTACTCTATTTATCCACATTAGTATGCTGTAGCACTCATGCAGAATAAAAGCTTGTCTACCTGCTGAATGTGAGCAACTGAGGCAAGAAAAACTGATTCTTACATATTACAAGTTTGATTATGTTTGCACAACTGAATATTAATAGAGTGCTAGGGGAATCTGAAGTCTGGAAACCAGTTCAGCAACATCATGCTTGACTGAGATGGAGTCACTGCATCTTTGCAGTAAATTTAAAATGCCAGTGGCAGACCCAGAGATGTAAAGACAAGACAGGCAATTTCTTTAAGACATGGATACATGAAAGTCTCTGCATTTTACAGACACTTTTAGGTTGCAACTTCATCACTAAGGGAGCAAATTTTCTCAATGTGTTAGACTTCGTGCACACATGAGACACTGTTATAGGTTGGCAATTTGGTGTTCTCATGTTAGGGAGTACATCATTCCCCCCCCCGCCTCTCTTGAAATGACTCATGACGTGTGCATCAGTAGCTGTTGCATAGGCCCAATGTTAAAGGTATTTCTGCTTGTTAAGTCCTTCTTAATGAGCAATTAACTTGCAAATTTCCTCAGGATTAACTTCATTTACACATCACACTAATTTCCCCTAATTAAAACTGGCGTTAAAGCCCTAAAGGGAGCAAGAAGAGTTTGAGAAATGAACAGAGCAGCAGATAATGTAGTTCACTGCATCACAAGGTGTCCTATTTCAACCAGTGTATGCGTACATGAAGTTCAGCACCAGAATGCAGCAGCAGGTGGAGTGACAGACCCAATTGTTTCGAGATGAGTTGCATTCCCAGGTTACAAGTGCCATTGATTGTACTCTAATGCCAGGCCTGCACCTGCACGCAGTGCCCTTCCTGTTACTAACAGTTACGGCTCAATTAACTTGCCAGCCACCTGCTCCTGTGCTTCTGTACTGCTTCTGTGCTGCTTTTGGAGGCTAAATCCTGAAGATGACCACCTATCTGTGTGGCCAGTGCAACGCTACGAGTTCACTGAATCTTCTTTATTTCCTAGCACATCAAAGCTGGTCATAATCGCTTCTTGGATTTTGGACCCTAACGTTTAAACCTCATCCAGTGGCAACATTCCAGAGAGATACTTCGACGTGCCAGCCATGTGCAGGCCTGAGATCCCCCCTCTGCAAATGCCACAGACGTTGCTTCCTGCTCAATGGCAGCCTGCAGAGCAGACAATTGTTGCAGCATGTCATTGCACAGCTGGGCAATAGAATTTGCAACTGGTTGTTAAAAACACTGGCATTGCGTTTTGCAAGGAGATAGTGACTGGTCTACCTGTTCATGAAGAAGGATGCCCTATTTCATAGCTGGCTCTCTGAGATCAGAATAATGAGACAGCCCATCAAGACTAGTGGTCATGCTGGACCTCCATCCGGCAGCAGCAGCCTTACTCCAGCCTCGAAGTCTTCCTCATTAGAAATCCTTAATTCCTCCTGCAGTCCCTTGCTAAATGCCCTCCAAAATATGTATCTTTAAGCTGCTTTAAGGAGTGTGGATAATGCAGAATGCAGATTTGAGCATTGCACTCCCAGGGTAATGGCTTTCTGCTTGTGCCCTTTCTGTAAAAAGATGGTACATGCTGAGCACATAGGCATTGTTATGCATATTGCTGCTGTGCTGACAGTACATGCTGTGTTTCACACTGGAGCACAAACACTGCTTTTAACCTGATTCATGTCAAAATTATTGCCACAGCAAATATATGTGATTGTCATTGCATAAATGAGGAGGATCAATATCTTCACAAACTTTAGTACAGGTTGAGTGTCCTGAATCCGGCAACCTGGAGACAGAGGCGGAGCCAGTTTTCGTGTTTTCCGGACTTTGGAATGTGTTTCTGATGTCCGAAGTCCGGAAATATCGCAACCTGGGCTCGGGCGTTTCCGGGCTTTGGACATCAGAAACACGTTCCGAGTCCGGAAATGCCTGGGCCCAGGTTGCGGTTCGACAAGGTGCCTGGATTCCCGAACATTTTACGGATTCCGGACAACCCTGCCACCAATCGTCCCGGAGCCCGGAATCCGGAATGATCCGGAACTCCGGATTTTGGACGCTCAACCTGTATCTGCGGGCCTTGCATGGTCTCCCATGGCCTGGTCATAGCAGATAATGGGGTTCCACCTGATCAGCTCTCCAGTGCTGTTGTCTCTTGAACACCCTTTCCTTCTGCAAAGAGAACAACTCTCATTTGCATGGATGGAATTTTTGCAAAGAGAAGGAAATTTTGGAGCATGGTGTATATGTTGCTGAACATAGTAAAATAAAAAATTAATTACCTTGTTAGATGAACTTTGAGGAGTAGAGAAACTACTTTGGTCAGTTTTATCTGTGCTTAATAGTTAATCAAACTTTCTCACCTGCAAATTTGACCTGGTCTAACAGTTCTGAAGTCACCCGTGAATCTATGCTGTGCTTCTTACAATACTTTTATATCCAATATGGTGGCCAAAACAGAACATTATATGGCAGGGTGAAATTTGGGTGTTTTACCCACAGTGAGAGGGGGCGGAATTTGCGGCAGTTATCCCTCAACTAACATTACTAAAACAGATTATCTGGTCATTTATCTCAGCTGTGGAACTTTGCTGTGCGCAAATTGGCTGTGGCGTTTCCCTACACTACATCAGTGACTTTTCTTCAAAAGTACTTTATTGACCGTGAATGACTTTGGGACATCTTGAAGTCATGAAAGGTGCAATGGAAATGCAAGTTCTTTCTTAGTTTGTGAGATCAAGGGGTCTAACTGAAGTCCCTCTGAATATTAAAATAACCCTGGCTTTGGGAGTTAGCAATGGGGTCAAGGGACTGGACAGTCAGCAGATAAGAGTCCTGTCGCTCTGTACTTATGGCAGTTGAGTGGAAATGCAGCAATTTTGGGCCCTTGGTATACTGATGCACAGCTTATTAAAGGTGGTAGTGCAAGTCCATTAGGCCAGGAAAAAGGCAAACAGAATTCTTATCAATCATATCTAGAGGCATAGATCCAAAAATAAGGAGGAGATGTTTGACTTGTAGAAGGCTTTAGTCAGGCTGCCTGCCGTATAATGTTCTGTTTTGGCCACCATATTGGATATAAAAGTATTGTAAGGAGCACAGCATAGATTCACGGGTGACTTCAAGAGATCTTCAAGATCATGAAGTGTTAACAGAAGATAAGTTGTGATAGATTGTCTCCACTGGTTGGCAAGACAGTAACAAGAGGGCATAAATTTAAGATGATCATAATATGTTAAAGGAGAGTCAGAAAAAATATCTTATGCGGTGGGAGGACAGCTATGGAATTCTCTGATAAAACCGTTGTTCAGCATAGTCTATAAATTCTTTTAAAAGGGATTTACTTGTCTGAAATAAAGGAATCTGAATGGATTTGGGGTACGCACAGTGGGATTGGGCTCAAGTGGAGGAAAGCATTGGCCAATTGTTTTTGTGCTATAAACAAAAATGTAGATTACAACTGGTGTAACGTGAAACAAGTCTCTGAAGTATATATCACATTGTTTATGATTTTGATACTGGCAGATGCCAACTCATCAAACAACTGCCTTGTCAATTGTGTATGATCTGTAAGATCATCAAAGTTAGCTGCTAAGAAAATCCTCAAAGAAATTGATTTCACACTAAAAGTCACTATTTACCGGCCTATGTTTAAATTGGATCCCAGGTGACTGGTATCTGAGCGCCCGCTCCCTGCATTTATGCTACCAAATCTGATCCCCTCATTCCGTCAATAGAATCATAAACCCAGATTTTTGCGGATCTATGGGCTGGATCTTGCCAGCCCTGGGGAGGCGGGTTTGGAGGTGGGACTGCCGGGAAAATGGCAGAATCTGGGGACGGGTACCCATCCCGCCCCCAACCTGCCTCCATGCAATCTTCCCAGGAGGCGGGTAGCCGACCCGCGCCGGGCCCCGTCTCCTGGAGGCGGGAAGCGGATTACAGCCACTTAACTGCCTGTTAACAGGTAGTTAACAGGCAGTTAAGAGGATTATCCCCATTTTTCCAACAGAGGCGCTGGCTTCCCGACGTCGGGAAACCCCGCCAGGGTCACCGAGGCGAGCAGTGGGTCTGCGGGGGTCAGAGGGGTGCAAAAGTGTGCTGTTGAGGTGAGTGATGGGTGCAAGTGTGGAGAGGTGAGTATGTGAGCTGCGTGAAAATTGATAGAAAATGTCTACTTACCTTTGTTTCTTCCTGCAGGCTTCAACAGTTGGGAAATCGAAGACTCCCGCATCTCACCGGCAGAGATAACAGATGGCTGCTGCATTCTCCAGTGCAACAGCCATCTAATTTCTGCTCACAAAACTGGTTTGATGGGTCTTGAATACAAGGACTCATCAAACAATAGAGAATGTCAGTGTTTGACAGCTTCACAGAGCTGTCAAACAAGGACAATGCATCTGTCAAAAATTTTTGACAGATGAAACGTCATACGCTGATGTTCTCTGTAACCAGCTTCCCCTTAATTGGCCCACTGGGCGGGCTTAACAAGGTCAATCAAGGGAAAATAGCGTGGGTTGGCCACAAGTCAATGGAGACGGGACTGAAACCTGACAAGCAGCAGACCCGCCTCCAACGCGCCCCCATTGGCAAAATCACCACCTATGATTCTGCAAAGGGATAAGGGAGCCAAATTTCCAGAATCTGAACTGATCAAATGCCATTGTAAAGGCTCCTAAAAGAAAATGTTAAATATTCCAGATCTGATTGCTAGCTTTTAGTACTGGTATGGTGGCCAATGTATGCTTGTGATCACTTGGAGCTCACATATTTCATGTGCAACACCTGAATATGAAGGGCTAACCTCAGGATTCCATTTGGTTCAGCAAAAGACAGAGAAGGCCTGTTTCATCTTAATAAACTGTTCCATTTCAAGAAACTGCAGGAAAAGCTGGAAGATGCTTTGTTGGATTCAAAGAAGGAAATTAACCCTTTGTGGACTGTTTCTAGATCCTTCATATAGATTGACAATGCTGTACACTTGCAAATATCTTTACTTCTTCAAAAAATGCAATTGTAAGTCCATGCAATTGGTAGTTTTATCCTGCACAAAGGGGTTGTAGCATTTGATACTTTCTGTCTTTCAGAAGTAGTGAGAATACTACTCAAGTTCCAGTGCACAGTCTTGTCCCTGCCTATGAAATCCATGACATACATTCCTAATTCTAATGGGGTATGGTCCATGTGAGAGGTGTCTGTTACAATGCTTGAATAAAAACAATGTTTAAAACCATCAAACAATACACATCCTTTAATACATGATGGGTGGCGGACACTCCATTCAGCTTCCAGGTCATCATCACCTGTTGGATTGTCTGATTAATAATTGGTTGCCCTTCTATCCTGAAGAGGGAAGTTTACTATTTCCTCATGCTAGCCAGAATCAACTGCAAAGCTTTATTGTCATCTTCATGTTCACTTCATGGATGCTGAAATCTGACCCTTCACGGCAGATTTTATCTTATTTTCTAGAGATTATGGAGTAGATTTTCATAGTGCTTGCAGGAGGCTTAGAATGGTCCAGTGCGCAATCGTGTGAAGTACCTTGCCATGTGCGAGGACTTGACACATATACCATTACAGGCCTGTTTGGATGACTAACGAATGGTTTGGCAACGTTATTGAAGAAGCATTCCAATTGACTCCTAGTTGTAACTCATCCGATCTGGAAGAATGCAAAAGAGTGCATTTCTGTGAGTGCACTCAAAAAAAATAAACTCACGCTTAATGCACTTGCAACATGCCAAGAGGAAACTCACGCCCCCACATGTGTAAATGTAAGCTGATGTAGACCAGGGAGATTATTTTCCTTCCAATGTAAAAGTTATTATGCATTATATAGTCTCACAAAAATATTTTTCTCTTCTATGGATTTTTCAGCAAGGATTGGACACTATTGTATTTTTTTGCCATTGATTGTTGCATTATATTTTTAAGGGATTTATGATAATGTACTTCTTATAATGCTCTGGTTTTCTACCAGAATGTATAATGATTTCCTTAATGTGATACAAATTTGTTGTGCTTTTGTTTGCCATTGCAAAGTCTCTGCTAGCATCTTGATGCTCACACAGATGTGCTAGAATTCATTTGGGACACTAGTTTCTAATATGGAGTCTTTCTGACTCACCACAACATATTTAATTCTCACAATCCTGTGAAGCTAATGGTTCTTGCAGTCAATTGTTCCCATGCTCCTGCTTTTCATGGTATTACATTCCAGTATCCATTGTAATGGTTACAGTTGTCAAGATGACGCGCCACAATGCTTTTTTTTTCTCACAGGAATTATAGGCGACATTCTTATTTCTTGCAAGAATTCTTCACGAAGCTCTTGTTTTTTGTACATTGAAATTATTATTACCCCATCTTGACTTTCTGGGACTGTTATCCTTTCCTGCAACAATTGGCGAAATCTCCCTTTATTCTTTCAACACTTGACTGCAATGATGCTCTTTCTCACAGGAATCACCATGTTTCTATCTTTTATTGAGACTCTCTACCAGACTCTCAGTTCTCACTGGAACTTACCCTGATGTTTGTATTTCTTGTGTTTCCATAGAATCATAGAGCACAGAAGGAGGCCATTTGACCCATCGTGCCTGTGCCAACTCTTTGAAAGGGCTATCCAATCAGTTTCCCTGTAGCCCTGCACATTTTTCTTTTTACGAGTATTTACCCAATTACCTATTGAAAGTTACTATTGAACCTGCTTCCACCACCCTTTCAGGCAGTGCATTCCAGATCATAACAACTCGCTGTGTAAAAAAAAAAACTCCTCATTTTCCCTCTGGTTCTTTTGCCAATGCCTTAAATACCTTTATTATATTTTTTATTCTTAGGATGTGGGTGCCGCTGAGAGTTTCCCGCAGAATGTGAAGGTGGGCCTTCTCCTGTAGCAATTGTTTTTTTACTGAAGGCATTAAAAACCAACCAATTAGTGTGGGACTGGAGTCACATGTAGGCCATGTCGGGTAGGGGTGACAGGTTTCCTTCCCTGGAGGAAATGAGTTGAACCAGTTTTTTTTTTTTTCTCCATTCATTCTTGGGATATAGGCGTCACTGGCAAGGCCAGCATTTTATTGGCCATCCCTAGTTGCCCTTGAGAAGATGGTGGTGAGCCGCCTTCTCGAACCGCTGCAGTCCGTGTGGTGAAGGTGCTCCCACAATGCTGTTAGGTAGGGAGTTCCAGGATTTTGACCCAGCGATGATGAAGGATCGGCGATATGTGTCCAAGTCAGGATGGTGTGTGACTTGGAGGGGAACTTGGAGGTGGCGGTGTTCCCATGTGCCTGTTGCCCTTGTCCTTCTAGGTGGTAGAGGTCGCGGGTTTGGGAGGTGCGACAATCCCACAGCTTTTGTGGTCATTTTATTCTGATGTCAGCCAACAATTTACCAGATTTATTGAATTCAATTTCACAACTCGCCATAGCAGGATTTGAACTCACGACCTTGCGGTTGCTCGCCCAGTACCATAATCATTCCAGTACCATTATTCATTGGTCTTGCTTCACACTGTAATTGACTCTGAGGCTCTTGCGTATTGAAGCAATTTGCTGTGGTGCTCACACTCTTCGCGAGGATTTGCCCAAATTTCTTTTCACACAGACATTGCTGCAATGTTCTCCTGACTCAATGTTTTTTCTTAGAGATTTGCCAGAACAGTTTGATTTCTCAGAAGGATTCTCTGTGTGCTTTTACTTTGTGCAAGGATATGTCCAATTCTGACAGCAATTTGGTTCAGTGCTGTTGTGACTCAATGATTTGCTGCAACACTTTTTTTATAGTTCACTTCCACTCTTCCATTTCTCGCAGGAAATTGCCATGACATTCCCTTTTCTCACTATGATGCTTATGTTTCTCACTGTGATTTACAATCGAGTTCCTATTTCTTGTGGCAACTTGCTACAGCACTTATTTCTCAAGGGTACACAACTCAGTGTTTATCTTTTTTGGAGGTGTTGATCATGACTTGCTCATTTCTCACACAGATTCACAGCAAAACTCTTGTTTCATGCAGAAATTTGACAAGGTGCTCACAGTTTTGACAGCGATTCAACATGATGTTCTTACCATAAAACCTAGGGGTAAAAGTACACCTTCATGCAAGTTTTTATGGCCTGTGAACCTTAGGGTGCTACTTGTCGATTGGTGCCAGTGATCTTTTGCTGCTAGCCCACCTTGTAGGAAAGCTGTGAGCGTGAGGTGTATATCAGAATTTAGGGTATATCTTTTAGGAATTCACAGAGACATTTTAAAAAGAAACTA
This sequence comes from Somniosus microcephalus, assembly GCF_052327205.1. NCBI lineage: Eukaryota > Metazoa > Chordata > Chondrichthyes > Squaliformes > Somniosidae > Somniosus > Somniosus microcephalus. The sequence goes on from NC_141013.1 coordinate 29,234,432, forward strand.
CAAAATGCTGGAGATCTGAAGTAAAACAGGAAATACTGAAAATACTGTAAAGAGAGAAGACACCTTAATGTTTTGGACGTAGACCTTTTGTTGGTTGAAGGGCCCACATCTGAAATACTATCCAGCATTTTCTCTTTACAGCTGCTTGCTGACATGCTGTGTATTTCCAGCATGTTCTATTCTTATTTGACTGTGATGCCTTTGTTTGAAACAGAGGGTTATGGCCTATTTAAGCACCATGTCAGATAGTCTGGTTAATTGAAGCATGCAACTGTAGGTTGAGTTCTTCAGTTGTCTGGATTGCATTCTGCAGCACACATCATGTATGTGTTGCTCTTTGATGATACCTTCAAAATATTGAAGGAAATTTCCACTGACACAGAAACATGGGAAAAATGAACCTCAGCATGTCCCATGAGAATATTCTCAGCCAATGTTTGGACTGTAATCAATCAATGCTGGTTTGTTCACGTGTAATGTCAAATATTCAATGAACACCAGTTACATATCAAATCTGAAACTAATATAACTCGCTATCATTCTCAAACAATTATACAATGGACCTTACCGGTTCATAAATCTCTTTCCCTTTCAGCGCCACGCATACATAATGAACAGAAACGTCTACTGTGTTCAGTGACATATTTTCTCGCTTATGAGAATGATATGCGTGAAAGAAAAATTAATGTGTTATTGAATATTTTTATTATATTCTGTATCTCAGTATTGTCCAATAGAAATTGTTGACTAACCACAAGTGTGTCTGCGGCTACAACATTCTACCCACATGCATTAATTTTATTATAAAAGACATTACAGGTAAATTTACTTCACATGTATATTAACTGAACATATATCTGCCACCTTTCAGTGTGAATCTTTGCAGTCTTTCTCTTTCCCTGATGGGGTTAGATGAAAAGGGATGGGAGGAGGCTCATTTGGATCATATACAGCAGTGTAGACCAGTTGGGCCAAATGGCCTGTTTCTGTGCTGTAGTCCTATGTAACTATGTAACTCGATGAAAGTTTGAAAAAAGGCATAAAAATAAAACAAAAAAGGTGACTCAACCGTGGCTAACAAGGGAAATTAGGGATAGTATAAGATTCAAGGCGAGGACATATAAATTGGCCAGAAAAAGCAGTAAACCTGAGGATTGGGAGCAGTTTAGGATCCAACAAAGGATGACAAAGGGATTAATTAAGAGGGGGAAAATAGAGTATGAGAGTAAGCGTGCAGGGAACATAAAAACTGACTGTAAAAGCTTTTATAGATATGTGAAGAGAAAAAGATTGGTGAAGTCAAGCGTAGGTCCCTTGCAGTCAGAATCAGGGGAATTTATAATGGGGAACAAAGAAATGGTAGACCAATTAAATACATACTTTGGTTCTGTCTTCACAAAGGAAGACACAAATAACCACCCAAAGATGTCGGGGAACATAGGGTCTAATGAAAGGGAGGAACTGATAGAAATCAGTTTTTGTAGGGAAATGGTGTTAGGGAAATTGATGGGATTGAGGGCCGATAAATCCCCAGTGCTTGATAATCTACATTCTAGGGTACTTAAGGAAGTGGCCCTAGAAATAGTAGATGCATTGCTGGTCATCTTCCAAAATTCGATAGACTCTGGAACAGTACCCATGGATTGGTGGGTAGCTAATGTCACCCCACTGTTCAAAAAGGGTGGTAGAGAGAAAACGGGGAATTACAGACCGGTAAGCCTGACATCGGTAGTGGGGAAAATGCTAGAGTCCATTATAAAGGATGTAATAGCAGAGCACTTGGAAAAAAGTGACCGGATCGGACAAAGTCAACATGGCTTTACAAAAGGTAAATCGTGCTTGACTAATCTACTGGAATTTTTTGAGGATGTAACTGGTAAAATAGATAAGGGAGAACCAGTGGATGTGGTGTATTTGGATTTTCAAAAGGCTTTCGATAAGGTCCCGCATAAGAGATTAGCGTGTAAAAGTAAGGCACATGGGATTGGGGGCAAGGTATTGACTTGGATAGAGAACTGGTTGGCAGACAGAAAGCAAAGAGTTGGAATAAACGGCTTTTTTTCCGAGTGGCAGGCAGTGACTAGTGGGGTACCGCAGGGATCGGTCCTTGGACCCCAGTTATTCACAATATATATTAATGATCTGGACGAGGGAACTAGATGTAATATCTACAAGTTTGCAGACGACACAAAGCTGGGTGGGCGTGTGTGCTGTGAGGAGGGTGCTGAGAAACTCCAGTATGATTTGGACAGGTTGGGTGATTGGGCAGAAGCATGGCAGATGCAATATAACGTGGATAAATGCGAGGTTATCCACTTTGGTGTCAAAAACAGGAAGGCAGATTATTATCTAAATGGCAATAGATTGGGAGAAGGGGAAGTGCAACGAGACCTGGGCGTCCTTGTGCACCAGTCGCTAAAATTAAGCATGCAGGTGCAGCAGGCAGTTAAGAAGGCAAATGGCATGTTGGCCTTTGTAGCGAGAGGGTTTGAGTGCAGGAACAAGGATGTCTTGCTGCAGTTGTACAGGGCCTTGGTGAGGCCACATCTTGAGTATTGTGTGCAGTTTTGGTCGCCTTATCTGAGGAAGGATGTTCTTGCCATGGAAGGAGTGCAGCGAAGATTCACCAGGCTGATACCTGGGATGGCAGGAATGACGTATGAGGAGAGATTGGGTCGATTGGGCTTGTACTCACTGGAGTTTAGAAGAATGAGAGGGGATCTCATCAAAACTTATAAAATTCTAACAGGACTAGACAGACTAGATGCTGGAAGGATGTTCCCGATGGTCGGGGAGTCCAGAACCAGGGGTCACAGTCTAAGGGTAAGGGGTAAGCCATTTAGGACAGAGATGAGGAGGAATTTCTTCACCCAGAGAGTGGTGAACCTGTGGAATTCTCTGCCAAAGAAGGCAGTAGAGGCCAATTCATTAAATATGTTCAAGAAGGAGTTGGATATATTTCTTAAGGCTAAAGGGACCAAGGGATATGGAGAGAAGGCAGGAACAGGGTACTGAATTTGGATGATCAGCCATGATCTCATTGAATGGCGGAGCAGGCTCGAGGGGCCGAATGGCCTACTCCTGCTCCTATCTTCTATGTTTCTATGTTTGGAATTATGGCATTAATTTCAGACCTAGCACATCTTAGTGCAGCTTCTAGTTTTTTGGCCAGCAGTTGTGAGTAGTACTTTGACTTCATCGGAGTGATTGCTGAGAATGTTGACTCACACAGCGAGACGCACCAGACCCTCCCTTGCTCTCCATCCAGAACACGGTGGATGCTGTTTACCCTTTGCCATGACGTGCCCTGTTGGAATGCTCATTATTGATTGGGGTTGATTTCTTCTGCTGACCATGAGGACAGCCTCCCTCTCCATATAATATTGCTGGTGTTTCCATGATGCTGAAGTCTGGCATTTTCTTTCGTGTTACACACCATTTTACAGACAACCAATAAGCAGTAACCAAAGAAGTAAAGCACACACAATGATCAAAAAACACTCGCCTGCTCTGCTTTTAGTCTTAATATTTTACCAACAAATGCACAGACAGGTTGAAGTACACATGCATACGTCCAATGAGGGTGTCTTTTTTATTTACTAATCAAAAATGCATTTAGCCTCATCTAGATTCCCAATTAGTTATTTGTGATTAGTGGCTAATGTATTGGCTAACACTGGTCTATCTAGCCAAACAATGCATTATACATATATTGGGTTAATTGTTATAGATACAATGATATATTTTGAAATGAGGAATAAGTGCTTTTAGTAGCTTTTGGTCCTCTGTTCCAGAATATACAATGTGTTTGCACATTGTAGCCATTAATGAATAGTTGAGCACATGGCCCCTTAAGAATTTCTTGGTTACTATTTTTATGAATTTAAATGTTGATTGATGTAGGAATTCGTGCCCGTTCATCGCTGGTCTACATCTTGGCCTTGATATTCCTTCAAACTGTACCTGTTTAGGACCCAGAGCATCTGAATTTGGTGGGACTGGTCATTTGTATGGTCTGGTTACACCCCTGGCATAGCGCCACCCCTTTGCAGCGTCTTGAGTTGTAAAATGGAGGATGCGGTTAAACAGACACAACTGCAGATTTGAGAAGCCATCAGCTGAGGGACTGGCCACCAGCCTCAGTGCTTTCTGGTTGTTGGCGAAGAACAGCAGCCAGATGGCCTCCAGGTCTGAAGATCTGTATTGAGGCCGCACAAATAGATAGGGCTTACCTTTCAACCTGGCTGTCTGGCCCCCTCAGACTCTCCAGTCTGAGGGTGTTGCACACACAGCACCTCATGCCAGCTTCTTTGTATGCTCCTGAAAATGAGTGCCCTCCGTCACTCTGAAAAAAGAAACTGAGGCAGCAGAGCCGTCTTCTGCCTCTTTTCCTTGGCTGCCCTGGCCCTGCCCCTGTCGTAGATGCCGGCCCAGGTTCACCTCTCTGATGAAGGCCTGGAAATCCCAGGGCAAAGTAAAGGGGATGGAGCCCTGATGTAATGGGTCTCCTCTCCCTTTTCTTCTCCATTGCACTTGGGAACTGCGTAATCCCTAGCGGCTACAGAGAGAAATAATGGGGCCCTTATTTCATTTACTTTATACTCATTACATTTCAGTGCAGTGGTCATGCTATCTCCTATTCAGATTACAGTACATCATGCTACATCACATAATTATTAATTACTGAATTTATAAATGTTCTTTTGTTTTACAGTTATCCTTTTTAAGTCAATATAACATTCAAAAATGAATTGGAGAGAATTGGATTTTACAATATTTCTTCTCATACAAAAAAGCGCTATAATTTATTAAAGCATCAACAATATTTAATCATACATTCAAACACAAATTCAAAGAGATTATTGTACATCACGTATAATAATCATGGAGGTGTAATTATGCAAAATTAAAACAATTGTCTTTGTACAGACTAAATATAGTTTAATTCATTTATGTTATGAAATAAGGAAAAAATAAGAAACAAAAACATTAATTTCATGGTAATTTAATACTGTGTGTATAAGTGAATAAATGATTCCTTTTGTTGCCAGCAATCCATTATGATTAATTCATATGCTATACATATTCCATTTTTGTTTTAACTAAAAGTTGTATAAAAGACAAGTGCAAATGTTTGAGAATTAATCACAAACAAGCGGATACCTGATCTGAGTAAAGTTATAAACCAAACATTATATTACAATTTACCAAATTATTTCCCTTTACATTGAATCTGTTGACTTGCATTGACTTTAATAGACTATAACCTGTGGTACTTAAAAGGTCTCAGCGGTTACATGACCGCAGACTTCAGGGGCTAGAAATTCGATATTGCCTCAGTTGGGGCGCTAAATTTAAAAAAGTTGGAGAATTAGCGCCAGGCGCTAATCCTTCTGACCTCCCGCTAAATTGATTGTTAGCACGCCAAGAAAGAACTGGAGCGCTAAATCAAGCGTTAATCACCTAACTTAGGGTGCTACACACACAGAGAGCGGGGCGCTCCCCGCAGAGTGATAACCAATTTCAGATGCTCTCCAATCGGGACTCATCATTCACACTGGCTCCTTCCAGTTCTTAAAGGGGAGGTTCAGTCACTCTGCACAACCTCATTCTCAACATTGCTGGCCCTGAAGCAACTCAACAGCTACACCTCTTATCCTCATGGCTGATCCCAGTCCCAGGGAGAGAGTTCGCCGTTTCAGCGACCAGGCACTGGAGGCATTGGTCGGGGCAGTCGAAAGAAGGAGGGCAGTGCTGTTCCCAACCATTGGCAGGAGGCCATTGCCCCAGGTCTTCAGGGCAATGTGGAGGGAAGTGGCCCAGGAAGTCTCGGTCAGCAGTGTGGTCCTCAGGACCCTTACACAGTGCCATTAAAAATTCAACGACCTCATTCGGGTGGTCAGGGTGAGTACGTGCTTCAACAAGTCCTACATACCAGCATCTGAACCTCAGTCTGTACACACTGCACAAACCACCACACCCCCACCACTCACCCACCAAGCATCTCCACCTACTCAAACTCACATCCACATCTCACGCCTTGCCTACAATCACAGCTATTCAACTATGGCAGGCATATCTCCCAAAAACATAGTTGCACACTCACTCATACACTTTCCTTTCTTCTGCAGGCCAAGCTGGGTCACAATAGGAGTGAGCAGGAACAAATAGGCGGGGGTGAAGCGGACATCCAACAGCTTACAGACTTGGAAGAGTGAATGCTGAGGGTCATTGGGCACCAGGTGGTAGGCGCCGTGGCCGTCGGAGACGTCGACCCCCTTGGGGGCAACAATGGCATGTTCATCTCCTCTCCTCTCATCCCACTTCCCCCTCACACCACAAGCCTTTCCTGCTTTCCAGCTCATTATACTGTCTGCATTCTTTGCTTCGTTCCTGCCCCCCTGCTCTCACCTTAACACGACTCTTGTGCCTTTATGCGTTCAGATAATCATCAAGCAGCTGACCAGCCTGTCCCCGAGCCTCCCAGTGAGAGTGAGGTGGGAGAAGAGGAGGAGGAAGAAAGCACCGTCACTGCATGTCTCACCCGCAGGCACCACCTCAGATACTGGGATTACACGATCTTTAGAGGCAAGTTTAATAGAGGGGTCTGCACTGGGTGATGCACCAGGGATGAGCGGGCTGCAGCAAGGCCAGGGGGAAAGGATAGCTCGGGAGCCAGCTCCCCGGAGGGCGAGATCGTGCGCGAGTTGTGCTGCACAGGACTCAGATGAGGACCTCGATGGGGAGGCGTTCACAAGAAGGGTGATGGGCATGCACACCAAGATGATAGGTGCAATGGCAAGGGTGCCTGAGAGCCTGTCGGCAATGGTAAGGAGCGTGGAGGAGTCCGCCTCCAACATTGCACAGAGTTCTGCACACACCATGGAGCCCATCCTTGGCAATCTGCCAAGGATGGTGGACTCCCAGAGAGACCAGGGGGACCCAGACCTGATGCCGCGTGTAATGGGCGATGTGGCAGTATCCATTGCAGCACAGGCGGAAGCCGCGCAACATCTTAGTGCTGTAATGCAGTCTATGGTTGCTGCCATCCAATCTCAGGCTGCTCTCATGCAGTCTCAGCTTGATGCCATGCAAGCTCTGACTGCTGCCATCGTCGCTGGGTCCACCACAGTCCACCGGGGATCTCACGGTGTCGCAGCAGGCCAACAATCTGTGCTCCAGCAGATTGCTAGGGATGCTGAGGTGCTGCTCCGGGAGAGTAACAGTGTGTCAGTGGAGCAGGAACCTGCTATCCTCTCTCAGGATGACAGCATTCCTGCTCCCACCACTGTCACTTGGCCACTGCCATTGTTGCTGCCTGTCATCCAGCCAGGTCAGACTGCCGCCACCCAATCTGAGGTGGTGCCCTGTACAGCCAGGCCTTCCAGGCCCAGAGCTGGTCGAGGGCATCCTGCAAGGCCATCTGTAGTCTCTGGCACCGACACTCAGCAGCCTTCCACCAGCCGTGCTGCAGCCACTGGGGACAGACTACGTAGGAGCAGTAGATTTGGAAAAGGCACTGTAAACAGGGGAAGTAAGGGTTTGCACAAGGGTGATTAGTTAATATTGTTGTTGCATATATGTGTTTACTGAACGTTGATAAATGTATTAATTGAATTTGGCAGAATTTGTGGTGTCTCTCATTTCAGCTTTGTGCTGTGATATAGCATGCAAAATGGATGGAATGATGGCGATGTGGTGAGCAACTGGGATGTGGGGTATAATTTATTGGAACCGCAGTCTGATGAGGCGGTCACGGACCGTCCTTTCGGAAGGCCAATTGAGTGACTGCCTCCTCCCTCGCTGCTGTTCCTCCTCCTGAGGTGGTCCCGGTATGCTTGGTGGCAATGGCTGGGCCCTCATGATGGCCAAGTTGTGCAGCATGCAGCACACCACGATGAAAAGGGACACCTGCTCAGTCGAGTACTGGAGGGCTCCTTCCGAGCGGTCAAGGCAGTGGAACCATTGCTTGAGCACCCTGATGGTCTGCTTAATGATGTTCCTGGTGGCAGCATGGCTCTCGTTATATGAGTGCTGGGCAGGAGTGTTGGGGCTGCAGAGGGGAGTCATGAGCCAGGTGGAGATCGGATAGCCCTTGTCTTCGACCAGCCAGCCGCGAGCTTGATGTGGTGGCTGGAAAAGTCTGGCATCGTGGCTGCTGCCAGGATAGCGGGCATTGACGGTGAGGATTCACTGTATGAGATCCGACACCAACTGGACATTAAGTGAGTGGTAGCCTTTGCGGTTACGGAAGACCTCAGGATTGTTATGGGGTGCCCGCAAATGACATGTGTGCAGTCAGTGGTGCCCTGCACCATGGGGAAGCCCGCTATCCCGGCAAAGCCACATGCACACTTGTCCTGCTTCTCTCTGGCAGTGGGGAAGGAAATGTTGTCCCTTCTCCTTCTGTAGAGAGCCTCTGTGACCTCCCAGATGCAGCAGTGGTGGAGAAACTACGAGATATTAGCTATGTCTCCTGCTGCAGACTGGAAGATCCGTTGGCGTAGAAATTGAGGGTGACTGTGACCTTGACTGCCACTGAGAGAGCCGTGGTGGTCCTGATCTGAGGCTCGAGCTCTGGCTGCAGGAGATGGCAGAGTTCTGTGACCAACTCTTTGCTGAAGCAGAGCCTTCTAAGACACTGCTCCTCATTTATGTAGGAAAAGTACTCCTGGAATACCTTGGGAGGGTAAGGCCTCCTGTTGAGAGCCCTGTTGGCCTTCCCCCCTCTGGCCACATCTTCCAATCTTTGTCTCTGCCTCCGCTGCCTTCGACGTTGATGCTGGAGGGCGAGGTCGAGAGCCAGTACAGCCCCCATTAATGTAACCAAGTGTAGGACTTTGAAATCTTAGCGGAATGAAAGTGACAAATTTTTAGCAGGCAGAGCACTCCTGACAGTAAGAAACATTTAACTCGCTGAAAACAACTGTTTCACAATGTCAAACTGAGAGGGCAGCATTGCTTGGCGACTAAAATGAAAGCGGATGTTGATCCCTTTAAATACCGCTCCTACAGCGGCCATCCGACCGCATCACGCCTCCTCTTCCTGCCGTTGTTCAAGCCAGGCGCGAACATAGAAACAAAGAAGATAGGAGCAGGAGTAGGCCATTCGGCCCCTCGAGCCTGTTCCGCCATTTAATGAGATCATGGCTGATCATCCAAATTCAGTACCCTGTCCCTGCTTTCTCCCCATATCCCTTGATCCCTTTAGCCTTAAGAAATATATCTAACTCCTTCTTGAATATATTTAATAAATTGGCCTCAACTGCCTTCTGTGGTAGAGAATTCCACAGGTTCACCACTCTCTGGGTGAAGAAATTCCTCCTCATCTCAGTCCTAAATGGGTTACCCCTTATCCTTAGACTGTGACCCCTGGTTCTGGACTCCCCCGCCATCAGGAACAGCCTTCTTGCATCTAGTCTGTCTAGTCCTGTTAGAATTTTATAAGTTTCAATGAGGCAGGGGACAGCAGTCAATTTTGCATCTAGGCCATTAACGGGGTGTTGCACACTCATTGACGTCATGATCTGCCAGGCGCTAAAGGCCTAGGCCTTAACTGTTAGTGCCAGCGCTAAATCCCGGGTGAATTTCACGTGCGGTGTTGGATTCGCCGCACCCCGCCGCAAACCCATTAATGCCCTGTTAGCGCCACCCCCAGGCGCTAACGGGAGGCTCCAACATGCCGAATTTCTCCCCCGATAAGTCTAATAATTTGTGTGCCACTGTTATTTTTTTTCCATGCGTGGTGTTCCTTCCAGCGGTAGCGCTGGTGAGCGGCCTCGGCGGGACCTCCTTATGGGGAACATTGGTACCATGTCATAACACTGACATTCACTGTTGTCTAGTGAGCTGGTGCGCAAATCAAAGATGAACTTCAGTCTTCTCCAAGGCCACATTTGCATTGCAGTGGCATGAAACTATAGTCAGAGGAGTAATTCTGCCCCAGAGTGGTGTCCACATGCAAGTCATTAAGTATAAACTTGCTTCCATAGGAAATATCACTAAGGTTACTCAGGTGTCCCGATAACAAATATGGAGATCATGATTAAAATAGGGAAGAATGTAGTGGTAGTGATTGATGAATGGCAAGTCAGACCTTCAAAGATACTGGGGGAATTTTAACCCCCAAAAATGGGTGGGTTGGGGTCGGGTGGGAGGTAAAAGTGTTAAAAATCTGAATCCCGACCCCAACCTACCTCCAGTTTTAATGGGGGGCAGGCAGACAAACCGCTCCCAGGAGGCGGGTTGGCACTTTAAATATTATAATGAGGCTGAGTGCCTCATTTTGAAGCTCCATTTTAAATCTAACTGTGGCTGGCCAAGTTTCCCAGGCCTCGGGGACCCCAGCAGCTAAAGGAAGGCAAGGATTGATGGATCCAGGAGCCAAGTGCCTTTCCACTTATCTGCTGAATCTAGTGTTCCTGCCTCACCAACCTTCCAGGATCGGACATCCACCCCCCTCACCCCTGACACTTCTGATCTCCCCTAATGGCCACCCCCCTCGGAAGCCTCTGACCACCACTCCACGAGACCTCCAATCTCTGATCCCCTCTCCGGCCTCCGAGTCCCCTCCAGTCTCTGATCCCCGGCCCCTGACCCGGCTCCCACCCACCCCGGCCTTCCATCCTCCTTCCATCCTTCCGATCACCAGTCTCCAATCCCCCTTCGGCCTCTGATCTCCGGCCTCTGACCCTCAACCCCCCCCCCAACCTTCTGACCCTCTCCAATCTCCATCCTACCAACCCTTCCGATGACCTCCATCCTTCCGATCCTTCCAATGATCTCCATCCTTCCGACCCCCTCCAACGATCTCCATCCTTCCGACGTCTCCAACGATCTCCATCCTTCTGACTGCTCCAACGATCTCCATCCTTCCGACCCCCTCCGATGATCTCCAGCCTTTCGACCCCCTCACTAATCCTGGCCTTCCGACCCTCCACCCCCCGATCCCGCCCTCTCTCCTCTCTGCAGGCCTACCCGCCCGAGAGCCAGCCAGCCTCTCCAGCTGGCTGGCTGCAGACAGGAAACAGAGAAGCAAAATTTAATCAGGCCCTGCCATTAAATTTGGCAGGACTGGAGGGAAAACTGTTCTCCCGGGTTTCCTGACCGCATTTCAGCCCCCGCACCCCACCCCCACCCCCGCACCCGCCCCTGTCTCCAAGTTAAAATTCCTTCCACTGTTACTGAGATGCATAATCCCAATTCACGGATTCTTTCTTACAGATCCTACATCATAGTTGTGTTGAGTTTTACAGGAAGGTTCTAGAACAGCCTGCCTCAGAACACTTTCATCATCTAGTCTGAGGAAGAGCTTGATTTGCCAGAAGATGCTGTCCTTAACACGATTAGTTGAACTATCACATTTTTTGTCAATTCTAAAACTCACCATTGGTGTCTCCCAATTTTTGATCTTTAGATAATATCAAGGGAGCTTACATCACTGACCGCCTACACTGTATATGGAGATTGAAATCAGATGTCCATGTCATAAAATGACTTTGTTCAGCATATTAGTTTGGGCCACAATCCTGAACATTTGTAGTAGAACCTTATTACTCACTGTGCTTTCTAAGAGTTGCCATCTGATAACATCCATAAATACAGAGAACTGTTTGAAGAGAGGATTACAGTTCAAAGCAGCAGTCAGCTGTTGTACTTTGACATTTTTCTTTGGAGGTAGATTTTGGCACAAAAAAGAGTTTGGTCTTTATTCTTCTGATTCAGTAGAGAGCAAAAAACAGTGAATGGTTTGAGTTTTTTAGCTGGCTGACTTTTCTGAATCAGAAAGAAAATCTGCTTTGCATTATTGGTGAAAACAAAATCTAAACAAAATAGCTCTATGTAAATTAAAACTGACAACAGAGGCATTTTTATCAAGGACATGTAGTATAGATAGAGCCTGCAGGATTGGTGAAATAGAACCTACTGCTTATTATTGTTTACAGTGAGGGGTGTATCTAAACCAATTTGCTGCTGCTTATGTAGGAACAGTTACATTACTGGTACTTGATGGTTTATTGATTGCCAATCTTTGACATGAAAGAAGAAAGACAACTACCTGGTTCCTCATTGCACTTAAGTCTCTTTTGTTGACTGTGGTGATCACATGGAAATGTCTTGAGGTGCAAAGGCAGTTTAATCCAAATCTAATGGAGTAATATTAACACTGCTGAATAATAGTGCCATAATAGTGCTTTCGTTAGATTAACCTCTAGGAATGAAAATTCAAGTTAATTTGGAATTGGATTTAACTTCAATTGTTGTAAAATTAAGGTTTTTGAAAATGGAACATGTGGTAAACAACTTGAATGGCTGTCTATTTTACCTATATTCTTTAGAACAGGTGAACTTTATAAAGTTATACAGCAGTTGCACTTATGGTAAGGATCGTGGGTAATAATTAAAACCATGGGAGAAGGTGTAGCTTGTGCACTACATGTGATGAAATTGTAACAACGTTCTTTATAGATGAATTTGTGATGTTGCTACACATTGTGTACAGTGGAAATCTTCATCCCATGTGCAACTGTATTTATAAATGAAGGAGATATAATCACTTCTAGAAGTCTGGTGACCATCCGAAATAGATCACCAATGTTTATGTGAATACATCACTACTATCACAAGTCCATCTTTCTCAACCCACACCCTTCATCTTCCTAAGTAGACTGTAGGAAATTATATGGACCCAGTACCACAAGGAGAGCAAGCAACCAACCAACCAACCAACGAAGCAAACCCTAGAATACACGACATTGTAGGGATGCACCATCTTATCATCAGGCTGCATACAACTCTTCCCATTAGACACCAAAGAGCATATGGATTGCCTATCACTATTATGACACAACTGCCCATTAGTACACGAGACTACCAGGGGATTTGGTGAATGGACAAGCCAATATCATTGTGCCACACATTTTCCTATGCATTACCAGGCTTAAGTAGATGCAAATAGCATAAGGTTATCTAAACTTTTCAGGCTAGAAATTCATTATCGCCAAGAAATGGAGAATTAGCATATACGGCACAGAAACAGGCCATTTGGCCCAACCAGTCCATGCCGACGTTTATGCTCCACACAAGCCAATGCTTTAGACTGCAGGCAAAATTTGTGCTCACTGCTCAAAAAAATGATTGGAGCCCCAATTCAAATCTTAAAGCCCAAGCTCATTGATGTTACATTCAAAGGGTGGACCAATATCAGGTGCAGTCTAATCGCAAGACATGATTGCCACAGGCTTTTTTCACTACTTAAAGGGGAGGTTCATTGATGCTGCTGCACCTCATTCTCAGCATTTCTGGCTGTGCAGTTGCCTCAATAAGCAGCAGCAGGACAAGGAGAAGGAAACAGAGGACTGAACCAGCTGTACTCACGGCAAATCCACGCCCCAGGGAGAGAGCCCGCAAATTCTGCGATGAAACATTGGAGGCATTGGTTTTCACTGTGGAGAGACAGAGGGCGGTGCTCTACCCAGCAAGTGGCAGGAGGCTCTCGCCACAAGTCTTCCGCACCATATGGAGGGAGGTAACACAGCACATCTCGGGCAGCACTGTGGTCCCCAGGAACCACACACAGTGCAGGGAGAAATTTAACGACATCATTCGGGTGGTCAGGGTGAGTAAATGCTTCAACAAATGCTACAAACCACGATCTGAACCACAGCCTCCACACACTGCCCAAAGCATCACACCCCCAGCACTCACCCACCAACACTCACACCCACATCTCACACCTTGCACACAATGACAGTTATTCAACTATAGCAGGCACATCACCCAAACACATTGCTCCACACTCACTCACACATTTTCCTCTCTCTTGCAGGTCAAGGTGGCTCACAACAGGAGGGAGTAAGAGTGCACAGGCGAGGGACAAGCCGACACTGAACCACTGTCTGCGCTGGAAAATAGAGTGCTGCAGATTATTGGGCACCAGGTGGTGGGCGTCGTGGCCATCTGCGACATTGACCCCCTTGGGGACAACAATGGTATGCTCATCCCTACTCCTTCTTCTCACATCCCACTTTCCCCTCATTCCACAAGTGTTTCGAAATTTCCAGCTAATTATGCTGTATGCCCCCCTCCCCTCACCTTAACTCAACTCTTGTGCCTTTATGCTTTCAGATAATGAGCAAGCACCTGAGCAGCCTGTCCCTGAGGGCACCATAGAGAGCGAGGCGGGAGAAGAGGAGGAGGAAGAACACACCACGTCACTGCATCTCTCACCCGCAGACACCAACTCAGATTCCATTGCAGCACAGGCAGAAGTGATGCAATGTCTTAGTGCTTTAATGCAGTCTATGCTTGGTGGCATCCAATCTCAGACTGATCTCATGCAGTCTCAGCTTGATGCCACGCAAGCTCTGACTGCTGCCATCGTGTCTAGGTCTACCACCATCGACTGGGGCTTTCACGGTGTCGCAGCAGCCCAGCAACCTGTGCTCCAACAGATTGCTATGGATGCTGAGGTGCTGCCCCGGGAGAGTGGCAGTGGGTCAGTGGAGCAGGAACCTGCTGTCCTCTGTCATTCCTGCTCCCACCACTGCCACTCCACCATTGCCCTTGTCGCTGCCTGTCATCCAGCCAGCCCAGATTGCTGCTACCCATGATGAGGTGGTGCAGTCTACAGCTGGGCCTTCCAGGTCCAGAACTGGTCGAGGGCGTCCTGCAAAGCCATCTGAAATCTCCCGCACGGACACTCAGCAGCCTTCCACCAGCCATGCTGCGGCCACTGGCCCAACACTTTGTAGGAGCACTAGAGTAGGCAAAGGCACAGTAATGATAGGCACTAAGGGATTGTACAAGGGTGAATAGTTAATATTTTTGGTGTAAATATGTGCTCGTTGATTTTTGATAAATTTACTAATTTCAGTTTGGATGATTTTGTGGGGTCTCTCATTTCAGCTTTGCGCTGTGATATGGCCTGCGACAGGGATGGAATGATGGGGATGTGGAGAGCAACGGGGATCTGGGGTTTAAATCATTCGAACCACAGTCTGATGAGGCGATCACGGACCACCCTTCCGGAAGGCCGATTGAGTGGCTGCCTCCTCCCTCGCTCCTGCTCCTCCTCCACATCTTCCTCTTCCTCCTCCTTGAGGTGGTCCTACAATCCCTGGTGGCAAGGGCTGGGCCCTCATGATGGCCAAGTTGTGGAGCATGCAGCAGACCACCACGAAATGGGACACCCCCTCAGCCGAGTACTGGAGGGCTCCTCCCGAGCGGTCAAGGCAGCCGAACCGTTGCTTGAGCACCCCGATGATTTGCTCGATGACGTTCCTGGTGGCAGCATGGCTCTCATTATATGAGTGCTGGGCAGGAGCGTTGGGGTTGCAGCAGCCAGCCACGCGCTTGACGTGGTGGCTGGAAGAGTACTGGCATAGGATGAAGGCATCGTAGCTGCTGCCAGGATAGCAGGCATTGACGGTGAGGTATTGCTGTGTGTGGTCACACACCAACTGCACATTAAGTGAGTGGGAGCCTTTGCGGTTACCAAAGATCTCAGGATTGTTATTTGGTGCAGTCAACGAAGCCCTGCACCATGGGGAATCCTGTTATCCTGGCAAAGCCACATGCACGGTCGTCCTACTTCTCTCTGGTGATCGGGAAGCCAATGTAGTCCCTTCTCCTGCTGTAGGGAGCCTCTGTGACCTTCCGGATGCTGCAGTGGACATCGAACTGTGAGATGTTAGCTATATCCCCTGTTGCAGACTGAAAGGATCCATTGGCGAAGAAATTGAGGGCCACAGTGACCTTGACTGCTACTGGGAGAGCCGTGGTCGCCCTGGTCTGAGGCTGGAGGTCTGGTTGCAGGAGGTGGCAGAGTTCTGTGACCACCTCCTTGGTGAAATGAAGTCTTCTAATACAGTTCCCCTTGCTTAATTGAAGGTAGGAGAAGTGCTTTCGAATACCTTTGGAGGGTAAAGCCTCCTGTTGAGAGCCCTGATAGCCCTCCTCCTACCTCTGCGCACATGCTGCCGTCTTTTTCGCTCCCTTTGCCGTAGATCCTGGAAGGCGAGGTGTTATGCCAGTACAGCCCCCATTAATGTTACCAAGTGTAGCAGTTTGATTTGTTGAAGAATAAATGTTGCTACTTATTAGTTGCCACAACACTCCTGATAAAAAAGAACCTTGAAATTACTGAATGAAACTGTTGAAGTATGTGAAATTGACAAGAAACCACTGAAACTGCACTAACAGACAGCTGCGAGTCATTACAGATGATCCCTTTAAATAACGTCCCTGGAGCCGGCTTCCTGGTGCTTCTTGCCAGCTCTCCCTGTTGTTGTTTACCCCAGGCGCTAAGGTAGGTGGCAACAATCAATTTAACAGATCGGGCAGTCAGTGAGCGTTGAACACTCACTGATGTCATGATCCACCTGGTGTTGATGTTCCCAGCGATAACTCTTAATGATGGCGCTACGGCGGTGGGGGGAGGGGGGCGGGATTTGGTGTGCGGCTCTGGATTCGCCTTGCTCCGTCAACACTGCTCTAGCGCTCCATTAAACGGGAGGCACTAAGGGGATGAATATGTCCCCTTTCCCCTTTAGACTATTAGGGTTCAGGTGTAAGTTTACCACAAGGCTAGTTATACCCTTTCCCAGTGGATGATCAGCCATGAGAAAAATAAGATTAATGATGGAGGAAAGGCAGATATTGCAACAAGTAATTTAGTGAAAGTCATGATGAAGGTGAGAAATAACGTGTGAGAGGAATGGATAACGTTATGAAAAAGTCATCATTGGCGTTTTTCACTAGTCTACTATGGATTGCATGAGATGGCCACCATTTACAAGGCTGACAGTAAGATGCTGGCATAAAAACAGAAAATGCTGGAAACACTCAGCAGGTCAGGCAGCATCTGTGGAGAGAGACACAGAGTTACTGTTTCAGGTCACTGACCTATCGTCAGAACTTTTGTCAAAAGGTCATCGACCTGAAACGTTAACTCTGTTTCTCTCTCCACGGATGCTGCCTGACCTGCTGAGTATTTCCAGTATTTTCTGTTTTTATTTCTGATTTCCAGCACCCGCAGTATTTCGCAGTGAGATGCTGGCATTGTGCGTACCACTAGTGGATATGTGAACTTGTTCCTAAGCACGCTTTTAGTTACACACTGCCAACATTATCTGACCTGGTCTCCCTCCCCCCGCAATTATAATTTTGCAATTCACTCCCAGGTATTTATTGTTACACTGTGATAAAATTAAAATTTACAGAGGATAGGATTGCACAACAGAGCATATTTTTCTGTCAGACATTTCAATGCATATGAGTTAGATTTGGTGGTCTTTGTGTTTTAGGCTCACAATTGTGTCAGCCAATAATCAAACTTCTTAAACTTCTTGTGTGGTACAGAGCAATACCGTGGTTTATGACTGCTTATGCTGGCATTGTGAAAACTGAGGATTAGTTTCCATGGCAACTAAAAAAAAAAGTAGTACTTTAAATTGAGAACAGCTGAGAATGATTGGCGGGTCAATCCCCTTTGATTGACAGCTAGAGAGGAATGAGAGAGCTTGAACATACCAAGTACTTGTGAAGAGTTCTTGACAGGTTCAAGTACTTGAATGTTTTGCTGCTCTTTTTTGATCTTAGAGGTTTCTGAACAAACCACACAAAGTATGAAAAGCAGCAAAATTTATGGCTATGAATTGTACTTTGATGAATGCTGATGTGCTTTATAAAGTCTAGTCTCACCTTAACAAAGAATTCTTGCAGTGATGGCTTGCAACTCTGACCTTTGTAAATCCAAGAGACTTGATAAGACATTTTAAACATCACTGTGCATCATTCTGGCTGCTACAATATATTGAATGATCCTGCAGCCTATACTTTTAAAACGTTAGAAAATGTACATTATATATAGAATAATGAGTAGCAAGGTTGTAATCTAATCAATAGGGTTCAGAAGATGTCTCAGAGCAAAATTCACAGTTTTGGAACTTTATTTGACACCAAAGATTTAAAAAAAAAAAATCATTCATGGGATGTGGGCATCGCTGGCAAGTCTGGCATTTATTGTCCATCCCTAATTGTCCTTGAGAAGGTGGTGGTGAGCCGCCTTCTTGAACCGCTGTAGTCTGTGATGTGAAGGTTTTCCTAGTGGTTTGGTACAATTGAGTAGCTTGTTAGGCTATTTCAGAGGGCAGTTAAGAGTCAACCACATTGCTGTGGATCTGGTGTCACACATCGGCCAGACCAGGTAAGGACAGCAGATTTCCTTCCCTAATGGACATTAGTGAACCAGATGGGTTTTTACAACAATCCGATAGTTTAGTAGTCACCATTACTGATACTAGCTTTTTATTCCAGATTTAGTTTAATTAACTGAATTTAAATTTCCCAGCTGCCGTGGGTGGGATTTGAACTCACGTCTACTGGATCATTAAGTCCAGGCCTCTGGATTACTAGCCCAGTGACATTACCACTATGCTACCATTCCCATACTGGAAGGTGGTATTACAACATTGAAATCATATGTCTGTTATAATAATATGCACTGGATATTTTTTAATGTATTTAGTTTGGTTGTTCTTTCTTGCTATGGTCATGTGTTTAGAAAGTGTCAAGGAAGGAACAGTGTCAGCTGGGCTCACGAGGTAGCACTCTCACCTCTGAGTCACATTTGGGGTTCAAGCCCCACTCCAGGATTTGAACATATAATCCAGGCAGGCATTTCAGTGCAGTATTTAAGAGTGCTGCATCGCTGTGGAGATGTTTAACTGAGGTCCTATCTACCTGCTCAGCTGGATGTAAAAGATCTAATGGCACTAGTTGAATAACAGCAGGGAGTTCCCTTTGTGCCCAGGCCAGCACTCCTCCCTCAACCAAAAACAGATTCATCGGTCATTTATCTCCCTAGCTGTTTGTGGAATCTCGTTGTTTACACACGTAACAATTGTTACACTTCAAAAGATAATTCTTTGGATGTTAAGCACTTTGGGATGTGCAGAGGTCTACATAAATGCAAGTTGTTTCTAACTGCTGGACAATTTTGGAGTTACCAACATTTACTATTTTATTACCAGTTCCCATTTCCATGTTGGTGAATTAAAATACCTTGTAATAGGTAAAAATAGGCATCACAAAGTAAGCTAAAAAAATAACTTTGAATGATGGAGTGTTTGAGGGGATAATTTTTTAGTCCCCTGTGGGTCTGTAAGGTAAGCTAACAGCTGACAGTAGTGGCACACGTCAGTCACAGAATGATATTAAAGGTATGCTAAGGTAATCATCACAGGTTTACAAAGAGATAATCTGGAGTTGATTACAAGGAAATTCTGGCCTAGAAAGTGGACATGCGTTCAGAGTAAACCAATTTCTGGTCTGGGTCCTAAAGCAGGCATTAGCCTTTTTGTTAGCATGTTGAAAGTGTCTAATGCCTGTTTTCGGCAACCACCAGGGATGCCTATATAGTGTCCGAATTGACCGTGTTTCCAATGCTGTTCTGGCGCAGGAGGTTGGCCCCTAAATTGGACCTCGTTACACCTGGAAAATGGGCACAAGATCAGATTGCACCCCCTCTATGTCTGACATATGGATATCTGAATATAGATCAGGAACCCAAATTGGAAAAGTGAGAAATTTTCCAAAATTGTAAACATTTTGTTAAATGCAAACATTGAGTAGAAGGTTGCCACTTCATTTAAAATATGAATTCACATCTGGCTTTGGAACATTAATGCTTTAGAGCAGTGAATTGCAAATGAAAATATGAAAGGGGTCAAATGTTGGTAATATTTCTACAACACCACACAGTGCTTTTGCTTCTGCTGCATGTTTCTGATGTTGGAAATGGGTTTGCAAACTTGTTGAGAAAACACCTATTAAACTCTTTAATTGCTGGATGCAATTGAAGTGGACCATGTTGCATTTCCTGATCACTTACAAAGCCCGTACCACATGTTGCCTATAAATTGAGCTCCAAGCTGCTGTTAATCGATCAAACACTTCACCAGGCATTTCAAGTAGACAACAATATATTTGATAATTTTGTCATCCTTTTAGATGAGGAGTGGGTCAACAGGTGCAGCACTTTCAGGAGAAGACCATAGCTAAAGGAGAGCTTATTCCTAGGATTAGTGGAAGAGCCATGTTTGAGGAGGTTGAGGTTCTGCAGGGAAGCATTTACTGAACTGTGTCAAATGTAGCAAATGACTTGGGGTTGTCCTCAGTGACTAGAATTGCTTTGCCTATGGCTGTGAAAGTCACAGCTGCTCAAAAATGTTTTATGTTGCTGTTGGCTCATTCAAATCATTTGGTAATGGTTTAGTGGGTATTAGCCACAGTGCAGTGTCTACCTGCATTGAACACATGACTGATCCACTGTCCCAAAGGGGTAGCTGGCTCAATCATTTCCACAAAGGTGCAAAGCAATAGTTAGAGATACAACAACAATTGTATCTCACTGCCACCTTCCCCATGGTCTGGGGTATCATTAACTGTATGCGTGTGGAGATATGGCCGTCTGCATCCAGCCCCACAGCAAAGGCCTCCATTCAGACATGGTGCAATTGGTCAGTGTTGCAGTACTAACAATCTTGCATCTGAATGTATGATACCTGCAGTCAAACACATGACTTCTTCATCCTCTGCCCATTGTGGCAGTGCTGCAGCGTTTAAACGCGATAACTGACTGCAAAGCTGCTTATTGGGGAATTGAGTCGCTGGCTGAAAACATGGCTCGCGATCCATTGCACAACCCATGTATGCCAACAGAACAAAAGTACCGCCTGTCACACAAGACGATGCATTATGTCAATGGGCAAACCATTGGTGTACCGAAAGGTGATTCCAGTGCTTTGAGAGCTCTGGGGAGGGTTGTGCTTTACAGAATGAGCCAGCCAAGCACTGAATGATTGTGGTTACTCACCAACATAAACTTGTTATTGATAAGCTTCTTGACTTTGAACTGAAACCTAATTACAAATCTACTCCAACTGCCAGCAGGTGACATGGCCTCTGACAATCTGATTACCATCCATTTCATTTAAGGAAATGTCTAGTGCTAAGGTGGGAAAATTCTATCTGGCTGAAACGCAGGTTCATACAAAAGGGTAGATTTTCTGAGTCCATGCCCATGGTAATGTATCTGGCCCACCTTGAAAATTGGGCAGCGCACCAAGGATTTTCCACTGCTTGCGAATTAACCTGTACCTGGAAGATCTACTTTGTGGACCTATGATACCAATTTTGCACAGGAAAGGTTATACAGATGTTATGACTGTTGGATACAATAACTTACTTGACACAGCCTTTGCCCTTCCATTACAGCAGGACCAGTCTCATTAGCTGAACTTGTAGCCATGTGCCTGGTCAACATTACATGTAACAGACAGGATAAACAACAACTACTTTATATAGTGCATTTAATGTAGTAAACGTCCCAAGGCTTTTAACAAGAGCGGTATCTATAAAAACATTTTTGACACCAAGCCACAGAAGGAGATATCAGGACAGATGACCAAAAGCTTGGTCAAAGAGGTAGATTTTAAGGAGCATCTTAAAGGAGGAGAGAGAGGCAGGGAGGTTTAGGGAGGGAATTCCAGAGCTTAGGGCCAAGGCAGCTGAAAGCACGGCCGCTAAAGATTGAAATTGTTTGCTTTGCATAAGTGCCTTTTGTGTATGTTGTGATATTCTCTGTGGTCCTGAGCACTGGTAGTTGAAATGTAATTTGTCGCTGTTGTTTCCACATCATGGAGACGCTTGCTGACCTCCTGTCAGATTTCTTCAGGTGGTGGGCATGGCATTGACCCCTGTTTACACGTGTGTGGATTCGTTGGTGTGCACCTGAACCTCGTATTGCTGCTCTCCTTAGTCCTTCCTCTGGCACAATGATTGATGCCTAATTTAACAATGTTGATAATACTTGGGAAAGACAAAGTGCATTACACATTTTACCACAAAAGTTGGACATGACAAACCATAAGTACATAAATATCCACTTTTTGTTATCCTGTCATTGCTGTGCTGAACTGTGAGATTAATTTCAAGGTGGCATTTCCTCAAATCCTTTCCTGGGGCATTTGTATTTAGAAGGGAGAAATTTCTGCAGAATAACTAGCAAATTATCAAACTTCTGCCATTACATTTTTTTGGTAAGCTAACCAAGTAGATCTGGAAATCAAAAGCAAAATTATTAGCACCTCTGTGTAGCTGGAACCACACCAGTTATTTAAAGGCCCAGAATTTGCTGCAATAGTAATGGTGTCTGAATGACGCACGTCGTTATTAATCTACAAATCAACCAGCAACTTGTGGCAAGGAAGAGATGCCCCGTGAATTGCGAATTGCCACACGTTACTGGTTGATTTGCGTCGCTCCACCATTAGCTTCGCAAAAACGGGATCTCGTGCTTAACCTCCCTGTGATTTTCATGAAGTTGCTGTATTTGCGCATTAATTGTCCATTAAATTCGCCACAGAAAGTTAAGTCTAGTAATTAATAGCGTAAGTACCTTTTTAACAATGTGATAATTGTTAATGACTGCCAATCAAACCCTCTTGCCCAGAAAGTGAACAATTAAAAGTGTGAAGTTTCATTCCTTCAGGTGGTGAATTGTGGGAAATTTTAAAAATGTCAAATTTTAAAATTAAAAAAACAACTTACTTTCACTTTCTGTCTCTTTTTTTCTCTCTTAATAATCCAATCTTTCTTTCCCTCTCTTTATTTCTTTTTCTATACCTGACTTGACATTGAATTCACCCACTCTAGTTCACCCTCCTTCATAGTACTGCCTCTGTTTATATCTCTAATCCCATTGGTTAAGGTGATACACTGTTTGTCCTATTGTCCACCAAGGTCCCAGATGCCCTGTTGCCCTCTCTGCGCTGTTATCCGCTTGCACTTCCAGCATCTTACAGGGCAAAAAATTTTAAAACCTAAAATGTGCACAAACAAGTCAAACTAGCAGGGCATGCCACGAGATGCCCCACTCCAGCAAATTCGGGGCCAAAATCTTTAGTGTACTTCTGACGATGCAAAGTTGCTTAAAAATGCTGACTTGCTATTTTATTCTAGTTGCTTAATTCAAAATACTGGATAATTCAAATTGTTTAGCTCAACAAGGACTTTAAATTAACAGGAGTAGGCCTGTCTCCAGAAGTAGCTTCAAATGATAGGAATGAAAACAGAAAATGCTGAAAACACTCGGCGGGTCAGGCAGCATCTGGAGAGAGAAACAGAGTTAATACCGTTTCCGGCCGATGACCTTTCAACATTGATAAGAAAATGATAGGAAGTCGGTTTAAACAAGTATGTTAATGGGCAGATCAAACAGGTTGCATGGGCTAAACTTCAAGCTTGGTAGAATCTTGTAAATCTAATTTGAAGAGGTGCAGTGTGATCTTTCAGTCCATTTTACAGTACAAACCTCACTACATTGCGGTTTCCACCTTGGACTCAGCTCTGCAGCTAAAGGTTTAACCCCAAGCGTGGTTTTGCTTCTGTAATTTAATGAGGGTGTGGGTGCAAAAGTGTATTTCATGAGCTATTTTCCCTTTTTATTAAACGGAGTAATTACGTGGTGAGATTGCTATCATCTTCCACTTGGCTTTAAGTCAGAGTGAGCAGCATTAAAGGGAGATAGCAAAACAAGAACAGAGTATTTAAAATAACTTGAGGACTTTGTATTTTTGGTCCTGGAGGTAAAAAGCAGTCAGAGCTGTCGGCATTTCACTTTAATAAGCAGATATTTTGGAGATTTATTTGCTAAATGCAGTTGGATTTAAAACTTGAGTCAAATGTGAGTACGACCTTGACAGTGGCAGTGAATTTGGAAGCAACCCTCCAATTCTATGCCATTGGTTCGTCTCATTCACTTTCTGACGATAAGGAGTCATCATCAAGACTGTCATTGGTAAATATATTAATCAGGTGCATCTGCCAACTGAGCAGATCACTCTATCTGTCCTTCTATAACCCAGGAACACCAAGTGGAAACACAATATTGACAATACTGCTGCTTTCCCCCCAAGTTCTGGGCCCAATTGGTAAAAGGAGGATCTGTCCCTTCACTGAATTCACTTTCTGTAACAGGAGAAGTTTTCATTAAATGAGCATTGTGTGGTTTTGTGATGCGATGAGTAACGCCACATGTTTGCTTCCCCAGAATGATGGTGGCTGACAGTGGTTGCACACTGAAATTACTGGCTCATCACGCCATTCCCACATCTATAAATCCCTGGATATAATGAGGTGTATCGGGCTACAGGCAGCCTAATAGAGAAGACCTTTGGCATGTCGAAGACATATTTCAGATGCCGAAATAAACTGGCATTCTGCACACTACACAACATTCTCACTTACCGTGGGAGTACGGTATACATTCCGGAGGAGGCATTAAATGCTTTTAGACGTGGGACCGCAGACTTGTGCGTGCTCCTTGTGGCCCTGAATAGGTGCAGGATTATTAAGGGTGAAATGACAGAGCGACATTTTGGTATCTCAAACTTGTAGTTAGACTTTTAAAACCATTGAGTGGGTTTTAAAAATCTCTTCGAGTATTAGACTGGAGCATTAAGGGCCAAACTGTTGCCCCTTTTTATATACTCTGAATTTGTGTCTCTTTTTCTGAAAGGTTTCTTTCCTTGTCTGGCATTAACTAAAATGCCACCTGATTCCTGAGCTGGTTTCATACGTCAAAAATAACTCTTACATTGCAACCATTGACTGCAGTGTACATGTCACCCATCTTTAAGAAGTGGCTGCCTTATTTGTTTAAGAATTTTTTTTAAACTTAATTATTTATTTTTAAAGGTAGTTGTGATACTGCCCCCTTCTTTAAAAAAAGCCCTTTTTCTAGTTCCAGTCTTTGGATTGGGTTATATGCTGGAGTACTCTTCCAAGGCCCTTTCTCTGGTGTAGACAAATAGTTGGTTCTCTAACCGGCACGAATCTCCGCTGCTGTGCACAGAAGTGGACCTTAAAGTAATTCTGCCCCAGAAGAATATAGACCAGGGATGAGGAACGGGCAGTAAATGTGACCTTACCTCCCACGACGGCAGCTGGGAAATTTAAATTCAGTTAATTAAATAAATTTGGAATTTTAAAAAGCTAGTATCAGTAACGGTGACCATGAAACTACCGGATTGTTGTAAAATCCCATCTGGTTCACTAATGTCCTTTAGGGAAGGAAATCTGCCATCCTTACCCGGTCTGGCCTATATGTGACTCCAGACTCACAGCAATATGGCTGACTCTGAAATGCCCTCTGAAATGGCAGCTCACCACCACCTTCTCGAGGGCAATTAGGGATGGGCAATAAATGTTGGCCTCGCCAGCGACGCCCACATCCCATGAATGAATTAAAAAAAACAGAGTTGGCCACTTCTCGAGAGAAAAGTATCACAATCTTTTGTTGAAAAAAAGAGGCTGGGCAGACACAGCCCAGAATTAACTCACCACCAGCACGAGAGAGACGACCTCAGGGCCCCTATCACATTCTCATGTTTTTCTGCGTACCTTTTAAATATCTTCTGTGTATTGTTAAATCACAGCCTGAAGTTTGGAAATATTGCTGTAGTGGTGCTATTTCTGCAGAACAGTGAATACGTGCTGTGCGTTTCATAGCTGGGAATTATTTGAAGTAAATTTTTACCCAGCAACAATAGGATTCTGAATCATGCATACTCATTGCTTCTGAATTGAAGTGCTGAGGAAGGAGTGATTCAGACTCATGGTGAGGCAGAACACATGTTCCTTAATTTTCTGTACACAAGGTTCCCTGTGTACCTGAGAGCCCTGTAACATGCTGATAGTTCTGCTGTTTCTCATCTGGTGCTATACAGAGCACCGTAAGCAGCCTTCCCTTAAACCTGCATCTGGTTAAAGGCAGTTTGGATTGAATCTTGCAACTTGCTAATTCCAGTATGGTTTACTTCACTGCTGGCATTTACTGTACCGTGAAGTTGATCCAACCAAAGCTAGATCGCCCCATGTACATTAAGGCAGTCTTGTCGTTTGCTTAAGCCACACAGATTTACTGGTTGATCCTGTTCTGTATTTTGTATAGGCTGCCAAAGACTGAGGCACCACCTTGAGCTGCCCAGGTTATCTCCCTCACAACTTCCCTCAAGAACCCGTGACACAATAGTGAAAGGATCTTGGGATAAGCATTTGCGGTCTCCTGGTGACTCCTCCTATATCCACTGTTCATTTTGTCCTCTTCCTCGTCTATATCAGATGAAGGTAGAGCACTCCCTTTTGATTTATGCTGGTGCAAGTTCCCTAGAGAACTGAAATGACTGACTGCTGCTATGTCTGACAAACACTCTGGTGCAGAAGTGATTGCTATAGATGTGGATATGGCTGGATGTCTCCTCTATCTGTGGACCAAAGGAAGATGCTTTCTGAAATGTTAACACTTTGTTACTTATTTCACTGTTACGAGTCTCGTTTTTGTACTTTGATGAGACAAACTTCTACATTGCATCCAATTGGAATGGAAACCCTGACAATATATCAGTTAAATGATTTTCCTCAGGTTAGAAACAGGTTTATTGAAAGTTTTAATACAAATGAAAGACATTTCGATGTTGTTTACCAGATAAATGAGACACTTTATTAAATGCCCACTCACCTCCACCTTGTAGATTCGCATTGAATCATTATACCCCAGTAATCCACTCAGCCTAGAAATTACTGTTGGTGATTAGCAGATAAATGCTTAATACATTTTATATGACATATGACAGCCATGGCAGTTCACTAGAAAACATGCTACTTTAATGCGGGTGTTAACCTGCTTATTTTAAATGGTTAAGGCCTCCCCTGAAACAGTGTACAAAGAATGCATACAAACACATTCAGTGGTTATCTGCGAATATCAGCAACAATCTTTTTCAAGCTCTGGTCAGGGGGCATAGTGACAGTCATTGCTTCAGCGAGGGTGAAGCCAGTGTCCAGAAATGGCCTATCCTACATTACCTTTTTCAGCATTAAGCTTTTCCTTGCATGCCTGTGGACATCATTAAAGAGAATCCCACACTCCTTCCTTCTTCTCTTGGCCCAGTTGGTTGCATTGATTGTTGGTGCCATTTGCCCCAGGTCATTTCACCATTGGGTTTGGGGCCCTTTGTTTCTGAGCACCTCTTAATCAGGAGGTCAACTCCTTGCCTCATGAAAATGGGCTTTGCGCTGCTTTTCTACACAATACCTGCCATTTTGGACTGCTGCCAGTGGAGCAAATTGCGTGGGGAATATTTAAATAAGTCCCGTGGATCATTAGCATGTAATTCTGCATGCTAAACACGGGATTCGCATTTGGGACTCGATTGGGCAACACTAATCTGCAATAGGGCAGTTTGCTATTTTGGATGTAAAAAACAGAGGTTTTGAAGTTAAAAGACATATTTGTCTGGAGGTACGCATTGGTACCAAGTAAAGCAAAACTTGTGCCCTGCGAATCTTACAAATGCAAAATAAGACCAACAAGATTTCAATTGGTAAAATAGCCTTTGGATTAAGTAGCAGTGTTTTTAACTCTGCTTCATTGAATTCTGTTAATTGTCGAAATGCGTGGTATAGTTTCTTCCTTGCCTTCCTGTCATGCCCCTGTAACTATGAGGCCTACCAACTTTATTTGATTGAAGCTGGCCTGGCTGGATTTTGTCCTTGCACTATCTAGCTTCCTTTTATGTGTTTTCTTTATTCTCCTCCCGTCTCTCTGCTGTTGCAAAAATTCTCTAGTATATTTTATTGTGAAATTAATAAAACATATTATTTTTTGAAAGAAGCAGTTCAACAATAATTGGCATAATTAAGAAGGTGATATTTTTTCTTGGTAGGTCCATTTTGATTGCAGTAAATACATTGCACACTCTAGTGCAGCGATCGCTTGTGAATTCCCATTCACTCGGGAGTGGGTTGGTTGAATGTCAACAGTGATCATTTACATACAGTAGTACCTCAGTGGTTGCTTTGATAAATATCTGATAACACAGACAGAAGATATTCTGCCTGAAACCAATTTTACTGCCCGTGACACCACTGCCAGTTATGAAAAGGTAACACAAAAGTACAATGGATAATTTTTAAGAAAGCTTATCAGTGATTTAAATTTAAAAAGGAGAATTTATTTTGGCTTTTTGAATGTGTATCTTTTTTTAAAAGTACTGTTCATGAGTTCATTTTATTTACTCTTAATTATGTAAGATAGGCCTGCAATTTGTCAAAACGTAGCTTTTTAAATAATATGTTAAAAATGTGTCGGCTGTTTGAAAATAACAGTGTACCCTCAGCCAATTAAGCTTTTACAGTAGGCAAACAGCAGAGGGCAGTAAAGTCACATGTTTGAATGGTTTTAGCTGCTTCTGCTGGCCCACATGGGCTCGATTTAGAATCTGTCAAAAACTCAATCTTCTCATTTAGTGACTACTTTACCCTTTTTGACCTATTAAAAAATTAAGAACTTTTAAAATATTACAACAATAAAGAAGTTGCAATGAAAAAGTTCTGTAAACTGAAATGGTGTTATTTAATTTCAAGTTCAAGAAAAATGGTTAACTTTTGAGAGCTTGAGGTATCTTAAAAGTACGTTAAGAATTAATCTTCAGTTTTAGTCAACGAATAACATTTTAAGCTTCATATCTTCTGGTGTATTTTTACATTCTGTTTGATTATTTAAACTCCCTGTATTTATCTCTTTATTTCTCCCCTTTGGCGGAGTACCAACTGCAGTTGAGGAGGGTGGTATGAGCTGGTGGGCACACAGCCAGTGCCACCCTACACTTCCCAGCAACTTGTATTTTACCTTTGTTTTCCCTGTAGCTTTTCCTGCACTGTCACATACTCCTGCTGCCAACTTTCTGCCAGGGGCGAGTCTCACCAGAACTGCCGACTCCTCAACCCTACAAGTACCACAGAGTTTCGTGCTCCAGCTGGTACCAAGCAAACCCAGATCAGTGAGGAAATATTGCTCGAATGGGGCATATTTGTTTTCTTATTGCTAGTTCGGGCTTTCCAGTACAAATTAAGTGGAGAGCTGAGCAAAGTCACCATGTACACAGGCACGCAAGTGTGAATCGGTGTCTCGCGTTAAGGTACATGTGACTTTGGGTGTCGAGGCCAAATTCAGGGGCTTGAGACCTCTAATCCTTCCGCACCACTTATTCCAAAATAGTTCGAATTCAAGCCTGTCTGGAATGATGCAAACGTTTGTATGGATACATGTAATTCCAATGCATCAGTCCCTTTTTCTGCTTGATTAAATCGCTGACAGCTTGGCTCAGTGGTAGCACTCTTGCTTCTGAGTCAGAAGATTGTGGGTTCAAGCCCCACTCCCAGACTTGCACACATAACCTGGGCTAATGCTCCAGCGCAGTACTGGGGCTGTTTTTGAATTGGGACGCCTGCCTGTTGCGGTGATTATGAAAGATCCCACGGCGCTTTTTGAAGAAGAGCAGGGAGTTCTCCTGGCACACTGCCCCACATTCACCCATCTACTAACACATCTAAAAACAGATTCACTGATCATTCATCTCATAGCTATTTGTGGGACCTTGCTGGGTGCAATTTGGCTGCTCCGTTTGCCTAGAAAACAGCAGTGACAAACTTCAGAAGTGATTAATTGGCTTTGAATCACTTTCAGACATCCTAAAGATGTGAAAGGTGCTATATCAATGCAAGTTCTTCCTTTTGTTTTGCTTGTAATAGTACATGAAAGGTAGTACGTATAGTACCCACCGCTTATACTGGGCACTTGGTGTTAACGCGATTTGCTTGCTATAAGCAGTGGATGGTAGTCGAAGCATCAAATAAAAACTGTCTAAACTTTTGAGACATTTACTTACTGTACCTAAATCTGGTCTAGGTTCCCTGCCTTGCCTACCCAAAAGTTTAAAGGACGCAGCTCTTAAGCTGCTGCTGTTAGACTGAAACAGTATGACCACAGACTTGCATCCAATCTAGTTCCTATCGGAGACCTCTGACCACCAAAGAGACCCACTGTCGATCATTGGTGCTGTGCCCTTCTCACAAGCCTCAGACAGAAGGACAATTAAACCCAGATACCAACAAGGTTACTGCAGTGCTGAGGCACTCAGCTCCTCGGGCGAATAGTTAACAGTACTTACTCAAACTTTGAATAGCTGGCGCGGTTAATGTGTTGTAAGTGGTACCTTTGTAATTGACGTCAGTGGAAATGGCAAATGGTCAGCGCCAATTGCCCGATATATGCGGCTGCCCGCGATAATCGGGGACAGTGTAAGTGGTGGAGACTGTAGTTACACCAACTGTACCGAACATGTTGTTATCTCCTTTAAAACCCATATCATTAATGGTGAGATTAATTGTAATAATTTGGCAGTGTATTAAACAGGAGTATTTTGGTACTTATGTAAAACACAAGCATATAAATATTTTGCCTTTAAAATTTGCTGCAGTGGAGATTCTGTGTTCAATGAGACCGATAGCTGTAGTAAGGCCTCTGCCCAGCAGTACCTTGTTTACACTGACTGGCTCTGATTTGACCTCTCTCAGCCAGGAAAGAGCTCTGAGCGTTATTGATGCTTATACATGCGGGTAAGACTCTGCTCACAGCCATTATATTTAAATCATTTGAAAGTCTGGGCGGGAGTGTTCACACTCTTAAAACAGTTTTAACTAAGTTCATAAAGTGCAAAGGAAGTCCAAGCTATCTCCTGAAAACTTGTTAAACCAGGTTTGACACAGCATTAGAATTACATTCTATGTGGAGTCAAACCCCTCCAGCAGTTCTTGTACCTCTTCCCTCTGGAGTCAGAGTAGAACTAGACTCCGAAGTTATTGTTGTAAAGCAGTATAAAGTTACAGTGTAAATGCACGCTTAAAGGGCTCGATTTTGCCATTGGGGCGGGCTGGGGGCGTGTCAGACGCTTCTCGTGTTAGCCACCCAACTCCAATTTGATGTGGGAAAAATATGCGATTTTCCCCGAATTGGGCACTTGATTTCCAGCGTGTGGGAAGCCCTGGCCCACTTAGTCTTTCCATCCTGAAAGTTGCCTCCGATGACATCATCAGTGCTGGTGGATTTAAGGCCTGCAAGCAGCCTTGCTTCTTCTGCAGACTGCAAACCTTATGCTCTTTGCTGTGATACATTCCTCCAGCCAATATGTCCAGCAGTAGGCCAAAGTCTGCACCAAGGTTCGATGATGCTGCCCTGTAAGCTCTGGTGGTGGGAGCAAGAGGAAATAAGGAGGTGCTCTTCCCTTCCTCAGGGAGGAAGAAGCCTCCCCAGCAGACGAAAGCTGTGTGGATGCAAGTGGCTCAGGAGGTCAACTCTTTGTCTATGTGCCGCAGAACCTGGCTGCAGTGCAGGAAGAGGTTTCATGACCTTCTGCGCACAGGAAAAGTGAGTATGAATTTCCCATCACCCTCAATCTGATCCCCATCGCCTCTCCTCACCAGCACTCAGCTTTGCCAACCTCTTCCTCCACATCCCACTTGACACTGACATCCTTGCACCCTTACCCATTCCCTCTCTCTCTATGGTCACATTCACCTAACTATTCGACTATGCAGCCCTCACACTCCCTATCGTTGTGATGCTATGAAAACAACTTACAACACACAGGGAGGGCCCTTGGTCTTGCCACCTCACTCCATCTTTGACTCCTTCTAACCATCAATGATATGGATTCTCTACACTCACTCCTTCATTCTCACTCAAACTCCACTTGTCTCCCTCATTGCAGGAAAAGAGAGCTCACAATAAGAGGGAAAGAGCGAGGACAGGAGGAGGGCCACCCTCAGTAGCCCAGCTCACCCCCTGGGAGGAGACGGCCCTGGAGATCGCGGGAGTGGTGGACGATGCGCAAGTGGGGGACGGACAGACGGGTGCATCAGAGCAAGCTGGTGACAGAATAGTTTTCCATCTCTCTCAACGACATTGCATGAGTCACTGATAATGATCCTGATGCTCTAACAGATTGACTTTTGATCATCTGTCATATTCAATGTGCATGTAACCTTGGCCTCACATCTCTGACTCTTTCCTTCACTCCCCCACTTGGCCATCGAAAGCCCCCATCCCCACTATCCAGGAGGAAGAGCCTGAGCCTCCAGACTCCTCAGAGGAAGCTGCAACCTCTGAGGGCGCAGCGTCAGCAGAACTCGGCACACCCAGCACCAGCGCAGACACTCAAACCTCGGTGGGACCTTCGCGAGATAGAGTAGTGTTGTCACCTGGTGTATCACAGCTCACAAGTGAGCATCAGCAGATGGTGGAGACAGGGACAGCAGTGGAGAGCCCTAGTCGGAGGGCGCGGGACTCTGCCAGCTCGGCTCCACTGCATGTCCACCCTCTGCCACCGGGTCCATCCAGAAGAAGAGCGGTGCTGAAACTCCAGGAAGAGGTGCAGGAGTCTCTGGCAGGTTTTGTCTCCAGGGTTGCTGCAAGTGTGAAGCGAATGGAGGAGTCCATCGCTAACATGAGCAGAGCCTTTGTGGGGGCATTGGCGCATGAACACATCACCACGGAAAGGATGGCAACCTCCGTGGAAAGGATGGCTACCATAGAGGAGAGGATGGCTACGGCCATGGAGGAGCTTAGTCGCCAGGGTTGTGAAAACATGGTCATTGTTCAGAATAGACTGACATCTCTTGAGGAGCGATGGTCAGCTATTGAGCAAACAAACCAATCGGGAGTAGGACTTCCAGTACAGAAACGGGTCCTCATGGCCTCCCTGAATTGCAGCAAGGTGCCGTCAAGCCACTTGCTAGTTCTGAAGTGGGGTTGACCTATGAGAGGGATGTTGGTGGCATACAACAAGGAAGTGGGGGCTCCTCTCCAAGCGCTCACACGACCATGCCACTGCAGAGCCCTCGGTCAGAGCCCCACCAGAGTCCCCACCTAACTGAGATCGGTGTCTCAGCCCCTGCACAGCCGCAGGAGCAGCAGACTGTTGCTGAGCCCTCACAGGTTCGCAACCCCAGAGGACGCCCGCCAAAGGTGTCAAGACAGGAGCAGCAAGAAAGTGAACAAGGGGCCTCCACATCTGCTGAAGTCACAGGGGAAGCACCACGTAGGAGCACGCGTAAGAGGAAGATAATGCATAAGTAGTCACAAGGGTAGTCACTTGGGTGTAATGTTGTGTTTATTTTTTAAATGCCATCACTTGCTTATTGTCATAAAAAATTCTGATGGCAAACTGTTGCAGTTGTGGCGTGTGTCATTACGCAAATAGGACTTCCACATTGAGGGCTTAGGGCAACTTGCAATTGTCAGTATGGTGGTCAGAGTGATAGGAATCTGCAGGTTCTTGGCCATTGTCGATGGTCTGATAAGAATGTGCGAGGCAAAATAGTTTGAATGTGCAGGCTAAGCAAATCTGGCCAAGATGAGTGCGTCCCTTGCAACCCGGGGCAGCAATATGGTCGCGCGCTGGCGCCTTTTGGCCTGTGCAGCTTCAGGTGGGTGAGCAGCAGCTTGGAGCTCCTGCTGTTGCTCCTGCAGTTGGTGCTGCTGTTGTTCAGGGTTCTGCTGCTGCCGCGGCTGGTCTTCGTCCGAGTCTGATATCCAGGAGGAAAGGAAATAAATGGTTCCCATTCTTCTGGTATATACCTCAGTTGAGGAAGCACTCAATCAAGGTGGGGAGAGGGGTTTCCCAGGAGGTCATACTGGAGATGGGTGTCAGGCTCCAAACTTCCACAACAATGAGTAGACCTGTTAAAAGTTTCCCCAAACCTGAGACAACAAAGTTCTGCCACCTGCAAATGATGATTGGTGAAAACTCCTTTTTAATGGTGGAGCTGCAGCTGTTAGTAAGCAATCCACTTGTGAGGCCGCCAGGATTAACTGGCGTGTCCCAGAGGAGACGTGCAGGACGGGGGAAAAGTGTTAAAATCAGAAAGGCCTCTCAAAATGGGATTATAGAGGCACTTAACTGGTTGTTAAGGGCCTTAAGGGCCTATCCCGCCTCTTGGAGGCGGGATGGAGACAGGGTCAGAAAACTCGCATGTGGGAAAATTGCTCGGAGGCGGGATTGGGCCCGCCCGCCAGTTTTTGCGATTTTAACACTTCACATGCCTCCAATCCCGCTTCCTCGGGCCTGGCAAAATCGAGCCCAAAGTATCATTAACGACTCTGTCAAGTAATCCAGTGCACCAGAATTGGTTACTGCAATGAGGTAGGCTTTATATCTTCCCATCCACCTTCAGAATCCTAACATGGTTTCTTGTCCATAAGTAAAGTTATATATTATAAATTTGTTCTATTCAATTTGACTTGACATTTATGGTATATCATCATATTTATGGAAGTAAACCTTAAACCAAAGAGCCGCACAAACACAATGGGCCGAATGGCCTTCTTGTGTGTTGTATAATTTTATGACCAGCGCAAGTCCCATCTTTTTCTCCCTTTCAGTGGCTGACATTGATCTTTCTACGCAACTATACCCACAAAAGTTAAAACAAAATCTTTGCAAAATAAGTAAATGAAACAAACAAGACTTAATGAAGCCCTTTACTTTTTTCAACAGTTTCTGTCCGCTTTCAATTGGATTCTGCTTCTCATGAAGACACGTTCACTAATCCCATATACCGTTTTGTCAGTGGTTCTAAATGGTGTCACTCAGAAGTCCCTTGCCATTTCTCACTGTTCCCATGGCATATCTGTTACCAAATACTGCTTGGTCTCGTTAGCGATCCTGTGAATCATTGTCTGTTGGTATTTTGGCTTTCTCAATAAAGTCACAAAATGCCTCTCACCTACAGCCTCTGCTGGAGGTTTCAAGCATTGCTTCTCACCTCACATACGCTCTGTCTGCCCTCCGGTTCATCACCTATCACCTCTACTTTGAAATGTTTATTACAGCCCCCATGAAATGCCTATTGTCCTGTCCATGTAGTTATTCCAGAAACTTTAACCCAGTCATCAACAAACTAAACAGTTCAGGAATAGGTCCCAGCTTTAATCAACACACTGCAGAAACTGGTTTGTAATCTATAAAATTAAGCCTTAACCTGAAAATAAAAACAGTTTTTAGTTGAATAGCAGGAATAATCTTGGAGTATGTACTTCAGTGACCAAACTGAAGTTCTGCAGGCACTGATTATGAGCAACCTAAGTGGCAAGTTCATAAAATATGGTGAAGACACACTACCCAAAATCATGCAGAACATTTGTCAGATGATAGGGGGCCAGCACTCCAGGAACATAATGGGTGAGGTGTATCATGGTTATCGTACTGGAGAAAGGAGACCTGCAGAAGTCTGATTGGCCTGATTATCCATGCAACAATATATTCCTGGAGATAATTGATTTTGAAGGTAATAGCTAACAAAACAATTAAGAAAAGGCAAGGAACTCCATAATGTCTGTATTGCTATGAAAAAGCCTCTTTAGAACTTTGAGCACTACAATCATCCAACACTGAGCAGATTCACTGAGAATCTCTACAATCATAGTAAGAATTGAGGTCAGGTAAATGGGGAGTGAAGAAGGAGTTGGATGTTTTGGTCGCATGGTCTTTTCAATCTATTTCTTGAACATATAACACAGGAAGGTTGGTTGCCTGATACACTCTAGCTCTGTCAGTGATATACACTTTTAGTAGAATCATAGATATATCCCTAAACCTAATTGTCCAATTCCATTAACTCAATAGAATGCTTGACATGGAATTACATGATGAGAAATGAAATAAATATTTCTACACATTTCACTAAGCTCAGATTCAGACTTGCATAAACTAATGTAAAGCAACTTAATCATTGTTAGTGCCTAGGCTCAATCATCACTGCATATAATACATGAAAGCTTAAAAAGTACTTACATTAAACATTATAGGAACATTAAACAAGATGCTGAATAGAAAAGTGAAGGTAAGAATCAGGATCTGAACAGCATAAACATTTATATTTTCCATTGCTATATATGCAAGCAACAACTGGTCATGGCTAGACACAAAAGTTGGCAAATGTGTCTGTGTGTTCATGCGTGAGAGAGAGAGAGAAAAAACAGCAGCTCAAGAAAGAGCAGCTAGGAAAACAGCAGAAGCCAGGAGAGTGGGGAGTAGGAGGACCAAACGGCAGGTGAGAAAAAGCAATTGGTGCCAAAGGTATATAGAAGGACTAGAGTGAGATTCAGGCAGATCAAAAGAAACAGACTATGGAACGGTGAGGGACTCGCTTGAATAACAGTGAGCAGCTTGGTAAATCCACTGCTAACATTATTGCCTGCTGCAGTATCCAGGTCAAGGACTGCACAGGTTCTGTAGGGCACCAAATTACTGGTGCAAGGATGGGTGCAAGGAGAAGGAGAACTATGTGCAAATAGCCTGCAGTGACACCCGAGATCCAAAAGCCACTGCTGGGAATGTCCCACTCTGTGGTATGAGGGCCAGCCACATAGCCAGATATGATTATTATGTGACTGTGAATTATCAAAAGGTAATTAATGGAGCATAAAAGTACAGAGTTACCTCAGGTTATTAACCAAACTGTAGCTGGAAAAATAATCCGTTTGTTTTTAGACGAGACAGCCTTTCAGTGTCATAGAAACAAATCAAAAATCCTAAAGGGGACTTGACTATTCTTGAGCAGAATTTGTTCTTATCCGACATCCCCTCAAGTGGAGTAGGCTATATTCTGCTCTAACAATCGATGTTGGTGCAGTAATGACAGTAGATGCATCACTTTGCACTAAATATTGCAATAACTAGGTGCAGTTAAGGTCAAACCTATATTGTCATATAAAAACATGTGGGGGACTAATTTATATCTGAACCCATCCTTTGGTTAAAGGTCATGCATGTACAATTGGCCATAGAATTTACAAATACATGGAACTAGTATTAGAGCTAATCATTTAATCAGCCATGGGAATAAAAAAAAGTAAGCAGTCAAACTCAGGTTTCCATAACAACCAAAATACATCTCTATTTACAAAGATGAAAGCAAGTGAAAGTAGACGTATGTGAATAAGATTCGCAGACTGTTGTGCCTCTATGGCCCACACTACACTACATATTCTGGCAAATGACTGACAGCAGTGTACAGTTAAAATATTCGTGTTTGACAATTTATTCCATTTAGCTGTTAAGAAGTAATACAGCGGAGGAAGCGTATTACTTCTCTAAAATCTTGATTTGATTACTTCCTTAAATTAAACAGTAAAGTATTTTCACTTGCTCACGCTCTAATAGAATGCGTTTTATGTCGAAACATTTCTAGGTCAGATCTCATTGACAAACTTGACACTTAAATAATGTTATTATATAGCCTACCTATAAAAAGTAAATACAGCTAACCCTATTTCCCATGAGAAATTCACTTATATTACTTCCCTCCCCTATAGACCTGGGCTATTCACTCTCCTCATCATGTCACCAAGTTACTGGCCCAGGAACACTGTTCACTAAAGTCTAATGGTCTTGACTTCCGAATGTATTTGTCTCAGTCGTTACAGAAAGTATTGATTTTACTTGTGGCTCTCTTCTATCAACGGCCTTTCGTTTCCTCTGATACCTTTTTTTCAAACTCTTCGTGTTTTCTTGGCATTCCCAGCAAAAATCAAAATGTTTTGGTCACTCGATTTTCACCAATAATGTTTCAAAGTTGCATCTCCGATTTTGTGTCATCAAATCCCGCATGAAGTTGTGCGCTAGGCATAGGATGTTATCATTTTGTTCCTTGTACTTTTCACTCACTCATTCTATTTGAACCTTTCCTCGTTGTTTTTCTATTTTTTGAAGCCACTTGTAGATAAACAGAGTTGAGAAGCACGATGATTGTGAGAGGGGGACAGAGTTGCCATACAGTGGGGTGACGTGATTAGGACAAGCCTGGAGATGCAGAAAGCTCAGCTGTTTACTGTTAATATCATTAACCCTCTGGAGACTTGGTGCCAAAATTTCCATTTCTGCTGTATCATTGCAGTTTTTATAGTTTTATTATATATTGATAGATACACTTAACAGAGTACTTAACTTGTGGCTGTCGGCATAGACCCAGTAGCAGCATTGATGGTTTTGAACTGATTCTGCCGTACTGGTGACATTATTACCCTGCCGTCACTTGCCAAATCCACGGCTCCACTCCCAACTGCTTTCAATGAAAATTGAGTTCTTTCAAAAATGGGAACCTTCTAGATTAAAAATATGATGCCATCATTGGCAATATTTTTTCAAAATTACAGTTTATTTATATAATAGTAGAGGGCCCGAGGTGATTTTTTTTGACACAGTGGGTTAGTGAAACAAAGCTCCTTGAAGCTGTAGACTCAGGATCAGAGCTGAGAAACCCGAGTTCCCAGTCTCCGTTGAAGCTGTCTGGGGAATGCACTGGAGAAGAGGAAAAAGGGGCTTTAGCTAAAGGACAAGGAGAAATCAAAGGGCGAGGCAATACTTGCCACTCATCCACTCCCCTCACCTAGTGACTGAATGCAGAGCAGCACGTGAGGGGATTGGACCAGATGATTGCTTCAAACCCCCCCACCCCCAACCCACTCATTCACAGCATGTACAATATGAGCATAGGTTAACATTATGCGGGGGGGTGGGGGGCAACGCTTTAAAGAAATATATGATATGGTGCAGCAAGTTAAAGGCTGTTGTTTGATCTGGGATTTTCCTGGAGTTCAGCACCCCACAGCTGAATGACAGCAAGGAAGTTATTCTGTCATGTCCACGATTTTATACATACATTATTATATATGACACACAGCGACATCATGCAGTGTGACTTTGTGATCTTTATTTCGAGAAATATTTTCTTGGTCAACAATCTAGTTACCACCACACATAGACACAAATATTCATCCTTTTTAACAACTAGTAAACCAAAGTACTAAACATGCTAAATATTGTTTAGAGTACAAGAGCTTACGATGAGACCTGCCAGGCTGCAAAAATGGCCGAGGGACATGTTAAAAAGCCATTTGCTTAACACATTCAATCAAAAATCCACATTCTTAAACTTACTGGCTTCAAACTAGAATAAGAGGTAGATCCAGTAAAACCTCCCGTCTTCAAACCACATACAGTTTTCAATGTCAAAACTGTGTGAATTGTGGTTAAAAAATAAATCTAAACATTCAGTATAATTATAGGAAAAAGAAGGGAACTTTTGGCAGTTACTTAAAGAACAAGACTCTGGATATAATTTGTTTTCAAAATAATCTCGATATAGGGAAAGCACAGAATCGGTTCTTTAATATTTCAAACATGTTTTGGTGATGCAACCTTCAAAGAACCCGAGTGGAATTTGCCAGTGTTAACCTGCCCCAATCATACACCGAATGCACTTTGGCTAATAAACCTAGTGCTTTCAGAAATTACAAGAGCTTAGTATATCAGGTCAATGTTATTACAGTGCTGCGGTATACCCTGCTCCTCACCAAAGAAACATGCTCTTAGGTAAGGAAGATTTACAAACTGAATACAGTTCTTTTTACCTTGAATTAGAATTGTGGTGGGAGGACCAAATAATTGTTCCCCTCAAAACTAGCCAATTACTCCAAATTTACAATTTAGAAAGTGAGCATTTAAATAAGAGAATGGTAATAATATATGTAATAAGGAGCTAAATCCCTGATTTTTTTTTCTATTATTATTTTCTTAAATAAGTGCTTATGTTGTGTTAGATGCTGATCAACAAAGGAGCAGTCTTCACTTGTAACCTCTCCCTGCTCCAGTCTGGAACATGACACATGTCAGCCAATGATAAATGGTTCCGTAGTGTGTGTAATTTCAGGCGCAATGCCCTTGAGATGTTCAAACCCTCGCTCACAAATGCTACTGTGGGACTAAACCCAAGAAGCTATTTTTTTGTGTTTTGATAAGAAACAAAAAATAAATAAAAAGTTGTGCTTTGCTCGCACTGTATTAAAAAGCCAATGTCCATCTTTTATGGAAATATGACTTCACCCCACTTCCTATGTCATTCCTTAATCGAATGGTGCAGTTAAGTGAAGCATTAAATAACCTCTGATAGTAAATGTTTAAAGATGTTACTTAACAGTTTAATGAATGTGAATTTTAATTTATGCTTTAAATACTGATATTCAGCTTTTAAATAGCCACCTGTAATTTAAGTTACAGATTAATATTGAAGGTTCATCTTCAATGGGGAAGTGTCACACAGCTATTTATTTGAATGTTCTAAATAGATAAGTTGACACATCAAAGATTACAGATTAAGATAAAAATCCTGTGTTACAGTGACATTGCCTTTTGCCAACATGGTTAATAAACAACAGTTATCTTCTAGAGCATGAAATAGGTCTAAACTGCTCCTTTAGTGGGCTGTGTAACTAGTGTTAAATCAAAGAATGCAGTGTGACATTAAACGGCTTAAATAATGCAGGCATTTCCTTTTTAAAGGGAATATGGAAACTGTAGATTAGTAATAGTGATAGGCTACTCTATGACAGCTCAATGGAGCCTGTGTTGTCTCCGTTGCATTGTTTCTCATTTGCAGCTATTTGCATGCCAATTATTTTAAAACAAATATTGGGTTCCAGTTTTTTCCTTGACAAATAGTCTGCAGGGTTTTAATTGGATCTAACCAGTTGCAAGAGCTATGAGGGTTAGAACGGAGACAGATGATGCCTTCAGAAGAAGCTGCAGGGTGCTTCGGTGCAGATTTACCAATTACTGCATTATCCGTAATGCACTCTAAATTTTCTAAACACAGCACCAAAATACAAGCCACAGGCAAACAGGAAAGCAATATCCTACTAAGCGTTAAAAAAGAGATTTCATCGTGGGCGGATTCACTTTCTGCTTATCTACTTGTTCTATTAATTACCATTCTTTGACTGATGATTTTATCCTGGTTATGAAAATGTAAGCACTGCATTTAAACAGGAATAAAAGTACTGTGCATGTCTACAGATAAAGAAACATCGGCATTCAGGCTTTCCCTAATCACACTCCGAGACCAATTGTAACATTTATGCTCCTTTGTAATTAACACAGTGGGCCCAATTTTCCTATACGGTTTGCACAGGCACATACTTTTTTGAGCCAGGTGCAGCTACAACCAGAAAGTTAGTAGGCACCAACACCCTTTCAATCTTGGTGCACCTATACCTAGACAAGCTGTTTTGTGGGAAGCATGTGGCTAACACTCTGATTGAATTTGTATTATTGACAGCACTAGTTTTCATATGTGTTTGCAGTTTGCTCGCACCCTCAGACAAGGGCACCGACAGAGCTACAGGCAGTACACCACGAGGGGAAAAGATCTCCTCTGGCTCCCGTGTGTTATAAGCGCAGCAGGAAGATATCCTCCGATCACTGGTTTTTTTTTAGAATGTTTCTATGATTTCCCTAGAAATGGAGATGGGGTTTAAATCCTCCTGCTAAGTTTACAATATCACTAACATATAAAGACTGATCCCGCACTCCCAGCAGGGAGTGGCATCCTTGGGAGGAGTGGATCGAAGGGACGAAGCTGAAGATTTGCCGTCCATTAAAATGAATGGACAGAAAATTGTACGTTATGCACCTGCGATTTCCTGTGATGTGCTTCCTGCTGAGATCTCGGGAGTGTGGAATAAATCTATAGTGACCACAGCAAATCATCCCCAGCATTATGTTTATTAACAACAACTTGTATTTACATAGCACCTTTAATGTAGGTAAATGCCCCAAGGCTCTTCACAGAAGCGTAATGAGACATAAATTGACACTGAACCACAGAAAGAGATATTAGGAGGGAAGACAAAAAGCTTGGTCAAAGTGGTAGGTAAAATACAGAATTAAAAACAATGACATGAAATTGCTCTTTGCACAGAGTCTGGATCACTGGGAACATAGATCGGAGAATCAGGCATCGAGTCAGACGGCCAATTTGTGGTGCTACCATTTTTCTAGCCAATGATATTAGGAATGCTGTGAATTGGCATGCTGACCCTTGCACTCAATTGTCCGATCTGTGCTCCTATGAAGCGAGACTCGGCACTAGACGCAGAGTCCCTCTGTTTCAAGGCTCAAAAGAACATTAGTCTAGTACACATTCCAGTTGCTTTTTAAAAAAAATATTTTTTAGGGCAAACAAGCTTTAGGGAAAAAAAAGGATTTGTGTCCTACCAAAGACTGGATACAACTATTTTCTCCTGGGAATCCTAAACTCAGACTGCCCTACACAGAACATTGTAGTGGCAAAGAGGCTGGGGATGTGATAGAGCAGGAAAATATTGATAAAGTAAAGTCAAGTAATAATATTTAAGTGAAATTTGAACAGATATGTATTTGACTGTGGAGTTAATGGCCCTTTAGTGCAGCCCAGTGTCACAACCTACAGAAACAACTGAGAAATGCTGTCAATCAACGAGCCAATATCTGCAGGACAGCTGTAAAAACAAATTGGATCTCTTTTTAAAATGGTTGTGGTTATGATGCATCATTTCTTGAGGGGTTTTTTCTAATGAAAGTTCACCTTGTGGTTTTTTTTTGGGGGGGGGAGGTGTTAGTTGTGCAATATTAATAAGATTTTTTTCCAGAATTTCAGCAGGTATACCCATGGTTTATGTGAAAAACATGATCAAAACTGTAAATTACTGATAATAATAGTCTCATCTCTGGGAAATAACTTTATTAGTTTTATCCTAGAAATTTTGCAGAAAATAAGAATAAAATACACATTCTTATAGGGGCCTGGTCACGTTGGGAGTTTGCGAGGCAAATGTATTTATTTTCTATATTTTGGCCCTGTCAGGCCTCTGTAATATTTATGTACTATTTGTAATAGTCAGAGCTGTGCCTATTTTCAGGGGTTTCATTTGTTGCTTGGAGTCTCATGCAGCCCATGAATTATCTAGTGTTTAAGATTGATATTCAAAGACACTGATGAATTTTACTGGGCCCTCCTGAATTTGTGGAACTTCACGAACTCCATGGAACAAATGAAGGTCCCGATAAAGGTACGGAGTTCAACAGGCTATTTGCTATCTGTATGTGGATGGAAACGCTAGCCATGATTGGTTGAATTAGCGCTATGTGTGAGTGAACGATCCCCACTATTGTCTGATGATTTACTTTTGGGTCAATAATGTTGCGTGATTGATCTCAATTGGTAACAGATTGAACTGGTCACAGATCTCAAAATTACAGGCACAGCCTGTACAGAATGCATGAAAACATGTCCTGTTTTTAAAACAAATAGATCAGTGAAAGGGAGTAATAAAACAAATATTGGCCACTGCCTTGGGGCAGTACAGTTAGCCCTCAAGTTAAAGAAGTGACCTTCACAGAAATCACAGAAACCCCACAGTGCAGATAGAGGCCATTTCGGCCCATCGAGCCTGCACCGACACATATCCCACCCGATCCTCATAACCCCTACACCAACACATATCCCACCCTATCCCCGTAACCCCACATATTTAATCCCCCTAACACTAAGGGTCAATTTATCATAGCCAATCAACCTAACCCGCACATCTTTGGACTGTGGGAGGAAACCGGAGCACCCGGAGG
This sequence comes from Somniosus microcephalus, assembly GCF_052327205.1. Lineage (NCBI taxonomy): Eukaryota > Metazoa > Chordata > Chondrichthyes > Squaliformes > Somniosidae > Somniosus > Somniosus microcephalus. The sequence goes on from NC_141013.1 coordinate 29,277,841, forward strand.
AAACCCACGCAAACACGGGGAGAATGTGCAAACTCCACACAGACAGTCACCCGAGGCCGGATTCGAACCCGGGTCCCTGGCGCTGTGAGGCAACAGTGCTAACCACTATGCCACCGTGCTATACCTTGTCTATTATAATGTCATCAGTCTTCAGGTTCAAATATGAGAACTCTTACAAAGTCATCTCTGTAAACATTAGGCTAATAGTTTACCAATATACTCCTTAACTATAGTCCATAATTGCATATTAAGCACATTTAGGTTGATTGCAGAATGTATTTCTGCTGGCCAAATAATATTAATACTGAAAAAAAGCAAAAAATATCAATACTGCCATTTATAGGCAAAAAGAACCTGTATTGAAAAATATGTAGAAAAAGAATGAATCACTTTGCACCTTTGCTGTAGTTATTAGTTTACTGTGTGGAACTACATTGTTTCTGAGTTATTTGCAGGATCACAGTATTGTAATTATACCAATACATTGTGATGCAAAACCTGTGATAATAATTATCTTGCAAATCATGTAATCTGTCACATTAACAGAACAGGAGCTAAGAAAATCAGAGCAAGTCTATATGACCAGAATAGAAAAGGTGAAACTTTTCCGGAAAATCACATAATTACTGGTAGTCTGTGATATGCGGACCATTATGCATTATCCTGATGCATTGTGTTATGATGCATTATCAAATTATGACCTCCTTCCCATAGTTCATGACTTTTTGGCTGTTATTATAGAAATACAGTAGAAGAAACAATTATTGAGATATTTGAAGTAAAATCAGTCTTACTCTTTTTTATTTCTCTCCTTCTCTCGTGTTGATTAATGTTGTCATTCTAAGTGAACAGCTAGGATTTATACCTCTGTTTAGCACCAGTTGTTCACCTGACTTCCAAAGCAAATCTTTCCTGAAGCCTTTGTTCTAAAGATTGCCTTGCTGTTTACAAAACATAATATACCCCCAAGATCTCCAGTTGGTTACTATTCAGGGGTGAGTTAGCCACTCTTTAACTGGGGCAGCCATGAGTCAACGACATTACCTTTAGCAACCCTGGTATATGGAGAATTGCTCCAGATTCGCAGTATTGTTGTAATGTCATGACCCCTACTGGATGTGCACATTTGAGAATGGAGCCGGGCATGGTTGTGATAGACCCCTCGGTTGAATAGCACACCAGCAATGATATGCACGGAGAATAGCCATTTGAACAAAGTACCACAGAGTCGCTCAGAGCTGTGGAATCCTATTCCACCATGAGTCACCACTTTTAAGAGGAGAGGTGGAAGAGGAGAAAAAAAGCACCTCAAATGTTTGGGACATTTCTATCTGATTAAAATTATTTTAGAAATGGAGTATTGCTGCTCCATTTTGAAAAATACAATCCGTTCATAAGAAGTGGGAAGGGAACATGCAATTTGTCATTGTACAAGGTGTCCTGAATTCAGAATTGGATGGTGCATGTAATTCTGTAAGTCAAGAAACAGGCAACCTCTTCTTACAAGTGTTATCAGTTTGGACAGTCTCAAAGTAGTACCTGGTGGGTACAAGTCCCCAATATAAGCCACCCATAATTAATTAAGAGAACCAATGCAGATAGCTAGGGTGAGGAATGGAAATGTCTCACAGGGACACTCGACTGAGATTGTGGTTCAATCACATTTTGGAGGAGTACGATAGGAACTTTACCCTGCATCTGGCATAAGCTGATCTGAAAATGCTTGAGGCGGACACTGGTTGCAAAAAGCACTAATACTTCTCACCTTTATAAGCACAAGATTCACTTCCCCAAAGGTTTGCCGCAGACCTTGCTGTCTGTTTATAATGCAGAGAGTGCACAGGGATCTGCTATAGAACTGGGACGAACAGAAAAAACTCATTTCATTTGTTCACCCCTGCACTTTGATAGTGAACGGCTCCAACTGAAAGATAATTTGATTAGCACTTGTAAGGAAGAGCTGTGCAGTCAAAGCTTCATTCTTGTACTAGAAAAGAGCCTTTATTAATAACCGGCTATTAAAACGCTACCATGGTCTTAATACAGAAGCAGATGAACCTTCTGTAAATGCCAGTTTTTCTGTGAAGAAGGTGACTTTTGGATTTGATTTTTAATACAGACTGTAGTCTGGCTGGGGATTTTCTAGGTTGCTTTGGATTTATATAAGCTTGTATCTGTTTTATCCCTAACAAGAAGTTGATAGCTGAACCACCAAGATATGTAAGAATCGGCAATGGATTTTCAGTATTACAGCAGAGCCACGAGATAAATGACTTTTATAGGTTAAGCAATTAGAAGCTTTCTAAAAGCTGCCGTTAAAACAACCTCATTCAAGGAATCCACCATCAGTGTCCATTTTTACAACAGGAACAAACACGAGCACTAAATCTGCTGTATTTAGTTAAAACTCACTCTCAAAGGGACTTGTTTTTTTTACAAAAATGTAAGTTCGCTGTTGTACCTTTTTCAATACTGTTTTATAGCTTCTCTTTTTGGGGGGAGGTAGATTTTGGCAGTGCATCACCACATTGACAAAAAGAAAAAAAACAGCTGCAATTTTCTGCTTGAATATCTCACTGACTAAGTCCATTGATCATCCCTTCTGTTTGTGCAGGAGAAGTGTTTTTCTCACTAATAACTCATACCTTCTCCTATACTTTTGTTGTTGGTCGGGCCTTTGCGTAATTCCTCAGAGAGCGCACTAGATTGAAGTTATTTTATGCTTGAGCTCCCATGGTCCCAATTTTAAAATCTTCATGTCAATTTTCACACATCACTGTCGAGTACTGAATGTTATGGAATTTTCAGCAGAGGCTAGAGAGACAATTTATACATGACCTGGGCCGATCAGAGCACTCAACATAAGGTGAAAGGTGAACGTGTAATTAATGTTGGTTTAGAGACATGATGGCAGATTCAGCCCCCCAAAAACTAACCACTGACAAATTATTCTTACGGTATTTCGACAAAAAAATCCTTCAGCTCTTGCTGTTGTTGCCACTGGAGATTTGTCTTTTTTTTTGTTTAATAGAATAGTTCTTAAAACGATTGTTGTCTTTTACATCTGTGAACCTGCAAACATGCGAGCACTTAAAGACTTCAATGACATCACCTTATAGAATTTATGATATATTGACCACTTTAACCCACTGCTCTGTGGTGTCTGAAAAGTGATCCACTTTGCTGTAAATATAATCAATCCTTATTTGAATGTTTCTACAGTCATTTCGCCCTTTGTTAGAAAACAAATGTCCACAAGACCGCTAATGCCATATTTACCGTGCTCGCTCCCATATCGTATCATGTTTTTTATATGCAAATTGAATCTTTCAGAGTTAAAATGACATTTAATAATCTGTAATATGAAAAATACACAGACTAGCACAGATTACAGGCCATACCTGTACAGTGTGAGAGGCCTATAGCTATGAGAAAATGCCATTCAGTTTAGAAAAACACCTCTCTCTCTGCCCCCTGCTGAAATACTCCTTGATATAATATGACTTTTGAGGTAACATATTGTTTATAGTTACCTCATTAATTTCGAAACCATAATCTTCTTTAACCAAGCTTTTATTTGCATGCCTCCCAGACAACATTATTGTATAAGAGGGGCCACAATTGTGTCCTGGGGAGAACTGGTCTGTTCTCAATTTGTTAGATTGGAAACATGATTCATTTTTTACAAGGCTTTTCCGGTGACGATCATCAATTGTGCAGTCAATCCCTTGATTAGGGATCAGACTACGTCGACTTAGAACACACGTATATTAGTTTGATCTCTTTCGTTCATTTGGGACCATTGCTGATATGAAGAGCAAGAGGTCATATTCTCATTTTTTGAATATTTTATCAAAAAGTAGACATGAGCAAGAAGGGGTGTAATGCTGGTAGAAAAAGCAAACTATTTGTTTGCCTTTGGCCCCTCTCTAAGGATTCTGCCTCTTCAAAAATGGGATTGTAAAAAGTAGCAAAAAATGAGGGTAAACCAGAATTTTACTTGTTAATGCCTTGTTAAAGATCAATCATGAAAAATTCATGAGGAATAATCAGAAAGGGAGTATTTCCCTTCAGGTCAGATTTGAGTTACTAAGATTTTGAAGTATCATCAGAACAGTGAATAAATTTCTGATCCATAGTGGTCATTAATTGGTATCATGTAGTATAGCATCAGAAGGAGGGGCAGGAGGTCCAGGAGCATAGAATGTATAGGAGGCCCATGACTCACAGCAAGCACTACCCCAAATAGCAGGTTTAATGCAGAAGAGTCAGCTGCCTGGGTACGGTGGCGGAAAAGTACATGAGCAGAGTTAGATGTCGGGGATGCTGTGACTGAGGTGAATGGGACAGTCGACCACTACCATTTGCTCTGGACTACCAGTGGCAGAGAATGTCACTACAGTGCTGTATTGCCACACACCCAGCTAAGTAACATTGAGCATTCCCCTAGGGCATTTATGATTGCATAGCCTTTCGTGTGCCCACTATCAATTGAATGGTGTACCTAAAAAGGAAAGGCTGTTAGTTTATAAACTTGCAAATGGTATGTGATCCATGGAAGAAAATATTGCATCTCAGTGCATGATTCATAGGGGATACACGTGGTGCTTTCATTCTGAAGCAATTTAGTGTTGCTGCTCTCTGGAAAAGAAATAAAGATGGATGATTGGCTCTCAGGAGATATAGGGCTCGATTTTCATCGGGCCGTTGAGGTGGGATTGGAGGCATGTGGGGGGTTAAAATTGCAAAAACTGGCGGGCGGGCCCAGCCCCGCCTCCAAGCAATTTTCATTAAATCTACTGGTCCCGCCTCCGTCCCGCCTCCAGGAGGCGGGATAGGCCGTTAAGGCCCTTAACAAGCACTAAATTGCCTTTATAATGCCATTTTGATAGGCCTTGGTGATTTTAACCCTTTTCCAACGTGTTCTGAAACACGACGGTGAAAGCTGGCGGGAGCACAATTGGATTGCTGACTATCAGCTGCAGCTCCACCATTAAATAGGAGATTTGATCAGCCATTATTTGCAGGTGGCAGAACTTTGTTGTCTCAGGTCTGGGGAAACTTTTAGAAGGCATAACCACAGATGTGGAAGTTTGGAGCCTGACACCCATCTCCAGTGTGACTTCCTGGGAAACCCTTCTTGCCACCTTCACTGAGCGCTTCCTCAACTGAGGCATATACCAAGTAATCCTAAGTCCTCAATGTGGAAGTGTCATTTGCAAAATGACACACACCACAAATACAGCAGTAGCCATCAGATTTTTTATTTACAGTAATCATCTGATGGCTTTTTAACATAAAACATAAAATTTCACCCAAGTGACTACCCTTGTGACTATTTGTGCAGTATTTTTCTCTTACACGTGCTTCTACGTGGTGCTTCCCCTGTGGCTTCAGCAGATGTGGAGGCCCCTTGCTCACTTTCTTGCTGCTCCTGTCTCGACACCTTTGGTGGGCGTCCTCTGGGGTTGTGAACCTGTGAGGGCTCGTCAACAGTCTGCTGCTCCTGTGGCTGTGCAGGGGTTGAGACGCCGATCTCAGATGGGTGTGGACTCTGGTGGGGCTCTGACCGAGGGCTCTGCAGTGGCATGGAAGTGTGAGCGCTTGGAGAGGAGCCCCCACTTCCTTCATGTTTGCCACCAACTTTCCTCTCATGGGTCAGGTCCCCCTCAGCGCTTGCAAGTGGCTTGAAAGCACCTTGCTGCATATCAGGGGGGCCATGGGGACCTGTATCTGCACTGGCAATCCTACTCAGAAGGACTTCCATGAAGGTCTGTTTTCTCTGTTCAATAGATGACCATCGCTCCTCCAGAGATGTCATTCTATTCAGAACACTCACCATGTTTTCTGCACTCTGGCGACTTATCACCTCCATGGAGGTTGCCATCCTTTCCATTCTGATGCGATCATGCGCCAATGACTCCACAAAGGCTCTGCTCATGTTCGCAATGGACTCCTCCATTCACTCCACACTCGCAGCGACCCTGGAGACAAAACCTGCCAGAGACTCCTGCATCTTTTCCTGGAGTTGTGGATGGAACCAGAGGCAGAGGGTCGACATGCAGCTGAGTCGAGCTGGCAGAGTCCTGCGCCCTCCAACTAGGACTCTCCACTGCTGTCCCTGTCTGCACAATCTGTTGATGTTCACTTGTGAGCTGTGATACACCAGGTGACAACATTACTCTATCTTGCGATGGTACCACCGAGATGTGAGTGTCTGCGCTGGTGCTGGGTGCGCTGAATTCTGCTGACGCTGCGCCCTCAGAGGTTGCAGCTTCCTCTGAGGAGTCTGGATGCTCAGGCTCTTCCCCCTGGCTAATGGGGACAGGTGCTTGCGATGGTCCTGTGGGGGAGTAAAGGAAAGAGTCAGAGATGTGATGCCAAGGTTACATGCACATTGCATATTGCAGATGATCATAAGTCCATCTGTTAGAGCTTCAGAATCATTATCAGCGACTCATGCAATGTCATTGAGAGAGATGGAAAACTATTCTGTCACCAGCTTGCTGTGATGCACCCATCTGTCCGTCCCCCACTTGCGCATAGTCCTCCACTCTCACGATCTCCAGGGCCGTCTCCTCCCAGGGGGTGAGCTGGGCTAATGAGGGTGGCCCTCCTCCTGTCCTTGCTCTTTCTCTCTTATTGTGAGCTCTCTTTTCCTGCAATGAGGGAGACAAGTGGAGGTTGAGTGAGAATGAAGGACTGAGTGTAGAGAATCCATAGCATAGATGCTTAGAAGGAGACAAAGATGGAGTGAGGTGGCAAGACCAAGGGCCCTCCCTGTGTGTTGTCAGTTGTTTTCATAGCATCAGAGTGATAGGGAGTGTGAGGGCTGCATAGTTGAATAGTTAGGTGAATGTGACCATAGAGAGAGAGGGAATGGGTAAGGGTGCATGGATGTCACTGTCAAGTGGGATGTGGAGGAAGAGATTGCTAAAGCTGAGTGCTGGTGAGGAGAGGCAATGGGGATTAGATTGAGGGTGATGGGAAATTCATACTCACTTTTCCAGTGCGCAGAAGGTCATGAATCTCTTCCTGCACTGAAGCCAGGTTCTGCGAGTTACTGACAAAGAGTTGACCTCCTCTTCCACCTGGATCCACACAGCCTTGGTCTGCTGGGGGGGCTTCTTCCTCCCTGAAGAAGGGAAGAGCACCTCTTTATGTGCTCTTGCTCCCTCCACTAAAGCCTGCAGGGCAACGTCATCAAAGTGGGGTGCAACCTAGGTCTCTGGCTGGCCATTCTTCCTGCAGGTGCCTCTCACTGCAAATGCCAAAAGGTTGGCAGTCTGCAGAAGAAGCAAGGCTTGTTGCAGACCTTAAATGCAGCAGCAATGATGACGTCATCGGAGGCGACTTTCCGACTGGAACAATTCATTGGCCATGGGTTCCCACACGTTGGACCTCAATTGGTCAATTAAGTTAAAATCGCATCATTCTCCCACATCGATTTAGAATCGGGTGGCTAACACGAAATGCGGATTACACGACCCCAGCCCACCCCAGTATCAAAATCCAGCCCACAGACTATGCAATGCCACCATTGCTAATGATACCTCTGCATATTTCCATACTCCAGAAAACCGCTACAAGAAGACATATGGGTGAACTAGGGTCTTCACTGAGAAGACATTTGGAGTACGAAGGAAACACTTCAGAAGTTTGATCTATTTGGGTGGGTCGAGGCCTTATGTTATGTCCTGGAGATGCTGTGTAAATTGATAGCAGCACACTGCACAATATTGTTATGAAAGATACTTCACCGGGGACTTGGAAGGTCAGTAGCTGCCAGCTATTGATAAGCAGGAGGGAACAGGCAGACAGTAGTTACCAGTGGTAGTCCAGCAACTGCAGGCAAAGAAACAGGTGTGTGAGGAGCTCAATGCCCACTTCTTCTGCTAATACCTGCATTTGGACATTATTTCTTTTTGTTGGACATATTTACAGTTGTGGAATTACTATTTACTGTGTATTTATTGCTGGGAACTACAGATGTTCTGCAAGGCTTACTTTTGGATAATGAATGGTCAGCAAACTGCAAGATACCCCACAAGCGAATAAAGTTGATTTTGTATTTCAGTGCACATTTAATGTGTTTTACTGGTGCATCTTTTCCTCGTGTGCCATTAACTCCGGAATGCTCGTTGTCAAAGGAACCGACTGCAGTAGCACTCTTGGCTGCATAACTTGTTCTTTTGTTAACCGTTACTGCTGGATGTGGCTTCAGTTAAAATTTTGGGTCTTTCTCATTTGGAGATGCATGAGCTTTCATAGTACCCATTACAAACATCACATGTCTTACAACAGACAAGTTCCTAAACATCTATAGATGAAGGGAGCGAAACTCATTATCGCCCAGGAATGGCCGCAGGCACCAGCTCAGATACTGGCACTACATGTTCTTTAGAGGCTTGTATAGTGGCGGGATCTGCACAGGGTGAGGCACTGGGGATGAGCGGGCTGTAGCAAGGCCAGGGGAAAAGGGTAGCTCAGAAGTCAGCTCCCCAGAGGGCGAGTTCGCGTGCGAGTTCTACTGCACAGGACTCAGATGAGGACCTTGATGGAGAGTGTCATGAATCTTATCATGACTCATGAAGTAACACTTGGTGGCCAGCTGGTGGCGCCGTCCAAGGAGTATAAATACTCGGGCATGGGCCCAGCTTGCTCAGGACGTTTCTGTAACCAGGAACTAGTGATGTAACTAGAATCTCATGGTTGTGAAACAGTTGATTAAAGCCTTGTTTTATACTCAAACCAAGTGCTCAGTAGTCTTTTTACATCAGAGAGGCCTTTAGAAGAAGGGTGATGGGCATGTACACGGAGATGACAGGTGCAAAGTCAAGAGTGCCCGAGAGCCTCTCGGCAATGGTAAGGAGCTTGGAGGAGTCTGCCTTTAAAGTTGCATAGCATGGAGTCCATCATTTGCAGTCTGCAAAGGATGGTGGACTCCCAGACAGACCTTGGCGACAGAGACCTCATGCCGCGTGTAATGGGCGATGTCGCAGCTTCCATTGCAGCACAGGCGGAAGTCACGCAACGTCTTAGTGCTGTAATGCAGTCTATGCTTGGTGCCGTCGATTCTCAGACTGCTGTCATGCAGTCTCAGCTTGATACCACGCAAGCTCTGACTGCTGCCATCGTGGCTGGGTCGACCATCGTCCACTGGGGCTTTCACCGTGTTGCAGCAGGCCAGCAATCTGTGCTCCAGCAGATTGGTAGTGATGCTGAGGTGCTGCCCCGGGGGAGTGGCAGTGGGTCAGTGCTGCTGTCCTCTCTCAGGATGACAGCTTTCCTGCTCCCACCACTGCTACTCCGCCATTGCCCTTGTCGCTGCCTTACATCCAGCCAGCCCAGACTGCTGTCGCCCATGCTGAGGTGGTGCAGTCGGGCCTTCCAGGCGCAGAACTGGTCGAGGGCATCTTGCAAGGCCATCTGACGTCTCCTGCACGGACACTCAGCAGCCTTCCACCAGCCGTGCTACAGCCACTGGGCTAACACTTTGTAGGCACACTAGAGTAGGCAAAGGCACAGTAATGACAGGCACTAAGGGATTGCACAAGGGTGAATAGCTAATATTGATGTTGTAAGTATGTGTTCACTGATTATTGATAAATTTATTAATTGGCTTTGGATGATTTTGTGGTGTCTCTCATTTCAGCTTTGCGCTGTGATATGGCCTGCGACAGGGATGGAATGATGGGGATGTGGAGAGCAACGGGGATCTGGGGTTTAATTTATTAGAACCGCAGTCTGATGAGGTTGTCACGGACCGCCCTTCCAGAAGGCCGATTGAGTGGCTGCCTCCTTCCTCGCTCCTCTTCCTCCTCATCCTCCTCCTCCTCATCTTCCTCTTCCTTAAGTTTTCCCGCAATCCCTGGTGGCAAGGGCTGGGCCCTCATGATGGCCAAGTTGTGGAGCATGCAGCGGACCACAACGAAATGGGACACCCATTCAGCCGAGTACTGGAGGGCTCCTCCCGAGCAGTCAAGGCAGTGGAACTGTTGCTTGATCATCCCGATAGTCTGCTCAATGATGTTCCTGGTGGCAGCATGGCTCTCATTATATGAGTGCTGGGCAGGAGTGTTGGGTTGCGGAGGGTGTCATCAGCCAGGTGGAGAGCGGATAGCCCTTGTCTCCAGCCAGCCAGCTGCGAGCTTGATGTGGCGGCTGGAAGAGTGCTGGCACACCGGTCTAGCGCAGGATGAAGGCATCGTGGCTGCCGCCAGGATAGCGGGCATTCACATTGAGGATTCGCTGTCTGTGGTCGCTCACCAACTGCACATTAAATGAATGGTAGCCTTTGCGGTTATGGAAAACCTCAGGATTATTATGTGGTGCCCGCAAAGCCATGTGGGTGCAGTCAATGTCGCCCTGCTCCATGGGGAATCCCGCTATCCTGGCAAAGCCACATGCACGTTCATCCTGCTTCTCTCTGGTGATGGGGAAGGAAATGTAGTCCCGTCTCCTACTGTAGAGAGCCTCTGTGACCTCCTGGATGCAGCGACGGACGGCGAACTGCTCAATGTTTGCTATGTCTCCTGTTGCAGTCTGGAAGGAACTGCTGGCGAAGAAATTGAGGGCGACAGTGACCTTGACTGCCATTGAGACTCGGGGTCTGGTTGCAGGAGGTGGTAGACTTCGGTGACCACCTCCTTGTTGAAGTGGAGCCTTCTAATACACTGCTCCTCGCTTAATTGGAGGTAGGAGAAGTGCACTCGGAATACCCTTGGAGGGTAAGGCCTCCTGTTGAGAGCCCTGATGGCCCTCCTCCTCCCTCTGGCCACATCTTGCAATAATTCTTGCTGTCTCCACTCCCTCCATCATAGATCCTGGAGGGCAAGATCGACTGCCAGTACAGCCCCCATGAATGTAACGATGTGCAGCACTTTGAAATTTTGTCAGAATAAATGTAACAAATTTGTAGTAGCCACAACACTCCTGATACTAATGAACCTTTAAATGACTGAATTAAACTCTTGCACAATGTCAAACTGACAAGGAAGCAGTGAAACAACACTAACCTGACAGCTGCGACTGATCCCTTTAAATATCGCCCCTGGAGCCGCCATCCACTTGCTTCACGCCTCCTCTTCCTGTCGTTGTTGGGGCGAGGTGCTAAGGTGGGGGGGGCGACAATCAATTTGGCAGATTGGGCACTGAGTGAGCATTGTACACTCACTGACATCACAATCTGCCTGGCACTAAAGCCCCAGGCACTAACTGTTACCGGTGATGCTAAGCGGCGCTGGATTTACCTCGCCCCGGCACTACTTCATTAACACCCCATTAGCATCACCGCCAGGTGCTAACAGGAGGCGCTAACCAACCGAATTTCTCCCCTGAACTTTCTAATCATTTAACAGCTACTTACTCGCATTGTACAGTTCTTCCTGTCACCACTTAGGTGGAAAGTAGGGCATTCATTAATTATTCTCCGAAACGTCAGATCAGAGGCACTACAAGTGCATCTTGGGTCACACCAGAAACCATGTAACATTAGGGTTGGATTTTCATTCAGGAGTCGGATAGGAGGCGGGACTACAACTTTTAGGGTTGTAGTCCCGCCTCCATCGAGATGTGGCCAATTCACGTGATTTTAACTTGATTGACCTTTTTGAGCCCGCCCAGCAGGCTCAGCAGGCCAATTAAGGGCCACCCGGCAACAGGTGATGTCACAGACTGAAATTTCATCTGTCAAGAGGTTTTGACAGATGAAATATCAGTGTTTCACAGCTGTTTGAAGCTGTCAAACACTGACAGTCTTACTTCTAACCTGAGTCCTTCTCCACAGACTCAGTTAGAAATCTCTCTTGCACAGAAAGCTGCAGGCTGTCACTTTTGACAGTTCGCAGCCATTCTGTTTTCTGTGCCGGTGAGATGAGGGACTCACGAGACCTAAAGGAAGGAAGGCTGAAAAGGTAAGAAAAGGTAATTTAAACTTCTTTAAACACTTTAGACACACCAAACACACTCACCTTTGCACTCATGCACACATCACTCACCTGAACACCGACATCTCGACCCCTTCAAGTCCTTCAACCCGACGGCCCACCTCGCAAACTTGCCGTGGTTTGGAGCAGTCGGGAATCCCACACTTTAGCATTAAAAATAGGGATTAGGCTAAAAACTGCCTGTTAACTACCTGTTAACAGGCAGTTAATTGGCACTTATCCCTTTCCGCCTCGGGTAGGCGTGTCCTAGTGCGGGGCGGGTACCCGCCTCCTTTGAAACTGGCATGGAGGCGGGTTGGGTGCGGGATGGGGTCGGGACCCCTGATTTCGGGATTTTAACCCCTCACGCCTCCAATCCTGACTCCACGGCCCAATGAAAATCCTGCCCTGTGAGTGCATTTAGCCAACAATGATGAGTGGCCATAGGCTCTGTCTTAATTTGAATCCTACAGGTCGGGTATCAGGCAAAAAGGCAAAATTTTATAACTTTCTCGTAGACAAATTGCAGTCTCTCTGATAACTTTTTTTTTGCAGTTTGGCAATGTAGCCATTTCATAGGTAGACTTTTACCCGGCAGCAAGTTTACAAAGGGCCTTCTGGACTTTAGCCTGTGGGACTCTTGTTCTTATAAAGCTTTTGTATTTCGTGATGATGTTGCATCAAGTTGGAGCATTCGAAATTTAGAAGTGTAATTTCATATCTCCTCACTGCTTCGGAGGGAATCCCTAATCCGAAAACTGGTATGGATTAAATGAATATAACATAGAGATATGATTTAATTTTACATCAGTCATTACTTGTGTGATGCCTCCTGCTCTATAAAGGATAGTATTCTGCAGGTGCTATGATGTGGAGAATAGGGGTGTTGGCATCCCAGGTAGTGCCAGCTAGCTTCTTAATAAGAGAAAGACAATATTTGGAATGGTGACAGTAGTTCAGTCTATGGTCGAGCTTCACTGCAAGATATGCTGTTGCCATCACATGATGAATTTGAGTGGCAGAGAATGATACACAGGGAAGTTGACCCTCCTATTATCAAAGCGGAAAGCAGTCATCCATGTTCTTTGAAGGATTAGGTCTATTTGGAAGAACTATATATACCTGAGAGTATATACTGCCTCCAAAAATGCATTATTTATTGCTTTCTAGTGAATTTTTGTGCTCATTAAGGTAAGGGACAGAATCGAGCAGTTTTTCCACTCTTGTCAGCCATTGTCAGTACTGAGGACCTTCAGGTCAGATAATGCACAGATAAAATCCAGCGTAAATCCCCCTTTACATTGTCCAACAATATGTCTTAATTTTTTTTTTTTTTTAATGGGATATGGGCAGCGCTGGCAAGGCCAGCATTTATTGCCCATCCCTAATTGCCCTGGAGAAGGTGGTGGGGAGCCGCCTTCTTAAACTGCTGCAGTCCGTGTGGTGAAGGTACTCCCACAGTACTGTTAAGGAGGGAGTTCCAGGATTTTAACCCAGCGCTGATGAAGGAACAGCGATATACTTCTAAGTCAGGATGGTGTGTGACTTGGAGGGGAACTTGGAGGTGGTGGTGTTCCCATGAGTTTGCTGCCCTTGTCCTTCTAGGTGGAAGAGGTCGCGGGTTTGTGAGGTGCTGCTGAAGAAGCCTTGGCCTCTGGAAAAAAACTCTCTATAATACCAGTATGAATAATCCCACTTTCCACATTAACAACTCTTTGGTCTGAGTGACATTGCCAATTAATTGCTGACATGTCCTGAACGATAGCTAGATTTACACTGTGGACCTGCACCCATTAGGGATTGGGTTGAGGTTGTCCAAAATCTAACTACTAATAGGAGAGAGTTCAGAGCAGCAGTCTGGGCTGAATTCAAGCTTGGATCCTATGGTTGTGTACAATAACCTGTTGCACCATCCAGTTCCCCCGCTCCCCCCCAAATTTTATAATATTTATTACACTAATATTTTTCTTCCCATCTCCAATTTTTTTTCTCATCAATTTGTTTTCCTCTCCTCCTCCTGAAGGTGTTGATTCCTTATTGGGGTATGGTTCAAGTAATTTGTTCAAATGACCGTCATTCATGAATGAACCCTGACAATGAGTGTCAGTTATGTCAGCTGTGACTCAGTGGTAGCACTCTCGCCTCTTGAGTCAGAAGGTTGAGGTTCAAGTCTCACTCCACAGACCTGAGCACATAATCTAGGCTGACACCTCAATGCAGTACTGATGGAGTGCTGCACTGTCGGAGGTGCTGTCTTTCAGATGAGACGTTAAACTGAGATCCGATCTGCCATCTCAGGTGGTGCAAAAGATTCCACTATTTGTGGAAGATCAGGGGAATTCTCCTAGTGTCCTGGCCAATATCTCTATCAACACCTAAAATACAGATGATATGGTCATTTATTTCACTGCTGTTTGTGGGAGCTTGCTGTGCACAGACTGGCTGCTGCATTTCCTACATTAAAGAAGTGACTACACTTCAAAAGTACTTCATTGATTTTAAAGCACTTTGGGACATCCTGCGGTGCTGAGGTTAATTGCAGCTCTCCGACTGGCTCGCCAGTTGTGATCACATAATACAGCACTGACCAGTCCGGACCATGTACAGCAGGCACCTCAAAGCACTAGCGAGGTACCACCAACACTGCCTCCGCAAGATCCTGCAAATCCATTGGCAGGATAGGCACACCAGCATCAGTGTTCTCGCTCAGGCCAACATCCCCAGCATCGAAGCTTTGACCACGCTTGATCAGCTCCGATGGATGGGTCACATTGTCCGCATGCCCGATACGAGACTCCCAAAACAAGCGTTCTAATCAGAGCTCCGACACGGCAAGAGAGCCCCAGGTGGGCAGAGGAAACGGTTCAAGGACACTCTCAAAGCCTCCTTGAAAAAGTGCAACATCCCCACCGACACCTGGGAATCCCTGGCCCAAGACCGCACAAAGTGGAGGAGAAGCATCCGGGAAGGCGCCAAACACCTCGAGTCTCTTTGCCGGGAGCAAGCGGAAGCCAAGCGCAAACAACGGAAGGAGCGCATGTCAACCCAAACACCCCACCCACCCGCCCCGTCAACCACCGTCTGCCCCACCTGTGACAGAGACTGTAGGTCCCACATTGGACTCGTCAGTCACCTGAGAACTCATTTTTTAATGTGGAAGCAAGTCATCCTCGGTTCCGAGGGACTGCCTAAGAAGAAGAAGACCAGACTCAAATCTAGGACTTGCCTGATCAGTATGGTCCAGTGAAGAAATTAAGGTTGTGCAATAATGAAAAGATGAAAGATTTTAGAGTTTAGAAAATGTGTAGAAAATATTACATTCAGCAAACAGAATATTTGACAAGGCAACAATAAAGCCAAATAATTCACTCTGGTGAATAACAATATCTTACTATTGGGGAAATATGTAAATCCCTGTTGATTAACTTTCATATCCTATAGAGAATATTAGAAAGCTAGAAGTTATTGTAATGCAGTGATCTCATTAAGGGTCGGATGACATTATAAACTGAGTAAAAAGCCTATGCATTCTGTACCTGTCATCTGAACCGCGAGATGAGATTACAGCCTTGGAATGACACCCATTTTGTTGCTGTCTGTCACTTTCCTGGTGGACACAGAGAGCTGGTAATCTCCAAGCTTTAATGTGTGAGGGTGCCCACGCTCAAAGTTCAACAATTTTTCGGCAATCACTTCAAGTATTTTGAGTGCTAGCCTAACGTTCATCATCAGGAAATAAAAGTTAGTTCACGTTATAGAAACCGGATTTGCAATGTGTTACAGGGCAGCAACATGTGTCCTGTAGATATTTCTTACCATATTCCAATTTTGGCTTTTGTTTTGCCAGCGTAGGTTTTATGGTGGGCAGTAACACATGGAAGGATCCTGTGACTGAATCATGTGATCTGAGAAGCAATGATATTTTATCATGTGACTTGGCAAGTGGGGCTATCAGAGTGTACTTTACTGACAGATGTAGGGCCACATCATAGCCCCAACCCTTACCAGATATTGCATTAGATTCTGTCTCGATTATATGATATTGTGTTAGATTGCATTATGCGATATCATGATATATTTTATATACTGTATTTAGAACAATCCTTACAGGGTACTCTGCCACTTATGCCAATTGTACCATGTGTCTAATGTAAATAATAAAGTGGTGCAGGATTATGTTATTTATGCCAGGGGCGTTTTTGAAATCTGCCACCCGATGTTTCTAACTTCATCAGTCTAACTGAAATCTTGCAACATTACTTGATAAATGGTCCAAGAAATCCTGGCAGAGGATGGTTGAAAAGGTACAAAAAGGTCTGATTATTTTCCCATTAATCATCCTGCATTTGCATACTGGTCAGGAGCATTTCTTCAGAGAAAAAGAAATTGCACCGACCGAGCCAATACACATTAGCCCCACCTCATGTGTTCAGAAGTGCTGATACCATGATGCCATGCTCTACATGTAATGAAGGAGCTGTTCTTAAATTACTTCAGTTAAACTAAGCCTTGAATAGAGATTGTCTGGGTAAACCTTATACTGCCGGGCCGTGTAAGACTTTGCACAGTCATTGTAATGGCTTGAAAAGAATTTTGTTTAAACTGTAGTTTTAAACCAAAAATAACAGCTCCCTGATTATCCTGTTAACATTATGACACAAAATGCACTGGTTGCTAAAAATAATTATTGTACCCAAGATGCCAGGTAATGGCAAATTGGGTTCAGATGTTACATCGCTGTTTCAGTTGTGAAATTATTGTTAGGTTTAGAACCAGTCGATTGTCAGTCTTCCAAGTAATCTGATTTGGCCGTTTGACAGGTGGGGTAAGTCCATTGCATTAGACAGGTCTGCCTGGCTGGAGCACCTTTCAGACACTTCACTTCACCTGCCGACATGTTCTTTCATCAAATACTGCAATAAACTGCAGCTAATTGGAAGGTGATGACAGCACAAGCAGGCATTCAATTCACACCAACTTTTCTGTCTTGTAGTTTGCTGCAGGTACAATGATCACTGACCCTGCAGGAGAAAAGGCTACCAGTGAGCGAGACTTGCTTTAAAAAAAACCCACACGAAACTTTATCACCTGTGCCGGTTTTGAAAAGAGAAGCAGTAGGCAAGGTCGTACAAAGAGTCATTTACAAACACAGAGTTGCAATGTAAATTCTATAGTTTGTATTTGTACAGAAACATTTAGTATGGTGGTATATAGTCAGAGCAAATGGCCCCTATTCGGAACGCAAGACCATATTAGGTTACAGGCAGTTGATAGCTGCCAGGACTTAATACTTAGTGTAGTTTTCACCTGTTGTTATACATACAGATAATTTTAGCAAGTAATTCCAATAGAAATGTTAGACGTGGCCGGACTGAAAGGGAAGCTTTCTTGCTGTTGTGCTTAACTGCTGTTCGATCCATTTTGCAGACTGGGGCTTAGTTACAGCAGAGTCCTAAATTCATAGGTCTGAACAAGCTTACACAAAGCAGTTTATTGTGTTAGTGCATCTATGTTAGGGCTGGAACAAAGGCCAGAAGCTTACCTTCCACTCTTAGAAAGGTTTTGCATAATGTCATCTGTGGTGTTGATCCAGATTACATGTGTTAGATGACGTAGCATGAATTTTCATAAGGGTCTTTAATAGTGTGAATGGCAGATATGTTTACCTTTAGCTTCTGATACTATTTATTATTTTAAGGGAGGCGATACATTTAGAATTTAAAAAAATATTTACTGTAAGAAAAATTGCAGTTGATTTATTAGAAACAAATTTCATTTTTTATTTAGTCTGATTCCTCTACTTGCTTCTTTTTGGCTCAAGCTTTTTAGATCTGTGAGATTTCTCTCATGCAGGAATGTTGCCATTTTAATTTAGTGATATTGGTAAGGTGTCTGATGAATTTAATAAGTTCCTTCCTTACAATGTGCAGTGCCTGTAAATGTTCCAATCTTGCAATATGTTTGACAGCCCCATTATCTGATGACACACATTTTATGCTCGGAATTTGGGATTTTAGAGCGGGATTAAAGTGTTAATAAATTTTGGCGCTGAAATGATGGTGTGGACATCAGAGTACGAACAGTTATCAGAGGAAGGAAGATCAGACTTAAACGTTCCATGAGCCATTCACCTGCTTATTAAAAAAATGATTAACATTACCACAGACATAAAAGGAGAAATTTCAGATGGACTGATTTCAGATGTGCTATCACTCACAGTATAATTTCAGGACCCTTTAATGAGCTGATTTTAGGGTAGAATATAGCAGCAGAATAATCACAAATTTCCTGGATTGTGGTATTCTTAAACTAGTTTTTGAACGCAGCTTCCTGTGCGAGTTACAGTTGTATGTTTGGCATTTTCTGAGGACAGCATGGTTCAATGCTTTGTTTAGCGATCATGAATAATATTTCTACTTTATTTGATCTTTACATATGGCATATCTAATATAATTAAATAAAATATTTCATGCATGCAGAATAATTATAATTTATATTGAATAATATTTGTTTTCACTTTTGTTCCCTTATCTCCCCTCCTTTTCTAAAGACCTTGGCCTAGAAATTCAGTATAGCCACGTTTGGGGCGCTACAGCATGGCGTTCGCTAACTTTTGCGCCCAGCGCAACTTAGCGCCACCTTCGCTGATATTCAGTTGCATCGCCCCAAGAGGTTGCTGCTGCGCTAAAGCAGGCGATGCACGACTATCATTAGGCGCTAAGCCGGCGATCCGGGGCGCAAACACCGAAGGCGGGCGCAGCGCAGGTGCGGCGAGTTGCTCATTGAGGGCAGACAGTCAGGCGCCGGTCAGCACTTAAAGGGGGAGGGTGGAATTGCTTGGCTGCCACGCCCTGCACACTGCAGTCCTAAGGCAAGGCCTGAACACTGCTTCTGGAATAGCTCCACGCCCAGGAGAATGGAGAAGGCCAGGGAGAGAGCGCAGCGCTTCGGCGAGGGTGACCTGAGGCTGCTGGTTGGTGCAGTGGACCGCAGGCACCATATCCTCTTCCCTGAGGGTGGCAGGAGGCCGCTGCCCGCCGAATATCGGAAAGCATGGCGGGATGTGGCAAACCGGGTCACGTCGAACAGCGTGGTTGGCAGGACACCAACCCAGTGCCGGAAAAAATTCAACGACCTCACTCAGGTTGTCAGGGTGAGTACCCTTTCCAGTATCCTCCTCATCCCTGCATGTGCACCTCACTTTATGGCCAAACAGGTCTGAAAGCCCTAATGGCCAGCCCTCATCCAGCACTTGCGCAATCAGGACTTTAGACACTGTCAGGGCTATTCGACCATGGGAGGCAGTGCGGGCAAGATCAGGGCTTGACACTGTCAGGGCTATTCGACCATGGGAGGCAGTGTGGGCAAGATCAGGGCTTGACACTGTCAGGGCTATTCGACCATGAGAGGCAGTGCGGGCAAGATCAGGGCTTGACACTGTCAGGGCTAATCGAACATGGGAGGCAGTGCAGGCAAGATCAGGGCTTGACACTGTACTTAGAGGCGGTCCTTTCTCTTGCAGGCCAAGCTGGCACATAACAGAAGACAGCAGCGACAGACCGGGGGAGGCCGTCCTGACCTGAAACAGCTGAGCGACCTCGAGAAGCGAGTGGAGCGGATCATGGCAGGCCGGCTGAGTGGCCCCGTCACCACTGGAGATGCTGACCCTGTTCTGGGCACCAATGGTAAGGTCATCACCTTTTTGACCTCTCCCTTCCCACTTGCGCCTCACACCAGCATCCTTTGCCACTATCGAACCAATGCAGTGCACAGCAGCACTCATGCCTCCCTCGCTGCCGCCCTGTCCTCACTCTAAAGCAACTCTTGTGCCTCCCTGCTTTCAGATGGTGACTCGCCAGGTGAGGAGGCGGCCCCTCAAGCTGGCACTGTGTCCGAGTCAGACATAGAGGAGGAGGAAGAGGAAGCCAGCCCATCAGGGACACCCTCAGCCAAGGCAGCCCATGGCCATGATGGTGACATGTCTTCCCTGGAGGGGAGCAGGGGGGAAGGGTCGGAGGATAGTGAAGCTCAGGGGACCAGCGGGCTGCAGCAACGCGGGAGGGGTGGGGAAGCTCGGCGGCCTTCTCCCCGGAGGGTGAGTGCAGCCTCCAGTCCTGCTACGGTGAGCGCAGAGGAGGTGCGGCTCCTAGCGGAAATGGGCGCCCAGGCTGAGCGCAGGCACACTGAGCTCATGGCTGCAGTGGCAAGGATGCCTGACTCCATAGAGTCACTGGCAAGGAGTGTGCAGGAATTCAGGGCAGCACAGGCCAGGAGTCTGCAACAATTCAGTGCAGCACAGGCCAGGAGTCTGCAGGACATCGCGGCAGCACAGGCTAGGAGTCAGCAGGACTTCGCTGCTTCACAGGCGGCTTCTAGCCAAGTGTTCAGTCATGCCGTGCATTCACTGGCTGCTGTCATGCAGACACAGACCAGGGCCACACGGGCACTAACTGCTGCCACACTCGCTGGATTGGCCAGGCATCGCCGGGGCACTCGCTGTGCCGCAGCAGCCCAGCAGGCTGTGCCGCAGCAGCCCAGCAGTCTGTGCCTCAGCAGATTGCTGCGCATGCTGCAGTGCTGGCCCGTGCGCGTGCCAATGTATCAGCCGACCAGGGAGTACCTGTGATCTGTCAGGTTGGCAGCATTCCTGCAGCCAACACTGCCACTCCTCCATTGCCGCTGCCACCAGCTGTTGGACAGACTGCTGCCGCCCAAGCAGAGTTGGAGCAGTCAGCAGCCGGCCCCTCCAGGCCCAGAGCTGGTCCAGGCCGACCCCCAAGGGCATCTGCCGTCTCACCATCTGACCCTCAGCAGCCTTCCCCCAGCCTTGCTGCAGCCACTGGGGTCCCATTGAGGAGGAGCTGCAGGGCGGGTAGGGGCCAGTCACGGAAGCAAAACAGATCACCCTCGCAGGGGAAAAAGTAGAAGGTGGGCCAAATGTTTTGTTTTACTTATAAAAGCCGAGACTGGTATATTTGTTTCATATTTAAAGGCTGAGACTGGTGTATTTGTTTTACTTGTAAAGGCCGAGACTGGTGTATTTGTTTCATATTTAAAGGCCAAGACTGGTGTATTTGTTTTACTTGTAAAGGCCGAGACTGGTGTTTTTGGGGGGGGGGGGGGGTTCTCTCCATTAGTTTGTCATGTGGGAAGGGCACAGAGGTATCATAGTAAAACATTTTCTTAAATCGCACTGTCCATGCTTTCTTTTGGAAGTCCTGGTTGCCCTGCTCGGCTGAGGGCTTGTGGAGCGGCTACATTCATCTTCTGCCATTGGCACAAGCCATTCCCTGAGAGGGGGCCTAGAACCGACTTGCAATAAGCCGCCGACGGGCGGCCCTTGCACTTTCTGCCTCCCTCCTGTGCTGGTCCTCCTCCTCCTCCTCCCCCTCCTCTGGTGGTCCTCCAATGTCTGCTGGCAGTGGCTGAGTCCTGCGGATAGCCAGGTTGTGCAGCATGCAGCACACGACAATGAAATGGGAGACTCGCTCAGGCGAGTACTGTAGGGCTCCTCCGGAACGATCCAGACAGCGGAACCGTTGCTTCAGCACACCGATTGTTTGCTTAATGATGTTCCTGGTTGCTTGATGGCTGTCATTGTATCCCTCTTCAGCAGGGGTGCTGGGCGCACGGAGCGGGGTCATCAGCCAGGTGCACAAAGGATAGCCTTTGTCCCCGAGAAGCCATCCTCGTGGGTGAGGCTGGGCCTCGGACATGTCTGCCACAGAAGTCTGGCGCAGGATGAAGGCATCGTGGCTGCTGCCTGGAAAGTGGGCATTGACAGCTAGGATGAGCTGCCTGTGGTCACACACCAACTGCACGTTGAGCGAATGGTAGCCCTTCCAGTTACGGTAATCCTTGGCATTCTCTAGAGGTGCCCGCAAAGCCACATGCGTGCAGTCAATGGTGCCCTGCACCATGGGGAAGCCCGCTAATGCTGCAAAGCCCATTGCACACTGTTGCTGCTTGTCAACGGTCATGGGGAAGGAGATGAACTGACGTCTCCTTCTGAAAAGGGCATTGGTCACCTGGCGGATACAGCAATGTACCGCAAACTGGGAGATGTTGGAAATGTCCCCAGTAGCGGATTGGAAGGAGCCGGTGGCATAGAAGTTGAGAGCCACTGTCACCTTCACTGCCACCGACAGAGACGTCCTGCTCCTCAGCTGTGGCTGCAGATCTCCGCAAAGCAGGTGGCAGATCTCAGTGACCACTGCCCTTCTGAATCGCAGCCTCCGAACACACTGCTCCTCAGACATGTTCTGCTATGAGAACTGCTGGCGGTATACCCTGGGTGGGTAAGGCCTCCTTTGCCGACGCCTGTTGCCCCTTCTCCGTTTGGCCATGACTGGCACTCTCTCACGGCGTCTCTGAGCCCTTTGAATGCAATGGAGAAGCCCAACGTTTCCACCCATTGCAGCCCCCATTATATGTTTCCAATCAGTGCTATGACTCTGAAGTTAAAGACAAGTGGAAAGCTGTGGCCTGAAGCCACAAGTACCTGTGCGAGTGTTGAGCCAAACCAGAAAGCTCTCTACCTTTGTCTCTCTCCAAAGATCCGTCTCTCACAAAGAAGGAGTGGTGCAAAATGGCTGCCATTTATACTGCAGGAGGAGTGCCCTTTAATTAGCACCCCCCGTGCCCCGCAGCGACTGGGAACCGTTCCCCTCTACCAGTCGCTAGGGGCGCCAGGCGCACAATAGGCCGGCGCCACTGAATTTCCGGTTTGGGGCGCACAAAGGGCGTTGCACCATGAAATGACGTCAGGATCTGCGCGCGCAGCTGAGCGCGCACAAAGGTTTTGCGCCGCCGCTAAATCTTGAGTGAAGTTCGCGAGAGGCGCAGATCGCGCTGCGCCCGGGCGCTAGCCGCTTAGCACCCCACTTCTCCTCCTAAGGCGCTAGCGGCTGGCGCAAACAACTGAATTTCTAGGCCCTTATGTTGGGGTGTTGTTTTCAGGAGTCGCTGCAGCCTTCTAATGCTTCACCCAAGTGCTCATCTTTACCAACAGGACACAAGCCATTGGGATTCTGCTCGAAAATACGTGCTTTAGATCTTTCTCAGCAGTTAGCCTAGACAGTGAATGTTGGCAGACTGTGTGACCTTTGGGGGGCAGGGAGGAGAGGGGGGAGGGAGGAGGGGGTGCAGCAACACAGCCAAGCCCAGTCCTGTCCTCATCTGACATCTAATTTAATGACCCTGTAGCTGTCCTTAGTGAAGTCAGCTAACTCAACACAGAACAGTAACCAACCTATTGCCTTTCTGGTCTGTGCTGTTGGATAGCACACCAGGCAGTGTACTAACACACTGAGCCATTGGGGTACGGGCCTGACACATTTTTAGTTCAAATTTTAAGAGACTTTGGCCTAGAAATTGAGTTTTGGCGCAGCCAGGGCTTTAGCGCCAGAGGTTAGTGCCGGAGCTAAGTCGTGCTGGTCGGGCCCAAAATTCACCAATTCTGCGCCCAAACGGCTGCCGGCGCTGCTGAGAGCTGTTTGCGCCTGAAAACTGGCGCTACGCGCTGAATATCGGCGCTATTCCGGCGCTGCGGCGCCCGCTGCGGTGCGGCAGGTTCGGGAAGTGCAGGCCTCCTCCTTCCCTTAAGGAGGAGCTGCCTGCACCCGGCCGCGGCCCGCGAAAATCTTTTTAAAAATGAGCCCGGCACCTCGGACAAGTGCCGGGCTTGCTTCTGTTCCGGGGGGGGGTGGGGGGGGGAAGTCCGGGGAGGGAGCTGCGGCCAGCCGCCGCGGTGCCTTTAATGCGCCGGCGCAAAGTCATGTAAGACTCTGTTGCCAGAGTCTTAGTTGCGGCTGCCACGGGCGAGGCGGCCGCAACTGAATTTCGGCGCTGGGGCCCGTCGGCATGGCAACCGGGACGCTGCGCACACCGATGACGTCATCGGTGCCGGCGCAGCGCTACCGGTCTACCGCGGCGGAAGGGCCCCAGGCAATTTCGGCGCCGGCGCCAATTGCAGCGCTAGGCCCTCTAGCGCCGCAAAATCGGCGCTAAGGGCACTGAATTTCTAGGCCTTTGGGGGAGAAATTGAGTATAGCCCCGTTTGGGGCGCCAGCCTCACCAGGGCGCTAAAAGTAGCGCCCCGGAAACATTCGTGCCCTCGCACCGGAAATTGAGTGGTTGCGCCCCATAGGGAAGCGCGGCGCTACTGGAGGCATCCCGCATCCCTCTTGGGGCGCTGCGAGTGAATATCGTGGCACAACGTGCTGCAGCGCCACACGCTGCGGCACGTCACGCTGCAGTATTGCAGGCCTTCCTCCCCTTCTTAAAGGGGAGGGGCCTTGTGCAGCGCGATCTGGGGCCCAGCTTGGCCCCCGAGGATCGGGAGTGCAGGTAAAAGAGCCCGGCACCGAGGGGAAGTGCCGGGCTCTTGGAGCGCAGCCGGCACTCCGCGTGGCGGGGGGGGTGGTTCAGGAGGCCGGGGACGGGAGTGCAGGCAGGTGCTGGCAGGCGGCCAACAACAAAAATGACCGCCCCGCACCTCGCCTTTAATTTGCGCCTCCCCGGCCGCAGGTACGCCACCCTGACCCTGTTGGACATAGCGTCCGGCGGTAAATCAGGGGGCGCTGCCGAATATCGCGGCCGGGGCATCAGCGGGGCACTGCGCGCACCGATGACGTCATCGGCAGCGGCGCAGCGCTAACGGTTAGCGCCACCACTAATGTCCTGCGGAATTTAGCGGGAGGCGTGGGCAGTGCCGCGCCCGGGCGCGAGTTGGCTTGTGACCCACTTAGCGCCCTCTTAAGGCGCTAACGGGTGGCGCAACCAACTGAATTTCTCCCCCTTTCTCTTCTCTTTTGAGAGTGAATGGGAGAAGACTTGTAATTTATGACCTGGGAACAAGATTGTATTCTCAGAAATTATAGGGGTCATTTTCCACTTCTGTGCTCCCAGTGCAAAGCATCATGTGCCGGGAGTGAATATTGGAATACTTGACGTAAACTCAATGTGGATTGCTTAACAGGCATGCTATTCTGTGTGTCCAATATTCCAAAGTATGCTCTCAGAGCGCAAAAACAGAAAATTGACCCATAATTGCTTCAAAGTTGCATATTTATACAATGTTGGTGGTGGGTCATTAAATTATGGAGCAAATTAGGCCATTTTTTAAATTAAAAAGGTAATTTCAGGCCCTGGACCATTCCTCGGCTGAGAGGGAAGACCTACTCTCAGACCTTTGCCAATTGAGATCTCAGGCTGGTTTGCTCTGAAAGAATGCCACCATCACCATGGAGAAAGAATGCTGAAAACTAGTGGGAGTCTAATCACAGGGGCCAAAGCCAGTGAGTGGATGATGAGGTAGAGGTTGCCTCTGTTTCCAGGCAATGCACTGCAGGACAAACCTGGGTTAAATTGTGGGGACAGTTCCAAACTCAGACACTTCCTTTTCCACTGTAACCAAGAGACAGGCCAGAGTTTTATTGTTTCAGCTATTCACAGTCCGTAGCCCTTGCCAAGGACAATGCGGAGAAAAAAATGGGTTGCAATAATTGTGGCCTCTTGCTTAGCTTTTGTAGTCCAACAGTTAGTGCAACTGCTGTGGCTAGTTGTGTATGCAGAGCAGAACTTGCTGAGAAAGATCTAAAGCACGTATTTTCGAGCAGAATCCCAATGGCTTGTGTCCTGTTGTACTGAATGCTGACCTAGTTCTGTATCTCAACAAACTGCCTTTGTTTCATTCAACTGAGTCCAGCACGCCATCTGAACCTGGCAACAGAAGGTGGGAGTCCAGACACGCACTAAGTGGCTGCAAGAGTTCTCACTACATATCTATAGATAATTTACTTAATGCTACAAGATTTTACTGTAATAAATACTTTCATATCGTACAGGGAGTTTGGAAGAAGCAGCACATATTAAAAAAAAAGGGTTGAACTGTCATATTTACCAATGCACCCACTGGAGAGAATAGAAAATTGAGCATTCTTTACTCTACAGTGTTCTCTCCTGAAAAAATTGGCGTGGAAAATTGGTCCATTTTTTAAGGCACTAAACGGCCTCCTAAGCATCCAATATGCTGGGCAGGAAGTGCGTGCTCATTACGAGCCTGGAGTGCGCTGCCCGCCATATTGGTAAAGTCTAAAAAAGTCGTTGTGCAGCGCCCATGCCTGAAAGAGGTGTTAGGTCCTTTGCATATCCAAATAAGGGGCCTATGCAGCCCTCAATGCAAGATTGGTTTGCCCTGAGGCAGCCAACACCACTGCTACCTCTCAACCCGATCGCCCTCCCTTCCCGACCCATCGCCGCACCCACCACCCCCTTTCCTGGTTGCCATCTTCATCACTTACCCGAGAGCTGCTACAGGGGACTTCAATTCCGCATTGCCGGTGAGCTTCCTGTTAATCTCCACAGCTCGCCAACTCAACAGAAATGAGGCCCGAGAAATATCTGGGGCGCCTTTTGCCTCACCATTCAGACAGAGGTATAATTCCCTGTGACCCTTGCGTGCCCAAAGATGGGCGTGTCTGAATTTCTAGGCCACTGGCTCTTACTGGGATACAGTTTCTCAGGTGGAAGCAACCCTCCAGTACCTCACTCAAGTAGCCATTCTTTTATGTGTGAGTCTAAACAATGAGTATCATCCATAGGTTTATATAATAGAGTGAAATGGTCCTGGGTATGTGGTTCATCTCATCTTGCATTGTTGGTCATCTTGACATTATTCCTAGCATTACTCCGCAAGATCCTGCAAATCCATTGGCAGGATAGGCGCACTAACGTCAGTGTTCTTGCTCAGGCCAACATCCCCAACATCGAAGCTTTGACCATGCTCGATCAGCTCCGATGGACGGGTCACATCGTCCGCATGCCCGATACGAGACTCCCAAAACAAGCACTCTACTCGGAGCTCTGGCACGGCAAGAGAGCCCCAGGTGGGCAGAGGAAACGCTTCAAGGACACCCTCAAAGCCTCCTTGAAAAAGTGTAACATCCCCACTGACACCTGGGAATCCCTGGCCCAAGACCGCACAAAGTAGAGGAGAAGCATCCGGGAAGGTGCCGAACACCTCGAGTCTCTTCGCCAGGAGCAAGCGGAAGCCAAGCGCAGGCAGCGCAAGGAGCACACGTCAACCCAAGCACCCCACCCACCCGCCCCTTCAACCACCGTCTGCCCCACCTGTGACAGAGACTGTAGGTCCTGCAGTGGACTCATCAGTCACCTGCGAACTCATTTTTAATGTGGAAGCAAGTCATCCTCGGTTCCGAGGGACTGCCTAAGAAGAAGATGATTCCTAGCAGTCACCAATTGTAAACATTATTAGAATTATGTGGAACCTGTCCATTATGCTTACACTAAAATTAAATCAATGTCCAGTGCTGTATTAAAGAACATTTGGATCCCAGAGGTTGTCAACCACAGAGGTATCAGACCTGAGTTTGACTACCTTTGCCAGCACTCACCCAGTTCCAATAGCGCTACTTATGGTTAGCAAAGTGAGAATGCTGAGTGCTCCTTTTCCTCTCTCTGGCTCAGGGGGGTGGATCCATTGCAGTGCCTTCAATACTGCCTGAGCTAAGATTAGTCCACACCAGGGACTAAACCTGGGGCTTTCTGGTTCTGGCCTCACTCAGTGCTACACCATGTAGTGCATTTGCTGAAAGTACCATCGAGAGAAAATCCATCAGTATCAAGTCAGATTTTTAAGTTGATTATGGCCATCTCCTTAAGCAAAAAGCAATGTTTGAAAAAGGACAACATGGCTGAGATTTACTCTTGTTACATTCAGTTAAATTAGCACCATTTCCTGGGCCAGATCACAACCTGACTTTAAAGCTGCTGTGGGGGAAAAAAAAGTTGCATTTGCTATTGTTTGTCTATGTGCTTATTAAACAGATAATGATAAATGGGGAGCCAAATAATTTTGCTGGCAAATATTTATCCAGGGATAATCTGTTGGTTTAAAGCAATGGAAAAGGTGGATGATTATGTTTCTTAAAGGTATGTCTTGTATTTCTAAATCCCAGGGGCTAATTGTAGGTGATATACCTATCAATTCATCCAATGAAAAGCGACGAGTTAAGAAAGTAACTATAGGTTTTTATTGGCTAAATAACAGAGCCCACCCTCGTGGGTGATCGGATCCAACAAGGAGGAATACCAGCCAGTCGACCACCTTTATACCTGGGCAGGTAGGTGGAGCCATGGGCGGAGTCAGCGGTGGTCAGCCCAGGTATAACAGTGTGACAAGAGGTGACCTCATATAGTGATACAACAGTGTGAACAGTGATAACCATAGAGTAACGATATAACAGTGATAACTATAGTGTAACGATAGTGAACGATAAAAGTGGTTTACCACATTCACCCCTTGTTTAGATTTGAGTCCGGCGGGGTGAAGTGTACTACCAGTTCTGGTCTGTCCGGAGGCCTCGTAAGCCTTTCTGATCGTCGCAGCGGCGGTGTTGCATTATCCGGTGTTAATGCTGGTGTCTGCGTGGTCGGCGAAGGCTCGTGGGGTTCCGGCATGCCGTCTACCTGGGCTGGAATTGGGGGGTGGTGGGGGGGGGGGGGTGAAGGTGGTGTCTCCGGAGTGCCCGAGGGTGCGAGGTCTCATAAGGAGACTGTGTCCTCCCGCCCGTCTGGGTATGCCACATAGGCGTACTGGCGGTTGGCGTGCAGGAGGTCCACCCGCTCGACCAGGGGGTCCGTTTTATGGGCCCTCACGTGCTTTCGCAGCAAGACTGGCCCCGGAGAGGTCAGCCAGGTTGGTAGAGTGGTTCCCGTAGTCGACTTCCTGGGGAAAACAAACATTCGTTCATGGGGGGTGGCGTTAATGGCAGTGCAAAGTAGTGACCGGATGGAATGCAGCGCTGCCGGGAGGACTTCCTGCCAGCGGGAGGTTGGGAGGCCCTTAGACTTTAAGGCTAAGAGGACGGCCTTCCATACCGTCGCGTTCTCTCTTTCCACCTGGCCGTTCCCTCGGGGGTTGTAGCTGGTGGTCCTGCTTGCGGCAATACCTCTCACTAGTAGGAACTGACGGAGTTCCTCGCTCATGAAGGAGGAGCCCCGGTCACTATGTATATAGTTTGGGAACCCGAACAAGGCGAAGAGGTCGTTCAGGCATTTAATGAAATATTCCATTCATCACTGCCTGTGACTGTGGTCGGTTTCAGTTTCATTTCCCTTCCCCCAGTTCCGTTTCCTCACCATTGTATTGTATATTGGAATGTGTTGTGTGTAGGGCTCCGCCCATACCTGGCCCCTATGTAAGCAAGCTCAGTCTGGCCTCATATCCAGTACTGCAGCCCTCCGGATGGAAGATACCTCTCTCCACTACGTGTTACCTTCTAAGTTAATAAAAGCCTTGTTTTGTTTCGCTAACATCGAGTCTCGGAATTATTGAGGCACATCAATTTTATTAACTTATTTTTCAACACAATGGATCAACTCCTGAAACCCGAACGTTTGGATTTGGATCAGCATGCTCCGGACGCATCAGCACGCTTCGGACACTGGTTTATGTGTATGGAATTCTTCCTGGACAATTCCGCAGCCGTCAAAGACGCTACGGACGCTGCGAGTATGAAACTCGGAATTCTGCGGAATTGGGTAAGCCACCGGGTTTACCCCCTCATCCAAGACGCCGACACGTACCTGGCTGCCTGCGACATCTTAAAGGCGCATTACCAGCAGCCTACGAATGAGGTGTATGCTAGGCATCTGCTCGCTACTCGCGCACAGCGACCTGGGGAATCGGTGGAGGAGTTCCTAGGCACCCTGAAAATGCTTGGCAAAGACTGCAA
This sequence comes from Somniosus microcephalus, assembly GCF_052327205.1. Taxonomy (NCBI): domain Eukaryota; kingdom Metazoa; phylum Chordata; class Chondrichthyes; order Squaliformes; family Somniosidae; genus Somniosus; species Somniosus microcephalus. The sequence goes on from NC_141013.1 coordinate 29,307,527, forward strand.
GTGCCGAGATGTAAAAGCCGCAGTGTACACTGACGAGCTTGTTCGCGATGCCTTTATCACAGGCCTCAGCTCCACTTACATCCGGCAAAGACTGCTGGAAAAAACGGGATTGGACCTGAAACAGGCTGCGGACACCGCGCGATCCCTGGATGTGGCCCAGAGAAACTCGGACGCCTACTCTTCAGCCCGCGCCGTCCACGCCGCCACGTGTGCACCAAGGGCGCCGCCATCTTGGAAGGCATCTTCCCCGCCCGGCAGCCCGACACCGTCGGGGCCCCGCTCTCCCCCCAGAAGCCCTACGACAGCCGCGACGCGTCGGGGACCCAACTGCTACTTCTGCGGGCAGCCAAAGCACACCAGAAACCTGTGCCCGGCGAAAGGCACCACCTGCTTTAAGTGCGGTAAGAAGGGGCACTTCGGGAAGGTGTGCAGAGGGAACCCCGCCGGAAAACCAACCGCCGGAAAACCCGCCACCGCCGCGTGCGCGCCGTGGGAGCGGCCATCTTGGACGCCATCTTGCCCGACCTCGTGGGGTCTGCCATCTTATGAGCAGACAGCGTGGACGCCATCTTGTCTCGATCAGGGCCCTACAGTGGCATTGGTCACAGTGGACCAGACCAGGCCGCACCCGCTATCCAAATCAATGGTGGACATCGAGGTAAACGGGTGCAGGGTTAAATGTTTAATTGACAGTGGAAGCACGGAGAGTTTTATCCACCCTAAACTGGCACAACAACTCTCCCTAAAGGTGGTCCCTACTCAGGGTACCATCTCTATGGCTGATAAAACCCAGACATCGACCATTCTGGGTTACTGCACGGTACAATTGTCCGTTAACGGAACTGTATACGATAATTTTAAAGTATTAATCATGAAGAATCTATGTGCGAGCGTGATCTTGGGCCTGGATTTCCAGTGCAACCACCAAAGCATCACGCTCAAGTACGGTGGGTCCCAGCCGCCCCTCACAGTGTGCGGTCTGGCTACCCTGAAGGTAAAGCCGCCTTCGCTATTCGCGAACCTTACCCCTAACTGCCGGCCAATAGCGACCAAAAGCAGGAGGTACAGCTGGGAGGACAGGCGGTTTATCGCGACCGAGGTAGACAGGCTCCTGAAAGAGCGCATTATTGAACGCAGCAACAGCCCGTGGCGCGCCCAAGTGGTAGTGGTAAGTGGTAGCGAGAAGAAACGGATGGTGATCGACTATAGCCAAATGATCAACAGGTATACCCAACTAGACGCCTACCCGCTACCCCGCATATCAGAAATGGTGAACCAAATCGCCCAATACCGGGTGTTCTCCACCATCGACCTTAAGTCAGCGTACCACCAGCTCCCTATCAGACCAGAGGACCGCCCGTACACCGCCTTCGAGGCGAACGGATGCCTCTACCAATTCCTCAGAGTCCCCTTTGGGGTGACGAATGGGGTCTCGGTCTTCCAGAGGGAGATGGACCGCATGGTCGATGACCACCACTTGCAGGCAACCTTCCCCTACTTCGACAACGTCACCATCTGCGGCCACAACCAGCAGGATCACGACTCGAACCTCGAGAGGCTCCTGGAAACCGCACAAAAACTCAACCTCACCTACAACGAGGACAAGTGCGTTTTCAACACCACGCGCCTCTGCGTACTAGGCAGCGTGGTGGAGAATGGGGAAATCGGACCAGCCCCCGACCGATTGCGCCCCCTACGGGAGCTGCCCCTGCCCAACACTCCCAAAGCCCTGAAAAGGTGCCTGGGGTTATTTTCTTATTATTCCCAATGGGTCCCCAACTACTCCGACAAAGCCCGCCCCCTCTTGAAAGCATCCTCTTTTCCGCTCTCTGCTGAGGCCCACGCCGCCTTCAAAAGCATTAAGCAGGATATTGAGCGGGCCACGCTACAGGCAGTGGACGAGAACACTCCATTTCAAGTGGAAAGTGATGCGTCTGACTTCGCCTTGGCGGCCACCCTCAACCAGGCGGGGCGGCCCGTAGCTTTCTTCTCGAGGACCCTCCAAGGGCCCGAGATCAGACACTCCTCCGTGGAAAAGGAGGCCCAAGCCATCGTGGAGGCAGTGCGCCACTGGCGCCACTACCTAGCCGGCAAACGCTTCACCCTACTTACCGACCAGCAGTCGGTAGCGTTTATGTTCAATAATAAACAGAGGGGGAAGATTAAAAATGATAAGATTCTTAGGTGGCGGATCGAGCTCTCCACCTTCGAGTACGACATCATTTACCGGCCAGGGGCCCTTAACGAATCCCCTGACGCCCTCTCACGAGGGATGTGTGCCAGCGCCACCGGGGATCGGCTACAGACCCTCCACAACGACCTCTGCCACCCAGGGGTCACGCGGCTGTTCCACTTCATAAAGTCCCGTAACTTACCCTACTCGATTGAGGAAGTTCGGTCTCTGACCAGGAACTGCCGCACTTGCGCTGAGTGCAAGCCTCGGTTCTACCGCCCAGATAGAGCCCACTTAATCAAAGCTACACGGCCCTTTGAGCGGCTCAGCTTAGATTTCAAGGGCCCCCTCCCGTCCGTCGACCGCAATGTTTACTTCCTGAACATTGTGGACGAATACTCCCGGTTCCCATTCGCCTTCCCCTGCCCAGACATGACCAGCGCCACGGTCATTAAATGCCTCAACAGCCTGTTCTGCCTGTTCGGTATGCCGAGCTACATCCATACGGATAGGGGGGCGTCCTTCATGAGTGAAGAGCTACGCCAGTACATGCTGTCCAAGGGGATCGCCACGAGCCGTACCACCAGCTACAACCCCCGGGGTAACGGCCAAGTGGAGCGAGAGAACGGGACAGTATGGAAAGCAGTCACTCTAGCTCTAAGGACCAAGGGCCTCCCTATCTCCCGCTGGCAGGAAGTCCTCTCGGATGTGCTCCATTCGATACGGTCGCTATTGTGTACTGCCACTAATGCCACGCCTCATGAACGAATGTTTGTCTTTCCCCGGAAATCCACCTCAGGCGTATCCATGCCGTCATGGCTCTCCACCCCAGGTCCGGTATTCGTGCGAAGGCATGTGAGGGGCCACAAGACGGACCCTCTCGTGGAGCCAGTGTACCTACTCCACGCCAACCCCCAATACGCATATGTCCGGCACGCCGACGGAAGGGAGGACACCGTGTCCATAAAAGACGTCGCCCCAGCCGGTAACGACAACAAGCACGGCGATAGCAGCGACAACGATCGCAGCAACTCTTACCCACCCACTACTCTTTCATCACCCCCGGAAGAACATCGACCAACGGCACCCCCACCAACTACCCCTTCAACAACCCTGGCGGCACCCCCGGCAGAGACCCAGGAGGCTACCGGGGACACCCAGCCGACACCCGCGGCACCGCAACAGCCACGTCGGTCGCAGAGGACTATCAAACCCCCGAACAGACTAAATCTATAGAAGGGGTGAATGTGATGAAATATTCCATTCATCACTGCCTGTGACTGTGGTCGGTTTCAGTTTCATTTCCCTTCCCCCAGTTCCGTTTCCTCACCATTGTATTGTATATTGGAATGTGTTGTGTGTAGGGCTCCGCCCATACCTGGCCCCTATGTAAGCAAGCTCAGTCTGGCCTCATATCCAGTACTGCAGCCCTCCGGATGGAAGATACCTCTCTCCACTACGTGTTACCTTCTAAGTTAATAAAAGCCTTGTTTTGTTTCGCTAACATCGAGTCTCGGAATTATTGAGGCACATCAATACTGGTCATGTCTGGGCAGGGGAAGGCAAAAGGGAAACGGGAGTACTCATCAACAATGTTGAGGAAGTACACATTACGGTCAGAGGACGGGAGGGGCCCCTTAAAGTCGATGCTCAGGCGCTCGAAGGGGCAGGTGGCCTTGATCAGGCTTGCTCTGTCCGGCCTAAAGAAGTGCGGTTTGCACTCGGCACAGGTCTGGCAGTTCCTGGTCATGGTCCTGACCTCCTTGATGGAGTAGGGCAGGTTGCGGGCCTTAATGAAGTGGTAAAGTCTGGTGACCCCGGGGTGGCAGAGGTCGTTGTGGAGGTTCTGAAGTCTATCACTTTGCGCGCTGGCGCATGTAATTCGTGACAGAGCATCAGGGGGTTCGTTCAGCTTACCTGGCCGGTACAAGATATCATAATCATAGGTGGAGAGCTCGATTCTCCACCTCAAGATCTTGTCATTCTTGATTTTGCCCCTCAGCTTGTTATTAAACATAAAAGCGACCGAACGCTGGTCGGTGAGGAGGGTAAATCGTTTGCCTGCCAGGTAATGCCTCCAGCGTCGTACCGCCTCCACAATTGCCTGGGCCTCCTTCTCGACCGACGAGTGTCGGATCTCAGGGCCCTGTAGGGTCCTTGAGAAGAAGGCCACTGGTCTCCCCTCCTGGTTAAGGGTAGCGGCTAGGGCGAAGTCGGATGCATTGCTCTCCACTTGGAAGGGGATGGACTCATCCACTGCGTGCATTGTGGCCTTGGCAATGTCTCCCTTAATGAGGGAGAAGGCTGCGCACGCTTCCTCCGTAAGGGGGAAGGATGTGGACTTCATGAGGGGTCTGGCTTTGTCTGCATAATTGGGCACCCATTGGGCATAGTAGGCGAAGAGCCCCAGGGTTCTCTTCAGAGCCTTTGGACAGTGGGGGAGGGGTAGCTCCATGAGGGGACGCATTCTTTCGGGGTCGGGGCCGATGACTCCGTTCTCTACTACACAGCCGAGGATGGCAAGGCGCGAGGTGTTAAACACACATTTCTCCTTATTGTAGGTGAGGTTCAGCCGTTGGGCCGTACGGAGGAATCTCTCCAGATTAACGTCATGGTCCTGCCGGTCGCGGCTGCAGATGGTGACGTTATCTAGGTAGGGGAACGTGGCGTGCAGCCCGTTCTGGTCAACCATCCGGTCCATCTCCCTTTGGAAGACCGAAACCCCATTGGTGACACCGAAGGGAACCCTAAGGAAGTGGTAGAGGCGGCCATTCGCCTCGAAGGCGGTATACTGGCGGTCCTCAGGGCGGATAGGGAGTTGGTGGTAGGCCGACTTAAGGTCGATGGTAGAGAATACTCGGTATTGTGCGATCTGATTGACCATATCAGATATGCGGGGAAGGGGGTATGCGTCCAGCTGGGTGTACCTGTTTATGGTCTGGCTGTAGTCGATGACCAGGCGGTTTTTATTGCCGGTCTTAATGACCACGACCTGGGCACGCCAGGGGCTGGTGCTCCCTTCGATGATGCCCTCCTTCAGGAGACGCTGCACCTCAGAGCTAATGAAAGCTCTGTCCCCGGCGCTGTACCGCCTGCTCTTGGTAGCGACGGATTTGCAGTCGGGGGTGAGGTTAGCGAACAGGGAAGGTGGCGGGACCTTGAGGGTGGATAGGCCGCAGGTGTTACGCGGTGGGCGGTTTAAAATCTGCTGGTTGTCGACTGTGAGTGGGGGGAGGGGTCCGCCGTATGCTAGCGTGACGCTTTGGAGGTGGGATTGGAAGTCTAGCCCTAGTAGGACGGCAGCGCATAGCTGGGGCAGGACGAGGAGTTTAAAATTTTTATACTCCGCACCCTTAACCGACAGGGTCACAACACAGTAGCCGCTGATGTCTGTGGCGTGGGACCTCGATGCCATCGAGATCCGGTTGCGCGTTGGCTGGACAGGGAGGGAGTAGTGGCTCACCGTGTCTGGGTGGATGAAACTCTCCGTGCTTCCGCTGTCGAACAGGCAGGTCGTGGCGTGGCCGTTTACTTTGATGTCCATCATGGACTTGGACAGGTGACGCGGGCGGGCTTGGTCCAGTGTGACGGAGGCTAGTGTATAGCTGAGCGAGTTGCTGTAGTCTGCGGGTGAGGCGGTAGTCGGGTCTAGAGGCACGGTGGTGGTCGAGCGTGGTGGGTAAAATGGCGTCTCCCACGAGGTTGGACAAAATGGCGGAGAAGATGGCTGCCCCCGTAACTCACATGAGGCACTGCTGGTGTCGGTTGCCTGGATCAAAGATGGCCGCCCCATGACTCACATGTGGGGATGCTGGCCTCTGTTGCCTTGATGGAAGATGACCGCCCCCACAGCTCGCATGAGGCACTGCTGGCCTCTGTTGATCCCCCTCTGCAGGCCTTTGCGAAGTGGCCTTTCTTCAAGCAGGTCGAGCAGGTCGCGTTTTTGGCAGGGCAGCGCGACCTCGGGTGTTTCGCCTGGCCGCAGAAGAAGCAGCCGGCGGCTCGATCGCGGGTGTCCGATGTCAGAGCCGGTACCGGGTGGCGGTCTCGATCGGGTCCGGGACGCCGACGCTGAGGTAGGTCCCAGGGGGGTTGCTGCGGGGGTATTGCGGTCGGGGTCGGTCCCATGTCCCAGGGTCGCGAGTTACAGTACCTTGAGTATGCCTCGAGGTCCCGATGGGCCACTTCTAGAGAGCGAGCGAGGGCTGCAGCTTTGTCCAGGTCGAGGTCCTTTGCTTCCAGTAGTCTTTGCCGTGAGTAGTCGGACCGCAGGCCTTTCACGAAGGCATCGCGGACATTGTCTTCAGTATTTTCTGCCGCCGTTACCGCTTTAAAGTTACAGTCTCTGCCGAGTGCTTGTAGCACCCGTAAAAATTCATCCACGGGCTCTCCTGGCTGTTGCGGGCGGGATCTTAGGAGGTGTCTGGCATACATGGAATTTACCGGGCTCTGGTACTGTCTTTTCAGCCGGTTGATGGCGTCCTCGTATGTTTTAAGGTCCCGGATGAGTGCGAATACTTTAGGGCTCACTTGGGCGGTCAGAACTCTTAGCTTGGATCTCTGAGGCACGCCGGATTCTCCCAGGTAGGACTCGAAACAGCTCAGCCAGTGTTCGAAGTCGAGGGCTGAGTTTGCAGCCTGTGGGTTTAGATCCAGGTACGGTGGTCTGAGGGCTCGCAGCCAAGCTGGCTGCTGTGGCTGTTGTAGCTCGGCATCTGGCTGGTCGTTTTGCTGCTCGCTTTGCTGCTCAGGGAACGACATTTTAAAATTTAGCCAATAAAATTGATATACCTATCAATTCATCCAATGAAAAGCGACGAGTTAAGAAAGTAACTATAGGTTTTTATTGGCTAAATAACAGAGCCCACCCTCGTGGGTGATCGGATCCAACAAGGAGGAATACCAGCCAGTCGACCACCTTTATACCTGGGCAGGTAGGTGGAGCCATGGGCGGAGTCAGCAGTGGTCAGCCCAGGTATAACAGTGTGACAAGAGGCGACCTCATATAGTGATACAACAGTGTGAACAGTGATAACCATAGAGTAACGATATAACAGTGATAACTATAGTGTAACGATAGTGAACGATAAAAGTGGTTTACCACAGTAGGGCTGATTATTTAGGTACCACAATCAATTTTGCAATGCACTTGGATGTTACCTGGCAGTTGAAATATACAAATATAAATATATATTTATGTTATATATGCGTCCAATCCTTAGATAACATTGTGTGGAGCGTGCATTCTCATTGTTCTCTCCTATGTGTGAAAGAACCACAAATCAGTAAGAAAACCTGTTTTTATGTCACAATGGTTTGGTAACACACCATCACCTTTTTGCTTAATGAGCATTCCTAAGTTTAAACTCAATTTACAAATAGCATTTGCTATGGACCACCTAATGAGAATTCACTGTAGTGATTTTGCTGTCAATGGGCAACAACAACAACTCGCATTTATATAGCGCCTTTAACGTAGCAAAACATTCCAAGGCGTATCGCAGGAGCGTAATCAGACAAAAATTGACATCGAGCCAAAGAAGGAGACATTAGGACAGGTGACCAAACGCTTTGTCAAAGAAGTAGGTTTTAAGGAGATTCTTAAAAAGAGGAGAAAGAGCTGGAGAGGGCAACAGGTTTGGGGAGGTAATTCCAGAGCATAGGGCCTAAACGGCTGAAGGCACAGTCACCAATGATAGGCTGAAGGGGGGAATGCACAAGAGGCCGGAGTTGGAGGAACGCAGAGTTCTTGGAGGGTTGTAGGGCTGGAGGAGGTTACAGAGATAGGGAGGGACGAGACCATAGAGGGATTTGAACACAAGGATATCAATTTTAACATTGAGGCGATAGCAAAATACTGCAGATGCTGGAAATCCAAAATAACAACAGAAAATGCTGGAAAAACTCAGCAGGCCAGGCAACATCCGTGGAGAGAAAATAGAGTCAACGTTTTGGGTCAAACCCTTTGTCAAGACTGGAAAAGCACAGGAAATGAAATAGATTAAAAGGCCAGGCTGGGAGAGAACAAAAGAGAAGTGAAGAGACATTAAGAGGTATTCAAAATGAGACGAGATAGGACTAGTGGAGACAAAAGACGGCTCTAGATTAGGTGTGAAATGCGCTGGCAGAATGGGAGACAGCTGCCATGTGGGAGAGAGAAAAAAAAAAGGGGGGGAAAGGCCAAAACAAAGGTGTGGATAAAAAATAAGTAAAAATGTAATGGGGGCCGAGGTTATGATCTGAAATTGTTGAACTTGATATTGAGTCTGGAAGGCTGTAAAGTGCCTAATCGGAAGATGAGGTGCTGTTCCTTGAGTTTACGTTGAGCTTCCGTGGAACAATACAAGAGGCCAAGGACGGTGAGGTCTGAGTGGGAATGGGGCGGTGAATTAAAATGACAGGCAACCGGAAGCTCGGGGTCATCCTTACAGACTGAACGGAGGTGTTCTGCAAAGCGGTCACCCAATCTGCGTTTGGTCTCCCCAATGTAGAGGAGACCACATCGTGAGCAGCGAATACAGTATACTAGATTGCAAGAAGTACAAGTAAATCGCTGTTTCACCTGGAAGGGGTGTTTAGGGCCCTGGACAGTGGGAAGGGGGGAGGTATAAGGGCAGGTGTTGCATCTCCTGCGCTTGCACGGGAAGGTGCCGGGCGAAGGGGAAGGGGTGCTGGGGGTGATAGAGGAGTGGACTAGGGTGTCTCGGAGGGAGCGCTCCCTAAGGAATGCTGAAAGGGGAGGGGAAGATGCGTTTGGTGGTGGGATCACTTTGGAGGTGGCGGAAATGGCGGAGGATGATCCGTTGAATGTGGAGGCTGGTGGGGTGAAAGGTGAGGACAAGGGGAACCCTATCGTGGTTCCGGGAGGGAGGGGCAGGGGTGAGGGCAGAAGTGCGGGAGATAGAACGGACACGGTCGAGGGCCGTGTCAACCACGGTAGAGGGGAATCCTCGGTTGAGGAAAAAGGAAGACATGTCAGAAGCACTGGTATGGAAGGTGGCATCGTCGGAGCAGATGCGGCGGAGACGGAGAAACTGGGAGAATGGAATAGAGTCCTTACAGGAGGCGGGGTGGGAGGAAGTGTAGTCCAGGTAGCTGTGGGAGTCAGTGGGCTTGTAGTGAATGTTGGTCAATAACCTATCCCCAGAGATGGAGATGGAGAAGTTGAGGAAGGAAGTACTTATTTTTTTATCCACACCTTTGTTTAGGCCCTTTCCCCCCCCCTTTTTTTCTCTCTCCCACATGGCAGCTGTCTCCCATTGTGCCAGCGCATTTCACACCTAATCTAGAGCCGTCTTTTGTCTCCACTAGTCCTATCACCATCTCGTCTGGTTTTGAATACCTCTTAATGTCTCTTCACTTCTCTTTTGTTCTTTCATCCCCATTTCCCAGCCCCCAAACTGGCCTTTTAATTTGTTTCATTTCCTGTGCTTCTTCAGTCTTGACAAAGGGTTTGACCCGAAACGTTGACTCTATTTTCTCTCCATGGATGTTACCTGGCCTGCTGAGTTTTTCCAGCATTTTCTGTTGTTATGTAACATTGAGGCATTGGTGGACTAGGAGCCAGTGTAGGTCAGTGAGTATAAGGGTGATGGGTGAACGGGACTTGGTGCGCGTTAGGAATGGACAGTGAAAAACAGCATGATCCTTTGGTTAATATAACAGACTTGTGTTCACCTCATCTTGTATTGTTGGCCATCTTGATGCTATCCCTAGCAGAGTCACCCACTGGTAAATTGTTATTTCAATTATGCTGAACCTATCCATTGTACATGCTATGATTTTAAATCAGCGTCTGGTGAACTTGGGTCAAATGCTGTGTGGAGGTAGAGGGAGGGCCAGAGGAGATTGATAACTTAAATAAGAGTACCATGGTAAAGGAAGAATACTGCTGTAAAGTAGCAGTATAAGATAGATATGTAAATGAGGTTTACATCCTGTACTCACGTGGAGAAATGTTGAAAAAATAGCAATGAAGGCGGTGTTACTTAAAATAGCAGGTTAATACAAATTGTATTGCATATGCTATAATTGAAAAGAGATTCCATGGGCCAAATCACACTATCTTAATCCACTTTGACATTGCAGTATCAGCTGTGGCTCTGTTGGTAGCACCCTCGCCTCTGAGTCAGTAGGTTGTTGGTTCATAGTCCCACTCCAGGGAGTTGAGCACATAAAGCTAGGCTGACCCTCCAGTGCAGTGCTGAGGGAGTGCTGCACTGTCAGAGGTGCCGTCTGCTCTTTCAGGTGGATGTAAAAGATCCCGTGGCACTGTTTCGAAGAGTAGGGGAGTTATCCCTGATGTCCTGGCCAATATTTCTCCCTCAACCAACATAACAAAAACAGACTATCTGGTCATCATCACATTGCTGTTTGTGCGCAAATTGGCTGCTGCGTTTCCCACATTACAACAGTGATTACATTCCAAAAGTACTTCATTGGTTGTAAAGTGCTTTGAGATGTCTGGTGGTCGTGAAAGGTGCTATATAAATGCAAGTCTTTCTTTCTTTATTGCTCTGTTTAAAGAAGACCCTATGGGTCTGACCATATACTGACTGACCTATGGGTCTGACCATATACTGACTGACTTCTGTCCCCAAATTGTTGACATGCGATCTCCTCACATATAGTGGTGTGGATGACGAAGCACAGAGCATTGATGTTAAAGAAGTGGGTGTTGTTAGGGGGGTTCATATGACTGTTTCTTTTGAGTTGCCTCGGGATATAGGCCAGTGGACTTGCCTTCCCACAGATGATGTTACAACACATGGGCTGTATTAAGCAGACACACAACCCAAGTACCATTGAAAGGAAGATTGGGGGAGATGTATAACGGGCAACCGATCTACTACTGCCAGTCACCTGAAAGTTAAAATCTACCCCTAACAGTGGCTAGTTGCAGAGCTCTCTAGAAAGACCAGTCAATGTGATCCTCACTCGCTGCAGTCCCGTGTCTTCTACTGATGGCTGCTGCTAACGTTATCCTCCATGGCGTTTTCCATATAATCGAGGCTGAAGCTTCAATGCAGCACTGAGGGAGTGCTGCCTCTTCGATGAGATATTAAACCAAGGCCCAATTTGTCCGTTCAGATGGTTGTAAAAGATCCTATGATGCTTTTTTGAAAAAGACCATAGAGTTCACCAGGTGTCTTGGCCTACTTTCGTTCCTCCATCCACACCATCAATACAGGTTGTCTGGTCACCTATTGCCTTTGCTGTTTGTGGGACCTTGCTATGTACAAACTAGTGCCACGTTTGCCTACAAAAAAGGGTGATATTAAGGCTTTGAAAGGGTGCAGAGGAAGACCACAAAATTAGTTCCCAGTTTAATACATCTTAGTTACTAAGATAGGCTCAAAGAGCTAGGATTCTACACTTTAGAGAAACATAGACTGAGGGGTGATTGATCGAGGTTTAAGAGGATGATTTTGTTTGTGTAGACAGGTTAGGGAGGACCAGGGATCACAATCTCAAGTTATGTAAAGGCAGAACTAAGTTAGATGTTAGGAGGTGGTTCTTTTCCCAGAGAATAGTGGACCTGTGGAACAGGCTGCTGACTTGTGTGGTGAATGCGGATTCACCGAATTCCTTCAAGCGAGAGCTGGACCTGTTCTATGAGGTGATCTCCGCCCCAGCCAGAAAAAGGAAGGTTCTGTATGACATTAATCAGAACCTGAGTGGTCTCGTAAACTAGTTTTGGTCACCTAAGGGGGTCAGAGAGTAAGTTTCCAGATTTTGTTTCCCTAATTGGCCTGGGTTTTTAATCTGGTTTTACTCCTTTCCAGGAGATGACATGGCTTATGGGTGGGGGGGGGGGGTGGAGAGAAGTATATATATTGTGATGCACAAGACATCACAGTTATGGGGGACAGGCTGGATGGACCAGTAGGTCTTGTCCTGTCTATCATTGTTTGCACGTTCGTAAAAGCAGTGATTATACTTCAAAAGCAATTCTTTGGATGTGAAGCACCTTGGGACGTCCTGAAGATGTGAAAGGTTGTATATAAATACAAAAGTTTGTTTGTTCATTGTTACAGCCTAACAAGCGTGTATTTGCTTCCATTATTTTCTGCCATTGGTTGCATACCATTTTCACATGGACAGAATAATAGCCTTTTCTATTTAGATATGTGATAGGATTATTGGTAGCCACATAAATGGCTACATCCATAGAATCAATAATGTCCTTTACCCAGGGAAGGGTATTGATTTAGTAACATTTTAGCTGCCTCTGCTGATGCTTATGTAGGTCGGTAAGAGCATGATAAAACAAAGCTTCAGTTACCTCCTTTAATGGAGTGATGGATGGTAAGGGGCCCAACTCCTCTCGGTAGCTGGAAGGAATATAAGTTGAGCAGTACAGATGGTAGGTTATAGAGTCATAGAGTTATACAGCACAGAAAGAGGCCCTTCGGCCCATCGCGTCCGCGCCGGCCATCAAGCCCTGTCTAATCTAATCCCATTTTCCAGCATTTGGTCCGTAGCCTTGTATGCTATGGCATTTCAAGAGCTCATCCAAATGCTTCTTGAATGTTGCGAGGGTTCCTGCCTCTACCACCCTTTCAGGCAGTGAGCTCCAGATTCCAACCACCCTCTGGGTGAAAAAGTTTTTCCTCAAATCCCCTCTAAACCTCCTGCCCCTTACTTTGAATCTATGCCCCCTTGTTATTGACCCCTCTACTAAGGGGAAAAGTTCCTTTCTATCCACCCTATCTATGTCCCTCATAATTTTGTATACCTCAATCAGGTCCCCCCTCAGCCTTCTCTGCTCCAGGGAAAACAACCCCAGCCTGTCCAGTCTTTCTTCATAGCTGAAGCGCTCCAGCCCAGGTAACATCCTGGTGAATCTCCTCTGCACCCTCTCCAAAGCAATCACATCCTTCCTATAGTGTGGCGACCAGAACTGCACACTCCACAGTACTCCAGCTGTGGCCTTACCAGCGTTTTGTACAGCTCCATCATAACCTCCCTACTCTTATATTCTATGCCTTGGTTAATGAAGGCAAGTATCCCATATGCCTTTTTAGCCACCTTATCCACCTGTTCTGCTGCCTTCAGGGATCTATGTACATGCACACCACGGTCCCTTTGATCCTCTGTCTTTCCTAGGGTCTTACCATTCATTGTGTATTCCCTTGCCTTGTTAGTCCGTCCAAAATGCATCACCTCACACTTTTCAGGGTTAAATTCCATTTGCCACTGTTCCGCCCATCTGACCAACCCATCTATATCGTCCTGTAGCCTGAGGCTTCCCACCTCGCTATTTACCACCCCACCAATTTTCGTGTCATCTGCGAACTTACTGATCATACCTTTTACATTCACATCCAAATCATTAATGTAGACCACAAACAGCAAGGGACCCAGCACCGATCCCTGCGGTACCCCACTGGACACAGGCTTCCAGTCACAAAAACAACCTTCCACCATCACCCTCTGCCTTCTGCCACTAAGTCAGTTTTGGATCCAATGTGCCAAGGCACCCTGGATCCCATGGGCTCTTACCTTCCTGACCAGTCTCCTATGCGGGACTTTATCAAAAGCCTTACTGAAATCCATGTAACCCTCATCCACACACCTAGTCACCCCCTCGAAGAATTCAATCAAATTGGTCAGACACGATCTTCCTTTGACAAAGCCATGCTGGCTATCCCTAATTAATCCCTGCCTCTCCAAGTGGAGACCAATTCTGTCCCTCAGAATTTTTTCCAATAATTTCCCTACCACTGATGTTAGGCTCACTGGCCCGTAATTCCCTGGTTTATCCCTACTACCCTTCTTGAATAATGGTACTACGTTAGCTATTCTCCAGTCCTCTGGCACATCCCCTGTGGCCAGAGAGGTTCTGAAAATTTGTGTCAGAGCCCCTGCAATCTCCTCCTTTGCCTCACATAGTAGCCTGGGATACATCTCGTCCGGGCCTGGGGATTTATCCACTTTTAAGCCTGCTAAAACCGCTAGTACCTCCTCCCTCTCGATGCTAATATGTTCAAGTATATCACAGTCCCCCTGCCCGATTTCTATGTCCACATCGTCCTTCTCCATAGTGAACACAGATGCAAAAAATACGTTTAAAACCCCATCTACATCCTTTGGCTCTACACACAGTTTGCCACTTTGGTCCCTAATGGGCCCTACTCTTTCCCTAGTTATCCTCTTGCCCTTAATATACTTATAAAACACCTTAGGATTTTCCTTTATTTTGCTCGCCAGTGTTATTTCATGGCCCCTCCTCGCTCTCCTAATTTCTTTTTTAAGTATCCCCCTGCACTTTTTATACTCCTCTAGGGCTTCCTCGGTCTTTAGTCCTTTGTATCTGCCAAAAGCCCCCCTTTTTTTCCTAATCCATTCTCGTATATCCCTTGACATCCAAGGTTCCCTGGGCTTGTTGGTCCCACCCTTGACCTTTACGGGAACATGTTGCCATTGTACTCTCTCAATTTCCTTTCTGAAAGACTCCCATTGCTCCGATGTGGATTTTCCTTCAAGTAGCTGATCCCAGTCCACATTGGCCAGATCCTGCCTTATCATATTAAAAATCAGCCTTCCCCCAATTTAGAACCTTTATTTCAGGTCCATCCTTGTCCTTTTCCATGACTACCTTAAATCTCACCGAATTATGGTCACTGTCACCAAAGTGCTCACCTACTAACACTTCTACCACTTGCCCGGCCACATTCCCTAGAATTAGGTCCAGTACCGCCCCCTCTCTTGTAGGACTTTCTACATGCTGGCTCAAAAAGCTCTCCTGGATGCACTTTAAGAATTCTGCACCCTCTAAGCCTTTCACACTTTGACTATCCCAGTTAATATTGGGGAAGTTGAAATCCCCCACTATAATTACCCTATTATTTGCACACTTCTCTGAGATTTGCCTACATATCTGTTCCTCTATCTCCCCCTGGCTGTTTGGGGGCCTATAGTACACTCCCAGCAAAGTGCTAGCCCCCTTTTTGTTTTTAAGTTCAACCCATATGGCCTCATTAGAGGAACCTGTTAATATATCATCCCTCCTTACAGCAGTAATTGTCTCCTTAATTAATATTGTGACACCCCCTCCTCTTTTAACCCCCCCCCTCTGTCTTGCCTGAAGATTCTATACCCCGGAATATTGAGCTGCCAGTCTTGCCCCTCCCTCAACCATGTCTCCGTGATAGCAACAATATCATACTCCCATGTGTTCATCAACACCTTCAGTTCATCCACCTTATTCGTAAGACTCCTTGCATTAAAATAAATGCCATTTAACCTTGCCCTACTCCCTTGTGCTGTTACATATTTGCTCTGCCTTCCAGTCTGACTTACTTTTTCCTCTATAGTTGGCTGTACATCACCCCCTATTATAGCTCCACTCTGTATCCCATCCCCCTGCCAAGTTAGTTTAAACCCCCCCCGAACAGTGCTAGCAAACCTCCCCGCAAGGATATTTGTCCCGTTCTGGTTCAACCCGTCCGACTTGTACAAGTCCCACCTTCCCCAGAAGCAGGCCCAGTGATCCAGGAAACTAAAGCCCTCCCTCCTGCACCAACTCTTTAGCCACGCATTCGTCTGCTCTATCCTCCTATTCCTATACTCACTAGTACGTGGCACCGGGAGTAATCCAGAGATTACAACCTTTGAGGTCCTGCTCTTTAGTCTGCTACCTAGCTCCCTAAATATCCCTGCATATCTTTGATGAACCAGGACGCATATCTCAGTCAAAGCTTCCCTTTGCCTCATCACGCACTATCAACTCATTATGTCCAACGAACTGACTTTCTCGTGGTACATCTGCTACCTGGGGTAGCTCATTCTGGTACTCTTACACCTCGCATGCGTCCTATACTCACAGGCTGTCATCTTCTCCTGCTCCTGTTGCACTAACAGATAACTGACAATAAATACTGCTCTGATGCAAGATGCACTTCAGGTGCTGCAGTGATACTTCAAAATCTTGCCCTTTGTTCAATTCACGAACACCAGTTACGAGTTAGAGTTTAGAACTCATTTGTCATTTATATCCCCTCCTGCATACTTTGGTGAGAGTTTGCTCTTGATTGGCCTTTACCAAGCCCTTAATGGACCTTAACAAGCAAAAAGGTTTTCAACAGACACATTTCAGGATAGCAGCATGACTCGGAGTAACTGTAGAAATGAATAAAAAGTCCACCACTGACTTCTAGTGTACACATGCACACTTAAAAAAAAATCAAATTAACATACTGAGGAATATGTGGCCCTTGATCGCTTGCATTGAATGTTCCAAGCAAATGCTTCTAAAGGATTTCTTGAGGAATACCGACAGTGCAGACCCATCCCCCAGTTAAAGAGCATGAATTACTTGTTACTTTCTAGGTGGTGTGATTATAAAGATGTCTTCTCATTAGATCAATACTGTCTGCAGACTAGACCGTCCTCTTAAAGTCATCACACAAAAAAAATCACAGTTTGAATCTGGTAGGTTCTAAAGTTTATCTGCAGTCATTGAGGTGTGAGACATTTGGTCTACTATTAGGCAGTCAAGCTATTCATACACTGGGACCACTGAGGCCCAAGGGAAGTGGCAGGTCAACTATAAATTAAAAGAGAAAACAGTATTTTAATATTTAGGTGGTAATTGTTTAAACTTAGGCTATTACCAGCCATGTAATTGAACTATTCAACCCATTGGAGGTTTCCTACCTAATGTACTTTTGTGTCCACAGAGGTTTTGTCAGTTCTACACTGCAGAGTCCATCTCAGTCTGCCTCTAGTACAGTGAAATCTGGATAGATGAATATTGTACTCAGCCATAATCCTTTCCAAACAGACAATGTCAATGCACCATTCCCATTCACTCCCATTTTAGATGAGTGTTAATCCAAACATAGTCATAATCCAACAATAAATGCAGCCATGTACTTGTCAGTGTTAAACTGGACGGTTGTTTTAGTAGACGGATAACATTGTAAATCTGCATGATCAGAATTCAGCCGAGCTAAAAGTCTTAATTGTATTGTCTTTCTACCATCACTAAGCAACATCGACACAAAGGTTTGCAGTGCTGACACAATTATGGAGCGAGTAAACCCTTCAAAGTATTTCCCCAGTCACCAGTTGTGCGTATCTTAGTGCTGTGGCACCCATATTATATACTTGGTATAGGTGTACTGTGCCACATTGTATAGCTAACTTTTTTAGAGAATTTTTTTAAAACTTGCAGATCTGAAGAGGAAAGTTATGCTGTGGAGGTCATTTCTTCCCTGCCACACAGATGGAATTCTGGTGTGTTGCCATGAAAGCATGCTGGAAATGCATTTCAATTAAGCCATGGATATTAATTCACTGGTGCCAGTCAGGACATTCTGCTGTTGAATAGAATGGAATTGTGCACATGATGTATAGAATTGCAAGATTCTAACTTAGCTCAATATGTGACTTTTGCTGCACACCTGGAATCAGTTGTTGTTAAACTACATAAACTGTATCTACTGCAAGAAAATTCATTTGTCAATGTAAGGCCAAGTACTAATGATGTCTTAGATGATTACATAGAAAATATAGTACTGTATTCAGAGTTGTGAATTATAGCAATGCAAGGCCTCCAAAGTGTCAGTGTTTGATTTTTTTTCTCCCATTTTCATCCCTTCCTTTAATGAAGGTGTGATTCATTCTGGGGTGTGAATGTATGGATGCTACCAGTCCTCTGGTAACTTGTCTACCAACCATTCTTCATGTGCTAAACTAGTCAATGAGTGTCGACCAACTACTTTACAATAAAGGACATCACGGGATAAATTTCATGAGTCAGTGTTTCCAACATGGAGCCTTCTTTGACGAGGGTTGGGGACATTGACCCCAGCACCCAATTCACATTCCTCTTAATTTTACAGTTATTTATTTTCATGACTGAAAAACTGGGAGAGCCACCAGTTGGGCATACCAACTGCTATGTCTGATTGTCCAATTTGTCCTCCTGTTGTGTGAAGCTCAGCACCGGGAGAACAAGCCTTGTGTTGTACTTTTACTGAGTACAGCTTTGGTCACCATGGCAAAGGAGACATCCAAGCATTGGAGAGGGTGCAAAGAAAAGCAATAAGAATGATTCAAAGTGCAAGGGGCGTGATCTATGAGGAAGGTTTTTAAAAAAAAATCTCTATTGCCTACACAAAAAATGATTTAAAAGGGACATTGTTGAAATATGTAAATATTTAACATAATACGAAGGAAAGATTTTAGAGACAAAAACAAAGAGATGACGATGAATCCGTACAAGACATTGGTTAGACTACAGTTGGAATACTGTGTGTGGTTTTGAGCATCCTGTTATCAAAAGCATATTGGAGCTGTGAAAAAGGTGAAATACAGATACACTTGAATGACACCAGAGATGGAAGGAAATAATTATAATGGGAGACTTACAGAACTGGGTCTTTTCTGATTGGAGTAGTGAAGGTTAAAGAGGAATCAAATAGAAGGCTTCAAAAGTTTAAGAAGAGTTTGAAATGAATGGAATGAAAATCGGTTCTACAACGGGCGGGTGATTGGCTCCACCAGATTACCACCCAGGCGGTGAATTTGAAAATGATCCCCATTGTGTCACCAGTTTTAGTTGGTAGTACGTTCATTATTTTTGTTATAATTTTAGCAAAAGGCAAGGTACAAAATATCAGAAAACTGCATAACAAATTTTCAAAATAAGGAAACTAATGTTAAACCAGGGACAGGGACTCAATAAAATTAAAGTAAGTAAAATAACAATAATGAAGAAAATAATGGCACTAAAGAGTGACAAATCTCCAGGACCAAATGGTTTCCATCCCAGGGTTTTAAAGGAAGTAGGTGAGCACATTGCAGATGCCCGAACTATAATCTTCCAAAATTCTCTCGATTCAGGAACCGTAAGTTTAGATTGAAAAATTGCGCATGCCACTATTTAAGAATGGCAAGAGAAGGAAGCCAGAGAATTATAGACCCAGTTAGCCTAACATCTGTTGTTGGGAAATTGCTGGAGTCTATACTTAAGGATAGTGTGACTGAACACCTTGAAAATTTTCAGTTGATCAGAGAGAACCAGCATGGATTTGTGAAAGGTGGGTCATGCCTGACAAACCTGATTGAATTTTTTGAGGAGATGACTAAAGTAGTGGACAAGGGAATGTCTATGGATGTTATTTATATGGACTTCTAGAAGGCATTTGATAAATTCCCACATAAGAGTCTGTTAACTAAGGTAGAAGCCCACGGAATTGAGGGCAAATTATTGACCTGGTTAGAAAATTGGCTGAGCGGCAGGAGACAGGCAGTAGGGATAATGGGTAGGTACTCAAACTGGCAGGATGTAACTAGTGATATTCCACAGGGATCTGTGTTGGGGCCTCAACTATTCACAGTATTTATTAATGACTTAGATGATGGCATAGAAAGTCATATATCCAAATTTGCTGATGACACAAAGATAGGCGGCGTTGTAGGCAGTGTAGATAGAAGCATAAAATTACAGAGGGATATCGACAGATTAAGTGAATGGGGAAACCTGTGGCAAATGGATTTCAATGCAGGCAAATGTGAGGACATCCACTTTGGGCCTAAAAAGAATAGAACAGGGTACTTTCTAAATGGTGAAAAGCAAAAAACAGTAGAGGTCCAAAGAGACTTGGGGTCCAGGTACATAGATCATTAAAGTGTCATGAACAGGTACAGAAAATAATTAAAAAGGCTAATGGAATGCTGGCCTTTATATCGAGAGGACTAGAATACAAGGGGGTAGAAGTTATGCTGCAGCTGTACAAAACCCTGGTTAGACCACATCTGGAGCACTGGGAGACCACACCTGGAGCACTGTGAGCAGTTCTGGGCACCACACCTTAGGAAGGATATATTGGCCTTGGATGGAGTGCAGCGTAGGTTTACCAGAATGATACCCAGTCTTAAAGGGTTAAGTTACGAGGAGAGATTACACAAATTAGGATTGTATTCCCAAGAATTTAGACGGTTGAGGGTTATCTGATCGAAGTTTTCAAGATATTAAGGGGAACAGATAGGGTAGACAGAGAGAAACCATTTCCGCTGGTTGGGGAGTCTAGGACTAGGGGGCAGAGTCTAAAAATTAGAGCCAGACATTTCAGGAGTGAAATTAGGAAACACTTCTACACACAAAAGGGTGGTAGAAGTTTGGATCTCTCTTCCGCAAACAGCAATTGATGCTAGATCAATTGTTAATTTTAAATCTGAGATTGATAGCTTTTTGTTAACTAAAGGTATTAAGGGATATGGGCCAAAGGTGGGTATGTGGAGTTAAATCGCAGATCAGCCATGATCTCATTGAATGGCGGAACAGGCTCAAGGGGCTCAATGGCCTACTCCTGTTCCTATATTCCTAAAGTACAAGATGACATCTGGTAACATAAGAATATTATAGGTCAGTTTTTAGAGCAAACTGTCCCCAGTTGATCCAGGAACTGAGCCCATCTGAGACACTGCCCTTTTAACCCCCTTTTTGCCTCTCCTCTCCTATGGGCATTGGCCCTTTTGCTGCCCTGGCCAACAGCTCAGGATTGAACTTGGGACTCTCCTGGTTTGTAGAACTCAGCTATTCGTGTCAGCCATGGGTGGCACTCTCGCCTCTGAGTCAAAGGTTGTGGGTTCAAGTCCCACTCCAGAGATTTGAGCACAAAAATCTAGGCGGACACTCCAGTGCAGTGCTGAAGGAGTGCTGCACTGTTGGAGGTGCCATCTTTCAGATGAAACGTTAAACCGAAGCCCCGTCCACGCTTTCAGGTGGATGTAAAAGATCCCATGGCACTATTTCGAAGAAGAGCAGGGGAGTTCTCCCCGGTGTCCTGGCCAATATTTATTCCTCAATCAACATAACAAAAACAGATTATCTGGTCATCATCCCATTGCTGTTTGTGAGAGTTTGCTGTGTGCAAATTGGCTGATGCTTTTCCCACATTACTGCAGTGACTACACTTGAAAAGTAATTAATTGTCTGTAAAGCACTTTGGGTGGCCATGAAAGGTGCTATATAAATGCAAGTCTTTCTTTAAATCTCTGATACTTTAATGGAGGGGTTTTAATATCACCTCTTCACCTGTCAATGTTTTGCTGTATACAATACTAAAAGACTGACCAGTACTTTTTTTGCTTTGCAATTTGGATTCAGGTTATTTGAAGTGGATTATGTTTCTTCTGGTACTGCAACTTCTGCTGTGACCTTGTTTCCAGGTAGAGGTGATGTACAAAATCCAAGTTGTTTCCAATGTGAAAAATTATTCCGATTCAGGAGTGACTCATGTGTGACATAATCGTGATTAGGTACAAATCCTGAAACACTTGTGCAAATCCAGATGGTATTGTCTCTGTCTCTGTCTCTGAATTGATGTTACAAGTTTTGACAGATTATTTTCTTTTATAAAATACATACCTACAGAGGGTTATATTTATTGACAATTCATGGCCAATGGATATAAAATCACGCTCCTAATATACATACTAGGACGCCAGACTATCAGAAAGGAGCATTTTACCTGCTGTGTGCTTATGTCCAATATGCAACCAAACTGGTGTCCGCAGTAACGAACTGGGTGTCCTAGTCATGAATTAGAATCAAACAGCACAGAAGGAGGCTATTTGGCCCATCATGTCTGTGCCGGCTCTTTGAAAGAGCTATTCAAGTAGTCAAACTCCCCTGCTCTTTGCCCATAGCTCTGTAAATATCTCCTTCATTGCATTACGAATCTTGCTTGTTATATGTAGTTGGGGAAGCAAATTGATTATGATGAGTAAATGTAGGATGTGTCAAATTCTGAAAAAATTCACACCAGTTATGTTCTTCTCATCGTCACTGTGCAGTACTTCCTCATTGGAATAAGAAATTGATTGGATTGCAGGTGCAATGACAAGACTGACATTGGTTAGCTGGCATCCGTCTTTCGGATGAGACATTAAACCGAGACCCCGTCTGCCCTCTCAGGTGGAGGTAAAAGATCCCATGGCACTATTTTGAAGAAGAGCAGGGGAGTTATCCCCGGTGTCTTGGCCAATATTTATCCCTCAATCAACATAACGAAAACAGATTATCTGGTCATTATCCCATTGCTGTTTGTGGGAGCTTGCTGTGCGCAAATTGGCTGCCACGTATCCCACATTACAACAGTGACTACACGCGAAAAGTACTTCATTGGCTGTAAAGCGCTTTGTGACGTCTGGTGGTCGTGAAAGGCGCTATATAAATGCAAGTCTTGCTTTCTTTTCTTTCACTAAGCTACATTGTGGGCTTTGCAAATACTGTCGAGACATTGCAAATTACTCAGTGATGTCAGCAAGCAAGCTTTATTGCAAATAATGCCAATTTGCAAGTAGTAATTACTAATGATACCTTTGTGCCTTGGGTGACTAAAGTAGTGTTTATCATGCATCCAAGAATTGAGAAAGTCACCGTTGAATTGCAGCAATAGCTTCTTGTTTCTTTATTAATCATAGTCCAAAACCAATCATATATAAAAGATACCACAAGGTTGTGTTACATGCAGTGAAAAATTATGACTATTTAATCACTAAAATCTGTAATAGTTGGACCTAGGCCACGAATCTGTGTGTCCACTGTCACCCACAATGATAGTTTAATTTTATCAAAATCAATTTTTGTGCAGACTTGAAATGATTTCAATTGATTTTACTTGTGACCTTATGCGACATTGAAGTCAATCCAGTTTAAATGCAACTGATTTGAATCAGTTTCAATGTACACTTCTTTTTCTTTATTTAAAAAAAAAAAATATTTTTCGCCTATTTTCTCCATCTGTCTTTCCCTCAGACCGGCAGTGTGAATTCTAGCTGATGACGGGTAGATTCATGTATGGGGCCATCTGATTTGTGAGCCAAGGTGGAACTACTGCCGATTTTCCCTGCCCCCTTGTTGGTTATGCAGCTTGCCTTGTGCTCAGTGCTGCATCTGATGATCCTGAGAAGATCAGCAAGCCATCATTGTTTGGAAGCCCCTAACATGAACAATGGGCATCATATTCTGAGTATGTAAATGATGGTGAGGAACCTTGCCCACTGCTGCTGCATATTGGATAACGCCAGCACAGACTGCCTGTGATTTTCTGCCCTTGAAATCAATGGACCAAAAATAGGAGGCAACATGCCCATGATTTTCCAATAGGAGCTGGCAGTGGGCGAGTTTTCCCATTACCAGCAAGTACTTGGAAAATTGTCCCAGGGGCAGGGGAGGTCTAAACTTCCCTTGTGGGGCCCGGAGGAACGCTCCTGCTCCTCCACAATGATAGTAAACAATCTTACCTCTTTTGGCTAGGTCTCCTCTTCCTGTTGTCTTTGCCTAGCGGGAAAGCCAGAACAACCTCCCCGCTCAGGTCACCAGTTAAAATTGCAGTCAGGGCCCCGATGCTGTCATTGGGCCTTGAGCTGCATATTTAATGAAGAGCCCCGCCGGTTTCACCAGCATCCTTGCTACCTACACAGCAGACAGCAGGAATGGTGCAGGACGTCAACGGGTAAGTGTCCTGGCCGATGTTGACTGCCAGCCCGCCTGGTTGCCACTGGGTAGTTAGAGTTAAAATTGCCCCTTTTTTAAAATTCATTGATGGGATGTGGGCGTCGCTGGCTAGGCCTGCATTTAGTGCCCATCCCTAATTGCCCTTGAGAAGATGGTGGTGAGCCGCCTTCTTGAACTGCTGCAGTCCATATGGTGTAGGTACACCCACAATGCTGTTAGGAAGGGAGTTCCAGGATTTTGGCCCAGCGACAGTGAAGGAACGGCGATACAGGTCCAAGTCAGGACGGTGTGTGGCTTGGATGGGAACTTGTAGGTGGTGATGTTCCCATGCGTCTGCTGCCCTTGTCCTTCTAAGTGGTAGAGGTCGCGGGATTGGAAGGTGCTGTTGAAGGAGCTTTGGCGAGTTGCTGCAGTGCATCTTGTAGATGGTACACACTGCAGCCACAGTGCGCTGGTGGTGGAGGGAGTGAATGTTGAAGGTGGTGGATGGAGTGCCAATCAAGCGGGCTGCTTTATCCTGAATGGTGTCGAGCTTCATGAGTGTTGTTGGAGCTGCACTCATCCAGGCAAGTGGAAAGTATTCCATCACACTCCTGACTTGTGCCTTGTAGATGGTGGAAAGGCTTTGGGGAGTCAGGAGGTGAGACACTCGCCGCAGAATTCCCAGCCTCTGGACTGCTCTTGTAGCCACAGTATTTATATGGCTGGTCCGGATCAGTTTCTGATCAATGGTAACCCCCAGGATGTTGATAGTGGGGGATTCAGCGATGGTAATGCCATTGAATGTCAAGGGGAGATGGTTAGAGTCTCGCTTGTTGGAGATGGTCATTGCCTGGCACTTGTGTGGTGCGAATGTTACTTGCCACTTGTCAGCCCAAGTCTGAATGTTGTCCAGGTCTTGCTGCATATGGACACGGACTGCGTCAGTATCTGACGAGTCTCGAATGCTGCTGAACAGTGTGCAATCATCAGCGAACATCCCCACTTCTGACCTTATGATGGAGGGAAGGTCATTGATGAAACAGTTGAAGATGGTTGGGCCTAGGACACTGCCCTGAGGAACTCCTGCAGTGATGTCATGTGATTGAGATGAATGACCTCCAACAACCACAGCCAACTTCCTTTGTGCTAGGTATGATTCCAACCAATGGAGAGTTTTCCCCTTGATCCCCATTGACTTCAGTTTTGCTAGGGCTCCTTGATGCCACACTCGATCAAATGCTGCCTTGATGTCAAGGGCAGTCACTCTCACCTCACCTCTTGAGTTCAGCTCTTTTGTCCATGTTTGGACCAAGGCTGTAATGAGGTCAGGAGCTGAGTGGCCCTGGCGGAACCCAAACTGGGCGTCAGTTAGCAGGTTATTGCTGAGTAAGTGCTGCTTGATAGCACTGTCGACGACACCTTCCATCACTTTGCTGATGATTGAGAGTAGACTGATGGGACGGTAATTGGCCGGGTCGGATTTGTCCTGCTTTTTGTAGATAGGACATACTTGGGCAATTTTCCACATTGCCGGGTAGATGCCAGTGTTGTAGCTGTACTGGAACAGCTTGGCTAGAGGCGCAGCTAGTTCTGGAGCACAAGTCTTCAGTACTATTGCCGGAATGTTGTCAGGGCCCATAGCCTTTGCAGTATCCAGTGTCTTCAGCCGTTTCTTGACATCACGTGGAGTGAATTGAATGGGCTGAAGACTGGCATCTGTGATGCTGGGGACCTCAGGAGGAGGCCGAGATGGATCATCCACTCGGCACTTCTGGCTGAAGATAGTTGCAAATGCTTCAGTCTTGTCTTTTGCACTCACGTGCTGGGCTCCACCATCATTGAGGATGGGACTCCTGTTAACTGTTTAATTGTCCACCACCACTCACGACTGGATGTGGCAGGACTGCAGAGCTTTGATTTGATCCGATGGTTGTGAGATCGCTTAGCTCTGTCTATTGCATGTCTATTCCGTTGTTTGGCATGCAAGTAGTCCTGTGTTGTAGCCTCACCAGGTTGACACCTCATTTTTCGGTATGCCTGGTGCTGTTCCCGGCATGCTCTCCTGCACTCTTTGTTAAACCAGGGTTGATCTCCCGGCTTGATGGTAATGGTAGAGTGAGGGATATGCCGGGCCATGAGGTTACAGATTGTGGTTGAATACAATTCTGCTGCTGCTGATGGCCCACAGCGCCTCATGGATGCCCAGTTTTGAGTTGCCAGATCTGTTCGAAATCTGTCCCATTTAGCACGGTGGTAATGCCACACAACACGGTGGAGGGTATCCTCAACATGAAGACGGGACTTCGTCTCCACAAGGACTGTGCGGTGGTCACTTCCACCAATGCTGTCATGGACAGATGCATCTGCAACAGGTAGATTGGTGAGGACGAGATCAAGTAGGTTTTTCCCTCTTGTTGGTTCCCTCACCACCTGTCGCAGACCCAGTCTGGCAGCTATGTCCTTTAGGACTCGGCCAGCTCGGTCAGTTGTGGTGCTACCGAGCCACTCTTGGTGATGGACATTGAAGTCCCCCACCCAGAAGACATTTTGTGCCCTTGCTACTCTGTGCTTCTTCCAATTGGTGTTCAACATGAAGGAGTACTGATTCATCGGCTGAGGGAGGGCGGTAGGTGGTAATTAGCAGGAGGTTTCCTTGCCCATGTTTGACTTGATGCCATGAGACCTCATGGGGTCCTGAGTCAATGTTGAGGACTCCCAGGGCTACTCCCTCCCGACTGTATACCACGGTGCCACCACCTCTGGTGGGTCTGTCCTGCCGGTGGGACAGGACATACCCAGCGATGGTGATGGTGGTGTCTGGGACATTGGTTGTAAGGTATGATTTGGTAATTATGACTATGTCAGGCTGTTGCTTGACTAGTCTGTGGGACAGCTCTCCCAATTTTGGCACAAGCCCCCAGATGTTGGTAAGGAGGACTTTGCAGGATCGACAGGGCTGGTTTTGCCGTTGTCGTTGCCGAAGTCGATGCCGGGTGTTTACAATTGAGTGGCTTGCTAGGCCATTAAGAGTCAACCACATTGCTGTGGGCCTGGAGTCACATGTAGGCCAGACCATTAGTGAACCAGATGGGTTTTTGTGACAATCGACAATGGTATCATGGTCGCCATTACTAAGACTAACATTTAATTCCAGAATTAAATTGAATTGAATTTAAATTCCACCAGCTGCCGTGGTCGGATTTGAACCCATATCCTCAGAGCATTTGACTGAGCCTCTTGCTTACTAGTCTAGTGACATAACCACTACGCCACCGCCTCCTTAAGTGTTTGATATCTAAGGTACAAACTCTAAGGAAACTAGTCAATACATTCAGATTTCAATGTACTGTTTTTTAGAAAATGCAGGGTAAAATTGGTCATTTATATATTGTAATGGCACACTCCATGTTAATTCCACTTTGCTGTCATTGCATTGAATGATATTAAAATGTTTTGCTTTGTTTAATTTGGGTGGAAGATATTGAGATAGAAATTGCAGCCTGGAGTTTCTGCTGGTTTTCCTTGGTGTAATTCGCCCGAAATCGGCAAAACCAATGCAAAAGATCACGGAATTTTAAGCGCAAATTACGTTCAGCGCAACTCATGTTTCCGCGATCTCCTGTACTAGTTTAAAAAACATCGCGCTAGAAGCTGGATCCGCCCACAAAACTGGCCATGCCCCCGGATCGAATTAATCAGCATTGGGAGTTTCCGCTAATTGCACTCGTTTGCAGGCCTTTGAGGAGGCTCGAAAAATTAAGCTGGTTCTTTTGGCTGCAGGGACACTAGTAAGCATGTTTTAAAAGCTTTTGAATATATATATTTTTTAATTTACTGAAATATTAACTCTATACCCAATATAACAGCAAATAGTTCTGTATATTTTATTTAAGTCATTTTCAGTTATTTAAAATCGGGTTACTCACAGGCAGTGGACTAGACACTCTGATTAAAGTGCTTATTTATTGTGATAAACACATTTTCAGCTGTATTATTTAAACTGCACCCAGTTATCACTCTTATATATCATGGAATATTTTTTAAAGCAAATTAAAAAAAAACTTATGTTCTAAGGCGCTGCCTGATTGCGCTGGATCGTGGCAGATTTTGCATTCGGTGATATGCAAATGAGCAGAAACCTGAGGAAAAAACCCACTTCTCAAGTGCAATTTTGATTGCAATATGCGCCCGGATGGCCAATTGCACCCAAAGTGGAATCTCAATCCCTGTATGTTTATTAGAAACCAAATTTGTCCCCCAAAGGGTTAATGAACTCACACTGGTGTGTCTTATGTACTAGTTGTGTAATGATTAGTCAATTAATTGATTGTTAATTAGAATAATTGCAGGCTTTGCATTAAGATTCCCTAATTCCCAAGCCCTTTTTGTGCTGATCTGTTGTTTTTGAAGTACTAGCATTGAGCGTACAGCTTGATTCATTACTGACAGCACAGTCTTGCAAATTTGCGTTTTTAGTTATCCTAGAATTGCATAATGGAGTAAACTGATATTATAGTCTTTTAAGGCAACTGCTAATAATGAATGTTACTATTTAGCAGTTAGATACAATAATGTATGTTCTTTGCACTAATAAACTACAATGAAACACAGATTTTTTTTTGTTAATCTCGTACCAAGTACTCATCAAGCTGAGGAATGTGTGTTAGAGAAGAGAACATTTCCACCCTTTACGTTTAATTTCAGCTCGGGTATAACATCATTTACATGCATAGGAAAGCTCTCATCATACTGCCTCAACAAGAAGAGGCTAATCTAATTGAGGTGCTGAGATGACATTATAGGCAATGAGAGTGAAGATTGAACCGTTTACAACCATTCTCAAAAGACTGAGATTGCATTACAGAGTTAAATCACTCCTGGGTGATTTGCTCATATTTATATGGTTTCAGTTTTATTTGTTATTTATTCTGTTCAGTTAGATTTTTGTTGAAAGTAACGTGATGATGTTCAAATAAGAGATTTAATGATTTTAGACATAACTACAGCAAGTTTATCAGGATATAATTGCCACTTTTTTGAATAGTGGGGTAGCTAATGTTACCCCACTATTCAAAAAAGGTGGTAGGGAGAAAACAGGGAATTATAGACCGGTAAGCCTGACATCGGTAGTGGGGAAAATGCTAGAGTCCATTATAAAAGATGTAATAGCAGAGCACTTGGAAAACAGTGACAGGATCGGACAAAGTCAACATGGATGTACAAAAAGTAAATCGTGCTTGACTAATCTACTGGAATTTTTTGAGGATGTAACTGGTAGAATAGATAAGGGAGAACCAGTGGATGTGGTGTATTTGGACTTTCAGAAGGCTTTTGATAAGGTCCCGCATAAGAGATTAGCATGTAAAGTTAAAGCAAAAGGGATTGGGGGCAAGGTACTGACTTGGATAGAGAACTGGTTGGCAGACAGGAAGCAAAGAGTTGGAATAAACGGGTCTTTTTCTGAGTGACAGGCAGTGACTAGTGGGGTACCGCAGGGATCGGTGCTAGGACCCCAGCTATTCACAATATATATTAATGATCTAGACGAGGGAACTAGATGTAATATCTCCAAGTTTGCAGATGACACAAAGCTGGGTGGGCGTGTGTGCTGTGAGGAGGATGCCGAGAAACTCCAGTATGATTTGGACAGGTTGGGTGATTGGGCAGAAGCATGGCAGATGCAGTATAATTTGGATAAATGCGAGGTTATCCACTTCCGTGGCAAAAACAGGACGGCAGATTATTATCTGAACGGCAATAGATTGGGAGAAGGGGAAGTGCAATGAGACCTGGGTGTCCTTGTGCACCAGTCGCTGAAAGTAAGCATGCAGGTGCAGCAGGCGGTTAAGAAGGCAAATGGTATGTTGGCCTTCATAGCGAGAGAATTCGAGTACAGGAACAAGGATGTCTTGCTGCAGTTATACAGGGCCTTGGTGAGACCACACCTTGAGTATTGTGTGCAGTTTTGGTCGCCTTATCTGAGGAAGGATGTTCTTGCCATGGAGGGAGTGCAGCGAAGATTCACCAGACTGATACCTGGGATGGCAGGAAAGACGTATGAGGAGAGATTGGACCGATTGAGCTTATATTCGCTGGAGTTTAGAAGAATGAGAGGGGATCTCATTGAAACTTATAAAATTCTAATAGGACTAGACAGACTAGATGCAGGAAGGATGTTCTCGATGGTGGGGAGTCCAGAACCAGGGGTCACAGTCTAAAGATAAGAGGTAAGCCATTTAGGACAGAGATGAGGAGGAATTTCTTCACCCAGAGAGTGGTGAACCTGTGGAATTCTCTACCACAGAAGGCAGTTGAGGCCAATTCATTAAATATATTCAAGAAAGAGTTGGATATATTTCTTAAGGCTAAAGGGATCAAGGGATATGGGGAGAAGGCAGGGACAGGGTACTGAGTATGGATGATCAGCCATGATCTCATTGAATGGCAGAGCAGGCTCGAGGGGTCGAATGGCCTACTCCTGCTCCTATCTTCTATGTTTCTATGTTGATTACTTGGATAGTCTATGGTCCATATATAGTACTGGGCAATGATCAGCTGCTTCACAGTGAAACCCAATTCTGGCAAATGGTGTCCACTGAAAAAGAGGAATTTGAATTGACGGATCTAATATTAAGGATGGATAGCATTGTGGCTCCAGAAATTTACAAGTACAGCAGATAGAAATCTGGTAGCGATATAACAATACACCCCCACTGATAACAATCTACAAAATTCCGACACTTTATCCCTGGTTATCCCCGGTGTCCTGGCTAATATTTATCCCTCAATGAACAACACTAAAAACAGATTATCTGGTCATTATCACATTGCTGCTGGTGGGAGCTTGCTGTGCGCAAATTGGCTGCTGCATTTCCAACATTACAACAGTGACTACACTTCAAAAGTGTTTCATTGGCTGTAAAGCGTTTTGGGACGCCCTGAGGTTGTGAAAGGCGCTATAGAAATGCAAGTCTTTCTTTCTTTTCCTTTTCACTGACACATTTGATGGAAAACCTCATCAAAACAGATTTTGGATCTATAAATAAATAGGTTTGTTGTTTGTATTGCGTGTTGGGATATGTGCAAATGTACCTAACACATTTACCTGAATAAAGTTATCTACAAAGTCACATCCTCAACATGTACTGATATAGAGGAAGTTTACAAGTATGCAACCTTGATTTAACAAAAAATCCTGTTGAATTAATAGAAGATTGTCAAATATTATATCATTATAATAATCCTGGCAAACTGATTTTTGACACAGATCATTTAAATTTGTTTTTGAACTCCTCAGGAGAATTGTATGTTTCAGAGTTTATACCATCAGTTTAAAAAAAAGTTGGAAATTTAAGATTGGAAGTTTTCTTCAATTAATATTGATTTAACTACAACTCATTTAATGAGAAGTGATATTCCTATTTACAACAAAGTGAAAGATTATTCCTTGGTTAAAGCGATATGACAACATTTCATTGTGGTAAATAGCAGTAGTTATTATGATATTTTGAGCCATTCGTTCTCCCTTCAGATGTTGACAGACTTGCTGTGTATTTCCAGCATTTTCTATCAAATTTGCAGTTTTTTTTCCTTTATCACAACTCGTGTTTTTTTATATGTTACGCAAAGCCTTTTATCTCCCAGCACCATTTTCTATAAGTAGGTGCCATTAGGCAAGTTTGTCAGTCATCTTGATTAGTGAGAAAGCACATTACTACAAGACTGACCCTTTTGTGAGTATTTTCATTTCACTCCTTTTGTTCAAATTTGATCTTGTTGTTGGAGAACTTTTCTGCCAAAAGCATAGATGTTAGTTCCTGATTTGGGGAGTGGGTGGGTCTGAACCCATTTGATTTGTGTCACCTTAGTGCTGAGGTACAAGAACCAGTGAAACCAGGACGCAAAATCACACAGCTTTTTAAAAAAATGTGTTGATGATCTATAGAGTTTATGGCCCTAGTATTTTATAGTTTTGTCTTATTTGTCTCTGATAACCTTATTCTGACAGACTTTCCGCTATCTTCTTTGTCTCCCTCGTTGCAGTTCATGCACTGAGTTGCACAGTTTATTTCTATCAGTGTGTACCAGTGTGATTTGCTGGTATGTATCAACTTTTTAAAAAATTGGTATACACCAGTATATATCTGTAAGTGACGTGGCTCTCAGTGAATGTTATGAGAGACAGTATAATAGAGAAAAGAGCTGCCAGTATAAAGTATTTACCCTGCTTACATTTCCCACAAAATGTCTTTCTGAGCAGACTCCTACATTTGGAAAATGGTCATTAGTTGAAGATCTGCTCTGTGAAGCTAGCATCTGTGACGAACGGATAAACTCCATGGGGTTTCCTTTAAAAAGAGAGAGACAAATGGGATATTATGATGGGACATCAATGGCACAGAGTTGCGGCATGTGAGTCTGTGCTTGTAATCCCCACACTGCTGAGTTCCAAAAATCAACTACAATTATGGGAAAGCATTGAATGCAGCCCACACACTTTCTTGGGGATGAGGTAAGGGGCAGGAATAAGGAAAATTGGAAGGGAGAATCGTCACTAGGCCACTTTTGTGTGTCTATTAGTGGCTAGTTCAGCTTTGACAGAGATCTGAAAGTATCTTGCCTGCCTGTTGTCTCGGACACAATGGGTGTGTGGCCCAGGGAGACCAATGGAAAAGGAATTAAAAAGGGACTCAAATCCTCATAAGCGGAACTCACTGATGGCTAGTTAATACACCATGATGATCCGCCATCCTATGGTAGCGATCATATTAAGTGAAGTGGCACTCTGCTCAGCCCCACAAACGGGCATGTTCAAATATAAATATTGGAGACATATATTTAGCTGATGGTTTGTGCTCACAGTACCTCAGTCTCTAATATTGTCCCCTCTAATACCACTCCTCATTCATCAGTACCAATGCTCTGTGCTAAGCTAATGAATAAATAAACATTTAAATCAAATAGACTATAGTCACTAAAGGCAAATAGTTACCAACAATGTTCCCCATCATTTTTTGGGGGGCCGCGCAGGCCCTTTAACGGGCTGCGTGGCCCATTCAAAAATCCACGCATGCACGGTTTTTATCAATTTAAAAGCCAGCTCACTGGCTGCACGGGACCCCGGGAGCGCTGCACAGCCGCTTAAAGGGAACATTGGTTACCAACACGTCATTTTCAAATCAAAAGTGTTTCTAAAGGTTTCATTGGTATGTGTTAAGGAATGTAGGAAAATCTGATCTAACAAGATTACCAGTAAAAGTGTTAGCACGTTGTTTTGCTCTTTAAAAATAGCCAAAGTGACTAGAAGGAATGAAGAAACAAAAAGTAGAAGCTGTTTCAGTATTTAAACATTTCTTTTGTTACCATTTTGGTTAAAATGCAAATGATCATTTTTATTGTGCCACATCTCATTACTAACTGTGGTAAAGTCCTTTTAGACATGTTTTCTCAACTGCATGTTAAATACATGAGTACAACAGACAATCAGATAATCATGGTTATTAGTGAAACAGATCTTAAATAGGTTGATTAAAATTACATTCTTTGTACTAGGTGTTAATATGTTAGAAATCAAAAGATTGCTTCCTATTTTTCCTACTTTATTGGAGTTCAGCTATTTGTTAAACAGTTTTTCTGCCTGATTGCCAGAGCAAGAATCCTGACACCTCTGATCCTTCCTGCCAAGAACATTAAGTATCCAAAAGTGATAAAGCTTCAATTTGCTAGACCATTAGACTAATTACTGAAATAATTAAGTAACTACTTGATTAGAACTAATGGGTACCTAATTATCCAGGAAAAAGTATCAGGTGGTTAATTAATAGAGTAGATTTGGTGCTATATGACTTGAGAACCCAACAGAAATAAGTAAAATGAAAAGAGAAACAAACTAAAGTTACCTTAAACCCCATTAAATGGAGTAGCTTCATTCAGTTGAGTTCAAAATAGAACCTCACTTGGTTTTTTTAGAAAATGTTGTGTCAGTGACACAGTTACTTGTTTAATTTTACAGGGAATATAAAGTCAAAGCCTTCCATGGGGCCTGGATTGAGTCCAAATTCACTTCAGTAAACAGAAATGATTTTTGATTAGCAATCCCTACAGAGGTTTACAGTATCACCAAGCACCGAATAATCACAAGTGCTGTAATAGATCTGGCAATTTATTGAACTTAAAAAGCATTAAACTATTGATTGATTAATTAAAATCTAATCAATACACCGCGATATTGCCTTGTCCACTGTCATCCCCGGTACAACAAGGTTTGTAGCTGTGCCTACCTTACACGATGAAAATGGTGTTGTGGTTTGCAGAAGTTCACAAACTGAAAAATAGCAGCAACTTACGGTAATTAACTGAATCAATGCTCTTTTAGTCTCTCTGTAACACTGGTGATTCAATGCATATATCTCCCATTTAGAATCCTGTTAGCACCTGTGTAAACATTTACCAGCTACCATGTAAGCACTATGTTGACTCTTTGAAAGTCGCTCGGCAGAGGGTTTATCTTTTAGCGGCCATTGGAAGAACAAACGACCAGTTGACCTTCAAAGTGTCCATTACCTTTCTTCAAGCCCTTTTATCCATGACTTATCATTTTATTTCAACTCCTCTACTCTCTTGGGTCTAAAATAAAACACAGTGCTTCCCTTTTAATTACACAGCAGCAGGTCCAAACACTTTACACAATTAGATAGACGAGTCAATTAATCAAAAAAAGGCATCTAAATCAATATGATACTGCTGTTTTTATTTTGTAGCATTATGTTTTTGCAAGTACTTTGGTATTTTCAGCGACTACAAAAATAACACTCATTAATTTGGCTGTTCCTAATAAATTTTGCCTCTTCTGATCCAGCATTGTCCCACAGTGACAATCGGAGTAGAAAGTCTACATTATTTTAATATATATTTTAGCAAGACAAGCAATAAATGATAAAAATATATATTTACATGTACATAATTTATTACAGGAAACCAAAGGTCTGGCATGCAGTAACCTAGTCATTAAAATAGATATTTTGATTTCTTAATACGTCATAAATATTTTTAATTAGACAATTTATACAAGAATAAATTTGTTGTTTTACATAGACTGGTATTTGTGGCAGCTTCTCTGGCATTGAAATAGAGATTTTTTGTTTGTATATCGCAATGGCATGCATCTTGTACCACTCACACACTGGCATTGGCAGAGATTGCAGAGCAGGCTGTGTGCTCACTCTCAGTCACAAAATGTAAGAGATAAAACAGTAGAATAAAAATAAACCAATTAAGTTAACATTTTCAGTGAAACAGGCAAATGTGTGCTTCAAACATAACTCCATCGCAAGGCAGGAATGGAAATGGTCTGCGAACATGGACTTAACCATTAAAGGGGGAAAATTCTTTTGGTCATTGTGTTTTACAAACACTGCGACTGTGTCCATGAAGAGTTCATCGTTGAAACAAAAGGAAGATGCAGAAGATAGAAAAGTATTCTAAAGAAAGGCAATGGGATGAAATGAAGACTAGTTATTGGAAAAAGGGGATAAAGGAAAAACGTGCGGACCAGGAAAGTTTCAGGATTTAGGGTCTGGTAGTGCAGTGTTTATGGTACTGGACTAACACGAGTTCAAATCCCAACATGAAAAATTGTGAGATGAAATTAATTAAATCTGGTAATGTGTGGGTTTGCACAAGGTGAAAAAAACAACCATTAAAGCTTGTCATAAAAACCTAACTGGTTCACCTGGCACTCCTACCAATCTGGCCGATTAATTGACTATAGTTCAGTATTATTTGGTTAACTCTTAATAGCCTCTGGAGTAGCCTAGCAAACCAGTCAGTTGTAAAAGTAATGCTTAGAAGAATGTCACCACCTTCTCGGGGCAAGAAGAGAGGGGCAATAATGCAGCCGTATCAGCATTGCCCATATCATAAGCACATATTTTCAATCAAAGATTGGTCTACTCTTTGCTGAGTTAGCTGATTTCAGCAAACTGAAATAGTTGAATACTCTTTGAGAACATATTTACAATCTTCCTAATTACATTTGTGACCAGAGGAATTCTTATTTCCAGATGAGTTAGGGGAGCTGTATAGCTTTTTGTCATTCTTACCTTTCAATGGTCTTACATTAAATCTTTCTTTTGCTCTCTTAGTAACCAGAATGTGCTAAATACAAGTTAACCGTTGCTATTGCAAATGTTTTTAGAGCAATATATTATCTATTTTTAAATGAGCTCAAGTTGCTGTTGAGTTGTGTTGCTGGTGAAGTACGTTGAAAGAAAACTCTTGTAAGTGATGTCTTGTTTGAATCCTTGAATATTTCCTATTGATCAATATGAATTCCAACGTTTCTTCAATTTTCTATTAAGTTATTCACTGAAATAAATGTCCTTCCTCTAAAGGGAATAAAATCTTTTCCATTAGTCGCTTCAAATAATAATCTTTTATTCCCTAAATATCACATATGGAACATTCTCTTTTTCTGATTCTCTTTCTTCATTGCAATTATACCTATATAAAATCACAGACCTGGGTCAGCTGTGCGGGAATACTAGCAGAAAGGACTGAAGCACAATCTGAAGAAAGATGAGGGAATGAGTTGAAACAAGATATGAGAAAAGGAAGGAAAAAGGGGGTAATTTAAAGAACAATAAAGGATCATCCACCCCAGGAAAGTCTCAAGACTGATTTGTTGTCTTTGCCAAATCAGATGATCTTAGCTGGGTGACGATATCGTTAACGAGTGGCCCCTGCTGAAGGGTGTGTGGATGGATGTTGGTTGATAACAGGATTGTGCTGCGCTGTGACGACCTCACTCCCCCCCCCCCCCCCCCCCCCACTCCCTCCCCTAGTACAGGAGCTTGCTGACACTCACTGCCTAAATTCACACGAGAAGAGTCGTCACTGGGACAAAGTGATGGAGTGCTGTCAGCAGCTGTGAAATCACAACCGAGCAAGAGCTCAAATTCAGCTCAGACTGATGAGATGAAAGTCCCTGATGTGAAATGAGTTTGGGTAGTCTCGACCCAGGCCCCAGTGGGGGGGTTATCCAGCACCAATCGCCGAGCCAATTCAGGAATACCTGAGAACGGCAAATAGAAATGTCGTACTGCTGCACTAGGGTTCTTCTCAAAGGTTGAGGTTAAGTCACATTGTTCGGCAGTGTAAAGGGGATCTACCGTGCATCTAACCTGTGCTACACCTGAGCTAGCACTGCTCCAGGCTGACATTTCCCTACCACACAAATGTACCCAAAAAAAAGGAAAGGAAAGGGAAAAAAAAATCAAAGAAAATAAGTGGAATGGAAAAAGGAGATGTAAAAAGGTATAGATGAGGGAGGAAGGAAATAGAGGCAGAAATGAAAGGGAGACGGGTAGGTGAGGGAGGAAGTGAGAAAGGAAATATTTTAAAAGCAGTGTTGCTCCACTGAAAAAAAAAATATTAATTTGGCTTAATTTAAGTAAAAAGGTAGAGGCCTAGAAATTCGGTAGGCTTAGCGCCGCATTTGAGGCGCTAGAGGGCCTAGCGCCGGAGTTATGGCCAGTTGAGAAATTCCCTGGGGCCCTAAATCGGCGTTGCACCGGTAGCGCTGCGCCGGCACCGATGACGTCATCGGTGTGCGCAGCGTCCCGGTTGCCGTGGTAACCCGGCCCCAAGCCGAAATTCAGTTGCGCCCGCCTCGCCCGTGGCAGGCGCAACTAAGACTCTGGCAACAGAGTCTTCCCCCAGTGTGCGCCGGTGCATAAAGGTGGAGCGGCGGCCGGCCGCGTTCCCGGCGGCCGCCTGCCCGCACCTCCCTTCCCGGACTCCTGCATAGCCCCCCCGCGGCCCTGATCAGTGTCTCATGCGAGCCCGGCACTTCCCCGAGGTGCCGGGCTCAGATGTCGGGTCAATCCGCCGGACAGTTGTCGGCTGCAGGCAGCTCCTCCTTAACAGGAGGAGGAGGCCTGCAGTTACCCCGCCTGCCGCACCGCATCGGGTGCCGCAGCGGGGGATTAGCGCCGGGAAACCCAAGTTCACGCCCGTTTTGAGGCGCTAAAGGAGGGTTTTAGCGCCCGCCGCCATCTGGGCCCGGCGCACCCGAATTTTCGTCGGGCGCTGCCGCATTACCGCTGGCGCAAACTTTCTGGCGCTACAGCCCTGGCAAGACCAGAACCCAATTTCTAGGCCAGAGACTATTGTTGAGAGACTGGCTACAAACATTTTGAACTTGGTGGCAATCACACACAGTGTATATGGAACTCAGTGAATGGGAATGTGCTCTGGTGTCCATCTTGAGCAATGTGATATACTGTGCACAGCAAAGAGAGGGTGGATTTTTAAAAAGTATGCAAAAGTGAACAGCACTGCTGTAAAATTGAATCTTATAAATGTTTTAATATTTTCGTTGCTAATATTAAAATTTAAATCACAGGAATTAGTCACTGTATCTGTATTTGGCAGAAATTAAATAAAACGTGAATTGAATGATAGAGAACAATGACAATAAAAACACATAGCATTACTTGTTATTAATGATCTGAATAAGCTTAAAAATGACCAAAGTACCAAACTTATAGCCTATTAAGTGACATAGTGCAGAACTGGTCATTAAAAATTAATTAAATTTAATAAAAGAAATCTAAATTGTTAGAATGATTAAGACAATATGTGATTTTCTCATTTGTTATTCAGTTGTAGTTGTTGTGAGATGGACTGCTGACAAGAGTGTACATTAAGCAAAACATAACACGGTTTGGACCATAGTGAAATAATAATATCAGAGAATGCAAAAAATGTGATGCTTTTGATCTACAGGCATTTTATTAATGTTCATATAATATCAGCCTCAAGGTTGGTCATAAATTAAA
The DNA here is from genome assembly GCF_052327205.1 of Somniosus microcephalus. Lineage (NCBI taxonomy): Eukaryota > Metazoa > Chordata > Chondrichthyes > Squaliformes > Somniosidae > Somniosus > Somniosus microcephalus. Next base: position 29,346,000 of record NC_141013.1, read on the forward strand.
GCAGAGAATGGAGATATAAATTTTTATGAGAATGAGTCATACATTATGTGCTTAAAAATGAAAGAATTACTGTGATTCCAATCGGGCCTGGAATTGTTTAAAATCCATATTTATTCAAGCTGGTTATGAGCAGGTTTATACTGTGATACAAGAAATGAGCTGTCCACTCGAGCCAATGGGGAGCCTTCATCTGAGCTACAAGCTGACACAGATAACCTGCTGAATCTAATCAGTGAATCAGCAGAGGCTGCTTTTGTATTCATTTCTGTGTAGTATTCACATTGTGTATTGGGAAACACTACTAACAGAGATAAGAGAAAGAGAGGAAAGCTTCAAAATGCATGCCTCACTATTCCACTGAGAGTTTTCTGTAAGGTATTAACAAGATGGAAATTAGGGACCAAGTTAAGTTGTCTCCTTTGCTTCGGTCAGACTACTGCTTAAAGCACTTTTGATGTCAAGATCATCTAAAAATAGCTCGCTCCCTCTGAAATTTTGAAGGGCCAAGACTGGCTCTGTTGCCTTTCCTTTGACAACTGGATGAGGTCTCAATTAAAGTGAATGAAGCTTACAATGTACGTTATTTCTGATACACAGAAAACCCAGTGGAGACTCCTTTGAATCTTGAAGCGCTGTGGAAAGGCCAACTGAAGCGTTCTGTTTATTCCTCCCACAGCCCACAAGCAGTTGAAATATGACATTAAAAGGGTCAGGAACTGTTTGTGTTAAAAAGGGCAGTTGTGTGAAGAGCACAGAGGAAAGAAAGATAATAAAAACATATAGAAAAATAAAGTAGATATATTTTGATTGTCATTTTGTTTGAATTTCTTTAGTGGTTTTAGACAGAACAGCAGATTACAGTTCAGTGATGATTAAGAAGAGCTGCCTGTCATAAATGGGTATCAAAGTAATGAGTAAAAATATTAGTGTGATGATCTGTATTATTTTTAGTGAATGAGTTTACACCATAACTTGTCTCCAATTTATAAGTAATTATAATCTCAGCACCTAGAGACCTGGGTTACCCGGGGAGAATACTTGTCTATTATTGTGTAGAACTGAGTGTGATGTTGTATTGTTGAAATAATGCTACTGCATATAAACCAATCATTGTTACTGTTTTTTGTAATGATTTCTGTGCCTATTGAGATGAGGGATGTCCGTACAAGGAAATGAATATTTTTCTACTGTTTTCACCTTGCTTCGAGAACTCTTAGGCCAGATATAGCATGATTTCAATGCCCAGTAAAGCTCCCTTTACACTGCCTCCACAAGGTTTCTTAGCCCCACCTTATGAAGTACATGTAACCTTTCCATTTCCCATACTAGCCAGTCTTGTGGCTTCTAAGTAAAATGAACAATTTACTACCAATAAGCAGCAATTATGGACACTCTAGTGATGTGGAGGTGGGGAGGTGGCTAGCAAGGTGTCTCAAAGGAAGAAAGAGCTACCATCCATAGGGCAACTTCTGATTTATATTTTAGTTAAACATTCAATTAACTGCCACAAGAACAAAAAAAGACCGCTTCTATTTTCTCCTTACTTCCTCCCTCCATTAAGGATAAAGCGCTACTGGAAATGTATAAAAATAGAATTGTCATCGGAATTGGTTAGAATGTCCAATGAACATGCTATAGTAAATAATCAGCAACAATACAATCACTGAATCATCACCTCGTGGATCATGACCAATCAAGCCAACACACGATAAAAGCAGAGTAAGGGAAATGTATAAGGCAGCTCTGTGATTCCAGTGAAGTGTTGGCCACTCAACTAAAAAGTTCAAGTTCAAATCTTAGTGCTGACTGACTTTCAGATTATAGTGTCCTCAATGAGTATTTGGCTAATTCCCAGCTGAGCTACTTGACTGTGAACATTAAAATAGTGGAGTGCTCCATCTCTGGAGTCTAGAAGCTGTGGGTCAGTCCAAGTATATCTTTTGTTTGCTGATCACTGGCGGCAGTTGTGGAAAAGTCTATGGCCCTAAATGTCCCCCCTCTCAAATAAAGCCACTAAAAAAGTGGAGCAGAGAATGAATATAAATTAGTCAACCAAACAACATTAGTCTATAGTGTTCCTTGTCTCTGCAGACGAAAGGTAAAAGAAAAGAGAAAGAAAGAATAAGTGGACAGAGAAAGAATAAGAAAAGAAAATAGAGGGCAGAAGCAAAAGAGGATAGATAGAGAAACAGAACAGGAAGAAGCAGAATCGGAAGATGAGAGAGGAAGAACCCAGCAACATGAAAATGACCGAGACAGATAAGACAAAGCACACACACTCCACATGAAAAAGGGAGGATCCTAGGGTTCAGAGGCATTGGAATAATGGGCCTGAGCTTTGGTAGTAATCAGTTGGGTGTTCCAGAGTCTGTCAGTGGTGGGGGAAGGATTGTAAAGTTTGCTTCCTTGAGGGTTCCTGAAGTTATCCTGGGATCTGACATTATTGGGACATTGAGGTGTGTGCCAGGCTCTGGCAGTACTGGAGGAAAAGGTCCCAGAATTCTATGCCATTGGGGAGATAGGGTTTTACATCAATGTGGAGGTGTACCTCAGGTCTAGCAGCATTGAGAGGGGGAGGGGCTTCGTGGGGTCCTGTTGCATTGGGGGAGTTTTCAGAATTTTCAGCAATGGCTGAGCTTAGCAGCACTGGGAAAGAGGGCCCTTCAGGCCTTGCAGTATTGGGAGAGACAGGGCCAGGGATCTGGTAACACAGGGGAGAAGCAGACTGATAATCACTGGCCCAACCTGCCCTTTCCTATAGTCATACCTAGAACCATTACCTGCCCTTTTGGCTCATCCATGACCTGTTTTTGGTCCATCAGGGTCAGTTGCTTTCCCAGTATTGTTTCTGAGTGCTAAACATGCATATACTTAATTTGCTGATTGTAAATCAGCATTAATACTAAATTAACTATGGAACTACATGTAGCTTGTAATTGGAGGTTTAGCTATCTCCAATCCTCATGTTCAATTTGTATCGCACCTACCTGCTTCGTTGGGATTTGTTGCTGCTTTGCAGAGAGAAAATTTGAAGCAATCAGGTGCAAGTCTGACACAGACTGTGCACATCAGACATATGACACCTGAGATATGGCACAGCAAGTCTGATGCTTGCGTTTGATGGGCTGCAAGTGCTCATGTACCGACTATTTGTATAATATTACTAGCAGTGGAATTACTAATGATGAGTCAGAATATAAGGGCCTAGCGCTTCCGCTAGTTTGTGCTGGTTTTATCAACACAATCCAGCTGAAATCAGCCAAACCAGGGCAGAAGATTGTGGAACTTCAAACGCAAGTACGTCAAGAGTAAATCGCATTTTCGCGATCTTTAACGGTGGTTTACAAACCATTGCGCCTGAAGCCGGCTCCGCCCACAAAACTTGCAAAACCCTCAGATTGAAATAATGAGAATGGCGAGTTTGTGCTGATTGTGCCCGTTTGCAGTCATTTGAGGAGGCTCTTCAAGTTAATCTTGTATTGTTTAGACACACAGACACTAGTAGGCACTTTTAAAAGTTTTTCAATTTTAAAAAACTTTTAATTTACTAAGAAACTGACTAGTATACACCAATGAAACTATAAATGGGTCAGTATAGTTTTGTTAAGTCATTTTCAGTGATTTAAGTTCAAGTTACTCACATGTAGTGGACTAGACACTCTGATTAAAAATACTTACTTTTTCTGATAAACCCATTTTCAGCTGTATTAATAAAACTGTACCAAGTTACCACACTTAAATATATCAATTCATATTTTTTAATGCATTCTAATTACACTGCCCGATTACACTGATTCATGGGGGGAATTTTGTGTGGGGTCAGTGGGCGCAATTGGTGGTAGGTCAGGTGGGAAAATTGATTTTTTTGACAGCGTATCAGGACCCTGCTGTCAACCCGCTGCCACGCGCCTTTCCCAGATGGCGGGTCTGTCAGCGCTGAGCAGACCCAACACGCAGCGGCGGGGGAGGCAATTAAGGTCATTATGACCTTGTTACCAGATCATTAAGAATTATTTTCAGCTCACCTTCAGAGTTTACCAGGTCACCCAAGGGGTCCACACTGTTCGGGGATCACGTCAGGTAAGCTGGACGGGAGTTGAATGGCCATGGAATCATCTCATTACTTGACAGCTGCAAATGTGCTATAAAAGCTCCCATCTCACAGCTGTTTACTTTCCAAGCTCAGAAACTGTTGCTTACTGCATTTGGAAGGCAGATTGAGCTTAATGCAGGTTGCAAGTGTTTGGAGCAAACTCTCTATCCAGTGTCACCTCATTGGAACAACCTCTCTCACCATTGACAGATCGTTTCTGTCATCTCAACTTGACCTGCCACCTATTACATCAGAATGGGTACGGTTTATACTGTCTCACCTTGGTCCTCAGAATCCCACCATGATCAGCCCCAACACCAGCAGCACCAGGCACATCAGCAGCACCAACAACACCACCAACCTTCTCCGCAATCAACTGATGCTGCACAGGACACAGGGCATCAGTACCCGAACACAATGCTGCCCAGGATGCCAGGGATGACCTCACCATGGCCAGATTTACTTCACTTGACGCTGTACACCCTCGCTGCCACATGATGCACCAGGTTGGCACCACCCCACACCATCACCATAAAGCATCCCAAGCCCACAATGCCCAAGCCATTCCTTTCACACTCACCACCATTGGGTGGGGGTGGGGGTGGGGGTGGGAGGGGGTGGTACCGTTATGTCTCACCATTCATTGCAACTCACTAAGCCACTTCCAAACTTCCAAAGGTTCACACAAATCTGTCCAAGAACGCAAAGTGTTGAAAATAAAGATTTCAATGTTTGACAGCACATTAGAGAAACTTCACATGAACATTGACTAAAACACCCAAGTGCCTACCCTTATGTGTTGTTAGTTGGTATGATTAGACTAGGATGAGGGTAAGTGTGAGGGGTGACTAGTGAGATGGAGAAGTGATAATGTAGATAGGGAGGGTGGGTGGAAGTGCAAGGTAATTTGGTGTGGGTAAGGCTGTGCAGGAGTAGGGTAGGGAAGGCAGAGTGATGGGGATGTGATGAGTGGCACAGGAGGATGAAGTTGAGTGTGGCTTTGCAGTAACGTTTCGTGATCTACTGAGATCATTGAAACATTTGCACCACTGCAGCCTGGTCCTGCTGATGACATCCCTGCTTGTGCCCTCCTATGCAATGTGTAACCGGCTGCGTTGATCTCCTGGGGAGGTCTCTTCCACCCATTGAAAGGGAAGAGAATGTCCCTGCGTGCTGTGACTCCCTCCAGTCATGGGAGAGCCTGGGTGCAGCCATGCACCTTTTGTGCAGTGCTTGTCAGTGTTTGCAGCACCTCAACGTTGTGGAACACTGGCAGCACAACTGTCAAAATTAATTTGTGCATGGTCCCTTTAAGGAAACCGGCTGTTGACGCGTCATCAAATGACGTCATCAGACCCACTTCCTTCAATTGGCTGGCAAGTGCGCCGAGCGGGCTTAACAAGCCCAATCAGGGAAAAATAATAATTTTGGACAGCGAGGCTGGGATCCGCCACCAGCATCGCCCACCACAGACCCGCCGAGGTTGGTAAAATCCAGTCCTACGTTTGTGATTATGCAAATGAGTTTGGACGGAAACTTTTACCATAACGTCACTTCATAAAACTCAATTTCAAGTGCAATTTGCGCCCACTTTGCCGATTGCGCCCAAAATGGAAACACTACCTCAAACTGTTTTATAACAGGCTGAGGGATAAATTATTTTGAGCAATTTGATTGGTTCATCTTCTCCTTTTGTTTTATTGGTAAGTTTTTTCTGACTGATTATTTAGGATTGGTTGTTTTATTTTTTCCATTAGAAGTTTAGCTGCCCGGTTTTCTGATGTTTGATTGGTGTGCTCCATTGTGATAATAATTCAGTAACATAACCAGTACACCACCATACCTATGCAAACCGTATGAAATCTGACAGACATCTCAAGGTAACAGAAATCTGAAATTCAATATAAGAACATAAGAATTAGGATCAGAAGTAGGCCATACAGCCCTTCGAGCCCGCACCGCCATTCAATAAGATCATGGCTGATCTTCGACCTCAACTCCACTTTCCCGCCTGATCCCCATATCCCTTTATTCCCCTAGAGTCCAAAAATCTATCTATCTCAGCCTTGAATATATTCAATGATTCAGCATCCACAGCCCTTTGGGGTAGAGAATTCCAAAGATTCTCTGCCCCAGGATATAGAGCATATCTAGAGGTTACATTATCAGTGGATGTCCCATGGCATTTCTCACATTGAGTTGGAAGATATGCTGTTTCATAACAATAGCGATGTTATGCAACACAACACACAAAATATTATCAGGGTTGCTGATTTACAATGACTGAATAAGTCAAACTGTTCTTATTACATGAGGTTCTGGAATGTTTACAGATGTTTTGGAGATTTCATGAATCTGTCTATGTTTCTTGAAATCTGTATGAATTACTATTTTATGTTCCTTTACATACAAATTTAATTATGGTTTTGTTTGAAGCCTAAGATACAGGAAAAGATGTTAGGCAGCACGTGGTGAATTGGAAGATAGTAAGTGGGGTTTAGCAGATAGAGTGGATAGGAAGGACTTATTTCCCTTAGTGGAGGGGTCAGCAACCAGGGGGCATGGATTTAAAGTAACTGGTAGGAGGTTTAGAGAGGATTTGAGGGAAATTTCTTCACCCAGAGGGTGGTTGGGGTCTGGAACTCACTGCCTGAAAGGGTGGTAGAGGCTGAAACCCTCACCACGTTTAAAAAGTGCTTGGATGTTCACTTGAAGTGTCGTAACCTACAGGGCTACAGACCAAGAGCTGGAAAGTGGGATTAGGCTGGATAGCTCTTTGTTGGCCGGCGCGGACACGATGGGCCGAAATGGCCTCCTTCCGTGCTGTAAATTTCTATGATTCTATGAGCAGTAGTGGGGAGGGGCATTGTGAGGTCTAGCAGCAGTTATGAGGGATGTTATATTTTTACACTGGATTTTCTGAACCCTGCTGGCAATGTTGGGCCTCAGTGATGGTGAGCAGAGTTGGAAAAATCTGGCACATGGCTCAACACACCCAATATACTGCATACCACATTTCCCAGAGCGTTGTTTGGGCAAAAAAAGAATGAGACTGCACTACAAGCATGTATAGACTTCATTAATGTGGCATTAATATTAATATTGAATTGTGCAAAGTTTTGGCTCATCCAAGACTGGATGTTGGACAGGCAAGCTGACAACACCAAGACAGCAGAGGTGTCGAGAAAGGTGGTATAGAGGTAGAGCTGGGTGTTATCAGTGTGCATGTGAAAGCTGACCCCATGCCTGTGATGATGTTGCCAAGGGATGGGCAGCATGTAAATGGTGAATAGGAGATGGGCAAGGATATATTGGGGGACTCTGAAGTTAATGATGTGGGTTGGTATGAGAAACTATTGTTGGAGATGCTCTGGCATTGATGGTATAGATAAAAGTGGACCCAGACGAGGGCTGTCAGTACCTCAACTTATGGCAAGCTGCAGCTCTTTAAGAGCTGCTACTTCTCCGAATTTTACTCCCAAGCCAAGTGTGCTACAGGCAATCTCTGGCCAAGCTTTTCTTGGGTCAGTAGCCTATTCAAATTAGGGGACAATGCTCTTATTGGAAGGTTTGATGCAGTCTGCCCCCTGAGCTAATGGGGCAGGTGAACCTATGCAATAGGTCAATTCAAGCATGTTTTTACTAGGCTTGGACATTCGGGACATATTTACCAGGAAGCAGGATTAAAGGAGGGGATATAATTGGACTAGGGCACGCAGACATAATCCAATACCTACTTTATAATCATATACATTCTCCTTATTTTTATATAATACTTTGATTTAATATTAATATTTATCATTAAATGGCAAAGCTGCTGGCAATTTGGGAAGCCGGGAAGTAGAGTTGGTTAGGAAGTTCTCAGCAATGCAGCCCGAAGAACTAAAAGATGCAAAATCGAGGTGCTACAGCGCCACCACTGGAAAGATGATATCATTGCAGCATGACAAGTTTACATAGCCAGTTTCCTTTATAAATGAGGACATAGGAATTTATAATGGAAAAAGTTGACACAAAAGTGTGACGAAAAAGTGGTAACAAGAAGTATGCAAAGGTTTAATATTATAGATATAGAGAACTAAATAGGCTCCACTGAGAATAAGAGATTGTTCACACAATGGTGAAATTGCAACAATTACATTACACTCATTGTAATCTGTGCTTGGCAGATAATTTCTTTCTATTGGCAAGTAGCCACATAAAATGGCCACCACACCATGAAAAAAATCAGTGGGTGGACATTTAACTGATCGTTACTGCCAGAAGTAGAAAATCAACAATGGGTGGACTTTCCACTGATGCTAAATTATTATTGTCCATCCAGGGCACGAGCCAGACTCTAGGACAGCAACCCATAATCTCACTCCACTGACTCCAATCATATCCGTTAAGTGCAATAAATGAGCTACCTGCTTGCATAAATTTAGATCACCAGCAGATTTACATTAACTGAGTCATTCTCAATATAGACATTTAAAAAAAAAATGCTCTCCCCAGATTTTCTCTTGTTGCTAGAGAAACATCGTTCTGAGAATTGCATGTAAAACTGCCACCTTATTGGTACTGGGATAGCCTAAGGTCCTCATTCAGTTAGGCTGGTGGTGGCCTTAACACCTATGGCTGCCTTCACCGCTGTTAGTAGCAATGTCCAGGAGTTGTGTTTGTGCCTGTCACTTTTTGAAAGGTTGGATCAAATGAAACTGTGCCATTTCTAGTGGAAAACAGCAGATGAATTATAGGTTAATTTAGCTTCCATTTGCTGCTCTAAATGGGGTAGAAGATTAGTACCGAATTCACGGTTTCTGATTTCAGCAAGATGAGTAGATCAGTTCTTTTTAGGCCAACAGCAATAGTAATGTGCTAATGGCTTTTAATGGCTACAGCTTAAACATGCTTACAACAAAGTTACAATGTGTGAATTGCTCTGAGGTTCAACCTAATGGTGTCTGTACTTTCTATTGTGAAAGCAAAATCACCCAAAAAGTGTGTTAAAAAATCATTTTTGAAGTTTTGTGCCTTAGAAAATAAAAAGAAAGCATTTATGCTATATGGGGAGTGTTAAAATGGGAGAGCTGAGTAAAGGTGATCCCTGTGTTTTTTTAAGATTTAAAACTACCTTTTCTGAAATATGAATGGAGAGCCACCAAAATAATCACCAGGACTTTTAATTTCCACTGGTTAATATCGCACCACACAAACCTGTCTCATTATGTACAGTAGAAGCAACAGTCTCAAAAATGCTGACGGCTTTAAGACAGGAATGTCTTGTTAAAAGGTGAAATCATAACTGTATGAAGGTATCAAATGTTTCAAAAGAATTCATAGTAAAACTAAAATGCTCCAAAATTAAATGACAGAGGAAAAACCTGAAGTCACTCTGCATCCTATTAATATATTAGAAATCTACAATTGTGCTTTTATTAATCCTATCTCCTATCTGAAGTGGTGACTGAATTGTTAATAAACTATATGTAATCTTGGTGGATTCCTTTACTTGGCTTACATTTACTGTTATTCTCGAGGATTGCATTAGTACATCCACAACTGCGTTAATGCAATCTTAAAATCTGTTAGATAACCTGACACTTTAAAATGTAATTGTATATATGAGCATGCTCTAACTGGTGCACTTTTCAATAATCCATCGTGGAACCTGATGAGCATGAATGAACAATGAAGTGATGTGAATATTCACAGCTGCAGTTGCCCATGTAAGTTTTCCTTCTCATTTACATCTTAACATGTCACCTACAAAAAGAAAAGTCGGTTTTTTTGGAAGCAGCAAGCCATTTGAATCTGGGTTTTTTTCAGCTTGTAGCTACTTACTGATTAATTGAAAAGTACTATTACCGGTAATGGACCACTGATTCTTTACTCTTCATTTTAATTCCCTTTGATGAAAACTAGGCCTGAAACAGGTAATGGCTTTATAGATTGACTGCTTGAGAGATGAACACATTAAAACACTCCCCTTACACGCTAATGCTGTAACAAAATAAAATTAAAGGGACGCTTATACTAAGTAAAAGTCTGCTTTAAATCCATTACTAATCTGTACAAGAATTTGTGACTTTGGTTATTCATGCTAATTCTTCTTGTATGTTCTGTTCCTGTTGTAGCTTAAAATTTTACAAGCAGCTTTCGGGAAAGACCGCCATAATCCCTTGATTGGGGTTCTACAAGGAAATTCCCTCCACCTCCTAAAAAGAGTGATTTCCTTTATGTTAATGTGAAAGGAAATGGAAAAGAATTTTCATCAAAAAGAAACTAATTGAAGAATGGTATGAAGATACAGCCTTAGCATGCTGCCTGCACATCCCTCCCTACTGTCACTGAGCAAGGGGGATGTGACACTGAGCCTATTGCACCTGCTGCTGTACAACGTGCTGCTATAGAAACAGGGTCAGGCTGCAGGGTACAGCGACACAGTAACAGTGTCCTTAGTGCAGTTCCACCTTGGCAATCTAGCAAATTAGGTGTTTAAAAAAAAAGTACAGACTTTTAAGTGTAAAGTTTGGTGTTTTATGTTGTTAAAGATAAAATTGCATGAATATAATTTCTATTACCAACAACATTAGTAATGATTGGATAGGCTGGGGTTGTTTTCTTTGGAACAGAGGAGGCTGAGATGTATACAATTAGGAGGGGCCTAGATAGAGTGCATAGGAAGGACCTATTTTCCCTAGTAGATATGTCAATAACCAGGGGGCATAGATTTAAAGTAATTGAAATAGGATTAGAAGGGAGTTGAGGAGAACTTTCTTCACCCAGAGGGTGATGGGTGTCTGGAACTCACTGCCTGAAAGGGTGGTAAAGGCAGAAACCCTCATCACATTTAAAAAGTACTTGGATATTCACTTGAAGTGCTGTAACCTACAAGGCTACGGACCAAGAGCTGGCAAGTGAGATTAGGCTGGAGAGCTCTTTTTCAGTCAGCACAGACATGATGGGCCGAATGGCTTCCTTCTGTGCTGTAAATTTCTGTGATTCTATGGTGTACCACAATCTTCACTTGTTATCACCAAAACCCTAGGTTCTGGCCCAAATGTTTGTCTACACTGTCCAATAGTTTATTTTTAATTTTCTTCCTTGCCCATTTTTTGTTCCTCATCCTCCTGACTCCTCATTGGAGTACATTTCCACGGGCATTGCGTGTCCTCCACTTCTTCCTTCGCATGGTCATTATTCACGTGTGAGCTTTGTCAGCATGTCTCCGCAATCTATTTGATTTTGTGGGGCATCATGGTTGGGCCTGATCCTAGAAACATAGAAACATAAAAACATAGAGGATAGGAGCAGGAGTAGGCCATTCGGCCCCTTGAGCCTGCTCCGCCATTCAATGAGATCATGGCTGATCATCCAAATTCAGTACCCTGTCCCTGCCTTCTCCCCATATCCCTTGATCCCTTTAGCCTTAAGAAATATATCTAACTCCTTCTTGAATATATTTAATGAATTGGCCTCCACTGCCTTCTGTGGTAGAGAATTCCAGAGGTTCACCACTCTCTGGGTGAAGAAATTCCTCCTCATCTCTGTCTTAAATGGCTTACCCCTTATCCTTAGACTGTGACCCCTGGTTCTGGGCTCCCCGGCCATCAGGAACATCCTTCCTGCATCCAGTCTGTCCAGTCCTGTTAAAATGTTATAAGTTTCAATGAGATCCCCTCTCATTCTTCTAAACTCCAGCGAGTATAAGCCAAATCGATCCTAACCTCACTGGATCCAGAGTGAGAAACCTGTCTTACTATTCCTTCCAATTTTAGCACCTCACCACTGCATTGGCTGACATCTGTTAATCATGCATAGATTGAGGATTGAAACTCCTTGGCTCTTAATATTGTTCTTTTCACTGTCACTCTCCCTGAATTGTTACCATACTTCCTTAAACATGTGCAGTAGGCCACTGCTACTGTTGTCAAGATTGATGCAAAATGTTGCTTACAAGCAATTCAGATGGTGTGAACTTGAAAGTGACACTATTTGCACATTATGCTTGTTTCAGGTCTAGTGCGTTAGCATGGCTTACCCGAGATGTATTGGGAAATACAAGCAAATAATAGCGCAAATTCCATGTTTGCAGGATCTCGATGGCTAGTGAATGTAGTACTGTTTGGATAGGTATTTGCTTTGATTCTGTTAATTTCAGCTCCCCTTATTCTTAAACAACGACAACTTGTATTATATAGCACCTTTAACATGACCAACATCCCAAGGCGCTTCACAGCTAGGCGTATGGAAATCAAGGCTGGGCCAGAAAGAAGAGATTAGGAGGAATGACTGAAAGCTTGATTGAAAAGATGAGTTTTGAGAGGTTTATGGAGGTAGTTCCACTTGTTATGAGCCACGGAAAGGGACATTAAGGTAAAATTTAACTCAATGCATAGTCAATTGTAATTCAGAATAACACTAACCAGCTCATTTTATTTATTCATTCATTTTGCTATTATTTTAAGTTTTATGGGCTATACTTGTAGTATGATGTGCAAATTTCATAATACAGGTTTTACAGCACTACAGTAAGAGAGTTAATTGAAAACAGTGATTAAAAGGAAAAGCAATTTCTTATATTAACAACTGATTCCGTATTGTACAAAAACCCTATATGAGCAATTTTGACTAAATAATGACTTTTTGAGCAACACTTTTTTTTTAAACAGAGTGCTACAACTTATTTTCGGGCACTGACCATTTCTCGATCCTTTTTAATTTTAACTGGATCAATAGATATTCAAACTCTTACAAAAACGCTGGGTGATTAAGTTGTTCAACACCAGCTGCTTACGCCTGTCAGGCCCATCTATCTATCAGCCTAATTTAGTGGTGTCTGCTTATCTCAGGTGCGCCATGTGTTGAGAGAGCATAACGGCAGTCTGTGACAGTTAATAAACTCTAACATTAAAATCTCCATGCTTGTCATTTCCAGTGCATCCTTTGTGATAATGCTTTATGACACAACCCTAGAGATGGGCATAAGATGCCAGGCCCTTTTGGCCTGATCCTTTTTTTTTGATGTGCAAAAAAGATAAATGGGGAGAAATAATGGCACTCGAGCTACAACCCATTCCTCTCTTACAACATCTCACAGAGAATAAGCCAGACACTTTTTATGTATAATTAAATCGAGCTGGCTTTCTGTAGGTATGCAGATTCTGAGAAATGATGTATGGTGCAATAGTCTGGTAGGGGCTGATTTGATGTAAATGAAACTAATTAAGGAAATGTCAAACATAATTAATAAAACAGGTTTAAGTTGCAAAACATTGTCAGCTGAATGAATGAGGATGCAATCCTTCCCATTGTTTCTGCTTTATTTAGAGCATTCAATTAGGTCACATATCTCTCTGAAGTGCTTTTTCCACCTCACCTCCTCTTAGCCTATTCCCAGAGTGGGGGAAAATAAATTTGCCTGTCTGTCTGGTGACTGAAAAAAATTAATTGCCAAAACCTCATCCTGTCCAAGTATTACATTCTAGTTGCAGGACATTAACATAACCAATTTACGTGAACTAACTGGTGACTACTTAATAGAGCGCCTGACCGCTGATAAGCCTCAGCTGCAGCACATTAGCATTTTCATAATATAAAAATATTATAGTTGTATGATTTGGCAATGGCCATTCATTATTGATAAGAACAAAGGTTTTATAAATTACAAAGGAGTGCATGACCTATAATTACGGTGAGCAAATTAGGGTGTGCTATGAAGTCAGTTACATTTCCCTAGAAGTAATGATGCTAGAGACCTTTCCCTCCCTTGGGATTATAAAAATAATGGATTCCCCTACTGCTGCAGATGGGGTTGTGAATGAGCCAAGGCTGTCATCTTGGACAATGTTTATACAGGCTACAGCTCATGGTTCCAGGCCCCAGTGAGCTCCAATCCCTCACCCGGTTTGTTGTTGTCGGTGGGGGTGGGGGGGCGCGGGGGAGGGGCACAGGACACATATGCCCCTCTATTCAATTTAAACACGAATATCTGTGCGTAATATATTATACTCAAAAGAAAGCGTAATCGCAGGCAAATTAACAAGCGCAGACTACTGTAAAAATGAAGTATCTTAGCATTAAAGGATTTCACTATTCATGAGCAGAGCTGCAAAGTGCTATTGACTGCTGCAATTTGCTATGGAAGCAGCCCCCTTTTACTGCATTGCCATTAAGCACCAATAGTTTCAAAAATGAAACACAGTCAGAGGATGAAATATTTAATTTTACAGTAATGGGTACAAATGAATGAATAAGAAAACAAGTACTAGTGCTGAAAATGTGAATAAAATGCCTACCTTGTAGGTTGTTGGTGTTGGACTCAGCAAATAAAAGTAACTTGAGGGCATTAGCAAACAATTTTGTCAGGCGGAAGCCTTGATATCACCCACCGTTTACCCAAATCTGCAACTTAACAAGGCACAGCTTAATGAGAGGTAGTCTATTGGACAGGGCATGAGGCACTGCTTCTCAGTAATGAGACCTTCAACAAAGTCATTCTGGTCTTAGATTAACTAACGCAAAGTGACAAAAATACTTTATTACCTTACACTGAGCATTGTATGAAATTCAACAGTGCCCTTCTCTCCAGCAGGCAGTCTCTTTCAAATTGACCATGTGTTATTGAATTTAGAAAGCAGCATTATACATAATCTTAGCTTTCTTGTTAAGTCGCACAGATCTAGTGCCCCCTCCCCATCTGACAGAGTGTTTGCTGCTGTCAGGAGTAGAATGGCCATCAAGAGGGAAGATTAAGATTGCTTCTCTGATAGTTAGTGATCTCATAGGGTGTTGATATCATGTGGAGTAGACACTGAAGAATATTTGCAATTAAAAGCTGTAGAATCCTTTAATCTTGACCCTAAAATTGAATATTAAACCTGCTGTGAACAAGTCTTTAAAAAATATTTCATGTAGTTTGGGAATTTTCTTATTATATATATACCTTTTATTATCTCTTAAAATCTCCCCCAAAAATTACTTTAACTAAATTATTAATAATAGAATTCTTAAGGCCTCAGAAAACAATAATCCAGATATTACGTCAATCAGTTGGTGTGTTCTGTTTTTAGATGCAGCTATTTAAAGACACTTGTAGATTTTGTTGACAAATTATAAGATCCTTGTGGTCTCAAAGAGATTTAACTAGTGACTAAACTTATATTTTAGATCAAATGATGTGGTTCACCTTCTTGTTGCAGCAGTTGTATAATAATCTACTGTATGCTAACTCAACAACATCCCAGTAACGCTTAGTCTGACTTCAGTCTTGGGTTCTGTTGGCATTCATAAACTGAAATACTATCATAAAAAGAAACAATTAAATAAAAATACTTAAGACCTCTACGGTATCAATTATTCTGTAAATATTCAAATCAGCCAGCCTATTGGACCAGCACCAGGAATGATCAGTGCAACATATTTAATGTTCCCAAATTGTATTCTATAGACTCTGACCCACTTGTTATGTCTAATACATCAATACATCAGTGTATCCCACACTGTTATTTGTATGCTCGTTTATCCAGCATAAGATTAATTCAAATAATAATCTGTTCTCTTTTTCCATTTTTCATTCCCATTACTGTTTTAAGTGAAAGATCTTGCACTATAAAAGGGGAACCGTTGAGTTAATTTATTGAGATCCAAGTCCTAGCCATAGGTGACAGAGCCTGTTGGTCATTTATCTAATTGTGCTGTGCAGATAAGAATTAATTAGTCTTATTATTTTTCTCATTTTGAGTGGCTTTCCCATCTGGATAGTATAAATTCCTCTGTGCAGGTGATTAATTGCTGTGACTGTAGCTGGCTGATGTGGATGTTTGTATAAATATCTTCTGAATTGACAAAGATCCTGATCGAGGGTGACTGTCAGAGCTGACAAATAAGATCATACAGAATATCCTAAAAATTATCACCATTAAGTCCGTGGTGTATTTGTATTTTGTTAAATTAAATTGCACGGAATTTGGCCGAGTATGTCCACAAGCGGAATCTAACAAGTAGCCTAAAGCTTGAGCGTGTGACAATTTTAGTCAACGGAATGCTAGAGGTTCATTTTTGGCTGGTGTTCCAGGCATTAGGATTACATCTCGCCAGCTAAAGAAGTACATTTGGATTATTAGAAATGATAAAATTGTACTTCTTGTTCCTTTTTGTAGTATCTGCCCTTGACCATATTGTTAGGCAAGAGGTCACTTGTGCAAATTGCATTTCTTTTTAAGTAATCGATGCTCCATGGGGGCAATAATGAGGAGGGAAGAATTTTCACTTTTGCTTTCTTGCCACTTCTGAGTCAGGGCAAGTGAATGGGTCAGGTCCATGATAGGCAATTTTATAGATCCACTGCACTCAACTTTTCTAAAATATCCCTAGTTCAACTGTTGTTATTCAAAACAAAATCCCACTCTTGTCCTTATCTTATGCATGCTATGATTGCTAAATAAGGGCAGGATTTTGCCTTAGAAAGGCTTCCTCTGGGCGCTTGATTGAGATTAGCAGAACTCATTGTATTTAAGTTTCTTTACAACTATTAGTGAGAAGTGGCAGCGGCGGCGGCAGGAAACGCGAGCGGCGAGGCTTTAAAAGGCCCCAGAGACTCAGGTAGGCCTCAGAGCGTCAGCGGCAGAGGCGGGAAATGCGAGCGGCGAGGCTTTAAAAGGCCCCAGAGACTCAGGTAGGCCTCAGAGCGTACCAATCTCCAATCTCAGAGAGGGAGAGAAGTAAAAAGTAATCGAAGTGTGATGTCACCAGAAAGCAGGTAAGTGATTGGTTGGTGAGTATTTCTTTCTTTTTTAAACTTTAACTCTGTGGTTTATAGTTTCTAGGGTCTCTGTGGTGTAGTGGGGACTGTTGGTAAACCAAGGCCCTAAAATATATCATTTATCTCTAGTGTAATTGGTGGGATTGATTTGATTTAATTTAATTTCAATTAATTAAAGGGTAAGTCATGGCAGGACAGCCCGGTGCCGTGGTATGCTCCTCCTGTGCCATGTGGGAACTCGGACACTTCCTGTGTCCCTGACAACTACGTGTGCAGGAAGTGTGTCCAGCTGCAACTACTGGCAGACCGCATTGCAGTGCTGGAGCAGTGATTGGATACATACTGGACCATTCGCGATGCTGAGGACATCGTGAATAGCACGTTTAATCAGTTGGTCACACCGCAGAAAAAGGTGGCACAGGCAAAAAAGGGAACGGGTGACCAACAGGCAGAGTATTAGGCACAGGCAGGTAGTGCAGGGGTCCCCTGTGGCCATCCCCCTCTCAAACAGATATACCGCTTTGGATACTGATGGGGGGGATGGCTTACCAGGGGAAGGCAGCAGCAGCCAACTTCCTGGCACCAGGGGTGGCTCTGCTGCACAGGACGGGAGGAAAAAGAGGGGGAGAGCTATAGTAATAGGGGATTCTATTTTAAGGGGACTGGATAGGTGTTTCTGTGGCCGCAAACGAGACTCCAGGATGGTGTGTTGCCTCCCTGGTGCAAGGGTCAAGGATGTCTCGGAGCGGCTGCAGAGCATTCTGGAGGGGGAGGGTGAACAGCCAGTTGGCGTGGTGCATATAGATACCAACGATATAGGTAAAAAATGGGATGAGGTCCTAAAAGCTGAATATAGGGAGTTAGGAGGTAAATTAAAAAACAGGACCTCAAAGGTAGTAATCTCAGGATTGCTACCAGTGCCACGTGCTAGTCAGAGTAGAAATAGAAGGATATTTCAGATGAATACGTGGCTAGAGGAATGGTGCAATGGGGAGGGATTCAAATTCCTGGGACATTGGAACTGGTTCTGGGGGAGGTGGGACCAGTTCAAACTGGACGGTTTGCACCTGGGCAGGGCCGGGACCGATGTCCTAGGGGGAGTGTTTGCTAGTACTCTGGGGGAGGATTTAAACTAAAATAGCAGGGGGTTGGGAACCCCGGCGGGGAAACAGAGGAAAGGGAAACAAGGATAAAAGCAAAAGACAGGAAGGAGAAAAACAAAAGTGACAGGCAGAGAAATCAAGGGTTTAAATCAAACATGGCCACAGTAAATAATAATTCTAAAAGATCTAAGAGCGTTAAAAAAACAAGCCTGAAGGCTTTGTGTCTTAATGCGAGGAGCATTCGTAATAAGGTGGATGAATTAGCTGCGCAAATAGAGGTAAACGAATATGATATGATTGAGATTACGGAAACATGGCTCCAGGGTGGCCAAGGCTGGGAACTCAACATCCAGGGGTATTCAATATTCAGGAAAGATAGGCAGAAAGGAAAAGGAGGTGGCGTAGCATTGCTGGTTAAAGAGGGGATTAACACAATTGAAAGGAAGGATATTAGCTCTGATGATATGGAATCTGTATGGGTAGAACTGAGAAATACCAAGGGGCAGAAAATGTTAGTGGGAGTGGTATATAGACCTCCAAACAGTAATGCGGAGGTTGGGGATGGCATTAAATGGGAAATTAGAGAAGCGTGCAATAAGGGCACAGCAGTTATCATGGGTGACTTTAATCTACATATAGATTGGGCTAACCAAATTAGTAACAATACTGTGGAGGAGGAATTCCTGGAGTGTATATGGGATGGTTTCCTGGACCAATATGTCGATGAACCAACTAGAGATCAGGCCACCTTAGACTGGGTATTATGTATTGAGAAAGGATTAATTAGCAATCTTGTTGTGCGAGGCCCCTTGGGTCGGAGCAATCATAATATGATAGAATTCTTCATTAAGATGGAGAGTGAAATAGCTGACTCAGAGACTAGGGTCCTGAATTTAAATAAGGGAGACTATGATGGTATGAGGTGCGAGTTGGGTAGGATTGATTGGGGAATGTCACTCAAAGGGTTGACGGTGGATGGGCAATGGCAAACATTCAAAGATCGCATGGATGAACTACAGAATTTGTTCATCCCAGTTTGGCATAAAAATAAAACAAAAATGGTGACTCAACCGTGGCTAACAAGGGAAATTAGGGATAGCATAAGATCCAAGGAGAGGACATATAAATTGGCCAGAAAAAACAGTAAACCTGAGGATTGGGAGCAGTTTAGGATCCAACAAAGGAGGACAAAGGGATTAATTAAGAGGGGGAAAATAGAGTATGAGAGTAAGCTTTCAGGGAACATAAAAACTGACTGTAAAAGCTTTTATAGATATGTGAAGAGAAAAAGATTGGTGAAGTCAAGCGTAGGTCCCTTGCAGTCAGAATCAGGGGAATTTATAATGGGGACCAATTAAATACATACTTTGGTTCTGTCTTCACAAAGGAGGACACAAATAACCTCCCAAAGATGTCGGGGAACATAGGGTCTAATGAAAGGGAGGAACTGATAGAAATCAGTATTTGTAGGGAAATGGCGTTAGGGAAATTGATGGGATTGAAGGCTGATAAATCCCCAGGGCCTGATAATCTACATCCTAGGGTACTTAAGGAAGTGGCCCTAGAAATAGTAGATGCATTGCTGGTCATCTTCCAAAATTCGATAGAATCTGGACCGTACCCATGGATTGGTGGGTAGCTAATGTTACCCCACTGTTCAAAAAGGGTGGTAGAGAGAAAACGGGGAATTACAGACCGGTAAGCCTGACATCGGTAGTAGGGAAAATGCTAGAGTCCATTATAAAGGATGTAATAGCAGAGCACTTGGAAAAAAGTGACCGGATCGGACAAAGTCAACATGGCTTTACAAAAGGTTGACTAATCTACTGGAATTTTTTGTGGATGTAACTGGTAAAATAGATAAGGGAGAACCAGTGGATGTGGTGTATTTGGATTTTCAAAAGGCTTTCAATGAGGTCCTGCATAAGAGATTAGCATGTAAAATTAAGGCACATGGGATTGGGGGCAAGGTATTGACTTGGATAGAGAACTGGTTGGCAGACAGAAAGCAAAGAGTTGGAATAAATGGCTCTTTTTCCGAGTGGCAGGCAGTGACTAGTGGGGTACCGCAGGGATCGGTCCTTGGACCCCAGCTATTCACAATATATATTAATGATCTGGACGAGGGAAGTAGATGTAATATCTCCAAGTTTGCAGACGACTCAAAGCTGGGTGGGCGTGTGTGCTGTGAGGAGGATGCCGAGAAACTCCAGTATGATTTGGACAGGTTGGGTGATTGGGCAGAAGCATGGCAGATGCAATATAACGTGGATAAATGCGAGGTTATCCACTTTGATGTCAAAAACAGGAAGGCAGATTATTATCTAAATGGCAATAGATTGGGAGAAGGGGAAGTGCAACGAGACCTGGGCGTCCTTGTGCACCAGTCGCTGAAAGTAAGCATGCAGGTGCAGCAGATGGCTAAGAAGGCAAATGGTATGTTGGCCTTCGTAGCGAGAGGGTTTGAGTACAGGAACAAGGATGTCTTGCTGCAGTTGTACAGGGCCTTGGTGAGGCCACATCTTGAGTATTGTGTGCAGTTTTGGTCGCCTTATCTGAGGAAGGATGTACTTGCCATGGAAGGAGTGCAGTGAAGATTCACCAGACTGATACCTGGGATGGCAGGAATGACGTATGAGGAGAGATTGGGTCGATTGGGCTTGTACTCGCTGGAGTTTAGAAGAATGAGAGGGGATCTCATTGAAACTTATAAAATTCTAACAGGACTAGACAGACTAGATGCTGGAAGGATGTTCCCGATGGTCGGGGATTCCAGAACCAGGGGTCACAGTCTAAGGATAAGGGGTAAGCCATTTAGGACAGAGATGAGGAGGAATTTCTTCAGCCAGAGAGTGGTGAACCTGTGGAATTCTCTGCCAAAGAAGGCAGTAGAGGCCAATTCATTAAATATATTCAAGAAGGAGTTGGATATATTTCTTAAGGCTAAAGGGATCAAGGGATATGGAGAGAAGGCAGGGACCGGGTACTGAATTTGGATGATCAGCCATGATCTCATTGAATGGCGGAGCAGGCTCGAGGGGCCGAATGGCCGACTCCTGCTTCTATCTTCTATGTTTCTATGTGACCTCAGTTACTCATCTCTGGGCTGGGATTAGCCTCAAATCTCCAAAGGTAAAGGGCTGGTGTTGCCCATTTCTCATTGTTGCTTAAACAAAAGAAAGGGCTCATCTATTAGAATGCATTATGAGCAAAATTTCCTCCTGGGTTTAGCTGGCTACGATTTGGCAGTGCTAGTTATGGATCTTGTATCTTGTTCTGGAATGGGCTATATGGTGGACAGTTTTCCAATTTACTCAATGTTTGATAAAGGTGTAGTTACTGTGTTATATACAAATAATGTTACTCTTTAGCTTTACAAAGTCATTCTTATTCTGTCAATCCCCCCCCCCGCCACCTCAAAGAAAAAGCTATTCCAAATTAGATCTTGCTCAAGATTATCATAATATTTTTATACTCATCAGGGTGAGGGATGCTAGTGCTAAAGAACGGAGCCCAAAGTTCTGGTGATGCCATTGTACTGGTGGAAGCGCAACAGTACTTCGGGGCTTCCACTCATTCTGCTAGCCTCACTGGGACCCTGTCCCAAAGATGGAGCCATTTAAACATTATGGGGTGGGTACTTGTGTCAGCAATGGCCCCATTGAGGTACCTGCCTCGCAGAGCTAGCAGGATGTTTAACCATAAAATCTCACTACTACTTAGCACATTCTGTGTGTGCCGTCAGGTTGGGTGACTGTGACAGGGAATGTGTGACACCCTTATATGTTGAAAACTCCTTTCACAGTGCCACCTGTAGGTGAATCTGGTACTGCAGCTGTCGAATGGATTTGCCCACAAGGGCAAGATTCCCTTGGAAAGTTTTCCATCAAACACGTGCTCCACATGTTGAATTTACTATATGATAGATTAATAAATGGTTGTGACACTGTTACTTTGTTAACCTGATGGACCAGTGGTTTTATAGCTCTGGGTGTTGGGACTTCCTTTCACAACTGTGTTAATGTCAAAGCACTCCACCTGCAGGGATCGCGCACTTAAGTGTTGGACCAGTTTAGTTTACAAGCACAGTGATGCACTCCAATGTGTTGAATAGCTGATAAGGCTGCTGATTGACTCATGTGTGACTGGGCAACCCCGCCCCCCACCCCCATTTTGTTTAAAAAATACTACAGGGGCTCGATAATAACTCAGAGCCGGGAAGAGGGCCGGGTGCAGCGGGCATTTGCGGACGGGAAACCCAGAAGGAAGGGTTTCTGCCGATTTCCCGCCCGACAGCCAGCCAAATTCACAGGCTGTCTGTCTGTTTGTGCTGAATATGAGCCGGGGAGCGGATGTCAGGTAAGACCGACATCACGGGGGTGGGGTGGGGGCGGAATTGGACATCACGGGGCGGGGGCGTGGGAGGGGAATAAGAATCACGGGGAGGATCGAGCGTCGCGGGGGGGATCGAGTATCACGGGGGGATCGAGTATCGTGGGAAGGATTGAGCATCGCGGGGGGGATCGAGTATCACGGGGGGATCGAGCATCGCGGGGGGGATCGAGCATCGCGGGGGGGATCGAGCATCGCGGGGGTGGGCACAGATCAAGCATCGCGGGGTGGGGGGGGAGAGCGAGAATCACAGGGAGGGGCACGGATCAAGCATCGCGGGGTGGGGGGGAGAGCGAGAATCACAGGGAGGGGCACGGATCAAGCATGGTGGGGAGGCAGAGATCGAGCATCACTGGAATTGAACATCGCAGGGGTAGGTTGGTCAAAATTGGGCGGGGGGGGCCGGCTGACTGCAAGGTGATTATAAGGTAAGTTTTGTAGACCGGGGTAGGGGGAAACACTCCTGCTCCTTCTGGCCCACAAGTCGTGCCACGAGGAAAACACCTACTTGACCTGGTCCTCACCAATCTACCTGTCGCAGATGCATCTGTCCATGACACCATTGGTAGCAGTGACCACCGCACAGTCATTGTGGAGACGAAGACCCGTCTTCATACTAAGGACACCCTCCATCGTGTTGTGTGGCACTACCACCGTGCTAAATGGGATAGATTCAGAACAGATCTAGCAGCTCAAAACTGGGCATCCATGAGGCGCTGTGGGCCATCAGCAGCAGCAGAATTGTATTCCACTATAATCTGTAACCTCATGGCCTGGCATATCACTCACTCTATCATAACCATCAAGCCAGGGGACCAATCCTGGTTCAATAAGGAGTGTAGAAGAGCATGCCAGGAGCAGCACCAGGCGTACCTAAAAATGAGGTGCCAACCTGGGGAAGCTGCAACACAGGACTACATACATGCTAAAAAGCAGAAGCAGCATGCTATAGACAGTGCTAAGCAATCCCACAATCAATGGATCAGATCAAAGCTCTGCAGTCCTGCCACATCCAGTCGTGAATGGTGGTGGACCATAAAACAACTAACGGGAGGAAGTGGCTCCATGAATATCCCCATCCTCAATGATGGCGGAGCCCAGCACGTGAGTGCAAAAGACAAAGCTGAAGAGTTTGCAACCATCTTCAGCCAGAAGTGCCGAGAGGATGATCCATATTAGCCTCCTCCTGAGGTCCCCACCACCACATAAGCCACTCCACGTGATCTCAAGAAACGGCTGAGCACACTGGATACAGCAAAGGCTGTGGGCCTGACAACATTATTTCTGTCGTGCTGAATACTTGTGCTCCAGAACTAGCTACGCCTCTAGCCAAGTTGTTCCAGTACAGCTATAACACTGGCATCTATCTGAAACTACCCAGGTTTGTCCTGTCCACAGAAAGCAGGACAAATCCAATCCGGCCAATTACCGCCCCATCAGTCTACTCTCAATCATCAGCAAAGTAATGGAAGGTGTCGTCGACAGTGCTATCAAGCAGCACTTACTCATCAATAACCTGCTCACTGATGTCCAGTTTGAGTTCCGCCAGAACCACTCGGCTTCAGACCTCATTACAGCCTTAGTCCAAACATGGACAAAAGAGCTGAATTCTAGAGGTGAGGTGAGAGTGACTGCCCTTGATATCAAGGCAGCACTTGACCGAGTGTGGCATCAAGGAGCCCTAGTAAAACTGAAGTCAATGGGAATTGGGGGGAAAACTATCCACTGGCTGGAGTCATACCTAACACAAAGGAAGATGATTGTGGTGGTTGGAGGTCAAACATCACAGCCCCAGGACATCACTGCAGGAGTTCCTCAGGGCAGTGTCCGAGGCCCAATCATCGTCAGCTGCTTCATCAATGACCTTCCCTCCATTGTAAAATCAGAAGTGGGGATGTTCGCTGATGATTGCACAGTGTTCAGTGCCATTCATAACTCCTCAGATAATGAAGCAATCCATGCCCGCATGCAACAAGAACTGGATGGCATTCAGGCTTGAGCTGATGTGGCAGGTAACATTCGCGCCACACAAGTGCCAGGCAATGACTATTTCCAACAAGCGAGCATCTAACCACTGCCCCTTGACATTCAACGGCATTACTATCGCCGAATCCCTCACCATCAACATCCTGGGGGTCACCATTGACCAGAAACTTAACTGGACCAGACACATAAATACTGTGGCAACAAGAGCAGGTCAGAGGCTGGGTATTCTGTGACGAGTATCTCACCTCCTGACTCCTCAAAGCCTTTCCACCATCTACAAGGCACAAGTCAGGAGTGTGAGCGAATACTCTCCACTTGCCTGGATGAGTGCAGTTCCAACAACACTCAAGAAGCTCGACACCATCAAGGACAAAGCAACCCGCTTGATTGGCACCTCATCCACCACCTTAAACATTCACTCCCTCCACCAGTGGCGTACCGTGGCTGCAGTGTTTACCATCTACAAGATGCACTGCAGAAGCTCACCAAGGCTTCTTCGGCAGCACCTCCCAAACCCGCGACCTCTACCACCTGGAAGGACAAGGGCAACAGGCGCATGGGAACACCACCACCTCCAAGTTCCCCTCCAAGTCACACACCATCCTAACTTGGAAGTATATCGCTGTTCCTTCATCGTCGCTGGGTCAAAATTCTGGAACTCCCTCCATAACAGCACAGTGGGAGTACCTTCACCACACGGACTGCAGCGGTTCAAGAACGCGGCCCACCACCACCTTCTCAAGGGCAATTAGGGATGGGCAATAAATGCTGGCTTTGCCAGCAACGCCCACATCCCATGAACGAATAAAAGAAAAGGCACTTACCTCAGGGATCCGGGCCTCCTTTTATCTGCTGGGTTTTCCGAGTCCCGGGAAACCCAGTCTGCAGGTGTTCAAAATAAAACATTAGTTAAAATGGAGGCACACAGCCTCGTTAAAATATTTTACTGGCCAACCCACCTCCTGAGAGCAGGTTGGTTGTCCGCCCCCCCACCCCCCCCATCCCGCCTCTGTTAAAACGGGGAGTGGGCGGGTTGGGGTCGATTTTTAACCCCACAAGAGAGGGCATAGCTTCAAAGTTAGAGGAGGGAGGATAAAAAGACATTTTAGATTTAGCAACTTTATGCAGGGCGTGGAAAAATGTAGGTGGGCCGTGAGTGCTGATCGCAGTGATAAGGTGGCTGCGGTAAACCCATTCCCATCTGGTTTCATGTCACTCACATCACCATTTTTAAGGGATTTTGATTTATTATTTGAGATATAACTTCACAGTTGTGGAGTAATAAAAAGTCAGACTGATTTCTGCAAGTGGACAACTTACCAATTTTTCATGGTCTTTTTCTTTATAATATCTATTTGAATCCTCAACTTCACCTGTCTTTCATTATTTCCTTTCGTTTTTCTCCAGTTCACCTGATCTTTTTTGTTCCCTACCATTTAATTTCCTTTATTTTTCCCTAGTGTTTGATTATTTTATGATTTAATTCTTTATATTTTCTTTCATTCCTTTTGTTTTCCATCTCTCCTTTGTACCTCCAATCAATTGCACACTTCACAGCTTGTGCTGAAAGGTCGAACAGAATCAGGAGTGTGATCGGGTGTGAGGTGACGAGTTGAATAGGTCCAGAATTCAGATAACACGTGTGCTGTTAGCGTGACTTTAGGAAGGCAACTTGTACAAGAAATTCCAGTAATTGTATCAGACCAACACCACTTCTAGCTGTTGTTAGTAGTCCAATGTTTGCACTAATGTACAATTGTATTAATATATCAATACTGGATTTCTATATCAACACTTGGCAATACCCAGTGATAATTTATACTACCACAACAAATTGCAGAATCACAATGATCAAACCAGAGGTGGTTACACCAGCACTTTTTGCTTGCAGATTATAACTTTCAGTTCATCTTTGTGAGCATTTAGCAACAATTTCCACATACAACAGAATAGAGAATCCTTACTGAAATCCATCATGCCCTTGCCTCATTTGTCACCTAGATGTCACATTACACAGCTTTGAACTGGTTGGCAAGAGTGACATTTACAGTTTTAAAATGAAAGCACATCATTTTCACTAATTTGACACACAAATGTAATAACTATTTACCTTGAGGAAGACAGAGAGTTAGCTTCTTGTGAATCTTGCCATTTGGCACTTATTTTCTCAGTCTGTCAAATAGGATGGGATTAATGGGACAGTTTGTTCAACAAATCACATTAGCTGAAAGCAGACAGGGCAAAGAAAAAGGAATGGCAGAAAGATCCTTGGAGCACTTTACTGATTTAGAGCAGCGGTATGACTGAAGATCTGTGTAAATAAAACATACTTACATGTGACATTTACAGAAGTATATTGTGCAGCGAGAACTGTAATTGCATCCTGCAGCTCAGAATTTTTTTGGAAGAATACTTGCAGTCAGTAGGGAATGAAACAAAGTTACTAAAAGATTGGCTCCATAACTTTGTTTTCTCGGTTACATTTATATATACAGAACTGCTGGTTGAATTTTGAGTCGTACCTGCAATAGTTGGGCCGAAATATCTTGGTTTTCGATATATGAAATTAGTAGCACCACACAGTAACTTCAAGATGAATGAAAGTGACGGAAAAAACAGGAAAGGAAATAATTAGATAATTTCCTGCCCCCACTGGTGCTGGACAGGAGCGGTGCCCATGAAGTGCGCTGCATCTGTCCAGGCCTAGGAGTGTTGGGATTTCCACTCTTCAGGCACTAAAAGTGGCCCAGAGACACACGGAACAGGTTCAGCCTCTGGCAAGGCCTAGCACCAACAGAAGGGACAAGAAGTTACAGTGCAGCTGCAGGCCTCTCAGCTGTGTGTTAGGCATCTGAGAGATGGACCTTCTGCATGTTGAAGATCAGCAGACAGAGAGTCCTCATTAGACCCAACATCATTGGGAGGGAGAGGAATTAGCCTTAAAAAAAAAAAATGACACCTTTGAGAATTCAGCTTACTCCTGTACTTCTGTGCAACATCTTTCTCTGGTCACCCCCGCACTGTGGTGCCCAGCCAACAGTCCTCCTGAAAAAATGAGATGGGAGGATGGGAATGTTCCTTATGGGCGATCAGACAAGCCTCAGATGCAAAGCAATCTTCAAATGTTGTGCGCTTCTAAGCTACAGCCTCAAAATGACAAGCACATTCCAATTTGCAAAGTTTCCTGACCAAACAACAATTAAACTCTGAGGGGGAGAAATTCGGTTGTTAGCGCCAGCGATTAGCGCCTAAAGAGGCCGAGAATTGGGGCGTTACCCAATTTTCGGGCGGGCGCAGTGAACCCAGCGCCTCTTGCCATATTGAGTGGGCTTTTAGCGCTGGCGCTAAATCTTAGCGCCCGCTCGCGGGCGCAGGCAGATCATAACATCATTTCAGTGTGCAACGCCTTTTTGGCACCCCGGACCAGAAATTCAGTGGCGCCCCCCTCTGTTCTGACCGGCGCTAATAAGGACAGCTTCCTGGAACATTCCCCAGTGGCTCTCGGGCTTGGGGGGGGCGCTCTTTAAAGGGGACTGCACTGGTATAAAAGCGGCAGCTATTTTGGGAGCACAACTTATTTGAGATTTACACAGAGTTGCAAAGTTGAACTCTGAGCCATTTCACTAGTGACCCAGCGCTGCCAGAGGACCTTCAGCCTTCAGACCATCACCCTGCTGCTGGTGAGCGTTCACACCCTATTTAATTTCTGCTGACCTATTATTATGGCGGCTGCTTTGGAGGGGAACGTCCTGCTGCTCGACCATCTGGAAAGGGCACAGGGACGGAGGGAGAGAGGGCCAGGAATGGCCAGACGGAGGAGGGCCAACAGACGTTGCCACACCAGACCTTATGCTGCCAGGGTATTCAGGCAGCAGTTCTCTTACCTCAACATGTCGGAGGAGCAGTGTGTTAGGAGGTTGCGATTCCGAAAGGAGGTGGTGACTGAGCTGTGCCACCTGCTTCAGGAAGATCTGCAGCCGCAGATAAGGTGCAGGACCTCTCTGTCGGTGGCTGTGAAGATAACAGTGGCATTGAATTTCTATGTGACCGGCTCCTTCCAGTCAGCAACTGGGGACATTGCCAACATATCCCAGTTTGCGGTGCATAGCTGCATCCAGCAGGTTACAGATGCCCTGTTTAAAAGGCGGCGTCAGTACATATCCTTCAATGTGACACCGGAGAAGCAGCGGGAGCGCGCAGAGGGCTTCGCGGCAATAGCGGACTTCCCCATGGTGCAGGGCGCCATTGACTGCACGCACGTGGCTTTGCGGGCGCCTGTACAGAATCCTGAGGAGTTCCGCAACCGCAAGGGGTTCTGTTAAGTCTGTGTGTTCTAGTTATTGTTAATAAGAATCACTGCACACAGACCACAAGAGTAAATTCAACAGGTCTTTACTAGTCGGAGGTCAGGCTGAACTGCCCAATAAATCATTACACAGCACTTATATACCGGTGTGGTCACCACCGGTATCTGTCCGGATGTCTGTCTGTCCGCCTGTTCTCTATACGTTTGAAAGTTAGAGAGCGTACCGACGCGCGCGTCGCCTCAAAAGAAAGCTTGCGATTCCGGACCGGTCATAGGCGTATTTACGTTTCGGCCGGACAAAAATCCCGCCCGCGGTATCCGAAAAACGTTCAGCGTTCCGCTCATTAGCATCTCATTAGCGACCGTGTGATGTCGAGATCGACCAATCGGACGGGCGCGTGCCATCCTACAGTTGAGTGTCGAGTGACTCGACGATTGACCAATCCTACGCTTCGGTGACCTGACCGGTCGACCAATTGGTGCGTGTGTGGGCGGGCCTTATCCTTCTGAACCAAGGTGAGTGGCCGCCATCTTGATTTTTCACAATTTTTTCCCCCACACTTTCTGTGTGTTAGGGAACTAAGGTAAATATTTTAATGATGTGTTAGGGAATTAAATAACAATTTAATAGGGCGGGGGGGAGAGCCTCGGGAAATCGCGGGGGGGGGGGGAGAGCCTCGGGAAATCGCGGGGGGGGGAGAGCCTTGGGAAATCGCGGGGGGGGAGAGCCTCGGGAAATCGCGGGGGGGGAGAGCCTCGGGAAATCGCGGGGGGGGGGAGAGCCTCGGGAAATCGCGGGGGGGGGAGAGCCTCGGGAAATCGCGGGGGGGGAGCCTCAGGAAATCGCGGGGGTGGTGAGCCTCGGGAAATCGCGGTGGGCTTGCGCCGCCCGCACTGACCACGCATGCGCCGCCCGCACTGACTGCGCATGCGCCGCCCGCACTGACTGCGCATGCGCCGCCCGCACTGACCGCGCATGCGCCGCCCGCCCGCCCACAGCGGCCGTCCATCAGCCGCGCGATACGCGGGGGACCTCAGCTCCGGACCTCAGGCGCTAGGCAGGGGGAGGGGCCGGAGAGAGGGACAGAGGGGAGTGGGGGAGCGGGGGAGTGGGGGAGGGGAGGGGTGGGGGTGGGCGAGGGGAGGGAGACGGGGGAGGGGAGGGGTGGGGGTGGGCGAGGGGAGGGAGGGAGGGAGACAGGGGAGGGAGGGAGGGGAGGGGAGGGAGAGGAGGGGAGGGAGAGGAGGGGAGGGGAGGGAGGGATAGGACAGGGAGAGGACATGACAGGGAGAGGGGGGACACACATGGGCAGGGAGACCAAGCGCCCCAAAATTGCCCTCGCAACGCGGGGCTCCCCAGCTAGTTACAGTATACAGCAGCCAAGATAAAGTAGTGCATCTCTTAAAATAGTTCTCTTAAAGGTGGAACGGTTACATACACCACAATCCTCCCTTTTTAGCTTAACAGTATATATTCCCCATTAAACATAACATAATAACATATATACACAACTTCATGTAAAAACAGTTCACAGATTCAGTCTCTGAGGAGGCCTCCTGATCCGAGACGGATAATGCCTTTCAGGGGTCTCTGGTTCTCGTTGCTGGGGTGACTCATCTAGTTGATCCCCTATGGATAGGACATCATCATCAGGTATATTCACTTCTGAGGTAGATGCTTCAGGTTCACTAACTTCCTCCACGGTTGTCTCAGTCGTAACCATGGGCTCGACCCTTGTTCTCGATCCCACCAGTTGATCAGCATGACGTCGCATTACATTTTCACCAACATCTACCGTGTACATCAGGGGTCCTTGTCTGGCCCGAATTGCTCCAGATTGCCATTTCTCATTTTTATAGTCCCTGGCTAACACCGGTTGTCCTACTTCAAAACTCCGAGTGGGCTTGTTATTGATATGCTGGAACTGTTTGTTTTTGACTTCCCTCCGCACATTTGGTTTTAACAAGTCCAACCTGGACCGCAACCTCCTGTTATAGAACATCATGGCAGGACTTTGGTTTGTTGTTGCATGGGTGGCGTTTCGATATGCCAGTAGGAAATTGTCCACCTTGTGTTGCAGTGGAATCTGATCTTCGCTCATGGCCTTTATTGCCTTTTTGAACGTCTGTACAAACCTCTCGGCCAGCCCATTCGTAGCTGGATGATATGGGGCAGAGGTATAATGTTTCACCCCATTCTTCTTCAGGAATTTCTGGAATTCCTCTGACACGAACTGTGGTCCGTTGTCTGAACATATTTGCTCTGGCAATCCATTTCTTGCAAATATCGTTCTTAGCACCGCGATCGTCTTCTCCGAGGTAGTGGTAGTCATTTTAATCACTTCTGGCCATTTAGAATGTGCGTCCACCGCAATTAAAAACATGGAATCCATGAATGGACCAGCAAAGTCAATATGTACACGTTGCCATGGGGTTGAAGGCCATTCCCATGGATGCAGCAGTGCAATTGGAGGTGCATTTTGGACTTTTTGGCACCCTGAGCAGCTTTTCGTCAGATCCTCTATCTGTTGGTCGATACCCGGCCACCACACATAAGCCCTAGCAAGGCTTTTCATCTTGACTCCCCCCAGATGACCTTCATGTAGTTCTTTTCGAACTCTCTCTCTTAACTTAGGAGGGATAATCACCCTTGTTCCATACATCAATGTTCCCTGACAGATGGACAGCTGTTCTCGTCTTGCTGAGAATGCCGGTAACAGTGGATCACCATGGGCTGGCCATCCCTTTACTGTCAATTCGTAGACCCGGGACAGTGTCGGGTCATTCCTAGTCTCCCTTTCAATATTTGCATTGGTGACAGGTAAACATTCGATGATGGTCGAGTGAAATAACTCCACCAGGTCAACCGTCGGTGCCTCCTCCTCAGTAGGTAGTGGCAGGCGCGACAGCCCATCAGCATTACCATGCTGCTTTGTACCTTTGAATTCTATCTGATATTGATGTGCCCCTAGGAAAAGGGACCACCTCTGGAGCCTCTGTGCTGTCACCACCGAAACACCCTTCTTAGGGTTAAAAATGGATACCAACGGCTGGTGGTCTGTCAGCAGTGTAAACTTCTGGCCCTGCAGGTAATGATTAAACTTCTTTACTCCCCACACAAGGCTGAGAGCCTCCCTATCTATCTGAGCATAGTTGCGCTCAGCGGAGGTCAATGATCTGGATGCAAATGCGACTGGCCTTTCCAAGCCATTTGGCAACTTGTGTGAGAGTACTGCTCCAATACCATAAGGAGAAGCATCACAAGCTAAACGAATAGGTAGCGTTGGGTTGAAGTGAGCCAACACTTCCTCTGAGGTGATCAATGCCTTGCTTTTGCGAAAGGCCTTCTTACAGTCCTCGCTCCACTTCCATGGTACTTCTTTCTGTAAAAGAGCGTTCAGCGGGTGCAGCACCGTGGATAGATTTGGCAGAAACTTATGGTAATAGTTAATCAACCCTAGGAACGACCTCAACTGGGATACATTTTCCGGAGCGGGAGCCTTCACAACAGCTTCGATCTTGTCAGGTGACTTGTGCAGCCCCTCCTGGTCAATGACATGACCACAGTACGAGATCCGTTTCTGAAAGAACTCACATTTCTGGCGATTAACTCGAAGTCCATATTCCTTCAATCTGGTGAGCACCAGTTTCAAATTTGCACGGTGTTCCTCATCGTCATCTCCTGTAATCAGGATATCGTCCAAGTAACATTGAGTGCTTGGAATTCCCTGTAATACCTGCTCCATGGCCCTCTGCCAAATTGCTGGAGCCGAAGCCACTCCAAAAACCAGTCTATTATACCGATACAAGCCTCTGTGCGTGTTGATTGTGAGATACTGGCGCGACTCTTCCTCAACTTCCATCTGTAAGTACGCTTGCGCCAGGTCTATCTTGGTGAAGTGTTTTCCGCCAGACAATGAAGCAAAGATATCCTCAATCCGCGGAAGCGGATATTGCACCGTGTGAAGCACCGGATTAACCGTGATCTTGAAGTCTCCACAGATGCGGACCTTCCCCGGTTCCCCTGGCTTGTTACTCGATGAACGCTTCATGACGGGAACAATGGGCGTGGCCCACTCACTCCAGTCCACCTTAGACAGTACTCCTGAACGTTCTAGCCCTTCCAGCTCAGCTTCCACAGCAGGTCGTATCGCATAAGGTACCGGTCTGGCTTTGAAAAATTTTGGGTTTGCATGTTCTGCAATCTTGATTTTTGCCGTAATTCCTCTCAGTGTTCCCAGTCCCTGTTGGAACACCTCTTTAACCTCATCCAATATTCTGGACAATCGTTCAGGTTTGACATCTTTTTTTCCGGAATCTACCGTTATTGCTTTTAGGGAGTGCCAGTCCATATTTATTTTCCTGATCCACTCCCGTCCCAGAAGTGGTGGACCTCCCTCAGGTAGTACATATAAGTCCATTCCTTGGTGTTCTTTGCCCTTGTATACCACCTTGACTTTTATCTTTCCGACGGGGTATACTCTTTGCCCCGTGTATGTCTGCAATACTATCTCCGTATCCCGTAGGCGAATATGTGTGAATAACCTTTTGTAATCTTGCTTATTCATGACCGTCAACGCCGATCCGGTGTCCAATTCCATCTTCACTTGGACTCCTGCTATCTGAAGTGTGACCCAGATAGTTTGTAGGTCAGCTTCCTTACATTGTGAATTCTCAGACTACCCAGTTCCTTGCTGTTGGAGTCTGAATCCGAATTCTGTTCATCCGAACTCTTCTCAGCCACCTTATGTACCTTTCTGCACTTTTCCTGCGGTGACTTTTTGTTGCTGGTCTTCTTTCCTGACCGGCATACTTTAGCTATGTGACCAAGCTTGCCACATTTTCTACATTCCTGATTTTTAAACCAGCATTGGTTCTGATCGTGTGTTGTCTTTCCACAACGATAACATTTCGCTGTACCCAAAGCCATTTGATCTACGCTGAGTACCGCTGCCTTCAGCTGCATTTCCGCAGTGCCTCTCGCTGCGGCTTCGTGCGATGCTGCAATAGTGACAGCCTTATCAAGTGTAAGATCATTCTCTTCAAGCAGCCGCTTTTGTGTTCCTTCTTTCGACAATCCACACACGAATTTGCCTCTCAGTGCCTCTGTCAGTCTTTCCCCAAACTGACAGTATTTCGCTAGCTTACGCAGTTCAATTAAATACTCCACGTTGCTTTCCTCTTTCAGTTGCGTTCTCGCATAAAATTTAAATCGTTCCGCTAACATCAGCGGTGTGGGGTTCAAATGATTTCTCAGGACAGCAACAATATTAGCGAAAGCCTGATCCGCCGGTTTAGCTGGTGATAGAAGATGCTTCAATAGCTCGTATGTCTTCGCACCCATTGAGTTTAGTAAGGTTAGTGCTTTATCTTCATCTGATATTTTATTTGCCTTACAATAAATCTCTATGCGTTCTACATATGTGGCCCAATCTTCAACATCGGGATCGAAATCATTGATGTTACCACGCTTAGGCATCCCCGCAATCTTCTTGAGAAACAAAAAGAATTTTTTTTTTTTTTTTCAAAGTGGCGGTTTCCCGCGCTTGTCTTCTTCCCCCGCCTACGAAAATGGCGGCTTCCCGCGTTTGCCTTTCTCCCCCGCTGGCTGTAATGGCGATTGCCGTATTGCTGCGTTCGCCCTCCCCAGCGGTTCTCAAATCGTGCCTCCCAGCCCCTCTTGCAGTCCGGTCCTTTCCCCCAGCTGTGGCTGAGTTCTCCGCGTTTTAAAATTTTTTTTTTTTATCCCGTGCCTCGCGGCCTCGGTAGCTGCCTGGCCTTTTTCCCCGGTCGCGGTCGAGCTCTCTCTCGACGCTGTTGCGT
Organism: Somniosus microcephalus; assembly: GCF_052327205.1. Taxonomy (NCBI): domain Eukaryota; kingdom Metazoa; phylum Chordata; class Chondrichthyes; order Squaliformes; family Somniosidae; genus Somniosus; species Somniosus microcephalus. The sequence continues at coordinate 29,380,451 of NC_141013.1, forward strand.
CTCCCAGCCCGCTTGCAGCCCGGTCTTTTACACCGGCTGCGTTTGCATTCACCGCGGCTCCCGTGCCTTACGCTGCCCCAGTCTCAGCGCCTCTGGCCCCGACTTCTGTCCGGCTCTTTTCCCCGGCCGTGGTCGAGTTCTCCGCCCTATATCCTCCGTTTTTCCCTCCCCTACTTCACAGCCAACGTGGCCGACTTGCTGCTCGTCGCTGATCGGCTTACCCACCACCGTGATAGAAGGGATGATCACTGCCTGTTGCTGATGGAAGGCTTCGTGTCAGGATTCTTCCTTGCTCTTCAGACCCGAGTCTTTTCTCAGCAGGATGATGAGGGCGGATGCCTCTTCTCGATGCCCGTTAAACTGCCTTGGATATATCTCTGCCGCAGGGTAAGATCGTCATCGTCGCCACTGTTAAGTCTGTGTGTTCTAGTTATTGTTAATAAGAATCACTGCACACAGACCACAAGAGTAAATTCAATAGGTCTTTACTAGTCGGAGGTCAGGCTGAACTGCCCAATAAATCATTACACAGCACTTATATACCGGTGTGGTCACCACCGGTATTACAGTATACAGCAGCCAAGATAAAGTAGTGCATCTCTTAAAATAGTTCTCTTAAAGGTGGAACGGTTACATACACCACAGGTTCCACTCCTTGAATGTGCAGCTGGTCTGTGACCACCGGCAGCTGATCCTGGCGGTCAATGCACAGTTCCCAGGCAGCAGCCACGACGCTTTCATCCTGCGCCAGACTTCAGTCGCTGACCTTTTCGAGGCCCCGGCTCACCCAGAAGGCTGGCTTCTCGGCGACAAGGGCTATCCACTGTGCCCATGGCTGATGACCCCGCTCCGAACACCCAGCACCCCTGCAGAAGAGCACTACAACGTCAGCCATCAGACGACGAGGAACATTGTGGAGCACACAATCGGCGTGCTGAAGCAGCGGTTCCGCTGTTTGGACCATTTGGGAGGAGCCTTGCAGTACTCACCAGAGAGAGTCTCCCACTTCATCGCTGTCTGCTGCATGCTCCATAACCTCGCCACCCTGCGCACCCAGCCAATGCCAGCAGACATTGAAGGACCAGCAGAGGAGGAGGAGCAGGAGCAGGAGGAGGAGGAGGAGGACCAAGACGGGAGGGTCCGAGAAACTGGAAGGGCCGTCCGTCTGAGGCTGATAAGGAGTCGGTTCTAGGCCCCTCTCACGGACTGCTTGGTGCCATTCGAAGACCAGGAGTGGAACCATTCGGATAACCAAAAGCCTATTGATGCACTATCAACAACACCAAAGACTACGAGATGGACTTATATGAAGTAGGCTTTTATTGACTAAGAACTGGAGCATGCCTCTGCTAGTGAATCCATCCTAACAGCTCCCGGGGGAAGGGTGGTGAGTCACCTTTATACCCGGGCTTAGGGGTGGAGCCAGGGGTGGAGACATGCCCGGACTTGTACAGGGTTAACAGTGGTTTACCACATTCACCCCTCGTTTAAAAAAGAGTCCGGCGGGGTGAAGTGTTTCAAAAGTTCGTATACGAATGTCTCTCCGGGGGTCTTGTCTGCCGTAATGATCTTCGTGGTGCTGGTTGCGGCAGTTCTTTGCCCGCGGCCGCTTCTCGCGTGGGACGGAGCACTGGCGTGTCGTCCTCTCGGGGTAGGGATGGCACCGGCATGTCGTCAGTTCGTGGTAGACACCCCGGTGGTGCGTCGTGGGTAGTGGTGGTGGGTGGAGGTAGTGGATGGTGATCGATGGTGTTTCGGGTGGTACCTGAGGGTGCGAGGTCTCGAATTGAGACTGTGTCCTCCCGCCCGTCAGGATACGCCACGTAGGCATACTGTGGGTTGGCGTGGAGGAGGTGAACCTTTTCAACCAGGGGGTCCGTCTTATGGCTCCTCACGTGTTTCCTGAGCAGGACGGGTCCCGGAGACGTCAGCCATGGCGGTAGTGATGTCCCCGAGGTGGATTTCCTGGGGAAGACGAACATCTTCTCGTGAGGGGTGGCGTTTGTGGCAGTACAGAGCAGTGATCGTATGGAGTGGAGCGCATCGGGGAGGACATCTTGCCAGCGGGAGATTGGGAGGCCCTTGATTTTAGGGCGAGCATGGCGGTCTTCCACACCGTTGCGTTCTCCCTCTCTACCTGTCTGTTACCCCGGGGGTTGTAGCTGGTAGTCCTGCTCGTGGCTATGCCCTTCTCGAGCAGGTACTGGGGCAGCTCGTCGCTCATGAACGACGAGCCCCTGTCGCTGTGGATGTAATTGGGGAAGCCAAATATGGCGAACAGGTCGTTGAGGCACCTGATGACTGTGGCGCTGGTCATGTCCGGGCAGGGGATGGCGAAGGGGAAACGGGAGTACTCGTCAATAATATTGAGGAAGTACGTGTTGCGGTCAGAGGAGGGAAGGGGCCCCTGGAAATCGACGCTGAGACGTTCGAAGGGGTGGGTGGCTTTAATCAGGTGTGCCCTGTCTGGCCTATAAAAATGCGGTTTGCATTCGGCGCAGACCTGGCAGTTCCTGGTCATGGTCCTGACCTCCTCGATGGAGTAAGGCAGGTTGCGAGCTTTAATAAAGTGGAAGAACCTGGTGACCCCCGGGTGGCAGAGATCATTGTGGAGGGTCCGTAGCCTATCGACTTGTGCATTGGCACATGTCCCACAGGATAGGGCGTCTGGGGGCTCATTAAGTTTCCCGGGCCGGTATAAGATATCGTAGTTGTAGGTGGATAACTCGATCCTCCACCGCAATATCTTATCATTTTTGATTTTCCCCCTTTGTCTGTTGTTAAACATAAATGCTACTGACCGTTGGTCAGTGAGCAGGGTGAAACGTTTACCGGCCAGGTAATGCCTCCAGTGCCGTACAGCCTCCACTATCGCCTGGGCCTCCTTCTCGACTGAGGAGTGTCGAATTTCGGGGCCCTGGAGGGTCCGTGAAAAGAAGGCCACGGGTCTCCCTGCCTGGTTAAGGGTTGCGGCTAGGGCGAAGTCGGATGCATCGCTCTCCACTTGGAAAGGGATGGACTCATCCACTGCGTGCGTTGTGGCCTTCGCAATGTCCTCTTTTATGAGGGTGAAGGCCGCACGGGCCTCTGCCGTCAGGGGGAAGGAGGTTGACTTGATGAGGGGCCGGGCATTGTCCGCATAGTTGGGCACCCACTGGGCGTAGTAAGAGAAGAACCCTAGGCATCTCTTCAGGGCTTTTAGGCAGTGGGGGGGGGGGGTAGTTCCAGGAGGGGGCGCATTCGGTCGGGGTCGGGGCCGATGACTCCGTTTTCCACCATGCAGCCAAGAATAGCGAGGCGCGCAGTGCGGAACATACATTTTTCTCTGTTGTATGCCAGATTCAGCCGTTGGGCCGTACGGAGGAATTTTTCTAGGTTGACGTCGTGGTCCTGCCGGCCATGGCCGCAGATGGTGACATTCTCTAGATAGGGGAAGGTGGCCTGCAGCGCGTTCAGGTCAACCATCCTGTCCATCTCCCTTTGGAAGACCGAGACCCCATTGGTGACGCCGAAGGGGACTCGGAGGAAGTGGTAGAGGCGACCGTCAGCCTCGAAGGCCGTGTACTGGCGGTCCTCAGGCCTGATGGGGAGCTGGTGGTATGCCGACTTCAGATCAATCGTCGAGAATACCCGGTATTGTGCTATCTGGTTGACCATGTCAGATATGCGGGGAAGTGGGTATGCGTCTAATTGCATGTATCGATTGATCGTCTGGCTGTAATCAATAACCAGGCGCTGTTTTTCGCCGGTCTTTACTACCACCACTTGGGCTCGCCATGGGCTGGTGCTGCCCTCGATAATCCCTTCCCTCAGGAGTCTTTCTACTTCTGATTTAACAAAGCTCCTATCCCCGGCACTGTACCGCCTGCTTTTAGTAGCAATTGGCTTGCAGTCTTTGGCGAGGTTAGCGAACAACGGGGGGGGGTTTGACCTTCAGGGTGGACAGGCTGCATACTTTGCGCGGCGCCGTGTTTAAATTCTGCCGGCTGCAGACTGTAAGTGGGGGCAGGGGCCCGCCATATGCCATCGTGACGCTCTCCAGATGGCACTGGAAGTCTAATCCTAGCAGTACGGGAGCGCAGAGCTGTGGCAGGATGAGGAATTTAAACTCTCTGTACTCCACGCCGTTCACTGTCAGAGTCGCTACACAGTAGCCACCGACGTCCGCCGTATGGGACTTTGAGGCCCTAAAGACCTGGTGGCGTGTGTGCATAACTGATAGGGAGTAGCATCACACCATGTCGGGGTGGATGAAGCTCTCCGTGCTTCCGCAGTCGAAAAGGCAATTTGTGGCATGGCCATTTACCTTTACGTTCATCATGGACCTGGCTAGTTGATGGGGCCTAGATTGGTCCAGGGTGATGGAGGCCATCGTCGAGGTCAGTGGGTCGCTGTAGTATTCGCCTGCGTCGGGGGCCTGGTCCCGGAATGGTGTCCAAGATGGCGGCTCCCCCTCGGCTGGTGGTGCCCAAAATGGCGGCCCGCACGGCTCACACGTGGTTGGTGGGGTCCAAAATGGCGGCCTGTACAGTTCACACGTGGCGCTGTTGGAATTGGGGGTCGATTTCGCCCTGCACACTCTCGCGTAGTGGCCTTTCTTGCCGCATTTGGAGCAGGTCGCGTCCTTTGCTGGGCATTGCTGTCTGGGGTGCTTGGCCTGGCTGCAGAAGTAGCATTTCTGGCCTCTGGTCATTGCAGCTGTAGTTGGGCTGCTGGCGGCTTGTGGCCTTACCGGGTCCCAAGATGGCTGCTCCCGTGGCATCCACGTGGCCATCCGGTCAGGGGGGTAGGTGTCCATGTTCTGGAGGGCCACGTCTAGCGAGTTAGCGAGGGCCACCGTCTTCTGCAGGTCGAGCCCCCTCTGTTCCAGCAGCCTCTGCCGAGTATAGTTGGACCTGATGCCGGCTACGTAGGCGTCTCGGATCAGGTCTTCCGTGCATTCCTTGGCCGTCACCGCTTTGCAATTACAGTCCCGGCCGAGGACTCTCAGTGCCAGTAAATATTCGGCGCCCGATTCCCCGGGGCGCTGTTTTTGGGTAGCCAGGAGGTGTCTGGCGTAGACCTCGTTAACAGGCCTCACGTATTGTTCCTTTAGCGTCGCGATGGCGGCCGCGTAAGTAGTGGCGTCTCGGATGATTGAGTAGACTCGGTGGCTCACCCGTGAGTTCAAGACAAGCCGTTTCGCGTCATCTGCAGTGACGGTAGTGCTGGAGGCCTCCAGGAAGGCTTCGAAACAGCTCAGCCAGTGTTCAAAGTTATTGGCTGCATCTGCTGCTTGAGGATCCAGGTCTAAACGTTCCGGCTTCAAGATTTGCTCCATGTCGAAAATTAGTCAATAAAATTGATGCGCTATCAACAACACCAAAGACTACGAGATGGACTTATATGAAGTAGGCTTTTATTGACTAAGAACTGGAGCATGCCTCTGCTAGTGAATCCATCCTAAGAGCTCCCGGGGGAAGGGTGGTGAGTCACCTTTATACCCGGGCTTAGGGGTGGAGCCAGGGGTGGAGACATGCCTGGACTTGTACAGAGTTAACAGTGGTTTACCACACAGACATGTACAGGGTTAACAGTGGTTTACCACACCTATGAAGGCCACAATGATTGTAAATAGCAGACATGGCCAATGACATTAAAATTTTTTGTTTATTTTGAAAACTGTGCTTCCTTCCAACATGACAAAGCAATGGCAACAGAAAGCTTAACTAACAAACTAACACATATGTGACTCGCACACCCGGGAGACTATCTAAAACATGTCTAACATTCAGAACAAGTGACTTGCACACCCGGGAGACTATCCAAAACATGACTAACATTCAGAACAACATCCACGGCCTTGATTTCTAGAAATAGGACGTTTCAGCAGCACCTTCTACTCTTTCCCCTTTGATGGTGATCTACTTCTCTTGCGAGAACGGCCCCTTCCCTCCCTGCAGCTCCTCCGTAATGGGACCTCAGTGGCTGCATGAAGGCTGGGGGACGCCTGCTGACTGTCCGAAAGCGCAGATGCCCCTGAGGGACGGCCTGGACGGACTCTGGGCTTGGAGGGGCCGGATGCTGACTGCTCCAAATGGGCATGGGTGGAAGCAGTCTGTCCTGCAGGTGATGGCAGCTGCAGTGGAGACGTGCCAGCGTTGGCATCAGGAATGCTGACATCCTGAGAGCGGACACCTGCTCCGTGGTCGGCTGACACACTGGCACTCTGACGGGACAGCACCGCAGCATGCGGACTAATCGGCTGGTCCACAGATTGCTGGCCTGCTGAGGTGCTGCAAGGGCCCCGGGTAATCCTGCCTGATCCATCGAGGGTGGCAGCACTCAGCACTTGTGTGGCAGGTGCCAGTGCTTCAGTGAAGCCCTGGACAGTCCTTTCCAGTGATGTCGCGACGCCCTGGACAGTCCTTTCCAGTGATGTCGCGATGCCCTGGACTGTCCTTTCCAGCGATGTGCCGATGCCCTGGGCAGTCTTTTCCAGGGCTGCCCCGAAGTCTTGCACAATCCTTTCCTGTGCTGCCCCGAAGTCTTGCACACTCCTTGCCAGTGTCTCGATGGATTCAGGCATCCTTGCAACTGCAGCCATCAGCTCAGTGTGCCTGAGTCGAGCCTGGGCGCTCATTTCTGCGAGGGAACGCACCTCTTCTGCGCTCTGTGCAGCAGTCATCGTGGCCTGACGCGCCCTCCGGGGAGACGGCTCCCGATCTTCCCTTCCCCCCTTGTGCTGCTGGAGGCCGCTGGTTCCTGCAACTGGTTCCTCATCAGATCCATCCCCCCCCGCTCCCTTCCAGGGAAGCACTATCCCCAGTCTGCAGATGGGCTGGCTCGCCTGAGGGTGGGACGGATGGTCCGGCTTCCTCCTGCTCGTCACCTCCGGAGTCAGTGTCCCTGGCAGCTTGCTGGCCCGGCTCCCGAGCTGGTGATGCAGCATCTGAAAGCAGGGAGGTTGAAGAGTGGCTTTAGCGAAAGAACAGGGTGGCAGCAAGGGATGCAAGAGTGCTGCAATGCTCTGACATGGGTCCAGACTGAAAAAGCATGCTGGTGGGGGGAACAAGTGGAAGGAGAGAGTTCAAAAAGGTGCTGACCTTACCATCGCTGTACACAATGGGGTCGGCAGCTCCAGTGGTGACAGGACCACTCATCCGGCCTCCAACAATCTGGTGGACTCTTTCCTCCAGGTCCGTGAGTTCCTGCAGCTGAGGAGGGCCCCCTCCAGTACGAATCTGTTCCCTCCGGTTCCTGGCCAGCTTGCCCTGCAGGAGAAAGGACGGGAAGTTCTGAAACATGCTGCCCTGAGTTGTCATCTCATGCCCCCCCATGGTGGATCAGCCCTTACATTATGTCCTGAGTTGAATGTGCGTGTGCGTTCCCAGAAAGGGCCATGGGTGCTGGCTGACAGATGGCCATTGTGGCATCGCGCACCCTCTGGCCATAAAGTCAGGTGCAGATGGAGGGATGAAGAAGATTGCCAACAAGCCACTCACCCTAACGACTCGAGTGAGATCGTTGAACTTCTTCCTGCATTGCACAGGAGTCCTGGGCGCCACGCTGCTGGAGTTGACTCTTTGACAAACGTCCCTCCAAGCTCTGCGGTACTCGTTCTGCTGAGGCCTCCTGCCATTGTCAGGGTACAGCACTGCTTGCCGGCGCTCCACTGCGTCAACCAAAGCATCCAATGCCCTTTCGGAAAACCGCTCCACTCTCTGCCTCACCCTCTCCATCTGGTCAAAGTTTTTAACGCCTCAGATTGCACAGCGCCGATGAGTCTGGCTGCTGAACCTAAATGACCCATCCCTTTAAGAGCTGGCCAGCGCCAGCATGTCTCGTGGTCATCGATTATTGACAGCACCTGCGCTGCGCCCGTCCGCCCAGATATTGAGTAGCACCGCCAGGTTAGCGCCTTAGGAGCCCCGTGCAGCGCCTGATTTAACGCCGCAATCACCTTCAGGGGCGGAGCAACCCAATATTGCTGGAGGTGGTGATAAGTTGCGCAGGGCGATAAAATTTGTGCATCGCCAATTCTAGCGCCCCGAGCGGGGCTATACCCAATTTCTCCCCCTGAATGACTTGAGGCTCGTATCATTAAACAGTTGAACTTTGTGGCCATGGCTCTGCCTTAACATCAGCACAAAACATTGTGCATTCCATGGTTTAACGCTCCTGTCCTTCTAAAACAGCGTATTAAAAAAGAGGACGAAAGGCAGTCATTTCACACTGGTTTCTTTCGTCCTGGAGCCGGAAATTTACAAACACCCGCCAATCTCCAAGTAGCTTGCAATTTCAACTGGGGCAGAGAACACTAAGAGGAGATTTAATAGCAGTTTGTCTTCAATTATGAAGGGTTGTGAAAGAGTGACTAGGGAGGGACTATTTCCACGGGTTGGGCAGTCTACCTCTCTTTCCTCCTTTAAGGCGCTCCTTAAAACCTACCTCCCTGCCCTAATTTATCCTTATGTGGATCGGTGTCAAATTTGTTGTCTTAAAATACTCCTGTGCAGCGGCTTGGGACGTTTTACTATGTGAAGGGCGCTATATAAATACAAGTCGTTGTTGTCAGTGATGAGGGTGGGTCATCACTTTTAAAATGGTCACTTAGAGAATAAGGAGAGGAGTTAGGAGTCATTTATGCAGAGGGTTTTTGGAGCAAGGGTAGCTTTGTCACAGGGAGTGATTGAGGCAGACACCATTGCTGCTTTTTAAAGGGAAAACTGGATAAATATCTGAAACAAAGAGATACAAAGGAGGAAGCAAGACTGCAGAATTATTTTTGGATTACTCTAGCAAAGACCTGGCACAGGCATAATGGGCGAAATGGCCTCCTTCTGTACTCTAGCTTCTATGGTTTTATGGTAATTAACTTATATATTTACAGCAATGGGACTTTGTGACCTTAACGGAACAGGTCAAGGAGAACACAGTTCCATCTTAGCAACAGAATAATACATTGTATATTACATAGTATAAAGTTCCTGTCATTATAAAATAACATGGGATCCAATTGTTCGCCAGCATAGGTGCAGGAGATCCACCAGTAGAGATCAGAATGCCCGCCCGATGGCACCAGCGAGAAACTCCAATAATTTTGATGATAAACCTTCATTGAATTTCATGGGATTACTTTCTTCTTCGTTAATTGTCCTTGTTAAACTCCATTAATTGCACTTTTTTTTTGGTAGCTGCTTGCGAACCTCCTGTGGCAATCTCCCAGCAGCCACCCTGTGACAGGTTGCTTCTTGTCAAAGATACTGGACTTCCACAAGATGTAGGCATCATGAGAGCTACCTGGTAAATGGGCACACACCTGCATGAACTGCTGGCGCTCACATACCAGCTGGACATTAAGGGAGCGCGACCCTTTGTGGTGCATGAAGGGCTGGGCTCGTTGGCAGGAGTCCTGATGGCCACCTGCCCAGTCGATAGTACCCTGGACTTGTGAGAATCCTGAAATGGCTTCAAAACCCACAGCCCTCTCCTGCTGGCTCCTGGGGACCTTGGGGAACAAGATGATTTCATTAGCCATGGCAAACAGCGTGCCTGTGACTTGCTTCACGCAGGAATGCACTTCAGCCTGACTTATATTGCATATATCTTTAGCTGCTGCCTGAAATGAGCCTGATGCATTGAAATTCAGAGCTGCGATTACTTTAAGTGCCACAGTCAGTGCAACGCCAGCTATGATGGTGGAGTGGGCAGCAGCATTCTGCAGATAAACCTCTTGTGAGAGGTGCAATCTCCTCCGACACTTCTCGCTGAGGTTCAGGGACCTCCGCCTGGGCCTGTAGATCTGCTGAGCAGGATAAGGCTGCCTGCGAACAACCCTCCTCCTTCCTGGACTTCCTGCAGGGCCGTGCTGCTCCCTGAAGCTCCTCCACCTGTTGTTGCTGCTGCTCCTGCTCCTTGTCTTCCTGCAGCCAGTAAGGTTGGCTAACAGGAATCCAAGAAATGGAAAAAAGAGCACAATTTCAGCCAAGTCCCCTCAATTCTCCTGATAGATACCAATGATCTGACTAATTACAGGTGAGTGCACCTTTAAATACCACTGGAAATGTCTGCTTGCAGCACTGAGTGTTCACCAGGCTAAAGGTCACGAAAATGGCATCGGGGTCTTATTGACATCATAGGATTCTGATTTGGGTACTTTAAAGGGACTCCCACCTGTTTCAGGCCTTATACAAAATGGTGGCAGGAGGGACGGCCAGTGGAGACGAGGCAGTAAGTTCTGCAGCCCAGTTTTCATTTTCTGCCACGCCATTCCCACCCGAAAATGGGGCTGAAAACTGCCCCATGATCTGGATCTTGGAGACACGATTGAAATGTTAAAAGCTATAAAAGGATTGGATGTAGTAGATTTGGTTACAATATTAAAAATGGTTACTGGTGGTGGAACTACACATACCTAAAATATGGACAAAGAAGTCACGTTCGATGCCAGGTAACATGTATTTTCTCAGAGACTTGTTACCCTGTGGAACAGATTACCAATGAATGTGGTAAGTATGGGTTTGTACAGTCCTTTACAATGGGACTTGAGGGAGGCAACCATTGGAGCGTATTGGAGATACGTTGGTTAGTTTAGTGGTGCGCCACAGCCAATCAGTGTCTCCTGAAGTTTGCTTGATTGCCTTATGGAGTTGGGGAAGTATTTCCCAGAGTTTTTAGTTATGGATTTTCCCCTCTGTTCTTTTACCTCCCTCAGGAGTTAGCATCATGAGCATTTGATGAGGACGGTGCATGCTAATGGATAGGGTAAAGGTAGGGTCTTTTCTTGCCCTTTTTGTATGTTCATAAGCTGAAAAGCATGGCTAGTGTAGATGTAAGCAAGTTATTTAACTTGGATAGTGATCACAGAACTAGAGGACATTAGTCTAAATTGAATAAGCTTTAGCTGAGATGTGAAATTAAACTAGTTAATGTTATGTCAATTAAATCCTTAAAAAAAAAAGTCAAATAAAACTGGATCATTATTTAAGAAATGGATTGTGGAACACAACTGGTGAGAGGCGACTGGAATATGTTGTGAGGGTGGATTAATATACTGGAGTTACCTTTGGTGATAGAGAAGTAATTTCACATAGCTCTTTTTCAGAAGTTTTACATGTGATTAGGTACTTCCCTTGTGACATTGAATGGGTTGGACAGTGTCCATGATATGGTGAATCATACACTGTGGAGCAGACTGACTCAATGGCTGGGAAACCTTTTCTTGTGCCACGCCTTTTTTTTTATCAGGTGTTCCAAACATAGAAGAGAAAGGCTTCTGCTTGAATGTTCAACCGTATTAACATTCCTGGGCACCGAATTCTGCTCGCTAAAGGCTGGTGTAATTCCACCTTCGGATGAGTGGTTAGTTTAGTTAAATTGATAGTAAAACCAGCTGCATCCCATAAAAAATACAGAAGAATATAACGAATGAAATGAATAGAACATAGTTCCTCTTTATTTGGTACACCATTTTACTATATTCAGTAACTGAATATATATGAAAATGTGTTTCAAGTTTGATATGTTTTGCATTCAATACTCTGCAAGCTATATAAGAAAAAATGCCTGTTATGCTGCGAACTTTCAATGGAAAAACCCTTTCTATCAAAATTCAGAATTATAAAGTTGTGCTACAGCCGGCACTGAAAGCACAATCTTTATCTTCTATCACAGAACTTCCCTTGTGTGTGTGTGGGAGTTTCTGTGTCATTGATTGAATATTGCAGTGGGACTCAAGACTGCCGACAGGAAACCTGTATTACCAACCCATTAAAACACTTCTTTTGAGTGCAGCACACAAGCGGTATGCTGGTGGGCTTTTCATAGGTGCCGTGCATACAGCCACAGGCTCCTATCTCTTCCTGTCCACAGCCAGCAGTAAAAGTTGTGACCTCGCGTCCTCAGGAAACCGTCTATACACCAGCAGTGGCAAAAATATTTGTTGGAGGGCCATTGCCCGACACGCGCTCACACTGCACTGAAAAAACAAAAGGGGGATGTCTGAATCAAATATAAGGAAATGAATTTGTGAGGTGCAGGCGCTACTGGGACCAGGCCTCCATCCCTCAGCCATTGTTAAGAGAGGAAAAACATGAGATCCTACACATCCTGCGACTTTCTGTCAGCAGATCTACTAGAAAAACAAACACCACCGCAATATGAAAGCCGCTTTACTTTTGTTTAGTATAATATTTTTGCAAAACCTGTCAGTATTTTAACGGATGAGGGTTGGGGGAGTTAGGCCAATGTTATAGCTGTTGGATCATCTGGAATTATTTTTCTTTCACACCCTATAATAGGATAGAATATGTTATTGTTTTCGGAAAGTTATGGTAACCTTCCATCGAGCTTCCAAGAAATTGTATCCCTTTTTCTCAGCTTACATATGCGGGATTTTCGGCTTATTAAAAATAATACTTCACAATGTTCTTATCGACCTTTTTCAGGCTCTTTAGAAAATCTGCGAGTTTTTTTGCTGGGTCTTGGAGAAAGGTATTAATCAGGTACTACATCATTTCTGTATTTACAGCCAACTTCTCCGCTTTAATTAATACCCAGCTGTCAGAACTTGACTGGACTCCCACCACTTGGCGAGCCATTTGTGAAGATCCTATTCTTTCAGTTGTTCAGCCAGGAGCCACATATTCCTAATTTGTTTGTTTCCCTTTAAGCAGAAATAAAATATTCGAGAAAGACCTGCTTTTTCACATTTTCAAACTTTAAAACCAAAAATTTGACACTGAAGTGCCACTTTGGATTTTTGTATCATAAGCTAGATATACAAAAGAAACAAAAACACATGAAAATTCCACACTGTGAAGCAAGTGGCTTAAAGAGCTTATTTTCTTGAGGGATGAGTCATAGTTTAATGTCACCAGGTGTGTTGCAGGAGGGGAATCGTGCTTTGTGTGCACTTTGGCAAATTAACATGGCCTCACGTTGCTTCCTTAGCAGCAATCTACCCAAGGCTTTTACCTGAGCACGTACGGAGCCATACTACAGTACTTTGTTTCACTTCTGCTCCTTTTGTGTGGCCTTTGTCCAACCAGTGGAAGCAGAGCATGGGAAAATGCACTTAAGAGAGCAAAAAAAGAAAGGAAAGAAAAAAAAACAAGGAGGGAGGGAAAATGAGTCTGCTACTATTTGACCTGAGGTGTTGTGGTTCTCAGAGAAAAAGTGAAACCAGATAGCAGGCATCGCTATGATATAATTCACCAGAAGGACTATGGAATCCGCTGAAAAGGTTCAGTTTGATTTAACCCTCAGGTCATGCACCTGGTAGATCATTGCTACATGTTTGCTTTGCTTTATCTTTCAAGGCCTATTTATAATTGAGGTGAGCACATTACTAATAATCAATTTATTGCTAATAGCCTTTTTGCAAATTTTAAATGGGAATTATTGGACTTGCATTTATTTATGATCCTTAGATTATGTTTAATAGGGCATCCTCAATATAGTTTAGTTTTAGCGTAAACCTCCAACAGATAATTATTTTCTATATATGTCCCTTTTGAAGTCGTAGTGACCTAATCTGAATGTGGTATTCTAAGTGTGGTGCCACCGATATATTTTACAGATTTAATGCCACATCCCTTGTCTAACACACCATTCTTCTGACAGCACACCTCATACATTCTGTATTTGTCTTTAATTGCCATCTCACACTGCAGCTAGAGACTGCTCCCAAATCCTCCTCCTGTTCAACCTTCATCAAAGTCTGGCCCTTTACCTTGTAATAAAGTTTGTGTTATTTTCTTACACGCAATACTTGTATTTGTTTACTGTAAATACTGTTTGTCCTTCCCATCACTAGTGCAGCTACTGAGCAGTTCCAGAGTCCATTGAACAATATCAGCTTCCACTGATTTTGCTATCCTGTACTATTTAGTGTCATCTGTAAATTTAGAAATTCAGTGCCATTCCCTAACCTAGATTGTTTATGTAGATTGTGGAAAAGTAGAGCTCCGAGGACTTATCCCTGGGGAACTCCATTAGTCAACTTTACAACTGTTAATCCCTTTATTGTTCAACTAAGAAATGTCTGTATTTCAATAACAGTAACACCTTGTATCTCTATAATAAGCTCCTTAATGCCGTGCCATGCTAAGATTTTCGTGCAGCATTTACTCCTGTAGCTGTACAAATTCGATGAAGAAATCCTAATATAGAGCAGCCAAGCTCCACTGCAGTTCAGCTGTTCCACAGAAGCAGGAACCTCCAGCATTGTGCCAGTTCTAGCATAGAAACATAGAAAAATAGAAGAAGGAGTAGGCCATTCGGCCCTTCGAGCCTGCTCCGCCATTCAATATGATCATGGCTGATCCTCTATCGCAATATCATATTCCCGCTCTCTCCCCATACCCCTTAATGCCTTTTGTGTCTAGAAATCTATCTGTCTCCTTCTTAAATATATTCAGTGACTTGGCCTCCACAGCCTTCTGTGGTAGAGAATTCCACATGTTCACCACCCTCTGAGTGAAGAAACTTCTCCTCATCTCAGTCCTAAATGGCCAACCCCTTATTCTGAGACTGTGGCCCCTGGTTCTAGACTCCCCAGCCAGGGGAAACATCCTCCCTGCATCTACCCTGTCAAGCCCTGTAAGAATTTTGTATGTTTCAATGAGACCTCCCATTCTTCTAAACTCCAGAGAATATAGGCCTAGTCTACTCAACAAAGCACAAATCAGGAGTCTGATGGAATACTCTCCACTTGCCTGGATGAGTGCAGCTCCAACAACACTTAAGAAGCTCGACACCATCCAGAACAAAGCAGCCCGCTTGTTTGGCACCCCATCCACCACCTTAAACATTCACTCCCTCCACCACCGGCGCACCGTGGCTGCAGTGTGTATCATCTACAAGATGCACTGCAGCACCTCACCAAGGCTTCTTCGGCAGCACCTCCCAAACCTGCGACCTCTTCCACTAGAAGGACAAGGGCAGCAGGCACATGGGAACACCACCACCTCCAAATTCCCCTCCAAGTCACACACCTTCCTGACTTAGAAGTATATTGCCGATCCTTCATCGTCGCTGGGTCAAAATCCTGGAACTCCCTCCCTAACAGCACTATGGGAGTACCTTCACCACACGGACTGCAGCGGTTCAAGAAGGCAGCTCACCACCACCTTCTCAAGGGCAACTAGGGATGGGCAATAAATGCTGACCTTGCCAGCGACGCCCACATCCCATAAAAATGAATAAAAAACAGGATCCTGGGCTGATGGAGAAAAATGTTGTATCGATATCACCTCACCAATTATGGTGATTTACAAAAATTATAAACAGAAGGGACCAAAATATCAAGTTATTTCACTGCACAAATGTGTGGAAATTCTCCCAGTCTGATTTGAACCAAAATTATTACTTTTTCTCCACAGGATATCCAAATTTGTCTGAATCTGGATTTGGAAATTGATTTACTGTCCATCTCCAGTGCTCAGCCATGAACTGTATGAGAAAGACTCTTAACAATTAGAAGCACTATGAGCCAACTGTACAAGGGCATTAATGGGGTTAAATGGAAACCTATCCAGCTGTGTTAAAAGAGGAAACTTGGTGCTGGGAGACAGCATTGGACAAACTCACGGGGAAAACATGTCCTAAGCTGTGCTGTTATTGTCAACGAAAGATGATATTAACATAATTTAATTGCTGGAGTTTATATTTCTTTTGAATTGATCTCACAAGGGCTTCCCCCTATATTCAAGCATTTGAATACATGGAATCTTCTGCAAGGGTGGTATTGTGCCAATTCTTGTTCCCATGTGCTTATCCAACATTGTGCTTTAGTTGACGAGCTTGGATGTTCGGGAGAAAAGAACAGAGGCGAGTAAGTGAATGATAAAAAATTATAAAAAAACACACAAAAAGAGAGAAAGGAAACAGGACTGACAGTCAGATGGAGAACAAAAATGGAATTAACCCATAGAGGAAGAAGAATCACAGAGAGAAAGGCTTTAAAATTATGCTGTGCAATATTAACGTTTTGTCCGTTATTTTAACAGAGGTGTTGGAGAATTTATGTTAGAAAGGTGTGAAACAGGATATAAGGTTTTACATTACCAGCGTAAAACGAGAAAAAAACACAACAAAATTGGGTCGCAAACTTCTGTGCCCGATTTGCACTCAACGTTTGGTGGCCACCATGTTGGGTGACGTTTAGTGGCCCATAGCGCCCGCATGAAACAGGCGTTCGGTTCATTGTGAAAATCAGGTTCCTGCACTGGCTGTACGACCCTAATTGCAATATTGGAGTACAAAGGGGCATAGCTTACACCACACAAGTTCTATCCATTTGTACCAGGTTTTAAACAGCCTCCAGTGGTCCTTGAAGAGACCACTGGAGGCTGCTGAAAAACAGACCCAAAACTGTGAAAATGCTCGTTTTTTTTGTGGAATCAGGAGGAGCAGGAATGCTTCTGATTATGAATCACTGATTATGTAAATACAGGAAACTCTTTTTTATCCGGCACAGACGGGACCGGTGTGGTGCCGGTTGATCAAAAAGTCCAGATTACAGAGAGGTATACTTACCAAGGTACGAGAGCCCTGTACACAGCCACAGGTGCAGGAGCCCCGGTTACACAGCACATGTGCAGGAGTCCTGGTTACACAGCCACAGATCCAGGAGTCTCTGTTGCACGGCCACAGGTGCAGGAACCCCGGTTACACGGCCACTAATATATCGTAAAACTTACCTGAACCTACTCCTGCATTTTGCCGGTTAAGAGAGATTTAGGTGCCGGTTAAAAGAGAGTTTCCTGTACTCTTTCCACAGATATTGTTAGCTATCGGGGGCAGAGTTTTTTAATTTGCAGGTGACACAAATTGTTCAAGACAATAAGATGTTCAGTAAAAACTGATATTTTTCAAAGGCATCTGCTGAACTGGTAACAACAATAAAAGCAGTGAGAAGCTGGTCAGCGGGCAGCAGTCCGAGCAGTTCAGTTACTGGGCTTAACTGTTGATTGACGAAGGACAAATTTGAATCACAATTTTTTTTTTGCTGATAAACAATGAAATTAATTAAATTGGAAAATGTTTAAATTCTCTGGAATGCTATTGTGAACAAAACGTTATTGTGCGTTAGAAGATTTTTTTCCCCCACATAGAGTGTATTAGGAACATAGGAACAGAAGTAGGGGATTCAGCCCCTCGACCATATGCTGCCATTTAAATAGATCGGGGCCGATCTGTACCTCAACTCCATTTACCCACTTTTGATCCATATCCCTTGATACCCTTTATCCAATAAATAAATTCAGACCCCATCTGGAGTATTGCACTCAGTTCTGGCCACCGCATCGCAGGAAGAATATATTGGCCATAGAAGGAGTACAAGCACAGATTCACCAGAATGATACCAGGGTTCAAAGGGTTAAATTATGAGGATAAGTTACATAAACTTGGGCTTTATTCCCTTGAGTATAGGAGATTGAGGGGTGATCTGATCGAGGTGTTTAAAATGTTAGAAGGATTTCATAGGGTGGATACAGAGAAACTATTTCCTTTGGTGGGGGAATCAAGAACAAGGGGACATAATCTTAAAGTTAGAGCTGGGCCATTCAGGTACAAAATCAGGAAGCACTTTTTCACACAAAGGTAGTAGAAATTTGGTGCTCTCTCCTCCAAAAGGCTGAGGATGCTGGGACAATTGGAGCTTTCAACACTGAGGTCGATATACTTCTGTTAGGTAAGAATATCAAGCGATATGGAGCAAAGGCAGTTAGATGGAGTTGAGGTGCAGATCAGCCATGATCTAATTGATTGGCGGAGCAGGCCCGAGGGGCTGAATGGCCTACTCCTGTTCCTAATATTCCTGTGTTCACTAATATCCTTCAGGGAAGGAAACCTGCCATCCTACCTGGTCTGGCCTACATGTGACTCTAGTTCACCCTACATGATTGACTCTTAATACCCTCTGAGGTGGTCTAGTTAACCACTCAGTTGGGAAAGTATCTCTAATCAAGAAGGCCCACCACCACCTTTTCAGGGTAACTAGGGATGGGCAATACATTCAGCCATGCCAGCATCACCCACATCCCAAGAACAAATACATTTTTAAAAAGTCCATCTGAGACTTCGCCTTCTTAAAAAAAAGCCAAGGTGGGTCAGACAGGATCTCCCTCTTCTGAAGCCATGTTGATTGTGATTTACTAGCTTACTACAGTACCATAAAGATAATCCCCAGATTTCCTATAATTGATTCTTTTATTTTACCTGATACTGTTGTAAAACAGATGGATTTGTAATTTCCCAGATTAGAATTGTCACCATTTTAGAAAATAGACACAATATTAGCGTCTTTCCATTCAACGGCATCTCAAGATAACCGTTAGCATTGTGTCTATTTTGTCTCTTGTGCCTCTTCATACCCAGGAGTAAATACTGTTGTAATAACACAAGACTATCACGCTATTTGAATATATTTGCAGCAGACATTTAAATCAGCCACAGAGTGGCTTCAGCTTTATCAGCCCAGTGTGACTAAGCCTGATAGACTCCGTTTTATCTAAATTGTTACTGACGGCACCATTTATTAACTAAATATTATCAGTGCACATAGGTGTTATATTGGAGAAAGTGTTTTCATAACATTTAGGCTTACAAATCACTTCATTCTGCAGCACCTTCAGTGATTGCTGTGTGGCACTATTCTATAACTAGAGGGACTTCCCAAAAAGATGAGAATTGTGAATGATGCTGATAACAGTCTCAAATGACAGTTAATCAGTGGATGATAAAATCTTCCAGCTGTACCATAGTATTTGTGATCTCTGCTTGCTGTGGGTTTTTTTCATGTTGAAAACAAAGAATTCTCTTGTTTTAAATGGATTTAGTTCCATATAGCAATAGGTGGTTTAAATGTTATGTTGTAGGCCCAATATCAGGCTGTAAAGGACAGTTTCATATAACTAATCTCAGGGTTTAATGCAACAGCGAAAGATTAATTAAGGAGATTAAAGTAACCTTGTGACCTGAGAGGCTCTTTCCAGAGCAGGTGGTCTTTTTATAGTTCAATAAAGTTACTCATGGCGAGCAGCTTTTGTTTATATATAAATAATAAAAGAACTACATTTACAGCCCATTGGTGAAGCGATGGAATCTCTGCCTCAGAGCTTGCAGGATTGAGATGTGCTTGACGGAAACAGTGAGCCTCTGGAACAGATGGGAATCTAGCATACCGCCTGCGTTTTCAGAACAGATGCACGCCCCCTTCTGACATGTACAAACGTAGTCGCACTAAAACTGTAGAGGAATTAGCCTCTTCCCTTCTCTACATTCACAGCTGGAGGTTCATGGTGGCAGAATGGAAAGGCTAATGAAAAGCCAAGCCATAATTGATGAACTTTTTCCTGTTACAGCAAACCTCATCCAGTAGTTCAAACAAACAACAGCCTTCTAAAGAAGTCCAGTTCTGGCCTAAGACTACCTGTAAGGATGCTTATAATCCAGTTAGAGATGGAGGTACAGGAAAGAATATCCCATTTGGTTTCTCTTGATGATTTTGTTCCCTGTAGCATCTTGAGATTTCAAATGTACTGAAATAAAAACAGAAAATACTGGAGATACTCAGCAGGTCAGGCAACATCTGTAGCGAGAGAAACAGAGTTAACGTTTCAGGTCGATGACCCTTTGTCAGAACTGGAAAAAGCTGGAGATGGAACAGGTTTTTAAGCAAGTGCAGGGGCAGGGAAAGGGGGGAGGGGATGGGGAGGAAAGAACAAAAGGGAAGGTCTGTGATAGGATGGAAGGCAGGAGAGAATAAGGGGGAAAAATTCAGTATCGCCCCGTTTGGGGCACCATTATCGGCCGTGCGCAAAATTTAGCGCCTGGCGCTAATTATTGCCTCCGACGGCAAACTTGGCTTTTATCACCCCTGGAGGTGATTGGAGCGCTAAATCAGGCGCTTCACACCTGTCTTAAGGCGCAAATGCCGAGGAGCGAGGCGTTACCTCAGAGCACGGGCGAAGCAAGGAAGAACAAATCAAAATGAACCTGCAAAGTGCTGCGCAGTACCCAAAACTCATTCACACAGCGTTGAATCTCTCCAGAAGTCTCTCTCTCTCTCTCTCAGAATGCGTGGTGCAAAAATGTCACCAACATAAAAAGGCAGGAAGTGGTCGCCTTTAAATAGCGCTCCCCCAGTCCCTTTCTGACTGCAAAACGCTCCCCTCAACCTGTCGTTGCTAGCGGCAGGCGGTAAGGCAGGGGGCGTCACTCAATATCCGGTCCGGGGCACTACCGGGGCGTTGCGCACTCAACTGATGTCACGATCTGCCGGCGCAGGAGATCGTGGCGGTAATGTTTAGCGCCACCGCAAAATGTCTAGTTAATTTCGCGAGCGGCGCTAGTTGCTTTGCGCCCCATTATCGCCCTCTTAAGGCGCTAACGGGAGGCAGAAGCAACTGAATTTTTACCCCCAAGAGACAAAAGGGATGATGGTGCAAGGCAGAAGAAGATGGTAATGGGACAAGTTAAGAAACAAAAGATGATTTTAGATGAAGTGTAAATGGCACTGGCAGGATGATCTGCAGCTGCCATGTGAAAGAGAAAAAAAAATGATAGGGGCAGAGGTTATGATCTGAAATTTTTGAACTCTATGTTGAGTCCAGAAGACTGTAAAGTGCCTAATCGAAAGATGAGGTGCTGTTCCTTGAGCTTACGTTGAGCTTCAATGAAACAGTGCAAGAGGCTGAGGACAGAAAGGTCAGAGTGGGAGTGGAGCGGAGAATTAAAGCGACAGGCGACCGAAAGCTCGCGGTCACTCTTACGGACTGAATGGAGGTGTTCCGCAAAGCGGTCACCCAATCTGCGTTTGATCTCCCCAGTGCAGAGAGACCGCATCGTGAGCAGCGAATACAGTATACTAAATTGCAAGAAGTACAATTAAATCGTTGTTTCACCTGGAAGGAGTGTTTGGGGCCCTGGACAGTGGGAAGGGAGGAGGTGAAAGGGCAGGTGTTGCATCTCCTGCGTTTGCACGTTATGTACTGAATTGTGTGAAGCTGCTGTAGATGGGGAGGGTGAGTGCTTGGGTGACTGTTATTCTCCACAAACACCCAGAGGTACTTCATCACCAAGTCACAGTTATTTCCCTTCAGGATGCAGAAGAAATGTAACTTCGATTAAAAAAGTGAATATCATTTTTCCCAAATATGATTCCCTGAATTGTGGGGGTCTAGGATTCCATTGTTGGATTAGATGCCTCAGGGACCTGGTCCTGTGCGTTCTCTCTGGGTCTTTGTGTTAATGCTGAAGGCCAGCATACCTATGGAAAGTAACGGTGGAAGAGTGGCACATGGAGGTCACTTTTCTTAAACAGCCCAATGTTTAAACACAAAACAGAAAGCACATAATGGGAAGTAATGAATGTGCCTGGGTACCAACCCAGCAGGATCAATTAAGAAGAATAAGAATGTATATAATCCAGTTAGATGTAGGTACAGGAAAGAAAGCCTAGCTTGATGAAGCTGAGAAAGATTGAAAATTGACTTCCTGTGGCTTCCTCGCTGAGGCGCAATTTCAACGGGGAACTACAGACCAGTTAGCCTGACATCAGTAGTAGGGAAAATGCTAGACTCTATTATAAAGGACGTGGTAACAGGGCACTTAGAAAATAATAGGATTGGGCAGAGTCAACACGGATTTATGAAAGGGAAATTATGTTTGACAAATCTGTTAGAGTTTTTTGAGGTTGTAACTAGCAGAATAGATAACGGTGAACTAGTGGATGTGGTGTATTTGAATTTTCAGAAGGCATTCGATAAGATGCCACACAAGAGGTTATTAAACAAAATGAGGGCTCATTGGATTGGGGGTAATATACTAGCATGGATTGAGGATTGGTTAATGGACAGAAAACAGAGAGTAGGAATAAACGGGTCATTTTCGAGTTGGCAGGCTTTAACTAGTGGGGTACCGCAAGGATCAGTGCTTGGGTCTACAATTTACATCAATGATTTGGATGATCCATGATCAATGATCCAAAACCAGGTGGGAATGTAAGTTGTGAAGAGGATGTAAAGAGGCTTCAAGGGGATATAGACAGGCTAAGTGAGTGGGCAAGAACATGGCAAATGGAATATAACGTGGAGAAACGTGAAGTTAGCCACTTGGTAGGAAAAATAGAAAAGCAGAGTAATTTTTAAATGGTGAGAGGTTGGGAAATGTTGGTGTTCAGAGGGACCTGGTGTCCCTGTACACGAATCACTGAAAGTTAACATGCAGGTACAGCAAGCAATTAGGAAAGCAAATGGTATGTTGGCCTTTATTACAAGAGGATTTGAGTATAAAAGTAAAGACGTCTTACTGCAATTATATAGGGCCCTGGTGAGACCACACTTGGAGTATTGTGTACAGTTTTGGTCTCCTTACCTAAGGAAGGATATACTTGCCACAGAGGGAGTGCAACGAATGTTCACCAGACTGATTCCTGGGATGGGGGGATTGTCCTATGAGGAGAGCTTGAGTAGACTAGGCATATAGTCTCTGGAGTTTAGAAGAATGGGAGGTCTCTTTGAAACATACAAAATTCTTACAGGGCTTGACAGGGTAGATGCAGAGAGGATGTTTCCCCTGGCTGGGGAGTCTAGAACCAGGGGTCACAGTCTCAGAATAAGGGGTCGGCCATTTAGGACTGAGATGAGGAGATATTTCTTCACTCAGAGGGTGGTGAATCTTTGGCATTCTCTACCCGAGGGCTGTGGAGGCTCAGTCGTTGACTATATTCAAGATAGAGATCGATAGATTTTTGGATAATAAGGGAATCGAGGGATATGGGGATAGGGCAGGAAAGTGGAGATGAGATAGAAGATCAGCCATGATCTTATTGAATGGCGGAGCAGGCTTGAGGGGCCAAATAGCCAACTCCTGCTCCTATTTCTTATATTCTTATGTTCATCACACAGTCCTCGTCAGTGAGTTCAAGATAACTTTGTTTCCAATGGTAGGCACTGGAGAACAGTGGATCAGGGTGGCTCTCCTTCTATGGCCTCAATATTTTCTGGTCCTCTTCTACTGGTCATCCTCCACCAATATAGTCCAGCAAAATAGGAGTTGCTGATGCACTCATGCTGCTGTGTGGATTGAAATGGTTGAGTTACTCTTTGCAATATCTCATATTGGAACTTTGCCTTTTATAGAAGGTGTCATTAACAAAATGTGGGCTGGAAGACAAGCATCAGCACATTTGCAGTTTTCCATCTAGCTTTGATTAAAAATGCCCAAAAAACATTGTCGCCCCGTTTGAGAGTTGACATGCACTAACCTAGTTGTCTTTAGAAGAATTTGGGGATCCTAGGCGAAAACTGCTCATGCTTCTTTAATGCTAATATACCGATTTACTATATCTTAACACCCGTTTAATGAATAGGTTAACTGTAGCATGGAATAATTTTGTTTTCTATATGATTTTAAAAGGTATCAGTCATTTATTTTCAAGAAATACATGCTTTATTTCGATCATAAAACCTTGAACTGATGTATGCTATTTTGCCAGCATTAGTGCAACAGCAGTTTGTGCAGCATCCAAGATTTAGTCATAGGTAGCATTCCTGTAATCAGTGTTATTTTCCATGTTTTCCACAGTTAAAAAAATCCCATCCTGTTGGCTTAAATCAAAGTTTAAAGACGACAGTGATTATATTTATGGATATTGTTACTCAAGGTGAAATAGTGACTGATTTGTTTACAATGGGGGTGATTTTCTCAATGGGGAGCTTTTGGAGGCGGGACTCCCACTTGTCGGGTTTCAGTCCCACCTCCATCAACGTCTGGCCAACCCACGCTATTTTCCCTTGATTGACCTTGTTAAGCCCACCCAGCGGGCTTAGCAGGCCAATTAAGGGAAAGCCAGTTGCAGAGAACATCAACGTATGATGTTTCATCTGTCAAACATTTTTGACAGATGAATTGTCATCGTTTGACAGCTCTGTGAAGCTCTCAAACAGTGACATTCTCTGTAGTTTGATGAGGTCTTTAATTCAAGACCTCATCAAACCTCTTTCTTTTGCAAAAATGAGATGGTTGTTGCATTGGAGAATGCAGCAGCCATCTGTCATCTCTACCGCGGAGGTGTGAGACTCTCCGCATACCCACCGACTGAAGCCTGCACGAAGAAACAAAGGTAAGTACACTTTTTCTAACACTTTTCACTTACCTCAGATACTCACCTCTCCACACTTGCACCCATCACTCACCTCCACAGCACACTTTTGGACCCCTCCGACCCCCACACACCCACTGGTCACCTCGGTGACCTGGCGGGGTTCGGAGACTTCGGGAAGCCTGCACTTGTGTGGGCAAAAAGGGGATAATCCTATTTTCTGCATGTAATCCCCTTCCCGCCTCCAAGGAGACGGGACCCGGTGCGAGATGGCTACCCGCCTCCTGGCAAGATGGCATGGAGGCGGGTTGGGCACCCGCCCCCAGATTCTGCCATTTTCCCGGCAGTCCCGCCTCCAGACCCGCCTCCCCAGGGCTGGCAAGATCGCGCCAAATGTGTTAAATTTTGTTAGATAAAGCTCCTGTGAATTGCTTTGTGACATTTCACTATGTTACAGGCGCTATATAAATGCAAGTTGCCGTTGTTGTTGTAATGTGATTTGAAAGACTCGCACTAAAAGGATTCAGTTGTGATTGCATCTGCTGTCTACTGTCCAATTGCCAGGCGCTTAGTGCTAGACTTTGTATACTGGAGCCACTGCTCTAAATGGGCAGCAGTTTGTATTTAATTCCAGTGCCAACATTTGTAGGAATTCTATTTAAATCCTTCAATTGGAAATAGAACCTGTGAGATTATATGTGCTGCTACTACTGCAGTGGCACAATGCAACTTTGATGCTTATCATTAAAATACTGTTAATTTGCTGAAATTAGCCTAATCACTTTGGATAGCTTCTTACATGGCAACCTGTCCTATAATGTGCACGAGTAAACTCCATCTTCGACTTGCATCACCTCCTGCTCCTCCTGGCCTACAAGGAAACCTTTTGTAATAAAATAACTTACCTGTTTGGCCCTCTTCTAAGCCTGCTACTCCTTTCGCTCCTGGCAAGACTGGCACCGGGCATCGAATGCGGCGTTAAAATATAGTCGAGGTCTGAATGCCGTCAACAGTTTCGAATTTCAACGAGGCCCTCGCCAGTGAACATCGGGTGAGTCGATCGCTGCAAGGATCTTTGGACGCGGGGGAGTTGAAATTGGAGCTTTTTTTTTTGATGCTGTTGTGATGTATCACTAGTGAACCCCACTGAGACATTTCCTGACTGAGCAATGTCACGGTGCATTTATAAAAAAACTGCAAATTTCTTTTGACTTCTTGCTGAAGCAACAGTAAAGCAGAACTTGCTGAGTTGCTGTTTTGTATCTTGTGGCTGTAGTTACTGTGTATATTGAAAGGTAAGAATGAATTGAACATCTGTGCCTTAAAATTACACTTTGTGATATGAGTCGATGATGTGATGTTAGCGGATCAATGCTAAACGCCTTCTAAAGTTCTTCTTTCCATTATTTTATTCTAAATGGTTTAATGCCCCTGCTAAAATAGTGGAGAGAGGAATTTAAGACAAAATTATTAGTATTCATCAGCTCACAGTACAATTTCAGGACTGTAATGTTTTAATATGGCAAACCACATTGTACAAACACTTTTGTCAATGTTGTCACTAACATCACTCTATACTACTGCACACTCAATTTAAATAATTTGTACAATCCAAAAAGGCCTATTTCTTCAAACTCACAATTACAATCTGCAAGGCATAAATCAGTCCCAACCTATATCTGTGCCCTTACTGTGCAGATACTCTGCAACATTGGTATGTCCTATTTCTGCCCAACTACATTTGTAAGTCTTTGTCAGTACTTTAGTACAATACTGAGGGAGTGCTGCACTGTCGGAGGTGCTGTCTTTCAGATGAGACAGTAAACTGAGGCCCCGTCTGCTCTCTCAGGTGGATGTAAAAGATCCCACGGCACTATTTCAAAGAAGAGCAGGGGAGTTCTCCTCGGTGTCCTGGCCAATATTTATCCCTCAAACAACATAACTAAATCAGGTTATCCGGTTGTTGCTGTTTGTGATGAGCAACTTTCCTGCTCCATACCACCTAATAACAAAAGAGACACTAGTTTAACACTAAAATCTACCCGTAGGAATTTATCCACAATTTGACGTAAGACTAACCGGCCTATAATTTTCTGGCTTTCCCCCAGGTGTGTAACATTTGTCAGGCCTTTAGCTCCATCTTATTTCTAACAACCTTTTGAAAATTCCCCAGCCTCTGGGATGTGTATCATTTTGGGACTCTTCTATTTTTAGTCCCATTAACTTTGTTTAATAGAGTCCTTTTGAATACGTCTCTCCAGTAATGGTTCTTCCACATGCTGTTGTGTAACTCCTCAACTCTGCTGTAACCGCTCTTTATCCGTGGATCCCCTGCCTTTGACATATCCCTTTGGTCTTAGTCAGAATGCAGAATTTACCTGTTATCTTATCCATCTTTTATTTAAATATCTCCCAATCTCACTCAGATGTTTGATTTGCCATATTTTACAATTAATTAGTCTGTGCTTAAAAAAAAACCTTTGTAATGTTGAAATGAGCTCAGTATTAATAGATCATTTTCTTTCTTTAGCTTCTTTCAATGTGGGGTACCAAGCAGAGCAACCCCCCTCTGCTGCAGTTGCTTTAGTATTTGGGTAATGAAATCTAACCAGATTTGGCACAAAATTAACCAGGTAACACATGGAGTTTCCTAATTGTACTGGTTGACAAAAGGATGAAAATAAATTGGCACACCCAACTTTGATAAGTGACTGCCGGCTTCAAATAGAGAACAGAATTAGCAGCGGTGTTATATAGGCCAGACTTTCTTGAGACATGCTCAGCGTCTGATCAACCCAGTGAGTGAAGTACCCTGCCACAAAACACATATCTATTTTATTTTATATAAGTACAAAGGGAACCTGAGAAGATGGAAGGAAGCTGCTCTCCTCTCCTGAATGCTTGTGTGAGGAACAGAAAACTGAATAACCTCTTTCTGTGCTGCTAAATTTTGGGATTATCTGATCGAGTATTTCAAAGATCAGATAAAAGTAAATTCAGTTCTTTGAGCGCGTTTACTATTTTGACTGACTCAGGACAACTGTTGTTTTTCTCCCCATTAACTCCAACTCACTTCACTGATGAAGAGGTACTCAGTGATTTAGATTTCTGCTCTTTAACCGACTAACATCTCACATGATAATAATAATTCAACTTTATTGTCATTGTACAATGAAATGTGATCTTGCAAGCTCCCATGAGTCCAGTACAAATAACATTAACATTAAATGTAAATAGCACCGTCCTGGGAGAAGCAAAGCCGCTGCGTCTGTGCGCGCCGCCATTCCATTTCCACCATTCCTCCTGTCTGACAATCTTCAGCCCAACGCCCGGGCCTGCTCACCAGCCGCCCCTCCCGGGGCTCCTTCCGTGACCTTCTAACCAACCGCCCCTCCTTGGGGCTCCTTCTGTACCTGGTTTTCCCTGATGGTTACACCCTCCAGGTACTAACCAGGCCTGGCTCTGCTTAGCTTCCAAGCCTTGCCAGTGACCCTGTCTCTAGTCCCAGGAACAGGGCCTGGCAAAATAGTTTTGCATATGCAACATGGAAATTAAGTGAGGCTCCAGTTGAACTGCATTGTTGGAAAATATTTAGAAACCAAACATAGTTTCTTTGTGATCGTGAAATTCTTTACAATCAATTAAGCATATTCGAGTTTCTGCTTTGGGCGCAATCGGCGATTCGGGCGCAGATTGTTCCCAAAATTGCAGCTGTTTTGTAAAGTGTGTTTTTTTTCCTCGAGTTCCTGATCAAGCTCATTTGCATATCACCAAACGCAAAATCTGCCATGAACCAGCGCAATTGGGCAATGTCTTTTAAAACATAATTTATTTCAAAAACAGATTTTGCTTTAAAAAATATTCCTTGATCTAATTAAGTGTGGTAACTAACTGCAGTTTGATTAATACAGCTGAAAATGAGTTTATCACAAAAAATAAGCATTTTAATCACAGTGTCAATTCACCACCTGTGAGTAACCTGATCTTAAATTACTAAAAATGACTTAAAAAAAATATACAGAACCGCTTGCTAGTTGTATTGAGGTACAGTAGTCAGTTTCTTATTAAATATATAAAAAAATACATTCAAAAAGCTTTTAAAATGTGCCTATTAGTGCCCAAAAGAACCAGCTTAATTTTTGGAGCCTCCTCGAAGGCCCGCAAACAAGCGCAATTAGCGGAAACTCCCGATGGAGATTAATTCACCCTGGGGCCGTGGCCGGTTTTGTGGGCGGGGTCAGATTTTAGCGCAATTTTTTTAAAACTAGCGCAAAAGATCGTGGAAACTCAATCTGCGCTGGACATAATTTGCACTTAAAATGCCACGATCTTTTGTGTAGGTTATGCCCATTTTGGGCGAATTGCATTGTAAGGACCGGCACAACTGAGCAGAAACCCTAGCCCATAGTATTAATTCTGCATACTCCTGTAGATCATCAAGCATTATTAAAATGTACCTTAACAATTGTGTTGGAACTTTTTAGATGAGCGCTCCTGTTCTGTGACTTGTGACAAATGTAGGTCCATATGTTTTGGTTAATGGCGTTAGTAATAAACATATTGGCTCAGGCAAATGCCGGCAGCAGCTAATAATGTTGCTGTTTCTTTTTAATCATTTTATCTCAGAATTCTTTTTGAAAGAACAAGCAACAGCTGTCTGATTTCCTGTGTGGTGCTGGATCTTACTGAGTTACAGAAATCTGCACTGAAATACTTAGAACACATGAATATCAAATGGAGTTTTGAAAATGGCAAATGAATACCTTTTTAACCGGTGACATTTTCAAACAGCATATGGTTGCAAGCTCAGGGGACAGTGGTTTTTTTTGATGAATGCGTCCCATTGAAGACAGAGGCTAGTGGTGGGCAGATGTCACCTTCTGCTTTTTCTTATGAAATGATAATGTAAACCCTTTAGCGTGGATGCTACAGTCAAAAGCACAGATTCCTTACTGATCTACAGTTCTTGGATATCAGTGAAGATACATATGAAGAACAAATAGAGTCCAAAACTGCACTAAAATAAAGAAGGTTTAGTGTAAAAATAGTAAAAGGAATGTTATAGTTATTTTGTACTTAGTTGATCACGATCCATCTAGAGTGCTTTGTGTAATTAATCAGATTGTTCTCCTACATTATCAAAGTAAGAGGAAAGTGATAGACTAAATACACCCATTTTCAAGGTCATTTAGCATCTACTATTGTCAGACATTTGTACTTTGCTGCTATTTTTGCAGCAAACTTCATTTTGCATCGTGTTTTTGCGAAGTGTCTCTCAAAACCTTTTTTCAGAACTTTCAATTTGCTGTTTTTGGATCTTACATATTTCAGTTGCATACATATAAATAAATAAATAGCATGTTTGTATTCTGATTGCATCATTGTAGTTCTGTGTTAGAAACTCAAGATTGTCCCCGCTACTTCTCGACATTAAGTAGGATAAACAGTCCTTTTAAAGTTAATGCCAGCTGCAATAGAAAATCACACCAGAAGAAGAATTTAATTGCAACTTAGGTGTTCAGCGGACAGTACACACGTTTTTCAAAAGCTAAGTATCGACTAAAATACTACAAGTATTGTTGATGAGGCTAATGCTAGAGAGATGCAATTTAAATGTGACTTACAGATACTTTCCTCACTATGTAGTGAACCGCACAGTTTGTTAGTGGAAATGTCCATTACTATGGTGATCTCCCATTGTATAATCTGGATTAAGAATGTAGATTTTGTGAAGCTATCTGAAGTTTCTAGCGGGTCCAGCGATTGCTTTTGACCCTAATAAAGAAATGCATGAATCCAGCTTACTCAGCTTTTCAGTTAGCTCAAAAATAAAATGAAAAATAACTTTTGAATAGCTAAACAACTTTTTATCCTCTGCCTATATGCAATGAAGGGATAAGAACAACATCAGGATTGACCTTACATTTTCTGAATGAAACTATTTCTGTTCTAATGAAGCTCAGCGTAAGCTCGAGGAACAGCGCGCCTCATCTTTCGATTCGGCACTTTACAGCCTTCTGGACTCAACATCGAGTTCAACAATTTCAGATCATAACCTCTGCCCCTATCATTTTTTTCCATTTTCTTTTTTTTTCTCTCTCACATGGCAGCTGTCTTTTATTCTGCCAGTGCCATTTACACTTCATCTAGAGCCATCTTTTGTTTCTTAACTTGTTCCATTACTATCTCCTTTTGCCTCGCACCATCATCCCTTTTGTCTCTTAATCTCTCCTGCCTTCCACCCTATCACAGACCTTCCCTTTTGTTCTTTCCTCCCCTCCCCCCTTTCCCTGCCCCTACACTTGCTTAAAAACCTGTTCCATCTCCAGCTTTTTCCAATTCTGACGAAGGGTCATCGACCTGAAACGTTAACTCAGTTTCTCTCTCCACAGATGCTGCCTGACCTGCTGAGTATTTCCAGCATTTTCTGTTTTTATTTCAGATTTCCAGCATCCGCAGTATTCTGCTTTTGTAAAACTATTTCTGTGTTGTTTTAGAAAGTCATTTTATTAAATTTATATGGGTTTCCAACATGACATTTATTGCACAATGACAATTAATGTGCTGAAATTTGTCATAAAATAAAATAAATGATCAATATTAAGATCACCTTCTGTAAGATGATTCTAATAGTCAGTGAGAAGTATTGGCTTCCATAATGTGCCATCGTAAAACTTAAGTTTTCCTATATTTAGGAGTGTGCCCACCTGTAACGGGAGCAAGCAAGTGGGGCAAGGGGGAATCGGGAGCCACCTGAAATGATAATGGGTATCTTATAGTGGTGGTATGCATTCTTCAACAACTCTTCTGGTTTGCTATTCTTGGCCATTTTCATGTGCCTCCATTTGCTGACCTTGTGTATTTGTAGCCTTGCATGCTTTGAGTAGACTGCACTTTTTCAGAGTCCCTGAAGCTGCTAAAAGCCGAGGGGATCTGACAGATTTCAGCGAACTCATCTACACAGACTCTCAAAGACTTCTATGAAATGCACTGGGACCTTCTGACTTTTCAGAGCTTTAGAGCATCTGCAAAGAAAAAATGCACTCCATGCAAAATATACAACTCTATATATATTTGGGAAAAGCAAGGGTTAAATAGGCAGACCAAGTTGAAAATGGTGACATTTAAGTATCATATGTGAGCTGTCAGCCATTGTATTAGTAGCAAATTAGTTTCTGTATCTTTTTTTTCCCCAAACATTCCCTCGTATCTCCAGCAGTTAATTATTCCCAGAGACAGATTGTCGTTCTCCTTGGCTCTCCCAGTTGGGAATTCAGCTTTCCAAGGCCCTCATTTTGATGCTAAAAGCCTGATATTTTGTCTGACAAATTACAGAAGGAATTAAATCGAACTGATGGGCTTATCTCCGAAGTATTTTAACCTTTTTTACTATGTGGCCAAGTGGGAAAAGAGGCTCCATTCACAACTGCCGGGCTTGGCTTCAAGTGCCAGTCAGAAACAAGGCGATGGCTGTTAATACACTGGCTGTTCTTGTATTAACAGCGAAATAAAAGTCCTTTTTGGGAATCTGTTACAATAAAATAACTCGGAGTAATTTGTAGGTCAGAGATAGAAGGACTGAAGGACTCAGTCTGTCTTAAACTGACACTTTTTGTTTTCATGTTTCTCACTATTCAGTTTTTGTTTAGTGATGGAAAATTTCTAAATTGTTTGCTGGAAATGCTGCATAATTGTCGTTATTGATGGGTTTAATTCAAAATAGCACAGTGCATTAAGTCTTTTAGTGAACTTTTTTTTCAAAGTAGAAATGGAATAATACTAGCGCTTTTACAATAGTATGAATCGTACCTTGGGACACTCTCTGGTACATTGAAAAACATCACGCAGGTACATCAAAATCTCTGTTCCTTCTGATATTTTTCATGGTAGTGGAAACCATCAAACCTACACAATTTATTTTAATTTTCTAAGTCTTGTCATAGAGTTCAAGGAGTTGTAGATTTCATCAGCTAAAGAGGCTTCTCGATGGAGCCGTGTGTTGGTGCACTAACGGGCGACATCGCAAAGTAGTGGGACACAGCTCACTCTTGTCAGATTCTAAGCCGTGAGTTCCTAGTTTCAGACAGGCCATCTGTAGGAGACACTGAGCCGAAGTGAGGTTGTCCTAAGTGGAAGGAGAGATGGCCAGAGGCAGAGGCCATCCACATGACTTTTGCACATTGCTTAAGAGTGCAGTGCAACTGATCTCATTCAGACGACCTCAGTTAAGTTATCCTAAACTTACTTTGAAAAGGTGATACTCAAAAATGCATGATTGTGTACAGTTCAAGTTGAATCATTGTGACTTTCTTAGCTATTTCTGCTTCTGTTTATTTAGTTCACCTCAGTTGTCATGCCACTTTTTGATGGCTATATGTCACACCACATATTCACACTTGCTGCATAAACCTGCCTTTATAACATAATTCTTATTTAAGTGATTTAATGAAAGGAAAATGAGGTAGGAGTAATAAGCTTTCTGCTTTGGAGTTGGTACATATCTTACTCCCTAAAGATTGAAAGGTACAGTAGTCAGCACTTTAAGAATACCTGTATTATTTCTTCTTTAACTTCCTATTTCTTCTTTAACTTCCCTTACCTGTTTTATGTTTATTCTAATCTTTCAATTGTTTATTTCCTTTTGGTGCTTTCTTCCCTTTTTATTTTCTTTTTAATCTGCCTTTTCCAAGATCCTGGTTTCCCTGGAAGTGTCTAACCTTTCTGATGATATTCATGTATTCAAAAGACAGTTGTTTAACTGAAAAAGCAACATTCACTTTGTCAAAAAAAATAACAATTTAGGTACATTTATGTACATCTATTAACTCAAATTTAGGCCACTGTTGCATGCTTACTATGCATGCCCGAGCAAGGATTGCACTAGCAATCAATTATAAGCTATATCTCATTATTAATCATAACAGTAAATCATAATATGTAAACATTGTGGCAGAATTAATATTCTGCCAAATGCTGTGGTTTGGGGGCAATTAAAGCCTTTTTTATGGTTGATTAACTACAATTGATTAGTTGAATAATCAAAATATTAATTATACCATAATTTTTGCACTTATTTCATTTTTTCCAGCTGTGTATAAATATTAGAATTTTGGCAGCTCTTTGAGTTCTTTGGAATAGTGCTGACCAAGGGTATTTTTCGGGTTACATTTTCTGCTGTGCATGCCAATGCAAATGGAGCTGTAGAAGAAGGGGACTGCATGTTCAATACTGATATCAGGAAGCACTTCTTCACACAGGGTGATCAATATCTGGAATGGTCTTCTGGATAGGGCAGTGGAGGCAAAAAGGTCTGGAGTTATTCAAGAGGTAGTCAGATTCTGTGATGGATGGTGTTACGTCCGTGAATAATTGAGACACGGACAGCAGGAGTGAACAAAGTAAGTCTTTACTGGTGGAAGTCAATAGTGAAACTAAAAACACAGAGGCTCAATAGCGCCTTTTATACAGGGGTGGTCACTGCCGGTACTGCAGTCTGAGACCAGTTATTCTCTTAAAGGTACATACACAACAATTCCTCCCCTTTTAGATAAACAGTACATAACATTCATTTAACAACTAAATGATAACTAGTTACAATCACAATTACTGTTGTTAGATACATTGGTTAAGTTTAAGCAATTATAAGTTCAGTCTTTGAGGAGGCTTCCTGATTCTGTCTGGATAACGCCTCTTTGGGGTATCAGGTTCTTCTGGCAATGTTGAGTCGGGATCAATGTCGTTGTGTGGTTCATCTGCTTCCAATATTACCGGTTCTGCGGTAGCTGCAATTGGAATGTCGATTTCATTACCAGGTGTATCCGATCGTGGTGTGGAGTTGACGTTTTCCCGTGACTCTAGAATCTGGTCAGCATGGCGTCTTACAATGCTCTCCCCAACGTCCACGGTATACATGAGAGGTCCTTCTCGTGTACAAATCGTTCCTGGCTGCCATTTCTCAGTGCGGTAGTCCCGGGCCAAAACTGGTTGACCTATCTTAAAACTCCTGGTCGGCCTTTCATTCATATTCTGAAACTGCCTGTTCTCCACATCTCTTCGGACGTTTGGCTTAACCAAATCCAAGCGGCATCGTAGTCTTCGATTGAAGAACATCATGGCTGGAGTTTGGTTGGTAACCGCATGTGTCGCATTCCGGTAGGCAAACAAGAAGTTGTCCACCTTGTGTTGTAGGGGTATATCTCCATTACACATTGCCTTGATAGCCTTCTTGAATGTTTGGACAAACCTCTCGGCCAATCCATTAGTGGCTGGATGATATGGGGCAGATGTGTAATGCTTAACACCATTGTTCTTTAAGAACCTCCGGAACTCTTCAGACACAAACTGTGGTCCATTGTCAGAGCAAATCTGTTCAGGCAGCCCATTCCTGGCGAATATGGTTCGTAAAACTGTGATCGTTTTTTCCGTGGTGGTTGAGGACATTTTTATTACCTCTGGCCACTTTGAATGTGCATCCACCGCAATTAAAAACATCGAGTCCATGAAGGGACCAGCAAAATCAATGTGCACCCTTTGCCATGGAGATGAGGGCCACTCCCATGGATGCAGAGGAGCTTGTGGTGGGGCGTTTTGGACCTTCTGGCATCCTGCACAGCTCTTGGTCATCTCTTCGATTTCTCTATCGATTCCCGGCCACCATACAAACGCTCTGGCTAAGCTCTTCATTTTTACCCCACCCAGATGACCCTCATGAAGCTCATTGAGCACTCTATCCGTCAACTTAGGTGGAATTACTACTCTGGATCCACACATCAAGGTTCCTCTGCACACTGACAGCTGTTCTCTTCTCGGCGAGAATGCTGGCAGCAGTGGTTCGCCATGTGCTGGCCATCCCTTCACCATTAAATCATAGACCCGTGATAGTGTCGGGTCATTCCGTGTTTCCTTTTCTATGTTTGCATTCGCCACAGGGAGACATTCGACTATGGTCGAGTGGAATAACTCCATTGGATCCACTGCAAGGTCTTCTTCTTCCACCGTCGGCAATGGTAGACATGACAATCCATCAGCATTTCCATGCTGTTTAGTTCCTTTGTACTCGATGTCATATTGGTGTGCCCCTAGGAAAAGGGACCATCTCTGCAGCTGTTGTGCTGTCATTATCGGTACGCCCTTCTGAGGGTTGAAAATGGAGACAAGAGGTTGATGATCGGTTAGTAGAGTAAATTTTTGACCGTGCAGGTAGTGATTGAACTTCTTCACCCCCCACACTAGGCTGAGGGCCTCTCTGTCAATCTGGGCGTAGTTACGCTCGGCAGAAGTTAACGAGCGTGACGCAAAAGCTATCGGCCTCTCTAAACCATCAAGGAATTTATGTGACAGTACCGCCCCAATGCCGTAGGGAGACGCATCACACGCCAGCCTGATTGGCAGTGCTGGGTTGTAGTGAGCCAATACTTCCCTTGAAGTGATTAAGTCCTTACTCTTCTGAAAAGCACGCTTACAATCATTGCTCCATTTCGATGCTACCCCCGTTCGTAGCAGGGCGTTCAGTGGGTGCAGAATTGTCGACAAATTCGGCAAAAACTTATGATAGTAATTCACCAATCCGAGGAATGACCTCAGTTGCGACACATTTTCAGGTGCTGGGGCCTTAACAACCGCTTCAATTTTGTCAGGGGACTTATGTAACCCCTCTTCATCAATCACGTGGCCACAATACGATATCTGTTTCTTAAAAAATTCGCACTTGGGGCGGTTGGCTCGCAGCCCATGTTCCCGTAGTCTAGTGAGCACCTGTTCTAGGTTGTTAAGGTGTTCACTTTCATCTTCACCTGTTACAAGGATGTCGACCAAGTAACACTGAGTCCCCGGAATCCCTTGCAGGACTTGTTCCATCGCTCTTTGCCATATCGCCGGAGCCGATGCTACTCCGAATACCAATCGATGATACTGGTAAAGACCTTTGTGAGTGTTTATTGTGAGATACTTCCTAGAGGACTCCTCAACCTCCATCTGCAAATATGCTTGTGCTAGGTCAATTTTTGTATAACGCTTCCCTCCAGACAGTGAGGCAAATATGTCTTCTATCCTTGGAAGAGGATATTGTACTGTGTGAAGGACCGGGTTCACCGTCACCTTGAAATCCCCACAGATGCGAATCTTCCTTGGCTCCCCGGACTTATTGCTTAACGTTTTCTTCATGACAGGAATGATGGGTGTCGCCCACTCGCTCCAGTCAACCTTAGACAACACGCCCGCCTTCTCCAGATTCTCCAGCTCTGCCTCGACGGCTGGGCGAATTGCATATGGTACCGGTCTTGCTTTGAAAAACTTGGGAACTGCATTCTCTTCTATTTTTATCGAGGCGGTTACGCCTTTAAGCATGCCCAGTTCTTGTTGAAATACCTCTTTGGCGTTAGCTAAGATTGTTGACAATCGTCCAGGAGTGACATCTTCATCTTTTTTACCGTCCACCATCATTGCATGAATGGAGTGCCAATCTAAGTTTATCTTCCTGATCCATTCCCGTCCCAATAACGGTGGTCCACCATTTGTTAGTATGTAGAGATACAATTTCCGTATTTTCTTGCCGTTGTATTCGACAGGCACCCTTATTTTTCCTCTGGGGTATACTTTTTGCCCCGTATACGTCGTCAAGATGATGGATGTCTCTCTCAAGGGTATGTGTGAAAATAGCCGCTCGTAGTCTCGTTGATTCATGACGGTTAGCGCTGATCCTGTATCCAATTCCATTTTAACTTGGGACCCTGCTATCGTGAGGGTGACCCAAATGGTTCGATGATCCTCTTTTGCGATTACATTGTGAAGTTTGAGACAGCTTAGTCTCCTGTTCCCGGATTCACTATCGCTCATCTGGTCTTCGGAACTACTGTCCGTCATCTTTTGTACTTTCTTGTACGGTTCCTTAGTAGCCTTTTTGTTGTTGCTGGTCTTCTTCCCAGACCTGCAAACTCATGCAATGTGTCCCATCTTCCCGCATTGCCTGCATATTTTGTCTTTGGACCAGCAGTCCTTCTGGTCATGGTTAGTTCTGCCGCAGCGATAACATTTTGCAAATCCCCGTGTCATTTCGTGGGTGCCGTATTCCTGTGGTTTTTGTTGAATTTCTGCAGCTCCCCTGGCTGCTGCTTCATATGATACTGCCACGCTGAAAGCCTTATCTAGCGTCAGCTCTTTTTCTGCGAGTAACTTCTTCTGTGTTCCTTCACTCAGGAGTCCACAGACAAATTTGTCCCGTAGGGTATCTGCCAGTCCTGCTCCGAACTGGCAGTGCTTTGATAGCTTGCGTAGTTCCGTAAGATACTCAGCATTGCTCTCATCTTTGTGCTGAGTTCTCCTGTGGAATTTAAATCTTTCTGCTATCAACAGCGGTGCAGGGTTTAAGTGTTCCTGTAGGACAGCAACAATTTCGTTAAAACTCTTCGCCTTCGGTTTGGCTGGAGTAATCAGGTCCCGCAATAGGCCGTACGTTCTAGCGCCCATTAAGTTTAGCAATATCGATGCCTTTTTTCCCTCCGCTATTTCGTTTGCCTCGAAATATACCTCGACTCTTTCCACATACGTGGTCCAGTCCTCTATTGTATTATCAAAAGCTGTGATACAGCCAGTCTTCGGCATCTTGCAAATCTAAAATGGCGCCTCCCGCGCTTTGCCTTCTTCCCCGATTTAACAAAATGGCGCCTCCCGCGCTTTGCCTTCTTCCCCGCTGTTGTTAGCGCTGCTTTCCACGGTTTCTTGCGCGTTTAATATTGATTTTTTTTTCTTTTATTATTTTCCCGTCATGGAGCGGACCCTCTGGGACACTTCCCTCCCTCTTCTTAGGTCCGAACGCTGCCCGGCTCCGAAGCACCGGCCGCGCCCTGTATGCTCCACCCTCTCTCTCTCTGCTTCCCGACTCGCTGCCCGGCCCCGTTGAAAAGCCACCCGATCAAGCTTCAGCCCGCCGCAGCCCAGGAAGGATCAGTGCACTACCTGCCACCAGCCCGATTAGCTGGGAAACCACAGACCGAGGAACCAAGCCTGGCTCTGGACAGTCTCTCCTGCAAGTTTCCAATCCGACGATTTGGAGGGCGGTTGCCCACGGTCGACACCCGTTTCTCGAGTTTCTTTGGATTTTATTATTTTTTTTTCTTTCTTCTGGCTTCGACCTTCAATAACGTCGTCTGAGGTGCTGCCGAGTTGCAGGTAAGTTCGTTTCTTACTCGTCGCCAGTGTTGCGTCCGTGAATAATTGAGACACGGACAGCAGGAGTGAACAAAGTAAGTCTTTACTGGTGGAAGTCAATAGTGAAACTAAAAACACAGAGGCTCAATAGCGCCTTTTATACAGGGGTGGTCACTGCCGGTACTGCAGTCTGAGACCAGTTATTCTCTTAAAGGTACATACACAACAGATGGGCTATATGTTTCTATGGAAGGATGAAATAAATGGGTTAAATGGCCTCCCTCAGCTAAGAATCGTAAGGCTGGATTTTGCCAGTCCTGGGGAGGCGGGTTTGGAGGTGGTGAAGGGATATTTACTAGTCCTAGCCCCTTTAGGGCTACCCCGGATCAGACGTATTTCTTAGACGTTCACTTTCAACTAAAGTTTGAGGTAGCTGAATCCTAAAGGTGCTTAATTGGGTTTAAAGGTCCGGGCTATCTCTCCCTAAAGGAAAGAAACAACCCGAGAATGTTACCGTCCTCCAGATAGCGCTTTTAATAAGTTTAGCTAGACTGTAATGTCCCGGATATTATTAGGGTCTGGAAAACTCCCTTCGAATTCTGTAACTCTACACCAAAGAGTGTACAGAAATTGAGTTTGCGAGTTTTTGATACAGAGTACTTATGTGAGACAGTTCTAAAAATATATAGAGATTTATTAAAGAACCGACATGCAATTTACAGTTGGTGAATCAGTCAATCGCAAAATTAACAGTTCTAAAAAGAGAAAACATACGATCTTTTTAACAGAGAATCTTACTTTTAAATCTTAACTATGCTATAGTATTACAGTTCTTAAAGTTCTCTTTACAGGGTATCCATCAATATCAAATACCTTTGATCCCCAAGGTACAAAGAGTGGTAGACTACAGAGCCGCCTCTGAAGCCGAGAATCGCTTTGCCCGATTAAAGCGAGTCTGATATCCCATTTGAGAGTTCAATATTTATACGCTTTTCCAGTGGTATTTCCTTTAAGGTTTTCTGTTGATGTAAGTTAATTATCTCTATTCATCTTTCTGCTGACCTCTGCAACTCTTACTGCCACATCAGCCAGAATCTTGTCTCATCTCCAGGTGTTCTGGGTTTACCATATAAAAACGGTGTGACAGGCAGGTGGTCCTTATATGCCATCTTTACGAAGTTTAAATTAGAACACCATTGTTTTGTTTCCAAAAGGTCAGCTTGTCGAAGCCATGCACCTTCTGTTTCAATAAGGTTATTTATTCAGGGTCAACAACTGTCTTATCTCAATAGCCAGAATGCTTTCAGAACTATTTCCTCGTTCGGTTTCTAAGTTTCCAAACCCAGTTTGTCATGTCTTAATAAGGCCAGAATACTTTCATAAGATGGTGTCTTTTTCTGAATAGGTTATATGGCTCATTCCTTCACAGCGGGACTGCCGGGAAAATGGCAGAATTTGGGGGCAGGTGCCCAACCCGCCCCCAACCCGTCTCCATACCATCTTGCCAGAAGGCGGGTAGTCATTCCGCGCCGGGTCCCATCTCCTTGAAGGCAGGAAGGGATTACAGCCACTTAACTGCCTGTTAACAGGTAGTTAACAGGCAGATAAGAAGATTATCCCCATTTTGCCCACACAAGTGCGGGCTTCCCGATGGCTCCGAAACCCGCCAGGGTTACCAAGGCGAGTAGTGGGTCTGTGGGGGTCGGAGGGGTCCAAAAGTGTGCTGTGGAGGTGAGTGATGGGTGCAAGTGTGGAGAGGTAAGTATGTGAGGTGAGTGGAAAGTGTTAGAAAAAGTGTACTTACCTTTGTTTCTTCCTGCAGGCTTCAATCGGTGGGTATGCGGAGAGTCTCGCACCTCCGCGGCAGAGATGACAGATGGCCGTTACATTCTCCAATGCAACAACCATCTAATTTCTGCAAAAGAAAGAGGTTTGATGAGGTCTTGAATTCAAGAACTCATCAAACTACAGAGAATGTCACTGTTTGAGAGCTTCACAGAGCTGTCAAATGATGACAGTTCAGCTTTTATTTTATTCGTTTATGGGATGTGGGCGTCGCTGGCAAGGCCAGCATTTATCGCCCATCCCTAATTGCCCTTGCAAAGGTGGTGGTGAGCTGCCTTCTTGAACCGCTGCAGTCCGTGTGGTGAAGGTACTCCCACAAAAATTTTTGACGGATGAAACGTTATACATTGACGTTCTCTGTAACCGGCTTTCCCTTAATTGGCCTGCTAAGCCCGCTGGGTGGGGTTAACAAGGTCAATCAAAGGAAAATAGCGTGGGTTGGCCAGAAGTTGATGGAGGCGGGACGGAAACCCGACAAGTGGGAGTCCCGCCTCCAAATGCTCCCCATTGGCAAAATCCAGCCCGTAGCATTTTTAGCTAGAAACAGAATTTTACAGAAGCATGCCCTTTGACCCATTGCCCCTGTACCAGCTCTCTTGCACTTTTAAATTTTTTCAACTGTCTATCCACTTCTAAAAGTTATTATGGATTCTACTTTCACCACTGTTCCTGTGAAGAAAAAAAATTCTCCAATCCTTTTCGTTCATACTTTTGGTGATGATGTTGAATGCATGGCCCTTAGTTGCTGACTCACTCACCAGTGGAATCATTATTTCCCTATTCACTTTATCAAAACCCCTCATAATTTTTAACACTTCTATCAGATCTCCTCTAAACATCTTTGTGCATATCCTTGTAACTCATAACAATGGCTCAGAGGTAAAGTTTTCACCTTATTCATACAGACTAGGAAGGTCCCAGGTTCAATCTCTGGTCTCCGAGTTAAGCCAGTGCAGCCACAGCAGTAGTAGGGGTGCTACGGTTAGTTACAGCACCAGTGAGTTAAGGAAGGGAAAATTGACCAGGGTTCCAATGCCTGTTTTTTTTAAATCATTCATGGAATGTGGGCATTGCTGGCAAGGCCAGCATTTATTGCCCATCACTAACTGCCCTTGAGAAGGTGGTGGTGAGCCACCTTCTTGAACCGCTGCAGTCCGTGTGGTGAAGGTACTCCCACAGTGCTGTTAGGTAGGGAGTTCCAGGGTTTTGACCCAGTGATGATGAAGGAACGACAATATACTTCCAGGTCAGAATGGTGTGTGACTTGGAGGGGAACTTTCAGGTGGTGGTGTTCCCATGTGCTTCTAGGTAGTAGAGCTCGCGGATTTGGGAGGTGCTGTCGAAGAAGCCTTGGCAAGTTGCTGCAGTGCATCTTGTAGATGGTGTACAACACCCTTAAATGGAACGATGCATACTTGGACACAGGGAGAGGCTCAGTTGTGAAGTCTTCCACAGTCTGATAGTCTGGTGACATTCACTGCCAATAATTCCACGTGAATAATGGCCACTTGAGCAAGCTGGAACAATATCCCAGCAAAGCCGTCAATGCCTTCAGTACAGGAGGGGAGGGGGAGATACTTGGAAGAGAAAACTGTGGAGAAAAATGTGCAAATGTACATGCTTTACCTTTGCAGTCCTGGACCGCCCTAAATTTCCCAGGCATGCAGGTATAATTTGCACGGATTTTCCTTTGTGTGATGCACCTGTACAAGTAAGCAATGTGACTATCCAAGATTATGTAGGTAAAGGGTTACACCTTGTTGCCAATTGACTACATTTTGATATTAATCATGTAGTTTAGATTTGGGGAAAAAAAATGAGCCATGATCTACAAGCCCGGATAATTTCTCCAAATTTCTCAAACTCAGCAGCAAGCGCCTACAGTAGGGGTCCCTCCTGGCCTTGGTGTGAAAATCATAAAACATTCCGTTTTTTAATAACTTGTCTGACTTGAGCCTCTTGTGTTTTGAGTGCACGTCTAGGTGATGGACAGAACTGTGGGAAAACAGCTAAACATATCCATGACTAGAGCTATCTCACATAGGTCTAAGCCTGAAGTCTTACACACAGATGCACACTAGGGGCCTACGGATATACTTCCTTCCGCATCTCATTGCACATATGTGACTAAGGAGTTGAAAACCAAACCATTTTTATTAACCACATAACAAAAAGTTTTTTTCCCTGCCTATCACTCATTAATTAACAGTAAAAGGCAGCATATTAAAAAGCTTTGTAGAAATAAATATGAATTTTCATGTCAATAACTTGCCAATTCTTATATCAATGGTTGCATCAATCATTACTTGCACCAAATAAATGCATCTTACAACCACTCACACTCTTCAATGTATCTGCATTTGGTAAAGTGTAATATTGATATTGGGTATAAAGAAGCTGCTCACGATGCGGTCTCCTCTACATTGGGGAGACCAAACGCAGATTGGGTGACTACTTTGCAGAACACCTCCGTTCAGTCCGTAAAGTTGACCCCGAGCTTCTGGTCGCCTGTCATTTTAATTCTCCGCCCCACTCCCGCTCTGACCTCTCTGTCCTCGGCTCCTACACTGCTCCAATGAAGCTCAACGTAAGCTCGAGCAACAGCACTTCATCTTTCTATTAGGAACTTTACCACCTTCTGGACTCAACAATTTCAAATCATAACCTCTGCCCCCATTTTTTTTCAGATGGCAGCTGTTCCTGATGATTCTGATATTCCCATTTACACCTCTTCTAGACCCATCTTTTGTTTC
This sequence comes from Somniosus microcephalus, assembly GCF_052327205.1. Classification (NCBI taxonomy): domain Eukaryota; kingdom Metazoa; phylum Chordata; class Chondrichthyes; order Squaliformes; family Somniosidae; genus Somniosus; species Somniosus microcephalus. The sequence continues at coordinate 29,423,288 of NC_141013.1, forward strand.
TTTACTTGTCCCATTACCATCTCCTTTCGCCTCGCACCATCATCCCTTTAGCCTTATAATCTCTCCTGCTTTCCATCCTATCACAGACCTTCCCTTTTGATCTCCCCCCCCCCTTTCTCTGCCTCTGTGCTTTCTTAAAACCTGTTACATCTCTAATTTTTTTCCAGTTTTGACGAAATGTTGGCCACGATTTCCCCTACCTCGGCGGGTCCGGTGCGGCTGGGGTCGGTGGCTGCTGGCTCCAGCCCGCTGTCCAAAGTGATCTTATGCTGATTGGGCCTGTTAAGCCCACCCAGCACATTTCCCAGCCAATTGAATGAAACGAGTCTGATGTCGTCACTTGATAACGCGTCATCAGCCGGTTTCCTTAAAGGGACCATGTGCAAATTGATTTTGACAGTAGTGCTGTCAGTGAGGTCCACGACTGCACCCAGGCTCTCCCATGACTCCCTCTATATGCTTATGGAGGGAGTCACAGCACGCAGGGAGGTCCTCTTCTCTTCCCATAGGCGGAAGAGACCTCCCCAGAAGATCAACGCAGCCTGCTTGCACATTGCACAGGAGGACACAAGCAGGGATGTCATCATGAGGAATAGGCTGCAGTGGCACAAACCTTTCAATGATCTCAGTAGATTACAAAACGTTACTGCAAAGCCACACTCAACCTCATCCGACTGTGCCACTCATCACATCCCCATCACTCTGCCTTCCCTACCCTACTCCTGCACATCCTTACTCACACCAACTTACCTTGCACCTCCACCCATCTCTCTCTATGTACATTATCACTTCCCCATCTCACTGGCCACCCCTCACACTCACCCTCATTCTAGTCCAATCATACCAAGTAACAACACACAAGGGTAGGCACTTGTGTGTTTTAGCCAATGTTCATGTGAAATTTCTGTTAATGTGCTGTCAAACATTGAAATCTTTATTTTCAACACTTTGCGTTCTTGGACAGATTTGTGTGGACCTTTGGAAGTGACTCAGTGAGTTGCAGTGAATGGTGAGGCATAACGATACCCTCCGCAATGGTGATGAGTGTGAAAGGAATGGCTTGGGCATTGTAGGGATGCTTTATTGTGTTGGTGTGGGGTAGTGCCAACCTGGCACATCATGTGGCAGCCAAGGTGTACAGCATGAAGTGAAGTAAATCTGGCCATGCTGAGGCCATCCCTGGCCTCCCAGGCAGCAAGGTGGTCGGGTGCTGATGCCCTCTGTCCTGTGCAGCATCAGTTGATTGCGGAGAGGGTTGGTGCTGCTGGTGTGCCTGGTGCTGCTGGAGTTGGGGCTGATTGTGGTGGGGTTCTGAGGACCAAGGTGAGATAGTTTCCAGGGTACTGATGCTGATGGAATAGATGGCAGGTGAAGTTGAGATGACAGAAGCGATCTGCCAGTGGTGAGAGAGGTTGTTCCAATGAGGTGACACTGGATAGAGAGTTTGCTCCAACCCTTGCAAGCTGCATAAAGCTCAGTCTGTCTTCCAAATGCAGTAAGCAACAGCTTCTGACTTTGGAAAGTGAACAGCTATGAAATGGGATCTTTTATAGCACATTTGCAGCTGTCAAGTTAAGAAATGATCCCATGCTGACATAACTCCCGGCCTGCTTACCTGACGTGATCCCTGAGCTGCGGGGAACCCGTGGGCGAACTCTTAAAATTTAAAGGTGAGCTTAAAATAGTTTTGAAGTGCATGTTAACAAGCTCTTAATCATCTAAATTGCCTCCCCTGCTGCTTGGTGTCGGGTCTGTTCAGCGATGGCAGGCCCGACATATGGAAAACTTGTGTGGCGGCGGGTTGACAGTGGGTTCCCTACCCGCTGTCAAAACATTTTTTTCCCACCCAACCCACCACCAAATGCGCCCGCTGACCCCCTGAAAAATTCCTCCTGTTAACTCTGTTTTTCCTCTCCTTGATGCTGCCTGACCTGCTGAGCGTTTCCAGCATTTTCTGTTTTTATTTCAGATTTCCAGCATCTGCAGTATTTTGCTCTTGTATTAGTGTAATATTGGTATTGGGTATGAAGAAAGATCCATTTTTTGAATCTCTAGGTTTCAGGAATGGATTCATGCCACTTTACAGCTGAAAGGAACATAAAATTGTTTAAAAACACTAAAGGATGAAGAAATGGACTATTGAGTCTGAATAAACATGTAAAAATTCCACATATCTACAAGACAGCTGTCAGCAACCCATAGCACTCTGAGGCAAGTTTTCCAAATGTGTCCTGCGAGGTATTTACATTAATGATAAGACAGAGGTCAGGCAGGATGTTGGTTACGTGCGTAATGCGAGCAGCCTAATTTTATGAAAATACTTCACACATATTCTATTAAATGTCAAAGAGAGAAAAGGAACTACAACTAATATTCATCTGCTTGAACTGCCACAGTAACTTACTATTAATTAAATATTCAAATAATCTTTGCGGCTCTAGTAGCCAGTAAAAAAGTTAGTGCGCAGTGCATAAAATGCCGCTGTATGTTTCCAAGTGTTGTTAATGTTTTAGAAAAATCAGGAAAGCTAATTGCGTATGGAACCAGGGTTAAGAAGTAATGTAACAGTCTATTAACTTTAATATAGATATGTGAGTTAAGCATATGCAGAGAACCATTAGCATAAATTCCTGTTACAGAAGAATAACTCAGTGTCAGGCATATAAAATCACTCAGCTCTCTGTTATGTATGCGTTTTGGTCGTAGAGATTCATTTTGGTTCGTCCAATTTGTTTAAACCAGCCAGTTGAAGACGAAAGATTAGCCAGATTTTAAATAAAAGCAAAACATGCTAAAGTACACAGTAGGTGTGGCAGGATCTGAAAAGTAACAAAGATAGTGGACATCTTGAGCTGAGACCCTGTGTCAAAATGGATAAATGAAAGTGGGACAACCCCTTTATAATACAGATCTAAACAAAGAGGGGAGGATAGAACAGCAGCTTAAGCACAAGAAATTTAAATTTTAATTGAATTTGAAATTACATTTTTTGTTCACTTTTCCTTTCTATCTCTGTTTTGTCTCGCTCTTTCCTTCCCTGTCTTTAATTCACTTTCCTGATTTGACATGGAATTCACCCACTCTAATTTATACTTCCTTCTCAGTCCTTGCGCTGGTAATTTCACAATCTTTCAATCTGATTGGTTACAGAGATACCCTGTTGCTTTTCCTATTCACTCAGGTCCCGGATACCCTGTTTCCCTCGCTGCACCATTATCAGTTCACACTTTCAGCAACTTGCCACGCAAAAAAAACATAGAAACATAAACTTGCAGGGGCAAGCCTAACTAACGGCAGACGCCCTGCCTCAGCAAATTATGGCCCCCATGATTTTTCTTAGTCCGTAATTCATGTAACAATTTCTAACCATCATCTTCAAATTTTCCAAAAGTTTCAATTATTTATGTTTATCTTGCGGGTGCCTTGAATGTCAGTACGAGTTCTGCTGTAAATTCCTTCAAATTCCGAAGAAACTGTCCGAACCTTTCACTCCTGATACCGAGCAGCAAAGGAAACCTTCAATTTTATTATGCACCGTTCTCTATTATCACCTGTGAGTGCTCAGATTTGAACCCATAGTCATTGGATAGAGAGAGGACTTGTACAGTACAAGGCTGAAACCACTTGAATGCAGTTTACTTGGTACCTACACCAGCCATTAGGGACAGGCAGTCTCCTAGTCACCTGTTCATTCAGTTGATTTCCACTGAGGTCTTGCAAATTTGAGAATAACATCTGATGTAATAGAGTTACATTTTCAGCTGCATCATCAAAATAAGAGATCAAAGAGGCAGCTGCACAGTGGGTTCTGTGTAAAGATGCAAAATGATATGCTTTTCCATAAAATGACTATTAATGAATTGAAAGCTGAAATATAACATGCCCTTATCTTAGTTCATTCAGGGAATACAGAGAATCAAGAAACAGTCTGTACAGCGCTCCCCCCGCCCATACATTTCCTTAATGCTAATTCAAAATGTATAGCCCGAGACGTTAGTGGCAGATCATTCCTGCAAGGGGATAAATAAAGAAAACAGTCAGCTTCGCTCATCAGAAAGTTAAAGGAACTGAATAATGGAAGCAATGTGAGTTGTAATGGGCACCAGACCTAAACAAGACCCTATTCAAAATGTTCACACAGGCTTCAGTGCTGGTGACCTTCTTGTGGCACAAGTGGAGTTTTTCTGCTTCCATTTGCTCACATTAAATATGCATGCCATACTTAACATTTATGATCTGACAATTTGTATGCTGCATCACTGAATATTAGAAGAGTTAATATATATTGAATTAAATGTTTTTTGCTTAATAAATTGATTTTGAAGTTAAGGGACTTGTACTGCAAAATCCCTGCTCTGTTATGTTTGTTTTAAACATTGACTGCAATAGCAACATTTACTTTATTGATTCGCTCTGTAATTAATTGTGAATTACAAGGAAATGGATGCTAAACTCAGCAATCCTTGCATTGCTACTAGGCTCGGGTGTAAACTAGATATCATACCCACCGTTGCTCTTAGGATATTTATCTGTGATCCACAAGGTGCCAGCAAGTAATAGGTTAAATTAGATTGGTAACGTATGTTTCATGACCCAACATGCTTCATCAAACTCATTCATTAGAGTTGAGCAAGCAAATGAGTACTTGTGAACTGTGTTTATGCGCTACTGGGATTGTGCGCATAAACCTAATGTGGCTCAAGTATTTAAATTTTGATTTTTGTAATGAGTTTTGACATGTTTCATTTCCTAGGAGGAAGCACATAAGACCCCCGAAACTAAATGTTGCTAAGAAGTCATCAAGACAGAATATTAAAATGCCATCAAATAAATATTTCACTAATGCAATCAGGCTTTCACTTCAGGTATTCCAGCAAAAGGGAAGGTCAGGGGTTGACGGTTCTTAGTGAAACACTATTTGTTCCCCTTCAGTGACTATCACTGTCAATAAATTATTTACCGTCTTCTTTTGGCTGCACATGGACCTTCTAAAGTTCAGCAGATTCATTCAGGATGGAAAATGTATGCAACAGCAATGAATTCACCGTACTTCAGGAATTTATATTTGCTGTCAAGATGGTCTGAAAATCCAGACAAAAATACATTTTTAATTGAATCCAGACTTGTTTTGCATTAAAGCTGTGATGTATTTTTTTTTAAATTGTGTAACCTTCCTCGCATTTCACGTCTGAGGTCTATTCAATATTAGGATCAATTACGCAATAGCAATTGTCATGGAAGATGCAACAATTAATAATTAAGAGCTCGTGTTAGTAAATGTTGTTTTATTCATTAAAAATCGTGTTTCCTCCCCCAATGAGTAAGTGAGTAAATTAACCGAACGGTGTGGTCCTGAAAAACAAAGAGCAGTACGATCCTGATCTGTGCTGAGTTAGTTGATCTCAACTGGGATTGCAGTCAAGGTGCTCAAATTGGTTTCAATTGGCTAAACAATTGAAAAATCATGAACGGCTTCCTGTTCTTGACTGCTATTCGTTGCTTTCTGCTGGAAGTGCACATGTGAACATAGACTCAGCTGTAATATTCAAATAGCCTACTGACTCATGGAAAAATAGCCTAGACTCATGGTCAAATAGCCTACCGACTCATGGAAAAATAGCCTACTGACTCATGGTCAAATAGCCGACCGACTCATGGAACAATAGCCTACTGACTCATCGCCAAATAGCCTACCGACTCATGGCAAAATAACCTACTGACTCATCGAACAATAGCCTACCGACTCATGGAACAATAGCCTACTGACTCATCGCCAAATAGCCTACCGACTCATGGCAAAATAACCTACCGACTCATGGAACAATAGAATACCGACTCATGGAACAATAGCCTACCGACTCATGGCAAAATAACCTACTGACTCATCGAACAATAGCCTACCGACTCATGGAACAATAGCCTACTGACTCATCGCCAAATAGCCTACCGACTCATGGCAAAATAACCTACCGACTCATGGAACAATAGAATACCGACTCATGGAAAATTAGCCTACCGACTCATGGCAAAATAACCTACTGACTCATGGTCAAATAGCCTACCGACTCATCGAACAATAGCCTACCGACTCATGGAACAATAGCCTACCGACTCATGGCCAAATAGCCTACCGACTCATGGAACAATAGCCTACCGACTCATGGCCAAATAGCCTACCGACTCATGGAACAATAGCCTACCGACTCATGGCCAAATAGCCTACTGACTCATGGCCAAATAGCCTACAGACTCATGGTTATAGTTTCTAGGGTCTCTGTTGTGTAGCGGGGCATGCTAGTAAACAAGGGCCCTTGACTTTATAATTTAATTGTAGTGTAATTAGTGGTATTGATTTGATTTAATTTAATTTGAATTAATTAAAGGGTAAGTCATGGCAGCACAGCTCGGCCCCGTGGCATGCTCCTCCTGCACTATGTTGGAAATCAGGGACACTTCCTGTGTCCCTGATGACCACGTGTGCGGGACGTGTATCCAGCTGCAGCTACTGGCAGACTGCATTGTGGCGCTGGAGCTGCGAATGGATACATACTGGAGCACTCGCGATGCTGAGGACATCGTGGATAGCACATTTAGGGAGTTGGTCACACCGCAGGTAAAGGCTGCACAGGCAGGAAGGGAATGGGTGACCGCCAGGCAGAGTAGTAGGTGCAGGCAGGTAGTGCAGGGGTCCCCTGTGGCCATCCCCCTCTCACACTTTAGATATTGTTGGAAGAGATGGCTTATCGGGGGAAGGCAGCAGTAGCCAACTTCCTGGCAGCATGGGTGGTTCTGCTGCACAGGACAGGAGGAGAAAGAGCGGGAGAGCTATAGTGATAGGGGATTCTATTGTAAGGGGAATAGATAGACGTTTCTGCGGCTGCAAACGAGACTCCAGGATGGTATGTTGCCTCCCTGGTGCAAGGGTCAAGGATGTCTCGGCGTGGCAGCAGGGAATTCTGGAGGGGGAGGGTGAACAGCCAGCTGTTGTGGTGCATATAGGTATCAACGATATAGGTAAAAAATGGGATGAGGTCCTAAAGACTGAATATAGGGAGTTAGGAGGTAAATTAAAAAATAGGACCTCAAAGGTAGTAATCTCAGGATTGCTACCAGAGCCACGTGCTAGTCAGAGTAGAAATAGAAGGATATTTCAGATGAATACGTGGCTAGAGGAATGGTGCAAGGGGGAGGGATTCAAATTCCTGGGACATTGGAACTGGTTCTGGGGGAGGTGAGACCAGTACAAACTGGATGGTTTGCACCTGGGCAGGACCGGGACCAATGTCCTAGGGAGAGTGTTTGCTAGTGCTGTTGGGGAGGGTTTAAACTAAAATGGCAGGGGGTTGGGAACCTGTGCAGGGAGACAGAGGAAAGGGAAGCAAGGATAGAAGCAAAACATAGAAACATAGAAGATAGGAGCAGGAATAGGCCATTCGGCCCCTCGAGCCTGCTCCGCCATTCAATGAGATCATGGCTGATCATCCAAACTCAGTACCCTGTCCCTGCCTTCTCCCCATATCCCTTGATCCCTTTAGCCTTAAGAAATATATCTAACTCCTTCTTGAATATATTTAATGAATTGGCCTCAACTGCCTTGTTTGGTAGAGAATTCCACAGGTTCACCACTCTCTGGGTGAAGAAATTCCTCCTCATCTCTGTGCTAAATGGCTTACCCCTTATCTTTAGACTGTGACCCCTGGTTTTGGACTCCCCCGCCATCGGGAACATCCTTCCTGCATCTAGTCTGTCTAGTCCTGTTAGAATTTTATAAGTTTCAATGAGATCCTCTCTCATTCTTCTAAACTCCAGCGAGTATAAGCCCAGTGGACCCAATCTCTCCTCATACGTCATTCCTGCCATCCCAGGTATCAGTCTGGTGAATCTTTGCTGCACTCCCTCCATGGCAAGAACATCCTTCCTCAGATAAGGCGACCAAAACTGCACACAATACTCAAGGTGTGGTCTCACCAAGGCCCTGTACAACTGCAGCAAGACATCCTTGTTCCTGTACTCAAACCCTCTCGCTATGAAGGCCACTAGTCACTGCCTGCCACTCGGAAAAAGAGCCGTTTATTCCAACTCTTTACTTCCTGTCTGTCAACCAGTTCTCTATCCAAGTCAGTACCTTGCCCCCAATTCCATGTGCCTTAACACCCACTGGTTCTCCCTTATCTATTCTACCAGTTACATCCTCAAAAAATTCCAGTAGAATAGTCAAGCACGATTTACCTTTTGTAAATCCATGTTGACTTTGTCCGATCCTGTCACTATTTTCCAAGTGCTCTGCTATTACATCTTTTATAATGGACTCTAGCATTTTCCCCACTACTGATGTCAGGCTTACCGGTCTATAATTCCCCGTTTTCTCTCTACCACCTTTTTTGAATAGTGGGGTAACATTAGCTACCCTCCAATCCATGGGAACTGTTCCAGAGTCTATCGAATTTTGGAAGATGACCAGCAATGCATCTACTATTTCTAGGGCCACTTCCTTAAGCAACCTAGGATGTAGATTATCAGGCCCTGGGGATTTATCGGCCTTCAATCCCGTCAATTTCCCTAACACCATTTCCCTACAAATACTGATTTCATTCAGTTCCTCCCTCTCATTAGACCCTTTGTTCCCCGACATCTCTGGGAGGTTATTTGTGTCCTCCCTATTTTCCCTTGTTAGCCACGGTTGAGTCACAGTAATGCGGAGGTTGGGGATGGCATTAAACGGGAAATTAGAGACACGTGCATTAAGGGCACAGCAGTTATCATGGGTGACTTTAATCTACATATAGATTGGGCTAACCAAATTAGTAACAATACTGTGGAAGAGGAAGAATATGTCGAGGAACCAACTAGAGACCAGGCCATCTTAGACTGGGTATTATGTTATGAGAAAGGATTGATTAGCAATCTTTTTGTGCGAGGCCCCTTGGGTCGGAATGATCATAATATGATAGAATTCTTCATTAAGATGGAGAGTGAAGTAGTTGACTCAGAGACTAGGGTCCTGAATTTAAATAAAGGAAACTACGATGGTATGAGGCGCGAGTTGACTAGGATGGATTGGGGAATGTTACTCAAAGGGTTGACAGTGGATAGGCAATGGCAAACATTTAAAGATGGCATGGATGAACTACAGAATTTGTTCATCAATGTCTGGCATAAAAATAAAACAAAAAAGGTGGCGCAACCGTGGCTAACAAGGGAAATTAGGGATTGCATAAGATCCAAGGAGAGGACATATAAATTGGCCAGAAAAAGCAGCAAACCTGAGGATTGGGAACTGTTTAGGATTCAGCAAAGGAGGAGAAAAGGATTAATTAAGAAGGGGAAAATAGAGTATGAGAGTAAGCTTTCAGGGAACATAAAAACTGACTGTAAAAGCTTCTATAGATATGTGAAGAGAAAAAGATTGGTAAAGTCAAGCGTAGGTCCCTTGCCATCAGAATCAGGGGAATTTATAATGGGGAACAAAGAAATGGCTGCCCAATTAAATACATACTTTGGTTCTGTCTTCACAAAGGAGGACACAAATAATCTCCCAGAGATGTCGGGAAACATAGGGTCTAATGAGAGGGAGGAACTGAATGAAATCAGTATTTGTAGGGAAATTGACGGGATTGATGGCCGATAAATCTCCAGGACCTGATAATCGACATTCTAGGGTACTTAAGGAAGTGGCCCTAGAAATAGTAGATGCATTGCTGGTCATCTTCCAAAATTCTATAGACTCAGGCACAGTTCCCATGGATTGGAGGGTAGCTAATGTAACCCCACTATTTAAAAAAGGTGGTAGAGAGAAAACAAGGTATTATAGACCGGTAAGGCTGACATCGGTAATGGGAAAAATGCTAGAGTCCATTATAAAAGATGTATTAGCAGGGCACTTGGAACGAGTGACATGATCGGACAAAGTCAACATGGAATTACAAAAGGTAAATTGTGCTTGACTAATCTACTGGAATTTTTTGAGGATGTAACTGGTAGAATAGATAAGGGAGAACCAGTGGATGTGGTGTATTTGGACTTTCAGAAGGCTTTCAATAAGGTCCTGCATAAGAGATTAGTGTGTAAAGTTAAAGCACATGGGATTGGGGGAAAGGTACTGACTTGGATAGAGAACTGGTTGGCAGACAGGAAGTAAAGAGTTGGAGTAAATGGCTCTTTTTCCGAGTGGCAGGCAGTGACTAGTGGGGTACCGCAGGGATCGGTGCTAGGACCCCAGCTATTCACAATATATATTAATGATCTAGACGAGGGAACTAGATGTAATATCTCCAAGTTTGCAGACGACACAAAGCTGGGTGGGCGCGTGTGCTGTGAGGAGGATGCTAAGAAACTCCAGTATGATTTGGACAGGTTGGGTGATTGGGCAGATGCAGTATAATGTGGATAAATGCGAGGCTATCCACTTTGGTGGCAAAAACAGAAAGGCAGATTATTATCTGAACGGCAATAGATTGGGAGAAGGGGAAGTGCAATGAGACCTGGGTGTCTTTGTGCACCAGTCGCTGAAGGTAAGCATGCAGGTGCAACAGTCAGTTAAGAAGGCAAATGGTATGTTGGCCTTCATAGCGAGAGGATTCAAGTACAGGAGCAAGGCTGTCTTGCTGCAGTTGTACAGGGCCTTGGTGAGACCACACCTTGAGTATTGTGTGCAGTTTTGGTCGCCTTATCTGAGGAAGGATGTTCTTGCCATGGAGGGAGTGCAGTGAATATTCACCAGACTGATACCTGGAATGATAGGAATGACGTATGAGGAGAGATTGGGTCGATTGAGCTTATATTCGCAGGAGTTTAGAAGAATGAGAGGGGGTCTCATTGAAACTTATAAAATTCTAACATGACTAGACAGACTAGGTGCAGGAAGGATGTTCCCAATGGCGGGGGAGTCCAGAACCAGGGGTCGCAGTCTATAGATAAGGGGTAAGCCTTTTAGGACAGAGATGAGGAGGAATTTCTTCACCCAGAGAGTGGTGAACCTGTGGAATTGTCTACCACAGAAGGCAGTTGAGGCCAATTCATTAAATATATTCAAGAAGGAGTTAGATATATTTCTTAAGGCTAAAGGGATCAAGGGATATGGGGAGAAAACAGGGACAGGGTACTGAATTTGGATGATCAGCCATGATCTCATTAAATGGCAGAGCAGGCTCGAGGGGCCGAATGGCCTACTCCTGCTGCTATCTTCTATGTTTCTATGTTTCTTTGGAACAGTAGCCTCCCGACTCATGGCCAAATAGCCTACCAACTCATGGCCAAATAACCTACTGACTCATGGCCAAATAACCTACTGACTCATGGCCAAATAACTTACCAACTCATGGCCAAATAGCCTACTGACTCATGGCCAAATAACCTACCAACTCATGGCCAAATAGCCGACCGACTCATGGAACAATAGCCTACCAACTCATGGCCAAATAACCTACCAACTCATGGCCAAATATCCTACTGACTCATGGCCAAATAACCTACCAACTAATGGCCAAATAGCCTACTGACTCATGGCCAAATAACCTACCAACTCATGGCCAAATAGCCTACCGACACATGGAACAATAGCCTACCGACTCATGGAACATTAGCCTTTCGACGCACAGTCAAATTAATAAAGATAATCCTGAAATCTTGTAGATGGAGTAACTGCCCTAACTATGGACACTCATCCTCTCCGTAGTGGATTAATGTATTTGTACATATTCTATTACAGGAAACTCTTTATTATCCGGCACCAACGGGACCGGCGTGGTGCCGGTTTATCAAAAAGTCCGGATTACAGAGAGGTATAGTTTAAAAGGTACGAGATCTCCGTACACAGCAACAAATCCAGGTTTCCCTGTTGCTTAGCAACATGTGCACGAACCCCAGTTACACAGCCACAGATCCAGGAACTGCCACTAATATGAAGTAAAGCTTACCTGAACCTACTGAATTTTGCCGGTTAACAGAGATTTCCGGTTAATTTAGGTGCCAGTTAAAAGAGAGTTTCCTGTAATTAGAATATATATATAATAATGAATTTTTTTCTCATTTAGATAATGTAATTCCCTGAGTTGGACATGAGTTGGTAGGCCACTTGCCCATGAGTCAGTAAGCTATTTGACCATGTGTCAGTAGGCCATTTGACATGAGTAAGTAGGCTATTTGACCATGAGTCTGTGAGCTAATCGACCAAGAGTCAGTAGGCCATTTGACCATAAGTGTGGAAAACAACATATTAAATTTACAGTATAGAGAGCAGTTTGGTAATGGCATTCTCCCACCATCTTTCGGATGAGACGTTAAACCGAAGCCCCGTCTGCTCTCTCAGGTGGACGTAAAAGATCCCATGGCACTATTTCGAAGAAGCGCAGGGGAGTTATCCCCGGTGTCCTGGCCAATATTTATCCCTCAATCAACATCAATAAAAAACAGATTATCTGGCCATTATCACGTTGCTGTTTATGGGAGCTTGCTTTGCGCAAATTGGCTGCTGCGTTTCCTACAACAGTGACTACACTTTATTGGCTGTAAAGCGCTTTGGGATATCTGGTGGTTGTGAAAGGCACTATATAAATACAAGTCTTTTCTTTTCTTTCTTTGACTGGTTCAGTAGGGGCTGCCCTCCTGAAGCTGGGATTAAGGCACGCTATCAGTGAAAGTTTGGGTGAGCTTTGAATTTCACCTGATCCATGCCTCTAACCCGGGAATGCACATGGTACTGGGTGTAAAGTGGAGAAATATTCCATTCCTCAGGAGTACCATCATTCACCTTGATGGGCACAGATCAGAGGGTGATCACAAACTAAATATATTTGTTCATCGACACCTATATTAAACACTGATTTTAAAAAACTGGATTTCACTGCCGATATTACCAACCGTGACAAAACCCTGCAATCAGTATTTTCTATATGATTTTCTATATAATGCTGCGAAGGCAAGTCATGTGACACCGGCAAAAAAATAGTTGCAGAATAAGTGGATTGAAGAAGCACACAACCACTCACAGCGCAGTGATACCTGTGGATAATCCCATGGTAATGCAATGTCCAGCAAAATGAGTGAATTATAGGAATTCATTCTTTTCTATGAATAAGACAGCCATGGAATGTTACTTTAATTGATGGAACGATCTCATTATTTTGTACATAGTTTATTTGATTCACTTGAAAATTAAGGAAAACATTAAAAATAAAACCTTGTTTGTTCCTGTTTTTGCATAGTCAAACTGCAATATGAAAGCAGTATGGAACACAGATTCAAAAGAGCAGAACAGGCCTGCATGCAGACTCTGTAAAATAAAAAATTAACGCCTAATGAATTACATTATAATACCTAATGGCCTAAAAATTTGGTTGATTTGCACCTCCCAACTAGCGAAATTCAGCGGGAGGTTAGCGGCGGCGGTAACCGTTAGCACCCGTTAGCGTTAGATGATGTCATTGCCGTGCGCAGCATCCCGCTCACATCCCAGTTTCGATCTTCGGTAGCGCCCCCTGACTTATCGCCGGACGCTATGTCCTTCGGGGTCAGGGGGGCCTACCTGCGGCCGGGGCGGCGCTATTTAAAGGTGAGGTGCCGGGCGGCCATTTTTTTTGCTGGCCGCCTGCCAGCACCTGCCCCCTTTGCCGTCCCCGGCCTCCTCTGCAGCCCCCCGCACAGTGCCGGCTGCGCTCTGTGAGCCTGGCACTTCTCTTAAGTGCCGGGCTCTTTTGCCGGCACTCCGATCCCTGGTGGCTCAGCTGGGCCCCGGGTCGCGCTGTGCTCGGCCCCTCCCCTTTAATAAGGGGAGGAAAGCCTGCAGTACCGCGGTGCCCTCTTGGGGCGCTATCGGTGAATTTTGGGCGTGGAGGCGCTAATGTTTAGGGGGCACGACCCAAATTTCCCCCCAATGTATTTACCTCAAACAAAACAGTCATAGGGTTATCTGTGCAAATTAATAAATTAGTTTTTACTTCAATTACTTTATTGTATGCAGTGTGGAATATTCCTCGACCTGTCTTTAGGTCATCGTGTGTACAATAAAGTAATCTTGAAATACATTTATTAATAGTCACAGATATCCCATGATTATATAGTTTGAAGTAAATATATTAACAAATACAGTACCATACTTTGGCAATTTTCTTATGATTTTCATTGTGCTGTGTTTCATAAACAAAACTTAGCTGGATTTCAACAATATTTCAAAGTCATACTTTAAAAAAAAACATTAATTTTTAAACGGTGAATAAAGCACCTGCCTAACTTTGCATACCAATCTGCAATAGACCTAAACAAAGTGTCCTGTCGCTTACATATGATGCTATTTTGTGTAAGGGCTAAAGTTCCAAGCCTCCATCATGATGGGGTTTTTGCAAAAAGTGAATGTATTTTTTTTTCTAGTGGGTTCGAGGTTTGTTCCATTTTCTCCAGTGGTCTAATAGTGGGTATGTGTTTGAGTCTCTGTGCGGGGATAAGAGAGAGCATGTATCCAGTCTCTAGTGATAGAAAAGGCCGATTCCTCGATCGGGCCTTCCCAGCAAGGAGTCACCCATGCAGGGAACGATGGTCAGGCCCTGATATTCTTCCTATTTAAATTAATGGAAGGAAAGCGGAGGTCTGCATACCAGCGCTCCCTGTGAACACCACTGCTCACTAGGATTGCTTAATTGGGGATTCAACCTAATAGTGTGAATATGGAGTAGTGGGATCTACATGTCTGGTCAATGGCAGTGTAGTGGGGGATGGGACGAAAGAAAGAAAGACTTGCATTTATATGGTGCCTTCCACGACCTCAGGACGTCCCAAAGTGCTTTACAGTCAATTAAATACTTTTTGAAGTGTAGTCACTGTTGTAATGTAGGAAATGCGGCAGCCAAATTTGCGCACAGCAAGCTCCCACAAACAGCAATGCGATAATGATCAGATAATCTTTTTTTTTGTGATGTTGATTGAGGAATAAATATTGGCCAGGACACTGGGGAGAACTCCCCTGCTCTTCTTCGATATAGTGCCATGGGATCGTTCATGTCCACCTGAGAGAAAAGATGGAGCCTTGGTTTAACATCTCGTCTGAAAGACGGCACCTCCGACAGTGCTGCACTCCCTCAGTACTGCACAGCAGTGTCAGCCTAAATTTTTGTGCTCAAGTCTCTGGAGTGGGACTTGAACTCACCACCTATCTAGACTCAGAGGTGAGAGTTTCACCAACAGAGCCACAGCTGACATCTAAGTGGGGAAGTATTGGGGTCGATTTTCAGTGTGCCGTGGAGTCGGGATTGGAGGCGTGCGGGGGGTTAAATTCTCGAATTCGGGGGTCCCGACACCATCCCACCCAAAACCCGCCTCCATGTAAGTTTCAGGGGAGGCGGGTACCCGCCCCGCACTGGAACCCGCCGACCCGAGGCAGGAAGGGATTAGTGCCAATTAACTGCCTGTTAACAGGTAGTTAACAGGCAGTTGTTAGCCTAATCCCTATTTTGAAGGTTGTCGTGTGGGATTCCCGATGGCTCCAAACCACGCCAAGTTAGAGGAGTCAGGCCGTCGGGATGAAGGGCTTGGGGGGGGTCGAGATGTCAGTGTTCAGGTGAGTGACGGGTGCATGAATGCAAAGGTAAGTGTGTTTGGTGTGTCTAAAGTGTGTAAAGATGTTTAAATTACCTGTACTTACCTTTACAGCCTTCCTTCCTCTAGGTTTCGGGAGTCCATCATTCAGCCGGCACAGAAAGCAGAATGGCTGCGATCTGTCAAAAGTGACAGCCTGCCGCTTTCAGTGCCGGTGAGATTTCTAACTGAGTCTGCGTAGAAGGACTCATGTTAGAAGTAGTGTTTGACAGCTTCAAACAGCTGTGAAACGCTGATATTTCATCTGTCAACACGTCTTGACAGATAAAATTTCAGTCTGTGGCAGCACCTGTTGCCGGGTGGCCCTTAATTGGCCTGCTGAGCCCGCTGGGTGGGCTCAACAAGGTCAATCAAGTTAAAATCGCGTGGATTGGCCGCATCTCGATGGAGGCGGGACTACAACCCGAAAGTTGTAGTCCCGCCTCCTTCCCGACTTCTGAATGAAAATCCAGCCCATTGTGCCTGATCCCTAGTGATGTACTATGTGTGTTATTGTATGTGTGCATGCACACGTGTGTATCGCTGGTTGTTTACAATCTAACGGTAGACATGTCTGAGACACTGCCAGTCGAGTGAAGAAGCAGGGGGTATGTGTTCAATTTTTAATGATGTAATGGCGAGGAGGTACGTGCCTGACACCTAGTCGTATGAACCAACTTCCAGCAGTAGAGTGATGTTTGTACATCCAAGACTCTGCCAGTTTAGTGCCAATAGGAATCCATTTCCCCCTGAGGTAGAGTCGAGATTTCTCCCTTCTTGTCAACCAGTCTTTTAAATGTGAATTCAGGATTCACATTTGGATTTGATTAGTAACAGTTGCGGCATTCCAAGTGCAAAATCCAGATTAATCTGAACGTTCTCTTCAGATTCATGGAGGATAACACTTAGGCTAACACTGACAAAAATCTTTTTTTGGCTGGCATCAATACGAAGGTTCTACGTTGGTGGATCATGAAAGGAAATGAATATGAATGATCTTGTGTGGTGTGTTGTCTTTGTGCCAAGATATTTCCCATAAGACAGTGCATGTGTGGAAAGCAAGCCTGCCCTTCACAGCAGCCATGCTAATAGAAATGAATGGGTCATTTGGCATTGCAGAACAAGTAAGTTAGCATTTGCACTGAACAATTCTTGCCAGACTGTGCATATTGAAGGGGTAGACAGGAGCTCCTTTCAACGGTGATTAATGGTTTTTTCAAGTGTACTGCTCCCTAGTTATGAGTAGGGTGACCTGGTCAGAGGACGACTTTATGAAGCCATAAAAAATGTATGTCAGGCCTGACTCTCTAATGTCACACAAAACAGTAAAAATGGCAGGGTAATAAGGCTGTTTTCTTTGCTCTAAATAGCTTTGTGACTACAATTTCGCACTTCTGTGCTTATCTGACAATCGTATCTACAGAGAACCATTTTGCTGCTTTTTTCCTTTTAATGATTTTGGAAGGCTTGCATTTCCAACTGAATGCACTGTATTCTGTAACAGTGGCTGTACATTTTGTTTGCTTGCATAACGGTAGACTAATGGTTATGACTCCTAAAGGCAAAATCTACAGTCTCCCCCTCTTAACTCAAAGTTGCTGTATTCTGATTATATGATAATTCAGTTTTATTTTAGCATTGAATTCTCACTTTGCTGTTATTTACATTGCTCAATTCAAATGATGAAATAATTCAATTTCTTTTAGTATCAAACACGACTGAATTATCAGGAGTAGGCTGTGTTTTTGGAATGTGTCTCATCCGTAAATAAAAAGTAGCAAGCGGAATAAAATCAGCACACAAAATAAGTGGAGGTGATGTAAATATTTGTAGTGTTACTACAGTAAGATTTATTGTGTCAAAAGGAAAAGGTATGAATATTCTGTAAGGGTATAACTGACACTTACTGTGATATGACCTGATAGTAAAAGGGACATGAGAACGTGGAAAGAGAGCATTTTATTTATTCATGAGAGTAATTAGGTCGTACTCTCTAACAAGTAGTCTGTGTGCTTCCGAGAGAGACCTCCCAGACCAGAAGTGACTCGTTGTAATGTTTTATTGAAGCACAAAATCCTCCAGTGCTGAAGTTAATTTCCTTGAAACGCAGATTGTAATGCCAAAGCCTTTCACTGTTCTGTCCCATTCAAAACTGCAAGCTAGACATTGGAAACTGTCAATGTACTGTACATTGGGAAGCGGTTTCAGAGAAAATCAAAAGATACATGGAAGATATGCTGCAGGGGGCAATGGAAAATAATTTATAATTTCACAAGTGAGCAACAGTCTGTCTCACAAGTCGAAATTTAAAAAAAATGTATTTTACTGCCCACTATAGCACATTCTATTTATAAAACATATCTTACAGTTAAGTCGTTTTAGTATTAATTGGCGTTTTATTTAATTTTAATTAATTTTTAATGAGGACTATAATGAGGACACTTTAATATCTTCATTATGTATCGTTTGCTGCCTTCCTCTTCAATATTGAAGTGATTGGCCACCATTTGGAAATTCCCCCATTTGGGGCTTAGATCGCATTTCCAGCTCCAGTTTAGCCCCAGCTGTTTGTGATAGAGGTGATTTTTAGTTTTACAAATCAGTGAAAACAAGCAAAAACATCTTTTACAATGGACCACAGTGCAAAAAGAAGAGCCATTTTTAGCACTTCAACTCAATGGTAGCCATGAATGTGACAAAGCCAGAAAAACAAAACTGTATGGAGCAGAGAGCAGGTGAGTGCATTTTTAGCCAGCAGACAGACTCCCTTCGAGAATAGTGACAGTCACTGGCTGAGGGTAGTTGAGGGAACATGGGAGTAGGAAAATCAAGTGGTCTTTGTTAGAGGTGTACAGACCACCCTGCCTGAGATACCTTAGATTGGGAGAAGGGGAAGTGCAATGAGGCCTAGGTGTCCTTGTGCACCAGTCACTGAAGGTAAGCATGCAGGTGCAGCAGGTGGTTAAGAAGGCAAATGGTATGTTGGCCTTCGTAGCGAGAGGTTTCGAGTACAGGAACAAGGATGTCTTGCTGCAGTTGTATAGGGCCTTGGTGAGACCACACCTTGAGTATTGTGTGCAGTTTTGGTCACCTTATCTGAGGAAGGATGTTCTTGCCATGGAGAGAGTGCAGCAAAGATTCACCAGACTGATACCTGGGATGGCAGGAATGACGTATGAGGAGAGATTGGGTCGATTGGGCTTGTACTCGCTGGAGTTTAGAAGAATGAGAGGGGATCTCATTGAAACTTATAAAATTCTAACAGGACTAGACAGACTAGATGCAGGAAGGATGTTCCCGATGGCGGGGGAGTCCAGAATCAGGGGTCACAGTCTAAAGATAAGGGATAAGCCATTTAGGACAGAGATGAGGAATTTCTTCACCCAGAGAGTGGTGAACCTGTGGAATTCTCTACCACAGAAGGCAGTTGAGGCCAATTCATTAAATATATTCAAGAAGGAGTTAGATATATTTCTTAAGGCTAAAGGGATCAAAGGATATGGGGAGAAGGCAGGGACAGGGTACTGAATTTGGATGATCAGCCATGATCTCATTGAATGGCGGAGCAGGCTCGAGGAGCCGAATGGCCTACTCCTGCTCCTATCTTCTATGTTTCTATGTTACCTCACACCCAGGCAGCACTGATGGGAATCCATCCCATGACTTTACTTTTTATTGTTTCTTTCTCCCCTTATTTCCCGAAGATGCCGACTCGCACTGGTGCATGGTTCCACTCGCCAGCCACTCGGAAACGTCTTGGCAAGCTGTTAAACCATGTGGGGCAACACAGCTGTTCACAATCTCATCCTCACCCTACGTCCGCGCATGCACACTTTCCAGCAGGGTCACTCCATAGCAATCAGAAGCAGCACAGCTGGCTGATTTCCCCCTCCCTAGCTCAGTGATTCTGAGGCTATTGCACCACCCATACCAACATCCTGGCTGAGATCACCTAATTCAGCACAAAACAGGGATCAAACCTGGGACCTGACCTCTGTGGCTCAGTTGCAGTGCATTTCCCAACTGAGCCATCTTGGGGGGGGGGGGGTGTCTACATCATTTACATTTCCATAACTGCAAAAGCAAAAAAGTGTTATGAGTAAATACATTCATGCATAGATACATTTGATATTCAATTATCTCAGCATTTAAAATTTAAATAAGTACACCAAGAACCTTTCAATTCTGCACTGAACTGTAACCAAATGCCAGTTTCTTCAAGTCAGGTACAGTAGCAGCCCGTGACCTCGATTACCTCTTGTGATGCTCTCTTAGAAGCAAAGCCTCATCTCCACCACTTCTGCTACAATACCAGGTTTGACCTTCTCTGACTGCTGCTCTGTGAAGTCTCTGCTTCATTATCCACTGTTACTGCGCTGATCTCCTTTCCATACCACCCTGACATTTCCTAGTGCCCTGACTTCCATGCATGTAATATCAAATGCCAGTCTGGGATCCGGTTGCCCCGGTGTTGGCCTGGAAGTGCTGGCTAATGGAACAGTGTGTTGGTGATGTGTCCACAGACAACCAGATGGCTGGATTGCTGTATAACCCAGTCACCACTGATGCTGGTTGTAATCAAAATGCCAAAACATACTTGTTTTGAGGACCCGATATATTTCATGTAGCCTACTTCGAGTATTTTTTTTTAATATACTTTCTGAGATAATGGTTACATTTTTTCAAGCTACATAGAATTTCATTATTGTGTCAGAATGTGCCAGACGTTTTTAGCCTTGATGCCTTTACTAGTTTCTAATCCATGGCATGTTCTGCGGAAACTGAATACGGCAGGAGTGGATGTGTGACCCAGGATGTTGTATTCTACTCCTTAAAGCGATAAATTAGATAAATGGATACCGGTTATAACAAAGGATGAAAGACTGAATGAAGGAATGAATGAATGAATGAATAAATAAATAGGGGAAAAAAGCATTAATCAAACATAAGGAAATAAAGAGATAGGACCATTGCATCCACTCACTATGGACTAAATTACAGGATAAATAGAAGATTAAGGATATATATCTGTATTGGCATCATTATTCTGCTGCACCATCACAGATGAATCTTTAATTTACTAAAAAATATAGTATTATCCGCACATCTGTACTTGTCAGAGAGCAGTACCAGCATCGAAAATGTTGCTTAAATTGTCACTCGGTAAATGGAACCTTAATGCTAAATACCTATATTGGTAGTTGTGTTTTAAATGGTTACTTGCTGTTAACTAGATTAACAACAACATTTCCCAAACACTTCTCAGAACTCAATCCGACTGCATTTCACCTGTAATAACTCCTGATTTCTGTTTTTATGGAACTAATACTGTTGATCTTTTGCTTCATCTGTAACTGGACTGTCAGCACTAAGCCTCCAGGAGGTTTGAGCTTTTTTGAAACCTCAGGGGCATCACAGTAAAAGATCTGCTAATGCTCAGCAATATTGCTGTGATGTATACTTGACCCAAAAGTGATCTATTTTGCTGTTGCCATTAAATTTTTAATGGTGTGATGATATTTTGCACATGGACTTCAGAGACAATCCGCCCAGCTAGGAGCCCAAGGTAGCAAGCAACAAACTTGAGGAGTATATTAAAACAATCGAAAAAAAGCAGAATATCCGAGAGCCTGATGGGTTTTGCAAACCTGCCAAGTTTCACTACTTAGGAGTCAAGCTCATTGTTTCCCTCTGTCCCACTCTTTGCAAATAAATGCATCTTTATATATTCCAATGGACTTGTAATCCATCTCCTCCTTTGTGCTTATAAAACCTCACTGCTAGTAATGTGCCAAGGTTGGCAGCTATGGGTTTGTTGACTTTAATACAAAGTTCATTCCAGGGTCAAGCACTTACAGTTGGTTCATTGAACATTAGGGATGTCTAAAACTCCAGGCCAGAAATTGGAGCTAATTTAAATTTAGATGGTTCAATCGGACCAGATCAAAGCTAAGCATTGCTCAGTTCTGGCTCAGATTATTTTTAAACGGCAGTTATTCACTTCTTAACCCCACCAGCTGGAATCTTGCTTTTGATTACAAAACTCAAACAAAATTGTATGCAGCGCATCAGTTAACATTATGGTATTCATGCTGTGAATGGTTTCAGATGTACTTTTTAAGTCCTTTGCATTTATAGACTAACGCTTCAATCATAAATTAAGACTTGTACTTACGTAACTAAGTTTGTCACCTTATTGCATTAAGTGCAGACTAATTAATCCTTCCAGTCGGGTGAGCAATAATTCTAAAGCAGAAATGGAAACTCAATCAAATTTGGTCAGTTTGGATTGAAGGAAGAGGCATAATGTGGGGATTATATTATCCCCCTCAGACGACCTTTTTTTTTGCATTATCACCCGTTCAAAAGCCGCCCGTGAAAACCCACTGTGTTTAGTCCCAGACGGGAACAAACCCGCTATGACCGTGGATCTCTCTCTAGCATGCTGCTATCCCACGGAGATGGGTTTGGCCTCCTTTCCACTCCTGCGTATTGATCTCAACCCAGAAGGCCAGAATGCTCCTCTCTGCTTGGCTGCTATTAAGGATATGGGGGCTTGGTACTTAGGAATAGAAGGGATGCTCTTCTGAATAGCAGCTGTCCAGAGAGGAACCTGCCAGATATGCCATCTAAGAGTATGAGAGATGTAACATAGTGGATCTTCCCAAGCTTATTTTAGGTGTGAAGCAATGTAGTTATTTCTCATGGAGGAGGAGACTTAACTCTAAAAAAAAAAATTATATTCTCCCCCTTTTCTTCTCCCCTCTAATGAAGGTGCTAACTCTTGCTTGGATTAGAGTGCATCTCAGCTGAAAGGATTCGCAAATTTCATGTCTCCCCCGAAGATTTACTTTTGGCTTATTGGAGAAACCCTGGCTGGACTGAGTTTAAAATCCAGGGCTCCAGGGCTCAACAAGATGGCTGCGGTCAACCTCATGGCCAAGGCCTGTAAGTTTCAGTTTGGGCTGACAAAGAAGGAACTTTCCAGAAATTATAAGGCAGACAAACCTTCTGCATTTATGCATGAGAAGCAAACCAGTGGCATTTGGGCCTCTGATTAAAACCCATCAAGGCCGTTTGCACAGTCAATCAATATGTAATAGCTGCGTTCAGACCTTTGTTAGAGGACATCAGCACTGTTTGCAAACGATCAACGGGCATTCAAGCTGGAATGGCCCCATCGCGAAACCAGTGGGACAAAGGGAAACACTGACGAGACGTTCAAAAACCGATTAACCGGCCATCCAGGTCGATGGGCCCAGATCAGTTTCCTTTGTATAAGCTTCAACACGTCCAGGTCAGACAAAGGAACAAGCTGATCTGGCGGGAGATAAGGACTCCCAGGAGGGGTATAACTAGTCCCTCGGGAAGCCATCTCTCTCTCTCTCTCTCGCCTCGCCTCCAGTGCCCTGCCGTATTATCAACCCAGCGAGAGGATCGTCGATGAAGAGCCCGTCCAGGGAAGCAGGATACCCGCAGTTACATTTAAATCACTGGGGTATCTCTGCTTTGGGTGGTGAAAACCCTAAAGATATCAGCAGGCAACGGGGCACGGAGCAGGTGTTTCAACATCCTAGACTGGTGAGCATCAATTTTCTGGCCCATCACAAGATAACCTAGATAGGTGTAAAGGGTGGGAGTTAAGGGGATTGCTAAAATTGTCATTTTAGTCATTTTCCCTTGATGTGTCCATTTCTCCTCCCCCGCTAAGTGTAATTGTGTTGCATCCATAGTGATTTTCTCTGTATAATAATTATTTCTTTATTTTAATAAACATTGGTTTTCTTTGCACCAAACCACTGGTCTCGTTTGTCTATATCGCTACTTGTAAATAAGTCCGGTGCTCAGAACTAAAAGGGGGAAGCGATTCGAACTGCACGGGGCTGGGGCAGCTCAGGCACACGACTGACTGACCAGACAAAAACCCCAAACCAAAACCCCCTACACAGCCAACTTGATTTTGTTCTCACTCAACATCTAGACGCATCCAATATTCAGCAGCCGTCGCTGAATAGTGATCAAGAGCAGGAGACCTGGCTGGTTTTTGCTCTCCCTAGCCCAGACACGCTGAAACCAATTGCACCACGTGTTACTTTTGCTCCTAGCTGAGGTCCTTTAACTCAGTGCAGATTCGCAATCTCTTCTAACAGGCTTACTAGGGAATGCTTCGCACTGAAATCACATTCCCCCGGAATGAAATCCCTTTTTGATTCTGAAATACAAAAGCTGAATTTGGTCCAATACTTTACAAAAAGAAAATACTGCAGATGCTGGAAATCTGAAATAAAAACGGAACGAAACTCAGCAGGTCAGGCAGCATCTGTGAAGGGAGAAACAGAGTTAACGTTTCAGGTCAATGACCTTTCGTCAGAACTGGAAAAAAGCAGGAAATGGAACAGATTTTTAAGCAAGTGTGGAGGCAGGGAAAGCGGGGAGGGGAGGAAAGAACAAAAGGGAAGGTCTGTGATAGGATGGAAGGCAGGAGAGATTAAGAGACAATACTTTGTTTCTCCTTGGGAATTTTGTTTTCAAAAACACACCGCATGAGATGCATCCTGCACTTCACTCGTAGGGGGTGTCGGTGTTTGATCAGTGCAACCTCAGGTGATTGGTACACTTCATTATTTTGAGCTAAGCCTCGACTGAGAGATCATTGCATTAGATGCTCTCTGCATCTGTAACTACAGATTGTGTGTGAAAAACAGTGACTGCTGTTTACCCCTCTGTCTGGGAAAATTACTGGGGAGACTTTAAGCTGTAAGAATATGCTGATTATGTTAGCATGGCCTGTCAGTGTGAAGTAGTGTGAAGTATCTGACTTGCTTTTTTTCCCAGCCTAATATTTACAGAGTATGTTAATGTAACCTGACTCTATGAAGTGCTAACCTTAGATTTTTATTTTGTAAAAATACTGAATCTGTTAACTTATGTTGGACCTGCAAAATAAATTCTTCAATGCCCTTAAGTCTCAAGTTTCAAGAAAACTTATTGAACATGCTAGCTTGACTGGTTTTCTAGAAATATACATAATTTATAGACGTTTTAGAGAAATCAGTAGCTCAATCTATTTGCCCTCCCAACAAGAGCAAGGTTCCAAACTGAAAAGGATCAGAAAAACATGTCACGTTTATTCCCAATTTCTGTACTGTCCCAAATGTTTTTCTTTTGTATAACCTAAAGTCTTTCTATTTTTTTGCTCCTCGCTTTGCAGTTACTGCTTCTCCTGCTCCCTGGCCTCCTTCCCCACCTGCAGCCGAGAGGGTAGGCACGCGGTCTGCTCATAGACTTCTGCCAAAGAAAAACTGCCCTGAATCAGCCACCGTGAGATTGTAACTGGCCTGTTTTTGCTTTCTTCCCTTTTGGGAGGTGCTTGGCCTCCACTCAATACCTGTCAAGGGGTGGTGGCTGAAACACAGACTCCAGCAAATGTGGGATATTGGGTGAAAGCACTCCATGGAACACAACCACTGGTGCTCCAGTGTGATTTCAGTTTGAAATATAGCGCAACTGACAAATTAGATTCACCAACCTCACCTTTGGGTTCTTTTTTAGTGCTAACCCAAGCAATGTAATCCTGGCTACTGTTCCGGTTTCAGCATAGGAACAGCATCATTTTCTTTTTAAACTAGGGACAGAGGCTATCAATCTGATGTAGGACTCGAACCTATTCTAAATCACAGACTGATGTCTCACTGATCCACTGAAGTCCTATTTTAAGTGTCCTACATGGCTTATTAGCTGCTTAGTGAGGTGGGAGGCCTTTGTTATATTCCTGATTATGACCTGTTTTTAATTTGTTTATCTGTCTTTCATTGCACAGTTCTCTAGAATTCTGATAAGCTGACGCGCAACATTGTTCTTGTATCAGCTGTATTTCACAAGACTCTGCTTTCAGCAATTCTCTACATTTTCTCTGGTCCAAGTTCACTTGGGACATCATCAGAAATAGCTATTGTACTTTAGCATGAGATACTGTAGCTTAATGGGAGTGAATAGTGTGGTAAACCACTTTTATCGTTCACTATCGTTACACTATAGTTATCACTGTTGTATTGTTCTCACTGTTCTCACTGTTGTATCACTATACGAGGTCGCCTCTTGTCGCGCTGTTATACCTGGGCTGACCACCTCCGACTCCGCCCATGGCTCCACCTACCTGCCCAGGTATAAAGGTAGTCGACTGGCTGGTATTCCTCCTTGTTGGACCCGATCACCCACGAGGGTGGGCTTTGTTATTTAGTCAATAAAAACCTTTAGTTACGTTCCTAACTCGTCGCTTTTTATTGGACGAATTGATAGGTATATCAATTTTATTGACTAAACTTTAAAGATGTCTACTACTGGCCAGCCAGAAGCCCTCCCAGAAGCACAGCCACAGCAGCTTTCAGACACCGGGCTACACCAGCCACACCAGCCGGCTTGGCTGCAAGCCCTCAAACCACCGTACCTGGATCTAAACCCACAGGCAGCAAACTCAGCCCTCGACTTCAAACACTGGCTGGGCTGCTTCGAATCCTACCTGGAAGAATCCGGCGTCCCTCAGAGATCCAAACTAAGAGTTCTGAACGCCCAAGCGAGCCCGAGAGTATACGCACTCATCCAGGACATGACTACATACGAGGCCGCTATCAACCTACTGAAACAGCAGTACCGGAGCCCGGCAAATTACATGTACACCAGGCACCTCCTAAGATCCCGCCCGCAACAGCCAGGAGAGTCTGTAGCTGAATTTTTACGGGCGCTAAAAGCACTCGGCAGGAACTGTGACTTTAAAGCGGTGACGGCTGTTGAAAATACGGAAGATAATATCCGCGATGCCTTTGTGAAAGGCCTACGGTCCGACTACTCACGGCAAAGACTGCTTGAAGCTAAAGACCTCGACCTGGACAAAGCTGAAGCCCTCGCTCTCTCCCTAGAGGTGGCCCATCAGGACCAGGAGGCGTTTTCCAGGTACTGCTCGCGACCCTGGGACTCGGGCCCGACCCCTACCGCAATACCCTTCGCAGCGCCGCCCCCGGGACCTACCTCAGCGTCGGCGTCCCGGACCCGACCGGGACCGCCACCCCCGGTACCGGCTCCGACATCGGGCACCCGCGATCGGGCCGCCGGCTGCTTCTTTTGCGGCCAGGAGAAGCACCCGAGGTCGCGCTGCCCAGCCAGGAACTCTACCTGCTCAACCTGCAGGAAGAAAGGCCACTTCTCTAAGGCCTGCAGGAGCGGATCTTCAGAGGCCAGCAGTGCCTCATGCGAACTGTGGGGGCGGCCATCTTCTTTCAAGGCAACTGAGGCCAGCATCCCCACACGTGAGTCATGGGGCGGCCATCTTTGATCAAGGCAACCGACCCCAATAGTGCCTCATGTGAGTTATGGGAGCAGCCATCTTCTCCGCCATTTTGTCCTACTTCGTGGGAGACGCCATTTTACCCACCACGCCCGACTGCCACCGGGCCTCCGGACCCGACGACCGCCTCGCCCGCAGACGACAACGACTCGCTTACCTACACACTAGCCTCCGTCACTCTGGATCAAGCCCGCCCGCACCACCTGTCCAAGTCGATGATGGACATCAAAGTAAACGGCCACGCCACGACCTGCCTGTTCGACAGCGGAAGCACGGAGCGCTTCATCCACCCAGACACGGTGAGCCACTACTCCCTCCCTGTCCTGCCAACGCGCAACCGAATCTCGATGGCATCGAGGTCCCACACCACGGACATCAGCGGCTACTGTGTTGTGACCTTGTCGGTTAAGGGTACGGAGTATAAAAATTTTAAACTCCTCGTCCTCCCCCAGCTCTGCGCTGCCGTCCTACTAGGGCTGGACTTCCAATCCCACCTCCAAAGTGTAACCCTAGCATACGGTGGACCCCTCCCCCCACTCACAGTCGACAACCAGCGAATGTTAAACCACCCACCGCGTAACACCTGCAGCCTATCCACCCTCAAGGTGCCGCCACCTTCCCTGTTCGCTAACCTCACCCCCGACTGCAAACCCGTCGCTACCAAGAGCAGGCGGTACAGCGCTGGGGACAGAGCCTTCATTAGCTCTGAGGTGCGGCGCCTCCTGAAAGAGGGCATTATCGAGGGGAGCAACAGCCCCTGGCGTGCCCAGGTCGTGGTCGTTAAGACCGGCGATAAAAATCGCCTGGTCATCGACTACAGCCAGACCATAAACAGATACACCCAGCTGGACGCATACCCCCTTCCCCGCATATCTGACATGGTCAATCAGATTGCACAATACCGCGTATTCTCGACCATCGACCTTAAGTCGGCCTACCACCAACTCCCTATCCACCCCGAGGACCGCCAGTACACCGCCTTCGAGGCGAATGGGCGCCTATACCACTTCCTTAGGGTCCCCTTCGGTGTCACCAACGGGGTCTCGGTCTTC
The DNA here is from genome assembly GCF_052327205.1 of Somniosus microcephalus. Classification (NCBI taxonomy): domain Eukaryota; kingdom Metazoa; phylum Chordata; class Chondrichthyes; order Squaliformes; family Somniosidae; genus Somniosus; species Somniosus microcephalus. The sequence goes on from NC_141013.1 coordinate 29,451,245, forward strand.
CAAAGGGAGATGGACCGGATGGTTGACCAGAACGGACTGCAGGCCACATTCCCCTACCTAGATAACGTCACCATCTGCGGCCGCGACCGGCAGGACCATGACGTGAATCTGGAGAAATTCCTCCGTACGGCCCAACGGCTGAACCTCACCTACAATAAGGAGAAATGTGTGTTTAACACCTCGCGCCTTGCCATCCTTGGCTGTGTAGTAGAGAACGGACTCATCGGCCCCGACCCCGAAAGAATGCGCCCCCTCATGGAGCTACCCCTCCCCCACTGCCCTAAGGCACTTAAGAGAACCCTGGGGCTCTTCGCCTACTATGCCCAATGGGTGCCCAATTATGCGGACAAAGCCAGACCCCTCATGAAGTCCACATCCTTCCCCCTCACGGAGGAAGCGTGCGCGGCCTTCTCCCTCATCAAGGGAGACATAGCCAAGGCCACAATGCACGCAGTGGATGAGTCCATCCCCTTCCAAGTGGAGAGCGATGCATCCGACTTCGCCCTAGCCGCTACCCTTAACCAGGAGGGGAGGCCGGTGGCCTTCTTCTCAAGGACCCTACAGGGCCCCGAGATCCGACACTCGTCGGTCGAGAAGGAAGCCCAGGCAATTGTGGAGGCGGTACGGCGCTGGAGGCATTACCTGGCAGGCAAACGATTTACCCTCCTCACCGACCAACGTTCGGTTGCTTTCATGTTTAATAACAAGCTGAGGGGCAAAATCAAGAATGACAAGATCTTGAGGTGGAGAATCGAGCTATCCACCTACGATTATGATATCTTGTACCGGCCAGGTAAGCTGAACGAACCCCCTGATGCTCTTTCACGAATTACATGCGCCAGCGCGCATATTGATAGACTTCAGACCCTCCACAACGACCTCTGCCACCCCGGGGTCACCAGACTTTACCATTTCATTAAGGCCCGCAACCTGACCTACTCCATCGAGGAGGTCAGGACCATGACCAGGAACTGCCAGACCTGCGCCGAGTGCAAACCGCACTTCTATAGGCCGGACAGAGCAAGTCTGATCAAGGCCACCCGCCCCTTCGAGCGCCTGAGCATCGACTTTAAGGGGCCTCTACCGTCATCTGACCGCAATGTGTACTTCCTCAACATCGTTGATGAGTACTCCCGTTTCCCTTTTGCCTTCCCCTGCCCAGACATGACCAGTACCACGGTCATCAAGTGCCTGAACGACCTCTTCGCCTTGTTCGGGTTCCCGAACTATATACATAGTGACCGGGGCTCCTCCTTCATGAGCGAGGAACTCCGTCAGTTCCTACTAGCGAGAGGTATTGCAGCAAGTAGGACCACCAGCTACAACCCCCGAGGGAACGGCCAGGTGGAAAGAGAGAACGCGACGGTATGGAAGGCCGTCCTCTTAGCCTTAAAGTCTAAGGGCCTCCCAACCTCCCGCTGGCAGGAAGTCCTCCCGACAGCGCTGCACTCCATCCGGTCACTACTTTGCACTGCCGTTAACGCCACCCCCCATGAACGAATGTTTGTTTTCCCCAGGAAGTCGACTACGGGAACCACCCTACCAACCTGGCTGACCTCTCCGGGGCCCGTCTTGCTGCGAAAGCACGTGAGGGCCCATAAAACGGACCCCCTGGTCGAGAGGGTGAACCTCCTGCACGCCAACCCCCAGTACGCCTACGTGGCTTACCCAGATGGGCGGGAGGACACTGTCTCCTTACGAGACCTCGCACCCTCGGGCACTCCAGAGACACCACCTTTACCCCCCCCCCACCACCCCCCCAAGTCCAGCCCAGGTAGACGGCATGCCGGAACCCCACGAGCCTTCGCCGACCACGCAGACACCAGCATTAACACCGGATAATGCAGCACCGCCGCTGCGACGATCGGAGAGGCTTACGAGGCCTCCGGACAGACTGACATACCAGAACTGGTAGTACACTTCACCCCGCCGGACTCAAATCTAAACAAGGGGTGAATGTGGTAAACCACTTTTATCGTTCACTATTGTTACACTATAGTTATCACTGTTGTATTGTTCTCACTGTTCTCACTGTTGTATCACTATACGAGGTCGCCTCTTGTCGCGCTGTTATACCTGGGCTGACCACCTCCGACTCCGCCCATGGCTCCACCTACCTGCCCAGGTATAAAGGTAGTCGACTGGCTGGTATTCCTCCTTGTTGGACCCGATCACCCACGAGGGTGGGCTCTGTTATTTAGTCAATAAAAACCTTTAGTTACGTTCCTAACTCGTCGCTTTTTATTGGACTAATTGATAGGTATATCAAATAGCTCACTATTTTACCTTCACTGTAACTGTCTCCCAAATAGTGCATCATAACAAGTAACCAAGAATATAACACGGATCCATGAGGTTGAACTTTTTCATGCTTGAATAGACCAACCCACATATATACACATATATATACTATCTATATATCCTCATTGTCTTCTTGGTACTATAAAGAGAATTAAATTAAAAGAGGCTGGTCTATAAATTCGGCCGTGTGACACCCATTTCTCAGGCCTAAACCGGCCTACAATATGGTCGGCAGCAATCGCGCGCACATTTCCAAGCGGTAATGTACCGCCTGCCTTATAAGAACATAACATAAGACATAGGAGCAGGAGTAGGTCATTTGGCCCCTCGAGCCTGCTCCGCCATTCAATAAGATCATGGTTGATCTGATCTGGGCCTCAACTCCACTTTCCTGCCCGCTCCCCATAACCCTTGACTCCCTTATCGTTCAAACATCTGTCTATCTCCACCTTAAATATATTCAATGACCCAGCCTCCACAGCTCTCTGGGGAAGAGAATGCCAAAGATTCACGATCCTCAGAGAAGAAATTCCTCCTCATTTCCGATTTAAAAGGGTGCCCCCTTATTCTGAAATTATGCCCCCTAGTTCTAGATTCCCCCATGAGGGGAAACATCCTCTCTGCATCTACCCTGTCAAGCCCCCTCAGAATCTTATGTTTCAATAAGATCACCTCTCATTCTTCTAAACTCCAATGAGTATAGGCCCAACCTGCTCAACCTTTCCTCATAAGACAACCCCTTCATCTCCGGAATCAACCTCGTGAACCTTCTCTGAACTGCCTCCAAGGTGTAGCAAAATAAATAAGTGTTCAGACGTTAAGCTCTTTACATATGCAAATAATGGGTTTAACATTTGTTTGAGGCCTCCACTTCAAGATCGGTTTGCCGTGAGGCAGCCAGCTCCAGACCCTGGGACTGCCTGCTACCAAAAGGTTTTTCAAATTTACTTACCAGAATGTAGGGAGGAGCAGGTGTGCCCATCCCAATCCCAATCCCACATTCAAAGAACGCAGGCCGCTGCTTCCCGTCAATTGCCACCGCTTCCCCGACCCGGCCTAACACCTCCCGACCCCCAGCCTCTGATCCTTTCCCCAGGGCCTAACACCTCCTGACCCCCAACCTCCGATCCTTCCCCCATGGCCTAATACCTCCGATCTTCCCTTGTAAACCTGTCTACCAACAGCAGCCAACTTTGAATATCAAAGATGGCAGCAAAGATGTGAGTCCACTGTCAGTTTTAGAATAAATATGTTTTTGGAGAGCTTTAAAAATGAAAACGTGTTGTAAAAGGAGAATATTATGATTGAATTATTTTCCTGTTGGAATAATAAACCAATCAAGTGGTATTAAAAATGGAACTATAATTTGGGAGAGTGGCACATTTTAAAATACACTGTTCATGACAGTTACCATAATGCAGTTGAGGCATTCATGAATTATCTAATTTAATATTACATAGATTTATGGCTTTCTGTAAACTACAGCTGTTGAGCAGAGCATTCTCTGTGTACCAGTGATTTTAAAAATCATCAATTATAATAATAATGGGGTGGTGCTACAAGTACCAATCTTAAATAAGTGTTTTCCCCCAGGAGACAGGTACATTAGTTACTTGTGGAGTCCCACCATGTTGGGTCTCTTGACCATAAGAGATTCATTTTCATGACATGTTCAACAGGTCTCTTTCCCTGGGATGCTATTATTCAGAAAACCTTGGGTTCTGTGCGCTGAACTCAATCAGAAGAGATCTGTTTAGATTATGTGTCCATAAAGCCACTCTCTGAACCAGTTGTGACTAACGATAAGGGGGATTGGTTTTGAGGAGTGGAATGAATGCTCCTAAATAGTAGGCAGCCAAATACATCATCCAAGAGGTTAAAGAAAGAATTTACATTTATATATCGCCTTTCACATCCTCAGGACATCCCAAAGTGCTTCACAGCCAATTAATTACTTTTGCAATCTAGTCATTGTTGTTATGCAGGGAAACACAACAGCCAACTTGTGCACAGCAAGGTCCCACAAATAGCAATGAGATAAATGCACCTTCTGTACACTATTTTCTGGTGTTAATGCACAGTGATAACTTTAGGCAATGGTCAATGAAAATGCCACACATTCCTTTAGGGTAAGGACATGGATCCATTCCCGGGAAAGGAAGAGTCCAATCTCAGGCTTCTTATCACTCAAGGAAGTGATATTCCAGGTGGAAAAAGAAAGGCCAGATCTTTGAGGGAAACCCTTACGCTTTGATAATAAAGTGATTACAGAGACGGGTCTAGAATGTTGACCAATATATTGCTCAAAATGAATGAACATACAGGAAACTCTCTTTTAACCGGCACCTAAATCCGGAAATCTCTCTTAACCGGCAAAATTCAGGAGTAGGTTGAGATAATAATTTTACTATAAGTGGCCGTGTAACCAGGGTTCCTGGATCTGTGGCCGTGTAACCGGGGTTCCTGCACCTGTGGCCGTGCAACAGGGACTCCTGGTTCTGTGGCTGTGTAACCGGGACTCCTGCACAAGTGCCCTGTAACCGGGGCTCCTGCACCTGTGGCCATGTACGTGTTATGTTCATAAATAAATAGACGTTTTCATTATGAACAGCTAGCTTGAGCTAGTCATTTATTCAGCCATGTGGACTAGTGTACAGGCATCCATCTTGACTACTGCCTTGTGGGTAGCCCACTACTAAACATACAGCTCCACCTAGTGTACCATTCTAGAATGACATGTTACTGATCATTACATCCCCCTTAGAGGTTAAACAAAATCAATATCAATCAATCATAACGACATAAACATCTTCACAACAGTCAACACATTTTCAAAGCTTTACTTTATGAACTCTAAGCTTTTCATTTTTTTATTATAGTTTTCTTTGTACTCAAAGATTAAGTCTATCAGGCTTTTTTACTTCACGTGTGGATCTTCTCAGCACAGGTAAGTCTGATGTGTTTGCATGAGAGCCTGTATGTGTGTTTGTGTTAGATTGTTCTGGTGGTGAATGACAAGATTCAGTTGCGGCATTGTCATCGATTTGCTCTTGGATAGTTTCTTGTGTTTTCAGGAGGGAATGGCGGTTCCTCCTGAGAATCTGTCCTTCCTCAGTTCTAACAGTGTATGACCTTGGTCCTACTTCCTCAAGAACTGTAGCTTTCCTGTTCCATGCATCTGGATCCTCAATCCTGACAACATCATCCCTTGTCAATGGTTTCAGAGTTTTGGATGACTTGTCATAATGTGATTTCTGTTTCAGCTTTAACAGTTGAAGTCTCTGTCTGAGTTCCTTACTCTGCTTTTCTTTTGCACAGCAGGGTAGCGTGGTGCGCAACTTGCGACCCATTAGGAGTTCAGCAGGTGAAGAACCACAGTCTAAAGGGGAGGCTTGGTAGCTCAGCAGGGCGAGATAAGGATCAGACTTGCTTTCTGTTGCTTTCTTCAGTAGCTGTTTGAGAACTTGAACACCTTTCTCTGCCTTACCATTCGACTGAGCATACAGAGGACTGGATGTGATGTGTTGAAAGTCATAATGTGCTGCAAACTGTTGCCACTCCTTACAGTTGAAGCACGGACCATTGTCGCTAACGGCAACCCTGGGAATCCCATGTCTGGCGAAGATAGATTTAACATGCATTATGACACTGCTTGCTGATGTGCTTGAGAGCAGCGACATCTCAGGATAGTTAGAATAGTAGTCAATCACTATTAGATAGTCTTTACCATTCAAATGAAAGAGGTCCATACCAACCTTTTGCCATGGTGCTGTTGGTAAGTCAGCTACTATCATTGGTTCCTTTGCTTGTTTGTTTTGGTGTTTCTGACATGTCTCACATATGCCTATCATGTTCTCAATGTCCTTATTTATGCCAGGCCAATAAACGGTGTCTCTTGCTCTCCTTTTGCATTTTTCAATTCCGAGGTGTCCCTCATGAGTCCTTTTGAGCATGTCTTGACGTAGAGCCTGTGGAATGACTATTCTGTTCTGTTTTAGTAATAGTCCACTTGCGACACTTAACTCTGACCTGATGTGATAGTACTTTGGACAGGAACCTTTTGGCCAACCATGATGAATGTTCTCTATTACTGTTTGTAACACTGTATCTTTTACTGTTTCTTCTGCTATTTGCTTTGATTTTGTGTCTGACACGGGCAGCGCAGCAGTGACCATACTCACATAAACATCCACGTCTTCCTCAGTAGAGCTCACATGACTCATTGTGGGTGCTCGGGATAGTGCATCTGCTAACACTAAGGGGGAAAAATTGGGTGAGTAGCACCACCTGTTAGCGCCTAAAGAGGCAGTCAGTGGCTGTAGCGCCACTGGCTGCAGCTCCCGCAATATTCAGCAGGGGCGCTAATGGTGGCGTTAGCCTTTTGCGCTGCACCGCCACCGATGATGTCATCGGTGTGCGCAGCGCCCCATTCGCGCCCCGATCGCGATATTTGGTAGCGAACGCTGCTGTAGCGCCGTTCGCTACCCGCGCCCGGTTCACGGGGCCTTGCTGCGCTGGCAGAGGCGCAAGTTAAGGTGGAGGTGCGGTGCGGCCCCTTTTTCGGCGGCCGCCTGCCAGCACCTCCGTCCCCGGCCTTCTGGACCCCCCCCCCCCCGCGGCATTGCCGGCTGTTTCCCAAGAGCCCGGCACTTCTCCTTGGTGCCGGGCTCTTTTGCCGGCACTCGCGATCGGGGCTCGCGCTGTTGCAGGCCCCTCCCCCTTAACAGTGGGAGGAAGGCCTGCAGTACCGCAGCGTGCTGTGCTGCAGCACGTAGCACTGCGAAATTCACTTTCAGCGCCCTAAGAGGGACGCGGAGCGCCTCGAGCTGCGCCCCGTCTCCCTATAGGGGCACTTCAACTGAATTTGCGGCGATCGCTAATGTGGCGATCGCGGCGCAAATTCCAGCGCACAAGCGAACTTTGCACCGCTTGGGCGCCTCAGGCCAATTTCTAGGCCTATGTGTTTGCCTGATGTGTAGATCAGTTCAAAGTCATATCTTTGCAGCTTCATCATGAGTCGTTGACTCCTTGGAGACATCTCATTCAGATTTTTTTTTATGATGGCAACCAGTCTCAACTGTGAAGGTGGGAAGTCCTGATGACTCCTAGTGTGGTCATTCTGTCCAGTTCTTTCTTGAGCCGGTCACGCAGGGGTGCTGAAACTCTCCATGGAGCATGTACCACTGGCTGAGCATCCTCCTTTAGCTGGATCTTGTAAGTGAATGGTAGAACTCCAAATCCTTTGAACACATCCTGGAAATTACTCACTACAGTATCCACTGAGTCATCTGGTCTGCTTATGGCACAGTCTATACGGTAGACTCTCTTGACCAGTTCTAAGTCCTCACAAGCTTTGTCACCTAGTAGTGAATCAAGTCCTTTAGCCACAACAGAAAACATGAGATGATGCACTTTGTCTTTGACTGTCACTTTAAGTCTGCATACACCTAAGCTATCTATTTTCTGTCCATTATAGTTCTTCAGTAGTACTGACTTTTTCTGTATTTTGGGCTTTTCTTTCATATTTTTAATGTCACTCATACTGATTAAGTTTGCTTTTGCCCCAGTGTCTAGTTTCAATGTAACTAATGCTCCATTTACCTGCAGTGGCATCATCCATTTGTCCTCTTTTACTGCATTAACTTTATGTTCAGCATTGTCCATTCCTGAGGGCTGCACATTTTCTGTATCCTTTTCTATATTGTCACATGACACCATTCCTACAAAAAATGTCTCACTTAAATCAGTGTCCTCAATCACATTGACTTGTTGCCCTTTCTTTGTTTTTACTTTTGAAAAGCATTGTTTGGCAAAGTGATTCTTTCCATTACATTTTGTGCACATTTTCCCAAACACTGGGCATTGTCTTGACTGGTGCTGGTAACCACAGCGTTTACAATTTAAAATTCCATCCTCCGATTGCTTTGCATTTCTGTTCTGCCCATGTTTCTTCCCTTTGTAGGACACAGCACCGACAGCAGCACAGTCACTCATTACAGTCGCATCATTATTAATTTCACTGAAAGTCTGCGTGCTGTTGAGCTAGCTCACTGGCATGGCATATTTTCACCGCATCCTCCAATGTTAGTTCGGTTTCTCTCAACAAACGTTCCCTGACCTTTTTATCATGAATACCAAACACAATCTGGTCACGAATCATGGATGATTTCAGTTCAGAGAAATTACATGTCTGTGCTTTCAGTTTCAGATTGGTCACAAAGCTATCAAAAGTCTCATTTTGCTGCTGTGTCCGTGAACGGAACCCGTACCTCTCATAGGTCTCGTTCTTTTTTGGAGAACAATGTGTATCAAACTTCTTTAGCAGATCGTCCATTTTTTCTCTGTCCTCCTCTTGATCAAAGACAAATGTATTTAATACCTCTATCACCTGCGGGCCTGCAACCGTGAGCAGTAACGCTATTTTCCTTGCATCTGGCATCGTACCGAACCCGATGGCAGCAATGTAGAGTTCGAATTGTTGTTTGAAAGTCCCGCCAATTGCAGTCGACATTCCCCGTGAGTTTCAAACCCTCCGGTGGTTCAAATTCTCCATGTCACATTTCACAATATTCAGCAGATATTACCAATCCTGGTACCATGTTATGTTCATAAATAAATAGACGTTTTCATTATGAACAGCTAACTTGAGCTAGTCATTTATTCAACCATGTGGACTAGTGTACAGACATCCATCTTGACTACTGCCTTGTGGGTAGCCCACTACTAAACATATAGCTCCACCTAGTGTACCATTCTAGAATGACATGTTACTGATCATTACAGTACGGGGCTCTCATACCTTGGTTAGTATACCTCTCTGTAATCTGGACTTTTTGATCAACCGGCACCACGCCGGTCCCGTCGGTGCCGGATAAAAAAGAGTTTCCTGTACCACCCATGCTCATGGGTCAATGGCCTTAAGCACTTTAAGTGCAAGTTTCCATCGTCTCTATAACTCAGACCTCAAACTATTCCCGTTGAGATCCTGATGCTAGACAATGACATTCCGTGAGGCTTTTGGCAGTCAGCGCCTCATCAGGATGCCTCATAAGGACACCTACAGTCAGGTCCTTCACCTTTGACCCAGTTGCAGCTGTTAACCCACCAAGGGGAGTGGGCCTTTGGCGTAGTGGTAGCATCCCCACCGCTGGGCCAGAAGGCGTAGGGTTTCGAACCCCGCTCCAGACAGTCCCGGCAAGTGGAGTCGGAGCTCCGGCTCTAAATTCTGGGTTGACATCCAGCGGTATACTTGCGTCCATGGGTGTGGGTGCCCCCCCCCCCCTCGTATGGGTTGTGGGAGCCCGTAAAACCCTCCAGCCATAGGACTAACCACCCTAATGGCTGGTATGAAGATGGTTACGGTCACGGAAGGAGCGTTAATCGAGGCCAGAAATCCTTCCACCACTTCATTCAGTTCCCCAAAGGGAACAGTGTGAAGACACGTACGACGATGACGACCCACCAAGGAGAAGCCTTCTGCGAAGCGCCGCTCACCCAAACTGGAAGAATTTTGGAAGTGCAGCCTGGCTGTCCAGCTAAAGCAAGGGGTCCAGGACCACACTTTTCTGAAAATTTCCTGGTGCTTTGACTGACAGGCTAACTCTATCCACTTCTTGACTTTGACTAAATTAATAGCAGCACAAGGTGGGCTCATGCCTTGTACAGACATATGTCTGGGTCTTTTTGCACACTTCTATAACCTCAAAGGTGGGTAGGGCTGGTTATGGATACTGTGTGGCAGCAGAGTTTGGTGTAACAACACACCTTTTGGCAGCTGAATGGATTTTTTTTCTGAAACTTTACCTGCAACACTCCCAGGGTGGGTATGCAAGCACAGAGTAGAAATCATATTGAATTCTGCACAATATATCGAAGTGTTGAATGGCCATTAGCTTTGTACACTCTACTTATACTTGGAATAGGAGAAGGCTGGGTGATGTGGAAGGGCAGAGGGATTTGGGGATTCAGGTTGATAAGACATTAAAAGCAGAATCTCAAGTGGTTAAGGCCATTAAAAAAGCTAATGAATACTTTGTTTTATAGCAAGAGATATAGAATATAAAAGTTGAGATCTAATGGTAATTCTATATAAAACCTTAATAGGACCACAGTTGAAGTACTGTACAGAGTTTTGGTAGGATCTTCAGAGAATGAAGAGGGGGTATAGTGCAGATTCACTGATATAAGAACATGTAACTACAAAGAAAGACTTGAAAAATTGGGGATGTTTTCATTACAACAGCAAGATTACAGGGTGATTTGATAAAAGTGTTTGAAATTATGAATACTGTGACAGGGTAGATAGAAACAGGCTGTATTGAGTAGTTGAAGGGACTAGAATAAGGGGACATAAGCATATGGAGGGAGTCATGGGAGAGCCAGGTTGCAGCCGTGTACCTTTGTGCTGTGCTTGTCAGTGTTTGCAGCACCTCAGCACAACTGTCAAAAATGAATGTGGACATGGTCCCTTTAAGGAAACCGGCTGATGACGCGTCATCAAATGACGTCATCAGACCCGCTTCCTTTTAATTGGCCGGGAACCTCGCAGGGCGGGCTTAACAAGCCCAATCAGGGCAAATTCACTTCAACAGAACGCGATGGAACCGGGAGCGGGTCACAGTCCGCCACCTAGCCCGCCTCGGTAGGCGAAATCGCGGCTCATATTTCTCCGAATGGATCACATTAGTAATATCACATCACATCACTTATTAGACAGCATTCAGAAGAGATTAATCTATATTGATATTTGTACTGCAGATGACAAAGTAACTCTAAATGTTGCAAAAACCCAGGACAGCCGATGTACAACTCCCATGTGCTTTTATGCCAAGTGTGTTGTAAGTAAATTAATTAATTATTTAACAGAAAAGACTAATTATTTAATTAGGATGGTTAACCAAACACATTTATTTTATATACTGAGCAAAACAAGTAAAATCCATGGCAGCTCTGCAACAACAGAATTCAAAATGGCACAATCAAAACTGATTTAAAAAAAATTAAAATATGAAACTGTGTTCACTTTTTGAAAAAGGTGTGAGGTTGAAAAGAATGAGTGGCAAAATAATTTAAAAGCTATATTGGACAGCAGTACTCCTGAACTACTTACAGATGTTTGAATTTGGACCAATTCTGACAGCTTTTGTTATGCTAATGACTTGAATATACCTGCCTATTTAAACTAAATAGTCACACAAGTATGCAACAACGAGAAAGAAAGAACTTGCATTTATAGGGTGCGTTATTATGTTCTCAGGACGTCCTAAAGTGCTTTCCACCCATTGAGGGGAAGCGCAGTCACTGCTGTTATGTATGTAAATATACAAACTATTGGCCCGTAATTTCCGATCGGAGGCTTCCTATCGGAAAAAAATCTACGCCCTTACCTGAGGGCTCCCAAGGTCCGGCCATTCCCACTCCTGGGCCTCTCCACAGTCGAAATGCGCAGGGCCCAGGTATCCCAGGGGCGCAGGCGGTTCGCAAGCGTCCCTGGGATCACATGGGCCAGGCCAGCCAATGGGAGAAGGGAATCTCCCTTCATACTTTTGACAGATCGACCCGTCAAAAGTATGAATGGAGATCACCCCAAAAAGATTCTAAAACCTTAAATAATTTTTTTTAAAACCATCACGTTTTTAAAATGAGTTAAAAATACATTAAATTAAATATTTTATACAAAAATAAAAATTTTTGAAAAAAGTAATTAAAGTTTTTTAAGGGCTTACCTTTTTTAAAAGTCTTTTAAAATTATAAATGAGTGAAAAAAGATTTTTTTTTTACTTTTTAAAACTTATGCTGGTAAAAGCAGGCCTTATGCTTTTACCAGGCGTAAGATTTTTAAGTGATTTCAGCGGGCGGAGGTTGTGCAGAAAGCGGAACTCTCCACCCACAGAGGCCCTTCTCCAGGGCAGGCGTCCGATCTGCCAAGAGAATTCTTGACCGACCAGAAATGCCGGTTTTCAGCGCATGCGCTTGGCATGCCTGAAACCGGCATTTCCGATGTCCCTACGGGTGTGTACACAGCTCATACCCACCCGTAGGCATCGGAAAATACAGGCCATTATGTTCAATAGGACAACTAGGCCATCATTTTCCAGTAAGTGGGAATAAGGAACAGTGTTGCTAATTGCAATAATCTGGCAACAGTAAAAAATGTTACCACTGGCAGGTTTTTAATTTCCCCACTTCCTTGAAGGTCAGTAACAGTTATCTCTGAGGCTTGGGGAAGGAGTGTGCCAATCCATAAGGAGGTATGTCAGTGTACTTACCCAAGCTGCCATCTGATTGTCACTTCTGGTTGCCTCAGCTATCATAAATAGAGACAAGATAATTAAAAATGATCCCAGCTCCTTAGTAAATTGACTAATTATTTTGGATATCAGATTATCCAAAAAGCAGGTGAGTACTCCAGCTAATTTTCTTAATTGTTCTTAGGATGCAGGTAACACTGGCAACACTTCATTTATTGCCCAACTCTAGTTGTCCTGAGAAGGCAGTGATTTTTCTTACAATTCAATCCCTTGCTAGGTCACTTCAGTAGGCATTAAAATTCAACCACATAGTGTGGACTGGAGTCACAAGTAGGCCAGACTGGGTAAGAATAGCAATTTCCCTTCCCTGAAGAATCTTAGTGCAGTAGTTGGGTTTTTATGGCAATCTGGCAGCTTTCAGGGTCATTTTCTCTGATTATAACCCACAAAATACCAGATATATTGAATTACTTTTTGCAATTTGCCATGATGGGAGTTAAATGCATCATTGATAGTCCTATACCATAACTGCTACATTATTGTACCCTATTGGAGCTACTGGGGACTCACTGGTAAAGTTAGCGGTGACAGATTAGCCCCCATCCTGGTTCGGGTTCATTAGGTTTATATAATTTTAAGTTAAAGTGGGGTACTGTGGTTTTCTGGTCACAGAACTTGAAATATAGGCCTAGAAATTGAGTTTTGGCTTAGCCAGGGCTTTAGCGCTGGAAGTTAGTGCCGGCGCTAAGTCCCCCTGCGCGCGCCAAAAATTCAGCAGGGCCGCGCCCAAACGGCTGCCGGCGCTACTGAAGGGTCTTTGCGGCGGTAAATCGGCGCTAACTGCCGTTTCGCACCGCAATTCCGGCGCTGCGGCACCCGATGCGGTGCGGCAGGCTCGGGAAGTGCAGGCCTCCTCCTTCCCTTAAGGAGGAGCTGCCTGCACCCGGCCGCGGCCCGCGAAAATCTTTTTAAAAATGAGCCCGGCACCTCGGACAAGTGCCGGGCTTGCTTCTGTTCCGGGGGGGGGGGGGGAAGTCCGGGGAGGGAGCTGCGGCCAGGCGGCCGGCGGGAAAGCAGCCGGCCGCCGCGGGGCCTTTAATGCGCCGGCGCAAAGACTTGTAAGACTCTGTTGCCAGAGTCTTAGTTGCGGCTGCCACGGGCGAGGCGGCCGCAACTGAATTTCGGCGCTGGGGCCCGTCGGCATGGCAACCGGGACGCTGCGCACACCGATGACGTCATCGGTGCCGGCGCAGCGCTACCGGTCTACCGCGGCGGAAGGGCCCCAGGCAATTTCGGCGCCGGCGCCAATTGCAGCGCTAGGCCCTCTAGCGCCGCAAAATCGGCGCTAAGGGCACTCAATTTCTAGGCCATAATGTAAAGCACAAACAAACATCCCATGTTGCCCAAGGTCTATTGCCCACTAGTGGCAACTGTTCAATATGGTATCAGCAGGTCATAATGGACAGTTTACATATTTGAATCTTACTCAAGGAGAAAATAGATGATGAGGGTACCCGTGATTTTTTTCAGTATCACCGCGCAAAGGAAAATTGTCATCGGCATCCTTCATGACAGTCATGATACTCACAACCATCTAATAAACACTCCCGCATGTAAACCATTTTTCTGCTGGGCTGCTTCATTCTCACTATTGTTCAAAAATGAATGCTTCTATAGAGCCTGGTACCATGAGCAGCATTGCACCTGCCTCCCAAAATGGTTGCTTGTCTGAGCCTCATAATGGCCACTGATCAGCCCAGTTTACATTCGAAGTTGGGAATAAGTTTAATTAGGCCTCAACTAGAAGTGTTAAATGGAATATCTTGCAATGGTGCTGTGTCACGCATTGAGGAGGAGGCATGAACTGGAGAGTCAGCTCACCTTATTTTAAGTGCACCTCCTCTGACAATCTTGGAGCTCCAGACCAGCTATCAGCACAGCTCCATCACTCAACTCACCCTATCAATTCTTCCGAAGGAGGCTGCATTATGGGGAAAATCAATATTGGGGAATAAATAAAAAGAAACAGAAATTAGCAGTGAGATTCCAGACCAAAATTCACAATTGTAATAAATAAATATTGCTGCATTACAGCTGCAAAGGAAATACACAGAAAGAGTTAAACGTTCGTGAAATGTGAAGGCTGTATGTTTCTGTCTCCAAGAGTCCAATCAATCATTGGCTTTCATGAGCTGCTGAGATTTAAAAACAGCTGTAATCTGCGGTCATTGTCGAAGGAGTAGATTGTTTGCCAAACTATTACCATAACTGTCAGCCGAAATCAGAAAAATAATCTCATCTCGCTGGACAGATGCGTTCCCTGCATTATTGATACGGCCAGCTAGAGGTAATAGAGAAATATAAAGCACAGTTCTATTTACAAAAGTAGATTGTCTGAGTCCTTGAGAGTGTGTGAGGGGACAGGCAGTGACAGGAAGTGAGACATATTCATCTCAGAAATTTCCTGTGAGGTCATGTGACCTGAGAAGTCCACTCATGCAATTATTTTTTCAGCAATTTACTGCATATCGAGTCCTGTTTTTAATCTTTTTTTTCTTGCCAATTTTTCTCCACCCCTGCCTCCCCCCCCCACTGCTCCTTCCTCATATGAAGGCATTGCTGGGGTTTAGTTCCAAATCACTGGGTGCCCTCTGTTACCATAACCAAACAGCCATTATCGGTGTATGAGCCTTATCAGTGAGTGTCGCAGTCCTGTCCTCACCTAACATCCACACACAGGCACTTCCAGCCTGGAGCGTCACAGGATAGCAATTAGCAACAGGAACCCTGGCCAATCTTTCCTCCCTAGAGTAGGTGCACTGGGGACGGGAGCTCACCACAGCCCAGGGATCAAACCCAGGATCTCCCTCTCCTGTGTGGCGTCTTTTCACAAATATAGTGCCTCTTCCTCCTCAGATGCAAATCTGATTCGTTGATGGCAGGAGATGTTTCACCATAGTGGCCGTGACATAGTGTACAGTCAAATCTAACAGGCGGTATTCTGGATAAAATTCCTCGTTTTCTCCATAATTAAAGACCTGCAAATCAATTACAGGAATGTGTAGCTTGGAAGCGTGTAATTTCCGTGAATGCAGTTTTGTTAGTGGCTTGTTAATTGCTGAGAAAAATGAGCATCCTACCATTTTCTTTCTGTTAAGAGGAATTTCAGCATGGCGGATCTGTGTAACCTGTAGTGCGTGGTTAATTAATTACAACTGCTGTGAACCAGCAAACAAGTGTTTGCATCTGCTGTGGATGTAATGTGAATTAAACAACTCTTTTCCATTAATAGATAAGAACTCTATCTCACAAATGCTCCGCGCACTGTTATGTCCCCTTGGGGCTACCGTCAAAATATGTTGAAATCACCGCCCCCCCCACCTTACTGCGAGTTTATCTGACACACCATACACAGCCTACGCAGTCTGCAAACACTTTCTCGAATGTTCAGAGTACAACTATCGTTCTGTAGACTCCCATTATCTTGTATTTAATGAAACTTTTAACTTCTTTGAACAGAACGGATTTAAATGGCATCAATGCATAATGCATGCACCTGAATTACTTTAAACGCATCTTTAGAAATGTACAAGACGTCAATTGCCATTGCATTTTAATAGCAAGCTTAACTCTTTTATCTGCCAATTGTGTTTATTATTATTACATTAAATCAATATGTGTGAGACGTGTATACTACCTTTGAGGGACATCATAACTCTTGGTCTATTTTGGCTGGATGCTTGGTTCTCACATACCCTTGAGTTGGAAAGTCTGTTGAGTAGCCTCTGCTATATTTCCCCCGTCAAGCAAACCCCCTCCCAGGCCTCTCACCCTAGCCCTGAACCGCTGGCGCTCTCTCGAGTTTCTCTTCCATCTGCCTACTAGCTCAGTTCATCCAAGAGACCCTCCTCCTGTTCCCTTCACCCCATTCCTGGTTGACATTCCTTCTCCTCAGGCATCTCCCTGTTCCCCTCTAAACCTCCACTATCACTCTCTTCACACAAAAAAATCTACCCTTGACTCATCTGTCATTGGAAACTACTTTCTCATTTCCAACTTCCCTTTCCCCTCAAGTCCGTGAATATATTCATATGTATGAACATAACACATTGGCGCAAGGGGCGAGAATCAGAGGACACAGATTTAAGGTGATTGGCAGAAGAACCAAAGGCGACATGAGGTCTATGGGGAAAGGGCAGGGGAGTGGGATTAGCTGAAGTGCTCTTGCAGAGAGCCGGCACGGGCTCGACGGGCTGAATGGCCTCCTTCTGGGCTGTAACCATTCTATGATTCTATGAACACAGGGAGTGGTTGAGATAAATAGTATAGATGCATTTAATGGGAAGCTAGATAAGCACAAGGGAGAAAGGAATAGAGGGTTATACCAATAGAGTTCGATGAGGGTTAGGGTTAGGGTTAGGGTTAGGAAGGATGGGAGGAAGCTTCAGTGGAGCATAAATGCCGGCATGGACTGGTTGGGCCGAATGGCCTGTTTCTGGGCTGTATATTCTATGTAATTCTATGTTTTGTCACCTCTCAGATCCATGCCCATCTGTCCCTCAAATCCCTGCTCGAATCCCTCCAATCAGATTTTCAACCTTTTTGCATTACCAAAACGGCCCTAACCAAAGTCATAAATGACATTCTCTGTGACCATGACTGTGACCCTTCTCATCCTCCTTGACCTCTCTGCAGTCTTTGACATGGTCAGTCACACTATCCTCGACAATATCTCTCCCTCATTGCCCAGCTCAGTGAGATTACTTTTGCTTGGTTCCACTCCTACCTATCCGATCATAACCAGATACATCTCTAACTATGCCTCTTCATCTTGCCCACATACCATCGGCTCTGGAGTCCCCCAAGGAAACATCATTGGTCCTCTCCTCTTCCTAATTCACATGCTGCCGCTTGATGTCATCATCCATAGACATGGGGTCAGCTTCCACGTGAACGCTGATGACACCCAGCTCTACCTCTCTACCACCTCTCCGGTCCCCTCCACTGCCTTCGGCTGTCAAGCTGCTTGTCTGTCATCCAGTCTGAAGTGAGCCACAATTTTCTCCAGCTAGAAATTGGGAATACCGAAGCTATCATCTTTGGCCACTGCCACAAACTCCTTCCTCCTCCCTAGCCACTGTCTCAGGCTGAACTAGATAGCAAATTGTTCACAACCTCAGCATCCTATTCTACCCTGAGCTGTTCCCATATCCTCGCCATTACAAAGACCACCTACTTATACTTCGATTATGTTTCCTGCCTCCACCCGTATCTCATCCCTTCCACTGAGATCCTCATCCATGCCTTTGTCACCTCCAGATTCAACTATTTAAGCATTCTACTGGCCGGCCTCCCACTAGCCTCTGCAAACTTCAGTTCATCCAAAGCTTTACTGCTGGTATCCTAGCCTGCAACAAGTGCTGCTCGCCCATCACCCGTGTCTTGCTGACTTACATTGGCACCCAGTCTCCTAATGCCTCAAATTTAAAATTCTTATCCTTTTGTTTAAACTATCCATGTTCTGCCCCTCCCTATCTCTGTAACCTCCTCCAGCCCTACAAACCCCTCTCCCCCCCAAACTCTCTGTTCCTCTAACCGAGAGGAACACCTCATGTGTATTTCCCCCTCCCTTCAGACCACTATTGCTAGCTGTGCTTTCAACCATCTAGTCACCATCCTCTGAAATTCCCGCTCTAATCTCCTCTGTGTCTTTCTTTAAGACCCCCTTAAGACCCAGTTTTTTGACCAAGCTTTTGATCAACACCCCCTAATAGCTCCTCCTTTGCCTCAGCATTCATTTTTTTCTCATGCCTCTGTGAAGTGCTTTGGAACATTTTTTATATTAAAGGAACTGTATAAATGCAAGATGTTGTTGTCTTGAGGGTATAAAACTATATCCTTTTACTACAAGTGCACTTCATCTGGCGACTGTTACACAAATGTTGTGTAACGTTCTAGATAGAATGTCGACAATGCAATATTTCAAAACTTTTGCACGTGCGGTTTATTCTAATTAACCGTTACCTGGCCAATTGTAGATTCCTGAAGCGTATGCCAAAGGATTCTGGAATTTCCACTGGGTTTAAAAGTTGCACTGAAGGGAGACAAGGGTCAGTTCTAAATCTGACCAATTGTTGCTCTCAGACATTTCACAATTATGTGGAACAGCTTGTGTCAATGTGGAATTCCTAACACAAAGGAGAGGCTTCCCTAGGGAGGTAATGAATCAGTCATCTTCAACTATATGAAAAAAAGAACTTGCATTTATATAGTGCCTTATCATGCCCTTAGGATATCCCAAAGCACTATATAGCCAATGAATTACTTTTTAAAGTGCAGTCACTGTTGTTACGTAGACAAATCTGGCAACCAATCTGCACATAGCAAGGTCTGATAAACACTAGTACGATAGCAAAATACTGCAGATGCTGGAAGTCCGAAATAACAACCGAAAATGCTGGAAAAACTCAGCAGGCCAGGCAACATCCGTGGAGAGAAATTAAAAGTCGATGTTTTGGGTTGAAACCCTTTTTCAAAACTGGAAAGGAAATAAAATAGATCGAAGGCAGGGCTGCGATAGAACAAAAGAGAAGTAAAGAGACATTGGGCCAGTAATTCCGGTCCCAACGCGTGAGTACGGATGGGGTACTCGCGCGTGGGCCCGTTGGAAGTGCCGGATTTCAGCATGCACAGCGCATGCGCGGGAAACCGGCATTTCCTGTCCTCTGAACCAAGGGGTTCAGAGGACGAACGCGTGCGCGCAGGAGTCTGCGCGTGCGCGCTGAAATTCCTTTTTTTCCACAGGTTTGCGCGTGTGTAAGGGCCTCTCGTAAGACGTAAAGACTTCATTCTTTAAGGTAAGTGGTCTATTACTTAAAATTATAACATTTTTTCCACAGCTTTATTGTTTTTAAGGACTTTACAGTAAGGTAAGTGTAGTTTTAGACCTGATTTTTAAAAAAATTATTTTTTTCAAAAATGTGATTAATTGTTTAAAATAGCTTTTAAAAGTTATTTATAGTTTATTTAAATATTGGGATGTTTTTTAAAATTTTATTTAAAGTTAAACTAGTCTTTTGGGCGCCCGTACTTTTCATGAGTTTGACAGTTCTTACTATCAAACTCATGAATGAAGTTTCCCCTCCCCTGATTGGCTGCACAGTGCTCACCTGATCCCAGCCGGCACATCGCACTAACTACGCCGCTGGATCAGGCAAGCACAACGCGCCAACATCTGAACCGGGCCAGTGACAGGAATTCCAAGCAGGCCCAGGCTTCAGATGTCGGCGCGTCGGGTGAGTGCACATCGGGGGCTTGCACGCGCGGCAAGTCCCCGAACCTAATTTCTAGGCCAATAAGAGGTATTCAAAACCAGACGAGATGGTAATAGGAGAGAGGAGACAAAGACGGCTCAGATTAGGTGTGAAGTGTACTGGCAGGATGAGAAACAGCTGCCATGTAGGAAAGAGAAAAAAAGGAAAGGGGGGTGGGGGGAAAGGGAAGACCCAAAACAAAGAGGTGGAAAAGAAATATATAAGTAAAAATGTAATAGAGGCCGAGGTTATGATCTGAAATTGTTGAACTCGATATTGAGTCCGGAAGGCTGCAAAGTGCCTAATCGGAAGCTGTTTCTCATCCTGCCAGTACACTTCACACCTAATCTGAGCCGTCTTTGTCTCCTCTCTCCTATCACCATCTTGTCTGGTTTTGAATACCTCTTAATGGCCTAGAAATTCACTGGCCTTAGCGCCGCTTTTGAGGCGCTAGAGGGCCTAGCGCCGAAGTTATGGCCAGTTTAGAAATTGACAGGGGCCCTAAATCGGCGTTAGGCCGGTAGCGCTGCGCCGGCACCGATGACGTCATCGGTGTGCGCAGCATCCCGGTTGCCATGGTAACCCGCCCGAACTCGGAAATTGAGTTGCGGCCGCCTCGCCCGTGGCAGCCGCAAGCAACGTTCTGGCAGAGGTGCCTTACAGAACTTTGCGCCGGCGCATTAAAGGCCCCGCGGCGGCCGGCCGCTTTCCCGCCGGCCGCCTGGCCGCAGCTCCCTCCCCGGACTTCCCCCCCCCCCCCCCCCCCCCCGGAACAGAAGCAAGCCCGGCACTTGTCCGAGGTGCCGGGCTCATTTTTAAAAAGATTATCGCGGGCCGCGGCCGGGTGCAGGCAGCTCCTCCTTAACGGAAGGAGGAGGCCTGCACTTCCCGAGCCTGCCGCACCGCAGCGGGCGCCGCAGCGCCGGAATAGCGCCGCAATGCGGCGCGTGGCGCCAGTTTTGAGGCGCTGAGACCCCTCAGTAGCGCCGGCAGCCGTTTGGGCGCGGCGCTACTGAATTTTTGGCGCGCGCAGGGGGACTTAGCGCCGGCACTAACTTCCGGCGCTAAAGCCCTCGCTGCGCCAAAACCGAATTTCTAGGCCAATGTCTCTTTACTTCTTTTGTTCTATCGCAGCCCTGCCTTCGATCTATTTTATTTCCTTTCCAGTTTTGAAAAAGGGTTTCAACCCGAAACATCGACTTTTAATTTCTCTCCACGGATGTTGCCTGGCCTGCTGAGTTTTTCCAGCATTTTCGGTTGTTATTTCTGATAAACACTAGATGGGATGAATAATCAGTTGATCTATTTTGTCTTGGTGTTGACTGAGAGAGTTAAATAGGTCAGTTCAATGGGAAAGCTCCCTATGTTTCTTCTATGGGATCTTTTACATCCACCTGAAAGACAGCATCTCTGACAATGCAGCACTCCCTCAGTGCTGCAGTGAAGTGGCAACCTAGATTACGTGCTCCTGTCAATAATGGGGCCTGAATGCTCAATCTTCTGATTGAGGTGAGCATGCTGCTAACTGAACCAAAAAGAGGCCGAGGAGAAGTTAATTGCTTTAGAGCTGTGGTACTTGGCTTTTCCTGGAGATGGTTCTACTTCTGGTTACAGCCTTGCAGTGGATCTTTTGAAAATTAACAGTTGAAAATAAAACAATGTTGAAGAGAACATTTCGAATGGTGCACTTTGTCTCCAAACTCTGCCCTGTACACTCTCCTCTTTTTGCTCTTTCCATTTCTGCTCTAAAGTTGATGGTTTGAGGTGTGGAATGTACCATCAGTGCAGCAGGATCTGCAATGCTACCAGTTTCAACAATATATAACATCTGTAACAAAGTAGCCTGCCAATAACTTACATAGAATTACATATAATGTACAGCACAGAAACAGGCCATTCGGCCCAACTGATTCATGCCAGTTTATGCTCCAACCCTACTTCATCCAACCCTAGCAACTTATCCTTCTTGCGAGGTAAAAACAGTTTTTACTCAATTTAAATTAACTGCAATGTTGCGATGGTGCCAGCTATGGTGTATCTAAGTGATCGCCACCACTGGATGAACATTTTATGACTACTTTAAATATGCTCTTGGCATGTTTTCATAGTGCTACTTCTGTATTTTTGCAGGAACACCCAAGAGGAACGGCCACGTGTGTAATCGGGTGGGCTTTTCTGCCCCTGGTATAGATTTGGTACATTGCAGCAAATAATTGGACTAGACTGAAAAGCACCAGCTGCAGTTGATCCCAAAACAGAGTGATCTCACGGCAGGTCCAATCTTTGTAGAATAAAGTAGACAAGATAAAGGTCTCCATGAGGAGCTCTGTGAATATGAATGTTTTTTTTTAAAGTTACAGCTGGGGCTCTACTTAGAACGTATCTGTAGTTACCTATTTAAATGGGATTTGTAACTCCCCCACCCTCTCCATAGTGACCAGTGTTGGAAAGTGCATGCTTCATGTGAGAGGATTAAAATATCATGATGTGTGCCGCATATTTTGCTGTAATTGCACTGGTAAAAGTTTACCTTTTAGAATTAGAGTGAGCCATCTGTAGTTGGTTTGGACCTTGTAATGGATGATATTACAGTCTTGAGTTAATGATGGTGACATAATCGTCCTAATAATTGTTGATTGAACACAAGAACACAAGAATTAGGAGCAGGAGTAGGCCATACGGCCCCTCGAGCCTGCTCCACCATTCAATGAAATCATGGCTGATCTTCAACCTCAACTCCACTTTCCCGTCTGATCCCCATATCCCTTGATTCCCCTAGAGTCCAAAAATCTATCTATCTCAGCCTTGAATCTACTCAACGATTCAGCATCCACTTGCATTTATATATCACCATTAACGTAAAAAAAAGATCCCAAAGTGTTTCACAGAGGTTTAATCAGGAAAATAACACACTAAGCCAAAGAATGAGATGTTAAGAGGGGGAATTACAATGTTACAGGATGCTGTTAGTCAACTGTTGTGTGCTGTATATTGTACAATGCAATTCATGGAACTGGGCATGATTCATAGGTGACTGGAGATTCCAAATTGTTTTAAGGCTTGTTTACATGGAAGTTGTCCTGAGATGCAATACCACCCTGTACTTCATCCTAACTAACCATTATTCTATGTATAATTGCAGTTCGTTCTTTCAGATATGTTAGGCACGCAAAGATTAGCACAAGGCTGTCTACAACAAGATTGTTTGCCAGGAAACAATAGCAATAAGTAGCCAGGGAATGTAAATTGTGACTTTTCTCATAGTGTTTATTCCAATTAGAGACCACAAAGTTAAAAAAATTGCCTGTGATTTGATCTTCTTAGTTCTGGGAGGTCTGCATGGAATGTGTGAAGAAGAAGATATCCCCTGGTGTAGCAGAAGACTCCCTTCTAATGCTGGAACTTGAGTCATGTGTGTTTTTTTTAATCGGTCCTGGGATGTGGGCGTTGCTGGCAAAGCCAGCATTTATTGCCCATCCCTAATTGCCCTTGAGAAGGTGGTGGTGAGCCACCTTCTTGAACCGCTGCAGTCTGTGTGGTGAAGGTGCTCCCACAGTGCTGTTAGGGAGGGAGTTCCAGGATTTTGACCCAGCGACGATGAAGGAATGGCGATATATTTCCAAGTCAGGATGGTGTGTGACTTGGAGGGGAACTTGGAGGTGGTAGTGTTCTCATGAACCTGCTGCCCTTGTTGTTCTAGGTGGGAGAGGTCACGGGTTTGGGAGGTGCTGTCGAAGGAGCCTTGGCGAGTTTCTGCAGTACAACTTGTAGATGGTACACACTGCAGCCACGGTGCGCTGGTGGTGGAGGGATTGAATGTTTAAAGTGGTGGATGGGGTGCCAATCAAGCGGGCTGCTTTGTCCTGGATGGTGTTGAACTTCTTGAGTGTTGTTGGAGCTGTACTCATCCAGGCAAGTGGAGAGCATTTCAGCACACTCCTGACTTGTAGATGGTGGAAAGGCATTGGATAGTCAGGAGGTGAGACACTCGCCACAGAATACCTAGCCTCTGACCCGCTCTTGTAGCCACTGTATTTATGTGGCTGGTCCAGTTAAGTTTCTGGTCAATGGTGACCCCCCAGGATGTTGATGGTGGGGGATTCGGTGATGGTAATGCTGTTGAATGTCAAGGGGCAGTGGTTAGACTATGCCATTGGTCCTTTAGCATCAGCACTGACTGAGTCATAATTTACCTCATGTTGATTAGTACTAATAACAAATAGAACACTGAAGAAGTTTCACAGCTGATATGATGCCATTGAAGGAGTGAGATTTTAATAAAGCAATACTATTGCGTATATTTTTTCTTGTATAACACATTTTGCAAAAGAAAGCTGATTCATGTAAAATGATGTGCTTTGAGTTACATTTCATAAATATGTAAACAGTTATCATAAATTTCCATTAGTTTCTACAAAACTTGGACTGTAGTATATAATTTTTTTTACCGGTGTCCATAAATAATGTAAAACATTGTCCTTCACCATGCCAAATACAGAAATAAATCTAAGTGGAAACTATTTGAGAGCAAATATCCTTAACCTTTATTCTCCAATGCTGTCAAGCCACATTCCAAGAATTCAAAACAGGAAATACATTTGCAAAAAGGTTTTGTGTGCTAACTTTTATTTTTCGATGATTGATTTCTGAATCTGCTTGCTTGAGAATTTTAACTTCCATTTGCTTTTGATTGCCTCTTGTACACTTAGTCAACTCAGGCCAACATTGATGTGCTCACCAACCTTAGTGAAAAAAATAGACATGAGTAAAGATTGGTGAGATATCAGGAGGAAGGTGCCAGTCAGTGATTCAGATATGCTGATAGGGTGAGATGAAATAGGGTGGGAGGGGGCTCGTGTGGAGCATAAACACCGACATAGACCAGTTGGGCCAAATGGCCTGTTTCTGTGCTGTGAATTCTATGTAATTCTATGTATATTTTGCACTGCTCTGAGCTTTCCGAGTCCTTTTTAAGAAAGGGCATTAGCTTGCAAAAATTTAAAAATAGACCACTTTTACTATGTTCAAGGCCTTGTTCAAGGCCATTATTGATGAACAAATGCAACATTCCACAGCTGCAAGGTCACATCAAAATATATTTTTTTAATTTCAGGTCAGATCTGGAGTTGGTGAACTTAACAAAGAGGAAAATTGTGAACTATCACAACGCTAGTGAGAGAAATGAATAGTGCAGAGAGATTTACAGTGGCCATTGAAAGGTGTATGGCAGTGGAAGGGGCTGGCCTAGAAAGGATGTACGAAGGTCCACAATCGTCACTACCCCAGCAGTAGGTGGCCCACGCCAGGCAGCTACCTAACTATGACATAAAAACACTCATCAGGGAAGCTGTGATTGAAGTGTGTCACCTGCTCCTACCTGCGGGATAGTCATCACCTGCATTGCACTACTGGCAGTAGTAAGAACATAAGAAATAGGAGCAGGAGTAGGCCATATGGCCCCTCGAGCCTGCTCTGCCATTCAATAAGATCATGGCTGATCATCGACCTCAACTCCACTTTCCCGCCCGATCTCCATATCCCTCGATTACCCTAGAGTCCAACAATCTATCTATCTCAGCCTTGAATATACGCAAAGACTCAGCATCCACAGCCCTCTGGGGCTGAGAATTCCAAAGATTCACAACCCTCTGAGTGAAGAAATTCCTCCTCATCTCAGTCTTAAATGGCCTACCCCTTATCCTGAGACTGTGCCCTCTAGTTCTAGACACTCCAGCCAGGGGAAACAACCTCTCAGCATCTACCTTGTCAATCCCCTTCAGAATCGTGTATGTTTCAATGAGCTCACCTCTCATTCTTCTAAACTCCAGAGAGTATAGGCCCATTCTACACAATCTCTCATCATAGGACAGCCCTCTCATCCGAGGAATCAATCTAGCGAACCTTCGTTGCACCGCCTCCAAGGCAAGTATATCCTTCCTTAGATAAGGAGACCAGAACTGTGCACAGGACTCCAGGTGTGGTCTCACCAAGGCCCTGCACAATTGTAGCAAGACTTCCTTACTCTTATACTCCAACCCCCTTGCAATAAAGGCCAACATGCCATTTGCCTTCCTTATTGCTTGGTGTACCTAGAATCCCAGGAATCAATCTAGTGAACCTTCATTGCAATGAACATCACCAATATTCTCAACTGTTATGCCAGTAGGATCTTTCAGGCACCCAAAGCAGCCACCAAGGTTGATTTTAACCAAACCCATCTATCAGGAAATTGACGGGATCAGGTGCAATGTTGGTTTTACACCGCGCTCGATATTGCTGTCCATTGACATTCATGCTCCTCATGGCCCTAATAAAATCTTTTATATGAGAAAAGAAACTTACATTTGACTGTTTTTGTGAGCAGCCGGTAGCGGGCTCTTTAAGGGCCGTTCAACACCGAGTACCGATGTGTGTGGTGCACCCTGCCCATTGGCACCTCAAAATTGCACCAGGGTCCCACAACTGGCAGAGGATCCTGATTTGTATATCAAAAATGGCCCTCCCCCTGAGACAGGCGGGCAATCTGGCTGCCAATTTCCACCACGGGTCAGAAATGGCGACGTTTGTTCCGAGAGCGGGAGCGAGCTGATCTAAATAAACGGATCGTATTAAGTTTTTCAGGCCTCGTGCTTGTCATGTTTTCCTACAATGCTTGTTACTTTGTGAACCATGTAATCTCCATGTTGGCTGTAAACGAGTCCAACTAAGTTAAGTACTCCCCTAAGCAATGGATGGGCTGCAGAGACAATTGGTGAGCTACAAGAGATACAGATAAAAATGTCAATGCTCTATGGGGGAGAAATTGAGTATAGCCCCGTTTGGGGCGCCAGCCTCGCCAGGGCGCTAAAAGTAGCACCCCGGAAGCATTCGCGGCCGCCCGCCGGAAATTGAGTGGTAGCGCCCCAAAGGGAAGCGCGGCACCACTGGAGACGCCCCGCATCCCTCTTGGGGCACTGCGACTGGATATCGTGGCGCAACGTGCCGCAGTGCCACATGCTGTGGCACGTCACGCTGCAGTATTGCAGGCCTTCCTCCCCTTCTTAAAGGGGAGGGGCCTTGTGCAGCGCGAACTGGGGCCCAGCTGGGCCCCCGAGGATCGGGAGTGCAGGCAAAAGAGCCCGGCACCGAGGAGAAGTGCCGGCTCTTGGAACGCAGCCGGCACTCCGCGGGGGGGGAGTGGTTCAGGAGGCCAGGGACGGGAGCGCAGGCAGGTGCTGGCAGGCGGCCAACAACAAAAATGGCCGCCCCCGCACCTCTCCTTTAATTTGTGCCTCCCTGGCCGCAGGTAGGCCCCCCTGAACCTGTCGGACATAGCGTCCGGCGGTAAATCAGGGGGCGCTTCCAAATATCACGGCCGGGGCGTCAGTGGGGTGCTGCGCACACCGATGACGTCATCGGTAGCGGCGCAGCGCTAACGGCTAGCGCCACCACTAGTGTCCCGCGGAATTTAGCGGGAGGCGCGGACAGTGCCGCGCCCGGGCGCCAGTTGGCTTGTGACCCAATTAGTGCCCACTTATGGCGCTAACGGGTGGCGCAGCCAACTGAATTTCTCCCCCTATATATCCAGAATGCATCATTTTTCTGTATCACACAGTGAACAATGTCGCTGTATCCACAGTACTTTCTGTTACATGGTCTGATATAGCTGAGGGCTTTCATCCATAACTGCTGAAGCACATCCTTGTGACGTGTGTTGGAATGCGGCCCTTTGGGGGAGGTAGCGGGGATGCTCGGACAATTTTAACAGCCCGGGCCTCATTAGCATGATGCTTGCTGACTTCCGGGAAGTTGGCAGGAAGCTGCCACCGGGATCCTATCAGTAGGTATGTGGATCGGAAGGGACGCTGAGGGGATTTGTGATTGGCGGAGGGGGGTGGGGGTGGGGGTGGTGGCGGGAGCGCAGGGCAGGGGAGGCCCAAGGTTTCCCGCAAGGCCCCCACAATAATACCGGTAAAAAATGAAAACATTACACTTACCTGGGTCTCTTCTGATCCTGGATCCAGATCGTGGCATCACTGCTACCCTGATCAGGCCTCGGGTAAAAATAGCAGTCAGGTCCCGATGGCATTAGTGGAGCCTGATTTGCATATTTAAAGAAACACCCGGCTGGCTTTGGCTGCCAGCGGCTGATGGGGGTCAAAATTCCTCCCCATGATGTTTGAATTGTTGGCAACTTCCAATGAACCCATAGTAGATTCCACAACTCCCATAAACATTTGCTTGTGGACAGATTACCCGCTCTAGTTATTTTTACATCTGTATATACATGCGTATGTCTGTTTTTTATCATTCGTTTATGGGATGTGGGCATCGCTGGCAAGGCCAGCATTTATTGCCCATCCCTAATTGCCCTCGAGAAGGTGGTGGTGAGCCGCCTTCTTGAACCGCTGCAGTCCGTGTGGTGAAGCTACTCCCACAGTGCTGGTAGGGAGGGAGTTCCAGGGTTTTGACCCAGCGACGATGAAGGATCAGCGATATGCTTCTAAGTCAGGATGGTTTGTGACTTGGAGGGGAACTTGGAGGTGGTGGTGTTCCCATGCACCTGCTGCCCTTGTCCTTCTAGGTGGAAGAGGTCGCGGGTTTGGGAGGTGCTGCCGAAGAAGCCTTGGCGAGTTGCTGCAGTGCATCTTGTAGATGGTCCACACTGCAGCCACAATATGCTGGTGGTGGAGGGGGTGAATGTTTAAAGTGGTGGATGGGGTGCCAAACAAGCGGGCTGCTTTGTCCTGGATGGTGTCGAGCTTCTTGAGTGTTGTTGGAGCTGCACTCATCCAGGCAAGTGGAGAGTATTCCAGCACACTCCTACTTGTGCCTTGTAGATGGTGGAAAGGCTTTGGGGAGTCAGGAAGTGAGACACTCGCCACAGAATACTTAGCCTCTGACCTGCTCTTGCCAATCAAGCAGGCTGCTTTGTCCTGTGTGGATATATATATATATATATATATATACACAGTTGGCTATAAGTGATGTTAAATGCTGTAACAATTTTGGGATTTTGATGATTACTTAAACCACTCCCATATCAATCTGGGGGCTATGTTTCCTTCTGTTCAGAAAAGAATTGGAGTATAGCCTGTTTCTCTTCATTATTTTTGACCTGCTAACAAAATTGGGAGTTGGATGCCACCTGAACAAGCCATTTTATTAGCAGGGTGCAAAAGAGCCCAGCTAACCACAATGCACCAGTAATAATCTTTTAATGGTTTTTGTGTAGCTAAGGAGACACTTTGCTGGTAGCAATGCCGTTAAGAGTTGTTAATCTAGTTGCAAGTGTGCAATATTTGTGTTAAGTAGCCCGACAGAAATTGATGAGATCCCCATTCACCCAGAATGCACTTCAGTTCCACTGCCGCGGAAGCGAGTGTTCACAGCTCTCTCAGGATGAACAATGTATTGTGATGAACAATGCACTCCTTCAAACCCCCAGAGATTCACTCACTGCACAAAGTATTTCTTTCTTAGTTTTATTAGTGATATTGCCATAAAATGTGGAACATGAAAGATTACTGTGTAAGAAGGCGACATCCAATTAATTGACACAGCACTATTAGAGGGACTGCACCCACCTTCGTACTGTAGTTTTTTCATGTGAGACCTTAATAAAGACATTTGCTACAAACACATTTTGCATAAAGAAATGCCAAGATTTTTGTATACCTTTTCAAAAGTGACATTGAGTTAATAGTCACTATTGTGCAAAGATAAAATATTTAAAATTTTATTAAATCCAGTTAGTGTATTTTGATGATGTTGGGTGTCCTGAGGGTTAGAATCACAACATTCATTACAAATTGCAAATTCATATCTTTACACATCCCACCAAAGGTTTACATCTATTCGTACTGGAAATACGAATCAAGCTTTATAGTTGACATACGAATTCCACAGACTACCTACACACCGGCAATGGGAAGGCTGCAAAGTTAAATAGTGATGGGTGTTTTAAATAACACTGGGGGCGATTTTAACCCTACTCGCTTAGAAACCAGGCGGGTGGACAGTTAAAATCGCCCTGGTTCTTGCTTGTTTGAAAGCCGCCATGATCACAACATCTGCAATTTTAACCTGCTCTCCTGAGCAGGCAGCAAGGGCACGCGCCCGGAGCCAGCAGGGTCCTTCTTCACATATGCATGTTGCGGCCCGATGACATCATTGAAACCCGACTGTAATTTTAACTCGGGCTTGAGTGGGGAATTCACCTGGAGTTAATCTTTCCACCCAGTTTGGCTTTTTCTTTCTTGCTTCCATTTTAATTGTTCTTTAGATTTATTCTCTGCTTCTTTGCATCTTCCATCTATGCAAGAAGGGGAGGAAAGGCCTTTCTGTATTTTATGTTCCATAGTTTTACCATAAGAAAAAAAGACTTGCATTTATATAGTGCCTTTCATGACCACTGGACATCCCAAAGTGCATTACAGCCAATGAAGAACTTTTTTTTTGACATGTAGTCACTGTTGTAATGCAGGAAACGTGGCAGCCAATTTGCACACAGCAAGCTCCCACAAACAGCAATATGATAATGACCAGATAATCTGCTTTTGTTATGTTAATTGAGGGATAAATATTGGCCAGGACACCAGGGATAACTCCCCTGCTCTTCTTCAAAATAGTGCCATGGGATCTTTTATGTCCACCTGAGAGAGCAGACGGAGCCTTGGTTTAACTTCTCATCTGAAAGACGGCACCTCTAACAGTGCAGCACTCCCTCAGCACTGCACTGGAGTGTCAGCATAGATTTTTGTGCTCAAGACTTTGGAGTGGGACTTGAACCCACAACCTTCTGACTCAGAGGTGAGGGTGTTACCAACTGAGCTGACACTCAGAGCTACTGGTTGTTTTCATGCCAAAACATCAGGAACTGTGTAAGCTTAAAACAGTCAGAATCTAATGGTTTTTGAAACCCAGGTTTGGCATCACCTAACTAACCAGTTAGGCCGGGGAGGGCAGATGAGGGGTTGTAAAACCGGTGGCCACCTACAGAATTGAGTTGGCAGAAAATCCTTAAAGGTGAGGCTCAGGCTGATAGGGATGGGGGGCACATGGTGGAAGGCGGAAGCGGCAGTCAGGAGGATTTTTGTGGAGGCACAGGAAGACCAAACATCACCAGTAGTCTGAGGAATAGAGTGGCAGGCCGAGGCATAGGGCTGAAGACGATTCCCCAAATGGGGTGTGGTGAGGCCTTGATCGGGTTTGAAAATGAGCATCAAGTCGATTCTTCCATTTCCATTTCCTGCTCCCATCTTTGGGACACTTGTTTACGTTAAAGGTGCTGTACCAATTCAAGTTGTCACTGATTCGCTGGGGGACAGGGAGTTGATAGGGCCTACTTCCAAATGGAAAATCGTAAGGGAGCTTGTGCCCAAATTATGCATGTGTGTATTTGGCAGAGGAGAGACTGCCTGTCGGTGATGTGGTGTTGTGGTATCTACCCTCATCCATTAATATAACCCATCACAGAGCTCAAAAAATGTGAAGACTCAAAAAGCAATGGTGAGATCAGCTTGCATTAGTCCAATATCACTTTTTTTTAATGTATCTGCTACTATCCATAACAGCAAACAAAAGGTTTTATGCTGCCAGTGCTGGGGTTATACTATCTCCTTCGACATTAGTGAAGCCCAGGCAGTCCTGTATGCTATTTATTGACTAGCAGTGCTGTAGATAGACATTTGACTGTAAAAACATATTCAGTGGTTAGGTGAGGTCTTTTAATGCATAGGGTTCATCCTGAGGTTATCCCCTCCATAGATTTTATCCGTTAATAACATATAGTGGTGCGGTGTTCTACCGGTTCTAGTTCAATTGTGTATTGCAAACATCTCTCTTATATTTTGGCCCCAAACCATTCCCCAGTGGAACAAGCGCATAATGTGAGTTTATATTTCTGTTTAGGAAAAAGATTGGAAGTAATGGAAATTTAGCAGTTTGAAGAACATTTCCTTGACTGGGTAGAGGGGAACTTGCAAGCTTTACTTGACCTGCTGAGACCTACACTGGTATTGCACTTTATTTTCATTAAAAAAATATATGATAACCAATTGGATTACCGCGGTAATATCTTTGTGGTCATGTTATTGCGATTAGTACTCAATGTTTATCAAATACATTTGCTGTGTTTCGCTGCCAGTAATGCTATCAGTTTGTGTTAAACACATTTTCATTTATAGTTGAAGCAATAATAATGGCTCCGCAATGACACTAAGCATCTGAATGCTTAACACATTAGTCTGAGGTTCCTCTTTCTGCTAATTCACTAGAGGTGTTACTGCTTTTATTTCAAGTGGCTTAATACCTCTGCCAAAACAGGAGAGAGAAGAATTTCAAATGAACACATACTTATCCAAGAGCATTGTTTCAAGGCCATTGTCTTAACCCATGGGCCCTGCTAGTATTTTTCCACTGTTAATGTAATTAGTAATGGTGGAAATTAGTGGTTTATGTTGAATATTCAGTATCTCTGGGTATTGTACCAGTCAAGAAGAGTAAGGTAAGGATCTGTGCCGGACTTAGATCTTTTTCTAGGGTTGTTTTTGTAATTTTAAGTGTTCTCTGCCTTGCTATTTGGCTGTGAATACATTGGTGAGGGGCTGACATGACTGAACTCATATGGTTGCCCAAACTACAGGAAACTTTCGTTTAACCGGAGGTTAAAAGTCCGGAAAGCTCTATCTCCCGGCAAAATTCAGGAGCCGTTTTCTATAAGTTTTTTTACTTCTCGTTGCTTTTTTTTTCCCAGTCAGGCTCTGCAAGGTCTGTAGCTAAGCAACAGCTTCAGCTGGAGATGCTTGCAGCTGCAGCCGACTGTTTTGAAGCTGCTGCTAAGCAACAGGGTTTGTTGATTCACACGGAGCTGAAAAGCTCTGTATGTTTCAACATTGCCGCTGGTTTATATGGCAGTTTTGATCTAACGGCACCAGCTCAGTCCCGTCAGTGCCGGATACCAGAAAGTTTCCTGTATTGGAATTCCCTTGAGTTAAATGCTGGTCCATTATATGATAGAACCTCAATTGAAATACCATGGTGTACAAAATGAGTTTTCATCTTAGCAATGGCTTCTTTTCCTACTTTATCAGACAATTGGGTTTTCGCGGGGAACCAGCGGCGAAATCGATGACACGTGCCCTGAAGACGGAGGCCGAAGGCTGGCCCCAATGAGCCTCGGGCCTTGTCTTCATAATTCCAGCGACCGGCATCTCAGTGCAGCTCGCCGGTCCGGCACCTCCAAAAGGTGTCTGGCTCAGGCAGGGAGCAGGCCTGCCGATAAGTCCTGGAGAAGCGGGTGTTGAAGAGGTGGGGATTGCGAGGGCATAACATGAGCCAAGCAAGCTAACCATGAATTTTTAACTAGTTGAGAAGTTCTGGGTTTGAATGAGATGGAAGATTGCAAATCTTTGTACCCATCAATTTACTCATAACTGATTGAAACAACAGTAATTAATAGGCATATTAGAGTTATTGGAAAATATATCTTGTGTTAGTGGCTTTAGTGAGGTGGGAAAACAGAGAAGGGATCATTTAAATTCTGAAAATGTTTCATAAATTGAATGGGCTCTGGACATATGACGTGGCAATATTAAAATTGAAATTTCAAGGTGCAGGAAGTGGATACTCAAGGATCCGAGTTGTATCATTTTCAAACAGTAATACATTTTCAACAACTGAGAGTTTCAGGGTGATATTGGAGCAAGAAAACGCTGCCAGGCCACTGAGATCAAGAGGCAACGGTGTGAAAACTGGTTTAAATGCTGGAAAATCACGATTGCCATTGATTTTAATGGGGGCGGAGCAATGATAATTAGCTGTTCTCGGCGAGGGGAGCAGCATAAGAACATAAGAAACAGGAGCAGAAGTAGGCCATTCGGCCCCTCGAGCCTGCTCCGCCATTCAACAAGATCATGGCTGATCCAATCTTGTCCTCAACACCACTTTCCCGCCACTTTCCTGCTCTCTCCCCATACCCCTTGACTCCCCTGTAGTTCAAATGTCTGTCAATCTCCGCCTTGAATATATTCAATGACTCCGCCTCCACAGCTCTCTGGGATAGAGAATTCCAAAGATTCATAACCCTCTGAGAGAAGAAATTCCTCCTCATCTCCGTCTTAAACGGGCGACCCCTTATTCTGAACCTATGTCCCCTCGTTCTAGATACCCCCACTACATCCTCTCAGAATCCACCCTTTCAATCCCCCTCAGAATCTTATATGTTTCAATAAGATCACCTCTCATTCTTCTAAACTCCAATGAGTATAGACCCAACCTGCTCAACCTTTCATCGTATGTCAACCCTTCATCCCAGGAATCAACCTAGTGAACCTTCTCTGCACTGCCTCCAATGCAAGTATATCCTTCCTTAAATTTGGAGACCATAACTGTACGCAGTACTCCAGGTGCAGTCTCACCAGCGTAAAGTAAAGTTGCATCAAAACTTCCCTACTTTTATACTCCATCCCCCTTGCAAAAAAGGCCAACATTCCATTAGCCTTCCTAATTACTTGCTGTACCTGCATGCTAACTTTTTGTGTTTCATGTACTAGGACCCCCAGATCCCTCTGTACTGCAGCATTTTGCAGTCTCACTCCATTTAAATAATAATTTGCTTTTTCATTCTTCCTTCTAAAGTGGAGAACCTCACAGCGCAAAAATCCCAGGAAAATAGGGAGTATTTTCATAGTACTCCACCGAATGACCTCAAATTCATTTAATACTAAATTGATATTACACTCCTGAGCTCAGAAATTGAGCATCGCAAAGGATTTACTACATCTGACTTCTCTCGCTCCCGGAGTTTCGGCAGGTGGGAGCAGCCCAAGGAAATTCAGTCCCCATAATGTCACACAAAGCCACGCACTTTACTCTGTGATATAAATTTGAATCTTCTAAAGTAGCATTGGTAAGTAATGTCTCAGTTTAAGAGAACATTAACAGTGCAGAGGTATTGGAAGTCAGACTTGAATTCACATAGCATATTTCAACCTGACGTTTGGTTTCCATCTAATGTCGTTACCAGAGGATTGCCAAGGCATGTTAAGTTAAAAAAAAAAAAAATTTAATAATCTATTTTCAGCCAAAACACATTGAGGAAAACACCAGTGTAAAATGTTTGTTGATGATTGGGAGAAAATTTGTTGTTCAGCACTTTCATCGTAGGGAGGAGGGTTAAAACATCGAGGGGTCACAAAGCTCGTGGCCTCCGCATTGCTTATGCCTGAAAAAAAAAATCTTCGAAATGCAGGGAACATAATATATAATATAATTATCTAAAAACCTCAAATAAAATAAGATATATTATGGATGTATTTTATTCTACTCCAATGCATTTTCTCTGCATTCTGTTGTAAATCAGTAGACTATAATGTAACAATGATTTGTGTGATTTATTATTCAGTTTCATCACGATTGAAAATTACAGAATACATAATAATTTCCAGTAGTGATTTTGTTAAAAAATTAAAGTTTTAAAAATTCAGAATGTTAGCTGTCTGATTAATCAATCGAACCTTTTCCATGGGTTAGTGGCCTCGGGGATAATTATCAATCACAAAGTAAATTATTGGGCTTATTCTTTCTTTACTACAATATTTCTAAAAATATAATTTTACAGGGTACTGGACAATGTAGGGGAGGAAAAAAAACTTTCTAATAATTGGAGAAAGATAGATGTGGAAACCATTCATTGTCCTGGTGTAACAATCTCTATTGTATATTGGATGCTCTGCAATGTCTCAAGATATTCCAGTAACTCTTTTCTGCTCTGTTCTATAAAGGTTCTGCACTGCATTTTTTTTGGCAAAACAGAGCATTGTCCCTGAAATTATACTGCAGGATAAAAGCTTCATTTGTTCCTCTGAAATTCCTCACTCTCTTATTTTCTTGGCTCCATTAATTTAATTAAAATACCATGACCATAATATAGCAAGATTCATCATTGTTACCTAAGCGATTCAAGATTCATAGAACAGAAGGGCAGATTTGTCATGGAGGATGTGCTAAGGAGGTAAGCCCCAAGTTTTGTTACTGCCAATAAATCCACGAAACCCGAGCCTACACTCAACCTGGGAAGAGTTTGCCGAATGAACTCCTACAATAAAAAATAATGGCACATTGGAAAAAGATTTAATGATAGCAGGAAGACTGAAAAGGCACATGAAGGCTCCAGAAAAGGAACCCCCTCCCTGTGACTCCTAATGCCTAAAGGTGAAAGAGTGGGAGAACCTTTTGTCTTGAAGTCTTTGTTGGCAGTGAGTGGCTATGAGGTTGTTGAAAACAATATTGATTCACCTCAAGAATTTTCTTCCCAGCAGTCACTATATTTTTGCCTTTCACAATTGAAAAACACAAACCACATATAATTTGTCCAATATAGTACAGGAAACTTTTTTTTATCCGACACCGACGGGACCGACGTGGTGCCGGTTCATCAAAAATTCCAGATAACCGAAAGCTATAGTAAAAGATACGGAGCGGAGAGCTCCGTATAAAGCAACAAACCCTGTTGCTTAGCAACAGGTTCAGAACAATGGCCAAAAGTTCCAAGCGTCTCTGCAGCTTAGCAACAGCTGCAGCCACACCCTTGCACAGCAACAGATGGAGGAAGGCAAGTAATAAAACTTACCTGAACCGACTCCTGAATTTTGCCGGTTAACTGAGATTTCTGGTTATTTAGGTGCCGGTAAATCGAAAGTTTCCTGTATTGGCAATAATAGTGCATTCCGTACCACACAACACCTACATAATGCAAATTTTCCATGTTTATCTGCATTCCATTGGGTTTGGTAAATAAACATATAATTCAGTGTCCTATGATGTAATCATTGGAGGAGAAAGCCTCAAATCACGTGCAATCTAAAGCACTATTTTCATAAGTCAGACTTTCAGATCTACACATCTCAAGCCCTTATGGCCGCTGACCTCTAATTTGAAGACCCCAATTTCGGAAACCCAATACACCACTATAGGCCTAAATGTCCACCCAGTTTTCAGGCGCACGGCCCAGTGGGTTCTTTGAGTTCCTTTTTGAGGAGAAAATAAATAAGTGCAACCCCTCCCATTCAGACGCAGCATACGTGAGGCGCACTGCACCTGTCAGTTGTCCACTGGGCTTTCAGAGAGGAAAATTTCAGTCAGTATACTTTAGTGAAGTTGACTCCTTAATTGGATTAATTGATATTTTAGTCATTATTTGGTAAAATGTTAGCATCATGTTCACTGTGAAAAATGCAAGTTGACAGCAAATGCTCCAAAAATAGGCTTGACAGCAAATAAGAATCTCACCTGTGTATGCAAAATGTGCAGCAATGTTATTACAGATAAACTAATCCTCCATATACTGATTTGATGCTAAAGGGGCATTATCACTACACTGGGGCCTTTTGGGCAGGCTGTGTTCTTGGAATAGTAAAGTTCATGAGTTTGACTGCAGAGATTTGCTGGCAATGTGTGGACATATGTCAAGGTATATGTGCTGCATGGCAAATACACCCTGGCTGCAGCCTGAACTTCTGCGAAGAGTTTATCGTTCTGCTTAGGTTTGAATTACAGTTTAAGAATTTGTAGTGACAGGCATGTTCAACAACATAATGAGATCATTGTGTCATGCCAATATGCCCACCTCTGCTTAAACTCCTGCTATAGTATCTTGTTAGACATTCACTAGATAATAATGCCCCTTTAAGCAACACGTTTCACAAGCACATACAAAAGGGACACTGTTTCCTCGGTCATAAACTGATACTGAATATTTTCAGAGCAGTCGGAAAATATATTAGTATCATGTTGATTCAAGCTCTGCAAGAAAGTTAATACCGTGCTTAAATTGATAAATGAAAACGTCAGGACACATTTTGCTAAGCAGGATGTGTGAATACATTTGCATTGGCACAAGGCGAGCTTTGGCGTGAAGTATCCGCTTACAAGAACCAGCATATGGAAAGATAAGCAGTTACCACCCAGCACATCGGGTGAGTGCCATTTCCCTGTCTGCACCAGTGATTGATGCAAGGTTTATTCGGCAATGGTTGCTGGGACATGTGCCAGACAGCTTCCAGGCCAATATGAGCACACAGGTCAGGGTGGACACAGCTTAAGGGAGAGCGAGACCCATTAACTAGTCCATTCTAATGAATTTAATAAACATTGTCGATGAAGGCCAGCTTTTTTTTCAAAACAAGAATTAAACAATTAAGTCTGATGAGCAATTAAAGTTTCTGCTGATGATAATTGCTGAAAATCTGAGCGTTGTGGCAAACCATCTAATGACCTTTTGTCAATTCGCTGAAGAGCCCGTTACAACATGGATACATTAAAAAAAATACTTTAAAAGCATTTTCCATATGTTTTGATCACAATGAGCAATTCTAGCTAGTCTGTAGATTTTCTGTTTGTCTTTTTAGTTTGACTAAACCATCAAGGCTTGACTTAACACTGTCACGAGAATGAACTATCAGTTAATTACTAAATTAACGATTCATTTTTAAATCCATTTTTTGGTGTTGAATATTTTTCTCGGCATTGATGCTATCAGTGGCTGTGAAGGTGCTGAATTCGGTTTATTTGAATCCATTCATTAATGTGAGTGAATGGCTCAGCATGAGTATGAAGCCTCACCGCCATCAAAATTTCACAACAGTAGAGACCCAGCAGAACCAGGTCTGATCCCAAATCCTGCCCGCAGTGCCCTCCAGACCCAGGAATTTTGGGGCCATCAATTTTTACTTGAATATTTGCTACAAGTGTATATCAGGGCCAGCCATTGCATGCAATGAACACTTCATGAGGTGACAACAGCTTAAAACATCTTTGTCAGTTAAGTGCTTACACCAGCAGGAATTGGGCATACAGGAGCAAACAAAAAACCACGGGGTCGATTTTCATTGGCCCGTGGAGTCGGGATTGGAGGCGTGCTAAGTTAAAGTCCCGAATTCGGGGGTCCCGCCACCAACCCGCCTCCATGTAAGTTTCAAAGGAGGCGGGTACCCGCCCCGCACTGGGACCCGCCTACCCGAGGCGGGAAGGGATTAGTGCCAATTAACCGCCTGTTAACAGGTAGTTAACAGGCAGTTTTTAGCCTAATCCCTATTTTAAAGCTTGAAGTGTGGGATTCCCGATGGCTCCAAACCACACCAAGTTAGAGGAGTGGGGCCGTCGGGTTGAAGGACTTGGAGGGGTCGAGATGTCGGTGTTCAGGTGAGTGATGGGTGCATGAGTGCACAGGTAAGTGTGTTTGGTGTGTCTAAAGTGTGTAAAGAAGTTTAAATTACCTGTACTTACCTTTTCAGCCTTCCTTCCTCTAGGTTTCGGGAGTCCATCATCTAACCGCCACAGAAAGCAGAATGGCTGCGATCTGTCAAAAGTGACAGCCTGCAGCTTTCTGCGCTGGTGAGATTTCTAACTGAGTCTGTGTAGAAGGACTCAGGCTAGAAGTAAGACTGTCAGTGTTTGACAGCTTCAAACAGCTGTCAAACGCTGATATTTCATCTGTCAAAACGTCTTGACACCTGTTGCCGGGTGGCCCTTAATTGGCCTGCTGAGCCCGCTCGGCGGGCTCAACAAGGTCAATCAAGTTAAAATCGCGTGGATTGGCCGCATCTCGATGGAGGCAGGACTACAACCCCGAAAGTTGTAGTCCCGCCTCCTTCCCGACTTCTGAATGAAAATCACCCCCCACCTGTTCCTGAATTTACTCACTTCACACCCACTGAACACAGCACTATAAATTCCTGTAATGTTTCCCAGACAGTGGCCGCCATCTCTCATGGAGGGTCCGCTTACCTCATTATCGACGCAAATTTATTAATGTATACAAGGGGGAGGATCCTGCACTTTTCCTGTGCCTACACGCTGCATGTGCAGTGAACTAATGGCATCCATTTCAAATGACAGTTAAATGCCAGTCAGATTCCCACATCAAGGCAACTGATCCCGTTAAGTTGAAGTGCCAATTTATTTTTGCTGCCTCACACTTTGTAATCTACGGGCATTGCTCTTAGCGTTCCCCTGTCATTTGATTTAATGGAAGATACAAAGGAACAAAGAAGGGATGCTCAGAATAGCAGAGGGCACCAGAGCTGATCTGGCTTCAGCCGTCAATATGCCACTCACTGTGTATCTATGGGCCCCAACACATCTACCTGACAGCGCTGAAGGAACTGTGCCTCAGCAGACTCAGGTTTAGCAGGGAAACAGCTTCAGAGCTGTGCCATCTTCTTCAAGGACTCACACAGCCACTACCAGGGGACCACTGCTCTCAACTTTTATTCCCTTGGCTCCTTCCAGGCCATCACGGGGGACATCGGCAGTTTTCAGTCTGTGACAAACATGTGACTGACGTGTTGTTCAGCAGGACCAACACCGCCATCTCCTTTCCCTGAAGAACAACAGCAGAATGACAGAGCTGCCCAATTTCACTGCAGTACTGGATTTTCCAATATATAGTGTATCATTAATGGCCATGTGTCCATCCAGGTCCCTACGCACATGGCTTATATGAGCAGATAAGGGTTCTATTCCATCAGTGCAGGCCATCAACACCACATCACACAGGTCACTGCCTATTTCCTGGGAAACCACCACAGTTTATTTTTAAATAGTTGCCTGTGTCAGGTGAAGGGAGACTGAAAGATGGAGCCTCTGAAACTAAGGGGGCGATTTTGAAACGTCATACGTTCTCTGTAACCGGCTTCCCCTTAATTTGCCTGCTAAGCCTGCTGGGCGGGCTTAACAAGGTCAATCAAGGGAAAATAGCATGGGTTGGCCACAAGTCGATGGAGGCGGGACTAAAACCCGGCAAGCAGCAGACCCGCCTCCAACACGCCCCCATTGGCAAAATCACCCCCCAAGACTGCCATCTTCCTCCCTTGCTAAAGGCACACTTGATGCAGCCATAGGCAGAAGTAGAGCACCGATGCAACGAGGCCCGTGCAGCTTTCAGGATCATTATAAAGTATACTATCTCTAGCTAGGTTAGCTGAACCTACCTGCCCATGGAAAAAAAACTCTTCCCCCAAGCAGCTCACTACTGCCATTGCCATCTCATCTAACTAGCCCTAGTCCCTCCATGTACCCTAGTACCTCTGAAACTGTTGATTTGCTCAACCAACCCCTCAACTCTTCCAATGCTCTTGCCTCCAGCAAAACCGTCCCTGTCTCCCATCCCTGCCCTTCTCCTGACTGTCCCTATCTCCGCTCCCTCAAGTCAGAGGAGGACAAACTTCAGCAAATCTGGTTCACAACTGGTTCAGCCATCCGCCACCAAATCTGATGTGACCACATCAGGCTCTGCCAAGCCTCATTCTTCTTTGCCAAAATCATCCATTATTCATCTTAGAGGGCAAAGATAACCCCAGGCTACTTTTTGGTACTACTGACCACCTCCTTAAACACCTCTCCCCTGCTCTCTCCAGCCTCACCTCTAAGACCAAGTGCAAGGAGCTCATGGATTTATTCATCACGAAGATTGGCACCATCTATTCAGCTGTCTCTGCTGCTTACCCCACTTCTGCTTATTCCCTAAGCCAATTCTACTCTCCAGCCTCCTTCCCACACTAGCCCTGATCCCCAAACGCTCTTTAACTTCTCCCCTATCTTCTCCTCCCTCCCCTCCACTAAGCTCATCTATCCATGAGATCTACCACCTGCTGCTTCAAACCCACTCCCACTAAACTCCTAACCACCCAACTTTCTTTCTAGGCCCCCATCTAGATGATATTGTAAATGGTGCCCTCTTCTAAGGCACCATCCCCCTCCTATCGCCCCATCATTGGTTTTCATCTGTTTACATCTCACGCTCAGGAATTCTCTTCTTAAACCACAAACTTCTAAGCTTCTGGCTCATTCACAATTTTCAGCTTTTCCTTTGGTAAGTTTTATCCTAATTTGCACACAAGTTACAGCCAAGACTCTCAGCCCCACATTTGACTTGTATTGTGATTTGGGAAAAGTCTGAATCCCACAAGCAAATTCAGCGTTTGTATTTCAAAGTGTATTAATCGATAAATCTGCGTTGGCAATTATCTTATTTTTCACTGCAAGTAACGATGCTACTAACAGGCATGTGGCCCTGGCAATCTAGGGAGGCTTTGGTGCTGGCCTGTGCTATTGGGATTGACCTTCAGCTTTACAGATAGCTGAATTTTAGAGTCTTGGAAATGAAAATCCTTAAGAATACAAACACACATTCTTATCAACAAGCAGAGCTGGAAAGATTATTATTTAAGCAAGT
This sequence comes from Somniosus microcephalus, assembly GCF_052327205.1. NCBI lineage: Eukaryota > Metazoa > Chordata > Chondrichthyes > Squaliformes > Somniosidae > Somniosus > Somniosus microcephalus. Next base: position 29,493,325 of record NC_141013.1, read on the forward strand.
AGTAAGAGTAGTAAGTGCAGGATTGGTGAGACTGATTATTTTTTGTCCAATTGTTAAACTGATAGGGTACTTTTTATTGCATGATCTGCATTGTGTGAAGGTTGACTTAAGTTTATGAACTGCTCGTGATATATTTTCAAATAGGTCCTTTCTTGCCCTGTTTTTGTAAGCTAATGCTTTGAATTCAATTGTCTCATCCAGTTGCTAATCTGGTAATTGAAGTATATCTGTTCAGTCCAATTTTAATTTTAGAAAAACAGCTACAAGTGCCAAAAATGGTTGTTACTTGGATAAAGTATAGTGTGTACTTTGGGAGTGGGGGAGGGGCAAGGTGGCATTTCTCCTGGAACCTCTAGTATAATTTGAAACCGAATAGAAAGCCTTTACTAGATAACTATGATAGAGGACATATGCTCTGTTTACTATTTGTAGTGATATTATAAACAGCAGTATGCTTACAAATGGACTAAAATTAGTGACCAAAGGATATCTCCCCTAGAGATGTTATTCGAAAAGTAAACTTATCACAGAATCACAGAATCACAGAAACCCCACAGTGCAGATAGAGGCCATTTCGGCCCATCGAGCCTGCACCGACACATATCCCACCCGATCCCCGTAACCCCTACACCAACACATATCCCACCCTATCCCCGTAACCCCACGTATTTAATCCCCCTAACACTAAGGGTCAATTTATCATAGCCAATCAACCTAACCCACACATCTTTGGACTGTGGGAGGAAACCGGAGCACCCGGAGGAAACCCACGCAAACACGGGGAGAATGTGCAAACTCCACACAGACAGTGTGTGCAAACTTATCTTCTATAAGTACTCAGATCTGCTGTAATTTCAGTATTTTCTAAAAGATCCTGTATTGTATATATAGATCCCTGTTCCCCATCAGCCATTCTTACTTAATTGCAAGCCATGTGTTCAGTTGGAGAAAGAATTGCCACATTTAACAAGAGGAATTATGTTGATTTTGTCATAAAGAATTCCCAGTATCATTTTAAATAAAATGAAATATGCGTTCACAGAGTCTTCTAAATAACTGCAAGGGGGAAGTTTTATCTTTTTTTTTATTCGTTTATGGGATGTCGCTGGCAAGACCAGCATTTATTGCCCATCCCTAATTGCTCGAGAAGATGGTGGTGAGCCACCTTCTTGAACCGCTGCAGTCCGTGTGGCAAAGGTACTCCCACAGTGCTGTTAGGTAGGGAGTTCCAGGATTTTGACGCAGCGACGCTGAAGGATCGGCGATATACTTCTAAATCAGGATGGTGTGTGACTTGGAGAGGAACTTGGAGGTGGTGGTGTTCCCATGCGCCTGCTGCCCTTGTCCTTCTAGGTGGAAGAGGTTGCGGGTTTGGGAGGTGCTGCCGAAGAAGCCTTGGCAAGTTGCTGCAGTGCATCTTGTAGATGGTACACACTGCAGCCACGGTGCACTGGTGGTGGAGGGAGTGGATGTTTAAGGTGGTGGATGGGGTGCCAATCAAGTGGGCTGCTTTGTCCTGGATGGTGCCGAGCTTCTTGAGTGTTGTTGGAGCTGCACTTTTGATCACTATTAGTAGGGAAAATTATAAACCTGAATTTAAACGACTCTGCTTATAATTTCACCATAATTATAATATTTTAAAAATACTGTAAAAGACAATTGAGGTAACTGAACTCAGTGCCAATGACATCTCTCAATGTTGAGAACTTACAGTAGATTAGATGGCTGGATTTGGATTAGATATCAAAGAATTTAATTTCAGAGATAAAGTTGTAAAAATAATATATGCGCACGATATAAAGGAATTCTGAATCGATATAAATGGAAAATGTACTTTTCTGCCCTTTTGACCTTCAAAGAGACAACAGAACAAAGATGCAGTCCCCAAACGTTTATTTGTATTAGCCATTTAGTTCCTTGATAGCACTAAAATGGAGTCAAATGAGTGTATGGCCGCGATTTTGCTGGCGCTCAGTGCGGATTTGGAGGCGGGTTCGCTATCAAAATCGAAATGATTGACAGCGGGTTGGGAACCCGCTGCAAACCCGCCTCCATGTAAATTTCCAGAGTGTTGGGTCTGCGATTTCAGAACAGACCCAATACCAAGCAGTGGGGAAGACATTTAAGATACTTAACTGCTAAGTGCTTATTTACTATTATTTTGCCAGCCTTTTTCTATTCCACCACATTTTTAATGGGGTTCACATCGTTCGGAGATCATGTCAGGTAAGTAGGTCGGGCTCTCTATGCCTCCCCATTGCTGTGAATAGGTGACAGCTGCAAAAGTGTTATGAACGCTACCATTTCAAAGCTGTTCACTTTCCAATGTCAGAAGCTTGAGCCTTTAGGACCTGGAAGACACTTTTGAGCTCTATGCAGTTTGGAAGTGTTCAGAGTAAACACTCTATCCACTGTCACCTCCTTGGAGCAAGCTCTTTCACCATTGACAGATCGCTTCTGTCTTCTCAACTGCAGTTGCCGTCTATTACAGCAACATTGGTGCCCTTGAACAAATCTCACCTTGGTCCTCAGAATCCCTCCATGATCAGCCTCAACACCAGCATCACCAGGCACACCAACATCACCAGGCACACCAACATCACCAATAACAATATCAACCTGCTCCGCAATCACCTGATGCTGCACCGGACACAGGGCATCAGCACCTGACCACATTGCTGCCCGGGAGGCCAGGGATGGCCTCATCATGGCCAGATTTACTTCACTTGACGCTGTACACTCTGGCTGCCACATGATGCGCCAGGTTAACACCACCCCACACCATCACCATAAAGCATTCCTACAATGACCAAGCCATTCCTTTCACACTCATCACTATTGTGGGGGGATACTGTTATGTCTCACCATTCACTGCAACTCACTAAGATGCTTCCAAGGGTGAGCACAGATCTGTAGAATAAGGCAAAGTGTTGAAAATAAAGATTTCAATGTTTGACAACACATTAACAGAAAATTTACATGACCATTGCATAAAACACCCAAGTGCCTACCCTTGTGTGTTGTTAGTTGGTGTGACTGGACTAGGATGAGGGTGAGTGTGAGGGGTGGTTAGTGAGATGGGGAAGTGATAATGTAGATAGAGAGGGATGGGTGGAGGTCCAAGGTAAGTTGGTGTGAGTAAGGATGTGCAGGAGTAGAGTAGGGAAGGCAGAGTGATGGGGATGTGATGAGTGGCACAGCAGGATGAAGTTGAATGTGGCTTTGCAGTAATGTTTTGTGATCTACTGAGATAATTGAAAGGTTTGTGCCACTGCAGCCTGGCCCTCCTGATGACATCCCTGCTTTTTCCCTCCTGTGCAATGTGCAACCAGGCTGCTGCATTGGTGTCCTGGGGAGGTCTCTTCTGCCCTTGGAAGGGAGAGCCTGGGTGCAGCCGTACACCTTGGTGCAGTGATTGTCAATGCTTGCAGCACCACAATGCTGTAGATCACTGACAGCACTACTGTCAAAATGAATGCGGCCGTGGTTCCTTTAAGGAAATCGGCTGATGACGCATCATCAAATGACGTCATCAGACACGCGTCCTTTTGAATGGCTGGGAACCCTGCAGTGCAGGCTTAACAAGCCCTATTAACGGAAGCTGGAGCCGAGAGCGGGACTGGAACCCCCCAACTACCTTTCCCACTGCGAACCTGCCTCTGCTGGCAAAATCCAGCCCTATGTTGTTACTAGTATCTGTAGAGTTTCTCCCTATGCAGATAGAAACATAAACATAGAAACATAGAAGATAGGAGCAGGAGTAGGCCATTCGGCCCCTCGAGCCTGCTCCACCATTCATTGGCCCTGAAATTAGGATCGGGAGCTTGCCGCGCGTGCAAGCCCCTGATCTGCACTCACCCTGCGCGCCGACACCTGAAGCCCGGGCCTGCTCGCATTTCCTGTCACTGGCCTGGTTCAGATGTCGGCGCGATGTGCTTACCTGATCCAGCGGCGTAGTTAGTGCGATGTGCCGGCTGGGATCAGGTGAGCACTGTGCAGCCAATCAGGGGAGGGGAAACTCATTCATGAGTTTGACAGTAAGAGCTGTCAAACTCATGAAAAGTATGGGCTGCCAAAACACTACTTTAACTTTAAATAAAAATTTTAAGAACATCTCACTGATTATATTAACTGTAAATAAGTTTAAAAAAATGTTTTAAACAATTAATCAATTTTTTGTAAACTAAACTTACCTTACTGTAAATTCTTTAAAAATAACAAACCTGTGGAAAAAAAAATTCTACATTGTACTAAAAGCCCACTTACCTGTAAAACTAAATACTTACGTCTGGTTTTTCCACGTGTAAAGACCGGAGGCCTTTACACTCAGGCAACTGTGGAAAAAAAAAAGGAATTTCACTGCGCACACGCTGCCTGTGCAGTCGCACGCGCTCTGCCTCTTAACCCCTTGGGTCAGAGGACAGGAAATGCCGGTTTTCAGCACATGCGCTGTGCATGCTGAAAACCGGCAATTCCTCCGGGCACACGCGTGAGTACCCCGTCCTGACTCACGCGTTGTGACAGGAATTACTGGGCCAATGAGATCATGGCTGATCATCCAAATTCAGTACCCTGTCCCTGCCTTCTCTCCATATCCCTTGATCCCTTTAGTCTTAAGAAATATATCTAACTCCTTCTTGAATATATTTAATGATTGGCCTCCACTGCCTTGTGTGGTAGAGAATTCCACAGGTTCACCACTCTCTGGGTGAAGAAATTCCTCCTCATCTCAGTCCTAAATGGCTTACCCCTTATCCTTAGACTGTGACATAGTGTTGTACATTTGTAGCACTAATAAATCCACATCCCAACTCTTCAGTTAATTATCACTTTTCCAGTGCATTCTCATCACAGAATGAATTGGAAAAAGTTGGAGACTCTGGTAATTTCAAATATTCACTTTCCATCTCCATTTAGTTACCATGGTCAAAATTCATATTCAGTGTCTTAGTACAATTATGTCTTTTCCTAGGGACTGCATTTTCCTATGCTGGCGGGTGTATAGGCCCTTAATACCTGCCTCTTTGACCAAGCTTTTGGTCACTTGTCCTAATAGCTCCTTATGTGGCTCGGTGTCAAATTTTGTCTGATAACGCTCCTGTGAAGCACCATGGGATGTTTTAATTTTTAAAGACATTTCAAAATGCAAGTTGTTGTTGTTGTTGTTGGTAGAACCAACCACACCAGACAAGTTAAAAGGTAGGAGCCAGACTAAAGACAGTCCATGGCCCTCCTGATTAGGATTGTGAGTCAGGCTAACAGCCTGTTCACGTAAAAATGACTTTTGTTACAGAAACAACTGTTACAGACTCACAAATATAAACAGCAAATATGGAAATCCGCAATCCAATCGGATTCAAATATTTTGCTCTGGACGGACACCAGTGGAAGAAATGGGCTGTCTCATGTGCCACTAGGTACAGGAGACTCGAACTAACTAACTAACTATTTACAATGATGTCTTTAAATGTTATTGATTTCACCTATAGGTAGTATTGTGGCAGAGCCACCAGGGGACTCTGATCTAATGTACATAATTATCTTAACAAATTATTAGCTACAGAATGAATCTGTATCTTTGTTCATGTTATTGCATGTACATAGCGCGGTCCCTTTAAGAATGAGACCAAACGCGATGACATCATCACGTTGATCACATGATCCTCCAGTGGCGGGAAAACGTGATGACGTCATGACGTCAGGCTGGTGAGCCGCCCCAGCCAGTCCTCGTGGAGCCAGCAAAGAGTACAGACCTGTAATTTAGTTCTCCTGTGTTTTCGTGTTAAACTCTGTTGAATAGTATTAAACATCGTTTGTTTAATAGACTGACTTGACCTCAGTCCTTTAGTTAGGAATCTAGCCATTCCTACAGTATAATATCTGTACATGCTGATCTTCAGAGATGTTAATAGACCCTCTTATTTTTGGGAGAAGGCAGTTCCATGATCCAACTACTGGTATTGTTGTTGTGAACATATATAACACCTTTAACGTAGTAAAACATCCCAAGGCGCTTCACAAGAGCTGTTATCAAACAAAATCTGACAGCGAGCCACATAAGGCGATATTAGGACAGGTGGCCAACAGCTTGATCAGAGAGGCAGGTACCGTCACCACAGAGATGTGGCTTATTAGAGAGCAATAGATGTGATCCCTTCAGCCTCTGCCTGGTCTCCAAGCAGTCATGGGCGTGGGGACTCCTTACTGTCTCTTTAATTCCTTAATTTTTGGATTTTAAAGGAATCAAAGGATATGGGGATAGTGCGGGAAGGTGGAGTTGAGGTAGAAGATCAGCCTGGATCTTATTGAATGGAGGAGCAAGGTCGAAGGACTGAATGGCCGACTCCTGCTCCTAATTCTTATTTTATGTTCTTATGAACATTCAAGTTCTAATTTCTTAAACATTATTATTTCCTGAGACAACTCTTGTGGATCGCTTCTTGTCCAATAATTAAAATGCGTAAACTTTTACTGAGGAAACATTGGGTGATTTTAAATTTACCCAATTTGTAGTGTATGTGCTTTAAGTCAGAACTACTTTTTACAGCTCCTGTATACTGTAGTACCGGCAGTAACCACACCGGTATATAAGCTGTGCGCATGCCTCTGTACTCCAGTCTAGAGATGACCCTCCTCCAGTAAAGACCTGTTGTTTGTTATATACAGCATCCGTGTAATTCTTTATCCACTGAACCACGGATCTAACAGTGGCGACGAGTGTTGATGCGAATCTACCTGCAACATTAAACAAAAAAAACAAAAACAAAACAAAAATCGAGTCCAGGAACACGGGCGTCGACCGCGAGCAACCGCCCAGCAGTCAGGCAGAGATCCAACTTCACTGGGGAGGCTGTGGAGAGCCAGGCTTGGTTCCCCAGCCACAACGAGCAGTAAGAGACCGACGACAGGTCCTGAGCAGGCCCTTCCCGAGCAGCGGCGGCTGGAACCGACTGACGGCAGAGAGAGAGAGCCGGGCAGCGTCGACGGGGTAAGAAAAAGGGTGAAGAGAGCAGGGCGCAGCCGGGGGTTGATCACCGAGCGGCGCCGTGGAAAAATACTGCAAAACCGGAGAGAGAGAGGGTAAGAAACAGCCGGATTCTAGACCGAGCGGCGTCGACAAATATCAAGAGAAGAACGCGCAGAGCACAGCCAGGGATCACGGGCTGATCAGGGTCCGCGGGGCGAAGCAAAGGGAGACGCCATTGAGCCGCGGAGAAGCAGGGAGAGCGCGGGAGATGCCATTGAGCCGCAGAGAAGCAGGGAGAGCGCGGGAGGCGCCATTAAGCCACGGAGAAGAAGGAAGAGCGCGGGAGACGCCATTTTGCGAAGCCGCAGCGGAGAAGACAGGCGAGCGCGGGAAGGAAGGAAAGCACGGGAGACGCCATTTTGTGCCAGCGGAGAAGAAGGGGAAGCGCGGGAGGCGCCATTGGGGATAGTTAACACACAACCAAGGATGCCGAAGAGTGGCAGTATCTCTACGTTCGACAATGAAGTCGAAGATTGGGCGACATATGTGGAACGTATTGAGGTGTACTGCAGGGCGAATGAAGTGCCAGATGCTAATGAAGCACTGGTTCTGTTACATTCCATGGGTGCAAAAACTTATGGGTTACTGCAAAATCTAATAACCCCAGAGAAGCCAGTAAACAAGGATTTTGGAAGCATAGTAGAAATCCTACAGGACCACTTAAGCCCCACACCGCTGCTGATAGCAGAACGATTTAAGTTCCATAAAAGGAACCAACACAAAGACGAAAGCAATGCTGAGTACCTAACGGAACTGCGCAAGCTATCGAAATACTGTCAGTTTGGAGCGGGACTAGCAGACACGTTAAGGGACAAGTTTGTGTGTGGGCTACAAAGTGAAGGAACCCAGAAACGGCTTCTATCAGAAAAGGACCTTACGCTGGACAAAGCTTTCAATATGGCAGTATCACACGAAGCAGCTGCAAGGGGCGTTGCAGAGATACAACGGAGACCGCAAGAATACGGCACCAACGAAATGACCTATGGAACAGGGAAGTGCTATCACTGCGGCAGAACAACACATGACCAGAAAGATTGTTGGTTCAAGGACCAAGTGTGTAGACAGTGTGGGAAAGCAGGACACATAGCAAGAGTCTGCAGGTCTGGGAAGAAAACCAACAGTAAGAAATCTCCACAGGAGAAGTACAAAAAGGTACACCAGGTGATGGACAGTGGTTCAGACGAACAGAAAAGTGACACAGACTCCGGAAGCAAGGAGCTGGGTTGTCTGAAACTACATATTGTAACCGAAATAGAGGATCACCAGACTATCTGGGTTACACTCAAGATAGACGGAGTCCAAGTGGAAATGGAATTGGACACAGGGTCAGCTCTAACAGTCATAAATCAAAGAGACTACAAGCGGCTATTTTCACACATACCCTTGAAAGCTACAGAGGTTGTCTTGAAGACGTATACAGGGCAAAAAGTCTACCCCAAAGGAAAAATAAGGGTGAAAGTGACATATAAAGGTCAGGAAATACCTAAAATGGATATATATGTATTGCCAAATGGAGGACCACCACTGCTAGGACGTGAGTGGATCCGGAAGATACATTTAGATTGGCATTCCATACAGGCACTGAAGGTGGAGGCCAAAAAGGATGACGACGTCACACCTGGACGACTGTCAAAAATGCTAACTGACGCAAAAGAAGTGTTCCAGGAGGGACTAGGGACACTAAAAGGAATAACAGCAACAATTAAAATAGAGGATAATGCAAGCCCAAAGTTTCTGAAGGCCAGACCAGTGCCTTATGCGATCAGACCAGCGGTTGAAGCAGAGCTGGAAGGGTTGGAATGTTCAGGAGTACTGTCCAAAGTGGACTGGAGCGAGTGGGCTACACCCATCGTCCCTGTAATGAAGAGGTCGTTGAGTAATACGCCTGGGGAACCAAAGAAGATCCGCATCTGTGGGGATTTTAAGGTGACAGTGAACCCAGTCCTTCACACGGTGCAATATCCGCTTCCACGAATTGAGGATATTTTCGCCTCGCTATCTGGTGGTAAACGCTTCACCAAAATTGATCTAGCCCAGGCGTACTTGCAAATGGAGGTAGAAGAAGCTTCGAAACATTACCTTACGATCAACACCCATAAAGGTCTCTATCAATACAACTGGCTGGTGTTTGGAGTAGCCTTGGCTCCGGCTATCTGGCAAAGGGCGATGGATCAGGTCCTGCAAGGGATTCCAGGGACCCAGTGTTATTTGGATGACATCTTGGTCACGGGCGAAAATGACAGTGATCACCTCGCTAACTTGGAGAAGGTGCTCGCCAGATTAAAGGAATATGGGCTACGAGCTAATCGCCACAAGTGCGAGTTTTTCCAGAAACAGATCTCGTATTGCGGCCACGTCATCGATGAAGAGGGGTTACATAAGTCCCCTGACAAGATTGAGGCAGTAGTCAAGGCTCCAGCACTGGAAAATGTGTCACAACTGAGGTCGTTCCTCGGGCTGGTAAACTATTACCACAAGTTCTTACCAAATTTGTCTACGGTACTACACCCGCTGAACACCCTACTGCAAACAGGGGTGCCATGGAAGTGGGATGACGAACGTAGACGAGCTTTCCAGAAGTGTAAAGAATTGATCACATCAAAAGAGGTGTTGGCCCATTTCAACCCAGCACTACCAATTCGTTTGGCATGTGATGCATCACCCTACGGCATTGGAGCGGTGCTGTCGCACAAATTCCCAGACGGGTTGGAGAGGCCAGTGGCCTTAGCATCGCGGTCACTAACCTCAGCCGAGCGCAACTACGCCCAGATTGACAGGGAGGCCCTCAGCCTAGTATGGGGAGTAAAAAAATTCAACCATTATCTGCATGGGCAGAAGTTCACCTTGCTGACTGACCACCAACCACTTGTCTCCATCTTTAATCCTAAGAAGGGCGTGCCAGTAATGACTGCACAGCGGTTACAAAGATGGTCCCTGTTTCTAGGGGCGAATCAATATGAAATAGAATATAAAGGCACGAAACAGCATGGGAACAATGATGGGCTATCGCGCCTGCCACTGCCTACGGTGGAGGAAGCACCAGCATTGGACCCTATCGAGATATTTTATTCGTCGATAATTGAACGATTGCCAGTAACATACGCGGATATAGAGAAGGAGACCCGCAATGATCCGACGCTGTCATGGGTATATGAATTGACAGTGAGGGGATGGCCAACACATGGTGACTCACTGTTGCCAGCATTCTCATCCAGAAGAGAACAGCTGTCAGTATGCCAGGGGACAGTGATGTGTGGATCCAGAGTGGTGATTCCACCCAAGTTAAGGGAGAGAGTGCTAAAGGAGCTACATGAAGGTCATCTGGGGGGAGTGAAAATGAAAAGCCTTGCTAGGGCTTATGTGTGGTGGCCGGGAATCGATCAACAAATCGAAGACCTAACTAAGAGCTGCTTAGGATGCCAGAAGGTCCAAAATGCACCACCACATGCCCCTCTACACCCATGGGAGTGGCCCTCCTCTCCATGGCAACGGGTGCACATTGATTTTGCTGGTCCATTCATGGACTCAATGTTCTTAATAGCAGTGGATGCTCATTCAAAGTGGCCTGAGGTGATAAAGATGTCTTCAACCACTACAGAGAAAACGATTGCAGTCCTACGGACCATATTTGCCAGAAACGGTTTGCCAGAGCAGATCTGCTCTGATAATGGACCACAGTTTGTGTCCGACGAGTTCCAAAAATTCATGAAAAGGAATGGGGTAAGGCATTACACATCCACCCCGTATCATCCAGCCACCAATGGATTGGCTGAGAGGTTCGTACAAACCTTTAAGAAGGCGATTAAGGCCATGTGTGACAAGGAAATTCCACTACAGCATAAGATGGACAATATCTTATTAGCCTACCGAAACGCGACACATGCAGTTACCAACCAGACCCCGGCCATGATGTTCTTCAACAGAAGGTTGCGATCTCGTCTGGATTTGCTCAGACCAAATGTGCGAAGAAATGTTGAGGACAAACAATTCCAGCACATCAACGAGAAACCGACAAGGAGCTTCAATGTAGGGCAACCAGTCTTGGCCCGTGACTATCGAACAGAGAAGTGGCAACCCGGAACGATATGTACAAGGCAGGGGCCATTAATGTACACAGTGGATGTCGGGGAGAACATTGTGAGACGCCACGTCGATCAGATCTTAGCGTCACAGGAAGGCGTCAACCCCATGTCTCGAGTACCTGGGGATGAACCCGACATACCGGTAGCATCTACTTCAGACCCAGTAGCAGTGGAACCCGATGAACTACCCGATGAAAAGGGGTCAGAATCGCCTCTGCACCAAGAACAAGAACCTCCGGAAAGGCGCTATCCCGAAAGGGTCAGGAAGCCGCCCCAAAGACTGAATCTATAAATGGACTTTTTGTTATTGAATGTACATGTAAAAATGTAATTGTTATTTGAATATTAAGGGGGTATTATTAATCTAAAAAGGGAGGAATTGTAGTGTATGTGCTTTAAGTCAGAACTACTTTTTACAGCTCCTGTATACTGTAGTACCGGCAGTAACCACACCGGTATATAAGCTGTGCGCATGCCTGTGTACTCCAGTCTAGAGATGACCCTCCTCCAGTAAAGACCTGTTGTTTGTTATATACAGCATCCGTGTAATTCTTTATCCACTGAACCACGGATCTAACACAATTAAAAACGATTCTACTTAGCCTATTAACTGTCACCATCATTCTATTGGTTGCATTCTTTCAAATACTTGTGTTCATACCCTGACTAGTCACATAACTGAAAAATTGAGCTGTACATATGTAAACATCCCCCAAGTCTCTGGCTTCTAGCAATTCAGAAATAGAAATGGATAGACTCCCCATACTGGAAGTATGCTTCCAGATCATATAGAAACATAGAAGATAGGAGCAGGAGTAGGCCATTCGGCCCCTCGAGTCTGTTCCGCCATTTAATGACATCATGGCTGATCATCCAAATTCAGTACCCTGTCCCTGCCTTCTCCCCATATCCCTTGATCCTTTTAGCCTTAAGAAATATATCTAACTCCTTCTTGAATATATTTAATGAATTGGCCTCAACTGCCTTCTCTGGTAGAGAATTCCACAGGTTCACCAGTCTCTGGGTGAAGAAATTCCTCCTCATCTCAGTCCTAAATGGCTTACCCCTTATCCTTAGACTGTGACCCCTGGTTCTGGACTCCCCTGCCATCAGGAACATCCTTCCTGCATCTAGTCTGTCTAGTCCTGTTAGAATTTTATAAGTTTCAATGAGACGCCCTCTCATTCTTCTAAACTCTAGCGAATACAAGCCCATTCGACCCAATCTCTCTTCATATGTCATTCCTGCCATCCCAGGTATCAGTCTGGTGAATGTTCGCTGCACTCCCTCCATGGCAAGAACATCCTTCCTCAGATAAGGCGACCAAAACTGCACACAATACTCAAGGTGTGGTCTCACCAACTGCAGCAAGGCATACTTTCTCCTGTACTCGAATCCTCTCGCTTTGAAGGCCAACATACCATTTACCTTCTTAACCGCCTGCTGCACCTGCATGCTTACCTTCAGCGACTGGTGATATTACATCTAGTTCCCTCATCTAGATCATTAATATATATTGTGAATAACTGGGGTCCTAGCACCAATCCCTGCGGTACCCCACTAGTCACTGCCTGCCACTCGGAAAAAGACCCGTTTATTCCAACTCTTTACTTCCTGTCTGCCAACCAGTTCTCTATCCAAGTCAGTACCTTACCCCCAATCCCATGTACTTTAACTTTGCATGCTAATCTCTTATGAGGGACCTTATCGAAAGCCTTCTGAAAGTCCAAATAACACCCCATCCACTGGTTCTCCCTTATCTATTCTACATGTAATATTACAGTCTGGTTAATTACTAACCAAACTAATCCCCCCATAAAATAATTATTTAATCAAGATTAATAGTAAGCTCATATCTTGGCCTGAACGGAACTGCAGTGGCAAGAAGATAATCCCAGATAAATTCAGTGAAGTTGTTTACCTTGATTTTTCTTAATTACAAGAACAATTTAATTTAAAGGGTAACCAAATTTAGCAATATTTACAAATCAAAAGTAATCATAAGAGCTTCATCAGTAAATAACTTAATACTCCCAAACAATCCATTTTAAGAAAAGGTTGCTCCAGGAACCCACAATGTTACCAAATTTGTATTTGAATTTCATCTCTTGTTCAGTAGTATTTTCCACTAAGTATTTAAAAGGATATATTATAGCAACACACTGAGAGATTCAACCAACAATTCTTTGCTCAGGATAAACAGAAATATTCTGGTCGATTCTTCTCAAAATGGTGAGAATGGAAAGGTTTACGAATCAGGAAACATCTGGAGTTCTCAGTCTCACTGCTTCTTCATTACCGTTTCATGCCATCACTTCTCTTGGTTGCAATTACAACTAATGTAATATTTGAAAAGCCAAATACTGCATCTGTAAATAGTCTCTGCAACTTATGGCGTGTACTCTTAAAGGCTTGAAATACCATAGAGCTTTTAAAAGGCAACATGAGGGGACATTATTACTTTAATTAATCAGTTTTTATTATAATTGCATCCATTCAATCATTAAGAGGACTTGTGCTCAGTAGCAATCAAGCTGTTTGTGCTGCTGAGAATAAGTGTGGTGCAGGGAAGCAAACAAATTTGCCATGTCAGTATTGATAATATGTTGAGGAAAAAGAATGTCCAAATCAATCGAGCCTCATCTGGGCAATTGGACGAAGTCAGGCTTCCAGCAAGTCTAGGCCGGCTCTTGATAAATTTGCCCTTATTATCCCTATTGATGTTTGAATTTCTTCAGGTTGTTGTTACACGGGCACAAGGCAGCGACAGCAATAGCATGACCTGCTTCGATCCATAATCTACACCTGTTAGTGCTTTCCCTTGTTGCCTTGTGAGTATGTTTCAGCTAAAAGGTTAACAAAAGATTTGTCTGGGAAAACAGGCTGGCTCTTTACTACAGCAGCAACAGATCAATGCAGAGTAAATAACCTTTTCTACCTTATTTCCCAGAGCACTATTGATCCCTGTGCTTTTTTTTTCTTCTTTTTTTTTCCTTCAGCGCTCCTGTCTCCTAACCCTTGGGACTCTAACGATCGCCTCATATTGGACATGCTAACTGGCATATTATGACAGCTAGCGTTTTGTCACTCTCTGCATTGCTATATAAAGGTGCCTGTTGGGGGGTCCCAGTCTTGCGCTTCCGCAACATGGCGAGGGAAATGTGAAACACTTCCTATTTTTTGTGTGTTCTCAGCTGATTCTCTTCCATGATCTCCTTCCAAATGCTGAACTGGGATTAACAGCGAATGTTGGGAAAGGAACCATTCTTGGAGCTATTTGAATTTGGTTTTGGAGGGTAAGTCTTCATTCTTAGCTAGCAGTAAAGGAAGGAACCATCATGTTTTTGAGAGGCATAAGTTGTCGCTGCAGGATACAATTTGTACTCAAAATTCTGACATAAATCAAAGCGCTAGGAGACTAATTATTTGTTTTAATTTATCTGCTCAATCTGCGAAAATAAGGCAGAGATTCCAATTAGGGGCAGGTGATTCTACGATTCTGATATCATGAACAAAGTGCATGGGTTGAGCAAGAGAAGATCAATAGGATGTTTTGAGTATAACTGCAGTGTTTGATTCTTTTCACTTAACTAACATTTCACTGAAGAGTGGTCTTAATTACACAGTTTCTGAGAAAGAGAGGGTAACAGGCAGAAGCACGTCATTATGCTACATTGTATTTTGCATTGGTCTGGCTGAATGTTGTCTGCATAAAATATTAGTGAAATCCACTGGGGTATTTCTGCGGTGCGATTAAATGATATAATGATTTTCATTTTATGATATAATGTTTGAAAAAGGGTCCTTGTGTGTTTTTCCTACTTCAAGATGTCTGAAAAGGTGGGAGGAAAATCTGTTCAGAAAGAGACCCATTCACGAGCATTAATAAGTGCGTACAGTTAACCTACCATTGCTACAAATAGTACAGGCTCGAGACTAAAGATTTGTTTTACATTTACAATTAAATGAAATCAGAATGGTATTGTGAACTGGCTGCAGCAGTAAAATACTGTTGATAATTTTATACTCTAGCAATTACCAAAAAGTTAAACCATTATTTAGAGTTATGCTGGTTGTGAAATAATGAGGAGTTTGAAGTATTTGGGGAAAATTGTTCAAAACTTTTTTTCCTGAATCTTCTTGGTGTTATTACTGCATCTGACATGGAAGACAAGCTGGTGCTAAGCCGTGTTATTATCAAAACAATTATTATGATGACATTTTTATGACTGCTGGGATCACTTTCAGCCGATGGTCTATCTGCTTGCTTTTTACAGCATTTTAGTATAGTGTCTGTCATTAAAATAAAACTTTAAAAAAATTAGTGCTGTTTGTTTCGGGTCTGACATATTAAAAATAAGCTGTCAATTCCCAAGAGCTTCAGACTATTAATAGATATGTATATATTTTAAAGAAACAGTGGGTTTTGCGGACTGAATGACACAAGAATAAAGAACAGTGGTTTGGCGGTAAGTTTAATTATTAATATCATAAGATGATTTTTGAATTGTTTATGCATGGCACTAAAGGTGGGCCCTATTCTGAAAGTGTTGAGGAACTGACTCATTTGGTTTTGTTCTGAAATATTTTTGGAATTATTCCACAAATGGTCATTTGCCAAAGGATCAGACAAATCTTTTGTAGAAAGGTGTTGCGCACATCAGCCTTTATTTGGATGTTGGTCGGATCATTATATGAACATGGCTGTGCCTCGCTTTTTGTCTGTATCTTTAAATTGTGTTGTAATCGCATGAGTCGGAGCAGCCTTTTGTAACGTTAATAAAACTGTAAGATGCCTTTGAAAACAGTTTTGAAGTGAGAAGCTAACGGACCCGTTGGTCTCTCGGACCACTGCTGCTTTCAAGAATGGCTATTTAAATTTTCCAAAGCGTGAACGAAATGCTTATCCACTTTGTTTATTGTGGACCAAGTTGAAACTAAGCCGAAAAAGAAAATAAAGGAAAGACTGAATCCCATAGCAAGGAGGAAAGGTAGCAAAAAGGTGAAATAGGAATAAGGGTATTTCCGTTGCTGCAGTGTTTTCTATCACAGTATTGATTTTCCCTTTCCCTTATTCTCTGTGAGAGTCTTTTTTTCTCCTTGATTTAAATGACTGATTATAGCCTTTATCTTTATGATGGCAATGCATTTAATATTGCCGACAGTGTGTCACTTGATAAATGCACTACAAGTAAAGTTTCTCCCATGCCACTGGAAAAACATGGTCTCCGATTAAAAACTGCAGTGCACTTTGCAGGGCTTGCTTGATGCTGCAGAATCATTGCCTTGTGACTGCTTGGAAATCTACTAGATCTGGGTAGACACGAGAACACAGGAGACTGCAAAAAGAGGTCCTTTCCACTTGGCCTATTTAGCTGCCTTGCAAAATTATATCTGTGTCATAATTGTGTGGTGCTGAAAAATAGTTATTTAGCTTGCTGTTGATGAAGCATATTTAATATACAAGACTGTGCAGTTGGAGACGTTGCATTGTCTATAGGAGTTACCAAGTGCTGAATAATGTCAGGAATATCCCTGCACTAACTGAAAGGTCAGTACTACTTAAAATTTCAGGTGCATGGCCAGTTACCTATATACAGCTCTGCTTTAAAACTCTATTTGATTATACCTGAAGGCATGTGGCTCAGCTCTTTAATGCTACAAAGACAAAATGCATTGCTGAAGATTATAGTCAATATTTTATCATGACCTATATCTAATTGTTGCTGACGAGTTTGATCGAAGGAATATCTGGCATGTCTCAGTTAAAGGGGAATTTCATCCTATGTAAAAAGGATACATTTCAATCATTTACTCAAATGCAAAGCAATAACTGTTGTTGCTGTAGAGATGAATGGTAGTGTAGTGGTTATGCTACTGGGTTCCTGAGTTCAAATCCCACTGTGATAAATTATGAAATTGAATTCAATGAATCTGGC
Organism: Somniosus microcephalus; assembly: GCF_052327205.1. Lineage (NCBI taxonomy): Eukaryota > Metazoa > Chordata > Chondrichthyes > Squaliformes > Somniosidae > Somniosus > Somniosus microcephalus. The sequence continues at coordinate 29,510,373 of NC_141013.1, forward strand.
AATTTGTGGGTTTGCACCAGAAAGCTAGCAGTTTGTTGTAAAACCTCAACTGGCTTGCTAACATTCTTAAGGGGGGGAAATCTGCCTCTCTCCTCATGCCCCTTACCTGTGTGGCCTGCTTTAGTTTAATCATCTGGGGTATGCATTTTTTTTCTTTCATCCATGACTTACATTGTTAACTTTAACCAGTGTGGGTTCAATCTCCTTTCATGTTGGCCTGAAGTTACAATTCCATACAGGGTATCAGTGACTAAAACACACACCAACTGAAACTAAAAACTGTATGCGAGATAGCTGGCACTTAACGAAGAATCCAGCACCGTGAACATGAAATGAAAGTCTGTGTGGATGAAACTTGTTCTTGAACGGAACTCATTCTGATCTGCCTCCACCTTAAGTGGAGTAGGCCATAGCTTGGCGTTTAGTAATTTAAACATAATTAAGATAAAATGAAGATTGATTATAAGCAACCTTTAGTGTACCACGGTAATGCTCAACTTTGAGTGGAGGAACTATTGTACCTGAATATGTAAAATGTTATTCCACTTATGTAGGGACACACGACAGTTTGAAAGTACATTTTTTAATTCAACGGTGTCTCATTTGTATAAATTATTCAGCTGCTATGGCTGGATTAGCTGTGTCACTACTTTTAGTTTCCCAGAACTACCTCAGTTAACATTCCAAAAACTATGTTTGTAATAGTTTGTCTGGGGACTAGTTTAAATTTATAAGAACATAAATACATATTAAAATCGTCAGGTCAGCAAGGTACCAAACCGGTAGGCATCACTATTACTGCCCCATAAAGGTAAAACTACACACATGATTTAAGTTGATTGATATCTCTTGCTTGTGGAGCCAGAAAGTAGCCCAGTGACAAATTATTAACGGCCCACCATTTAAACATAGGGGGCGATTTTGCCAGCCTTGGGGAGGCGGGATTGGAGGCGGGACTGCCGGAAAATGGCAGAATCTGGGGGCGTATACCCATCCCGGGTACCCATCTGCCTCCGTGCCATCTTCTGAGGAAGCGGGTACCCGAGGTAGTTAACAGTCAGTTAAGAGGATTAAATCCATTTTTCCATTAGAGGTGCGGGCTTCCCGACGTCGGGAAACCCCGCCAGGGTCAGGGAGGCGAGCAGTGGGTCTGTGGGGGTCGGTGCGGTCCAAAAGTGCGCTGTGGAGGTGAGTGATGGGTGCAAGTGTGGAGAGGTAAGTACGTGAGGTGAGTGAAAAGTGATAGAAATACTTTCCTTACCTTTGTTTCTTCCTGCAGGCTTCAATCGTTGGGGATACGGAGGCTCTGGCATCGCAATAGCAGAGATGACAGAATGGCTGCTGCATTCTCCGATGCAAGAGCCATCTGCTTTCTGCTCACAAAATAGGATTGGTGAGCCTTGAGTAAAAGAATTCACCAAACAACAGAGAATGTCACTGTTTGACAGCTTCTCAAAGCTGTCAAACGATGACAATTCATCTGTCAAAAATTTTTGACAGATGAAACGTCATACGCTGACATTCTCTGTAACCAGCTTCCCCTTAATTGGCCTGCTAAGCCCGCTGGGCAGGCTTAACAAGGTCAATCAAGGGAAAATAGCGTGGGTTGGCCACAAGTCGATGGAGGCGGGACTGAAACCCGGCAAGCAGCAGACCCGCCTCCAAAGTGCCCCCATTGGCAAAATCACCCCCATAGTTGTTACTCAGAGGGTTTTCAAAATGGTGGGCAAAATAGTATGGAGATAATTTGTCTGTGAACTAGTTTAAATTTATAAGAACATAAATACATATTAAAATCATCAGGTCAGCAAGGTACCAAACTGGGAGGCATCACTATTACTGCCCCATAAAGGTAAAACTACACACATGATTTAAGTTGATTGATATCGCTTGGTTGTGGAGCCAGAAAGTAGCCCAGTGACAAATTACTAACGGCCCATCATTTAAACATAGGGGGCAATTTTGCCAGCCCTGGGGAGGCGGGTTTGGAGGTGGGACTGCCAGAAAATGGCAGAATCTGGAGCCACCACAGCAGCAGTGACAACTTACATTTTTATAGTGTCTTTCATGTAAAGAACGCCCCAAATGGGCATAGAGAAATTAGACAGCAAGCCAGCAGGGGCGACAGAAGAGAAGGCTTTGAGGGGGACTTTAAAGATTTTGAGAATGTTGTTAAGTTACTGTTCAGTTATGGGAGGTATTATACCACTCACCACCATTATCCATTTCACTTTAGTTAGCATTTGTATATATTAATATCAAATAGATATTTTTTATACAATTAAGTATTAACCCAAAACTTTATATGACATGCCTACAATACAAAGTTTTTACACATTCATGAAGAGAATACGTACAACTTACTGGGACTTACTGGTGCTGTGAATTCCGTATTCAGTTGGTTACTATTCAGTACAATCCCTGTTCTCACTCTCACTCGGTCTGACAAGAAGCACTTTTTCTCACATTTTACATCCAATGTGTGCAACAGCAGTGTGAAAGAATGTGAATGTTATTCACGTACTTGTAGTTTGTAAAAAGGAGTCACACACATATAATAAAAAGATCAATACTCAGTCAGGCAGTGCAATCTGTCTCTTATTTCACTCATGGGAAAGACTTAGATAACTCACTTGTGAAATAAAAGGCAGATTACCTGGCTGATTGTGTGTTATCTTCCATTAACTACACCCTACTTCAATCTATTTACCGCTCCCTTACACTATGTACTTTAATCATCTGCAAAACTCTGTTTTTCCTCTAAGATATTATTTCTTTGTCTATTTTATTTAGTGGCAGTTAACATCGAGCCCAAGTTAAAAGGGCATAACATAGCTTACAACAGTACATTTATGGACTGCACGACCTCAGCGTGCTATTTTCAGCACAATGGTTAACATGTTTGCATAAATTCCTGGCTGTATTTTTAATCCAGTCTTTAACCTATTCATTCTAAATGGATTAACAGCTGCATTTATTTAGTGTATGAAGGCATTTATGGAGATATGTTAACCAGATAGAGCACGCATTAAATTAAACCCATTAATTTTTAAATATATTTATTTTATTTATTTAAATCATATTTTTAGTTCGTGTATATATATATATAATAACAAGCACTCTACTCGGAGCTCTGGCATGGCAAGAAAGCCCCAGGTGGGCAGAGGAAACGCTTCAAGGACACCCTCAAAACCTCCTTGAAAAAGTGTAACATCCCCACCAACACCTGGGAATCCCTGGCCCAAGACCCCACAAAGTGGAGGAGAAGCATCCGGGAAAGTGCCGAACACCTCGAGTCTCTTTGCCGGGAGCAAGCAGAAGCCAAACGCAGGCAGCGCAAGGAGCGCACGTCAACCCAAGCACCCCACCCACCCGCCCCTTCAACCACCATCTGCCCCACCTGTGACAGAGACTGTAGGTCCCGCATTGGACTCATCAGTCACCTGCAAACTCATTTTTAATGTGGAAGCAAGTCATCCTCGGTTCCGAGAGACTGCCTAAGAAGAAGAGGAAGATATATATATACATATATTTATAGTGTGTGTATGTGAGTGCAAAATTTAAACGCACTTATAATTGAAATAATATTCCAGATTTTCCTATTGATTTGCATGTAGGGACCCTTGAACACCACAAAAGACAGAGGAAATTATGGAGTAAGTGACTTATGACATTAATGACGCCACTCCATATTTTCCTGGGACTTTTGTTCTGCTCCGCCATTCCCCTCGCCGAAAACAATGAGACATATATTATCATGGCTCCACCCCCATTAAAATCAATCGTGATCGGGATTTTTTAATAAAAGAGCTAACTCAAATAGATAAAGGCTTTTTTTTAGAAACAGTTTGAAAAAAAAATTATATGAATGCATTAATGTGTTTGCTGCTAATATTTAATGCATAATTTCAACCTGTTTGCCTCCACTACTTTACCTGACAATATTCCAAATGCTTATCATGCTCTAAATAAAGAATTACTTCCTAATTGCTGTTCCAAATTTACTTTCCATTAATTTGCATTTATGTCCTGCAGTCCTATTAGTTAATTTGCTAATTATAGGGTAAATTTTCTGGTCCCAGTGCTGAGGCTTCAGAAATGGTGAGCTTCAGGCTTTACATGTACGTAACTTGGAAATGTACAACCCCAATGGCTCTTCTTAGGTAGGTCTATTTAGTATTCAAGGTGAACTCCGAGTATGGATTAAGCTTCCTCATCAAAGGTGGAAAGGGAGAATATCTGGCACACCAGGGTTTTCGCTTGGATTTAAACAGATGCAGCAACTTAAAAGTAAATGGGACCAATCCCACCAGCCATAAAATCAGTATGTTTTTGTGAATACCTCTTAATGTCATAGCTAGGAGTGGCAGCCAGGAAGAGATGAATCCTGTTCATTGCTTTAACCTCATAAAGCATGCAAAAAACTTGTCTGACCTTATATTTTAAACACTTTCCAAAATGTTGCTGATCTCACATACTCAACAGAATTAGGCGTTGGTTAGAACGGACATGAGAGTCATTAGTAAGTCAGATCATTCCAGTTGAAAGGCATGTAGATAAAACCCAGAGATTTCTGAAGGGGTCTTGGATCTGAGATTAGTCCTATAGCTCTTTTAAGTGACTGTTACAACCCATGTGTAGCAGTTAATGGTCAGAACCAGTTCTTTAGCAGTTTTCCTTTGATTTTGGCTTCCATGTGAATTAAATTAGACAAATATAAACAAAAATGAAGTAACACGGTTAAAAATGATGGCTCCCAGTGTGGTTGCAGCTAAAGACTGCGTGACTTTTGACCTCAACCAGGGAAATGTTTCCAGTTTATCTGGTAAAACTAGCATCTGCCACTTAGAAAACAAACCACTCCGGTTGCAAAGGAATGGGCTGTGGACAATCTGCAATATATTATACCACTGCTGTGCATTACAATCAAGAGAACAGGTTTATTTTTTTTTTAATTCTTGAACATTTTCTGCAGTTCTACCACATCTTGAAGCTCCTCATACCAACATGTAAGGAAACTACCTGCTGGCTTTTCCAACTGTGCAAAATTATTTTTTAAGTTTCCAGGAGGCCTGTAACTAGACCACATGCTATTGAGGGATTTCTCAAGGAGTTCCATTGTTGGAAAAAAAAGGAATATTCAATTATATTAATTTTTCAAAACTCAAATTATTATTATAGATTGCTGTGCAGCGCTTCCAAAATCAACATTGAAGGTGTAACAAATATTGATATAATTAATGCAGGCACCTGGAGTTAAGTAGCTGAAGTAAAAGAGCAGTCAGGCACTTTGATAGAACCAGGTCCAAGTCACAGTATTAAGACTAGTTTTTTGTTTGTGAAACATGGGGAAAGTGATTCACCAAGCAGCACAGACCCCACTGAGTCTGTTGTGATATCATTGCATGATGTCAGAGGTGCAGAGGATCACTGAGTGAGATAGCTGAGTAATGGTGAACATCGCTTGAAACATTATGGCCTGTAGTTTCTGATTGGAGGCTTCCTGCGTGCCGAGGCCTCAGATCTGGAAAAAATCTATGCCCTTTCCTGAGGTCCAGCCATTTCCACTCCTGGGCTTCTGCGCTACGAAATGAGCAGGGCGCAGGTATTCCAGGGGCGCAGGCGGTTCGCAAGCGTCCCTGGGATCACATGGGCTATGGGGAACCAATTAAAGAAGGGAATCCCCCTTTATACTTTTGACAGCTTAGACCTGTATATATGGCGATCACTCCAAAAACACATCAAACCATTAAATACATTTTTAAAAAATCACATTTTTAAAATTAGTTGAAATTACATTAAATTAAATATTTTAAACAAAAATGTAGTTTTTTACGGGGCTAAAAATAAACTTACTTTTTTTAAAGTATTTTTAAATTATAAATGAATGAAATTAAAAAAAAAACTTTTTAAAGCTCTTATGCTGGTAAGAGCAGGCCTTACGCTTTTACCAGGTGTAAGATTTTTAAGTGTTTTCAGCGGGCGGAGGTTCTGCAGAAAGCGGAACTCTCTTCCCGCCGAGGCCCTTCTCCAAGGCAGACGTCCGATCTGTCAAGTGGAAATGCCGGTTTTCAGCGCATGCGCTTCACATGCCTGAAACCGGCACTTGCGAGGGCCCTACGGGTGTGTACACTGCTCGTACACACCCATAGGGATCAGAAAATACGGGCCTATAGTTCCTAACTGGAACCCAGCGCTAAACTGGAAGAAGCTTAAGCAAAGGTGGATAAATTAAGAGTAAGCAACAGTATTGCAGGGAAAGGGGAAGGCTTAACAGTCACAGCACACCATGTGATGAAAAAGAAAGAACTTGCATTTATATAGCGCCTTTCATGACCTCAGGATGTCTCAAGGCGCTTTACAGCAATTAAATTCCTTTTGAAGTGTAGTCACCGCTATAATGTAGGAAACATAGCAACTAGTTTGCACACAGCAAGCTCCCACAAACAGCAATGAGATAATGACCACATAATCTGTTTTAGTGATGTTGGTTGAGGGATAAATATTAGCCAGGACACCGAAGATAACTCCCCTACTCTTCTTCGAATAGTGCCATGGGACCTTTTACGCCCACCTGAGTTTAACGTCTCATCTGAAAGCTGGCACCTTTAACTAGTGACTTTTTCCCCTTATTATTCCTTATCTCCACCCAAACTGTTTCACTATCCTGATCCTTTGACCCAATATCATTTCTGACTATTGCAGTGATTCCATCCAAAGAAGAGAAATGCAAACTGATTTGAGGTGAATTGCTTGCCTATCGGAAAGAAATGTCCAAAGAATAAGGATCAGTGGCTAGCATTCAGACAGAAATGTAAAAGCTATGTTTAAATAAATCATTTTGCTAGCAAGTGAAAGAGAAAGAGACAAAACAAAACAGCTACAAGTCCCAGAGGAATGAACAAGATAGTGGGCCAGAAATTTGGGTCGGAGGCTTCCCGCGGGTGTAAACTCCCGACCCGCACTTATCTAGCACGCCGGCCGTTGTGCTGTGGGCCCGCGTGGGATTCCGATCCTGAGCCTGCTCCAACTTCCGGCGCGCAGTGCTTGCGTATCCCAGGGGCGCAGTTAGTTCGATGCGTCCCCTGGGATCACGTGGGCCATGGAGAGCCAATCGTAGCAGGGAATCTCTATTCATAGATTTGACAGGAAGACCTGTCAAATCTATGAATACAGTTTGGCCCCAAAACATAACTAAAACTTCAAATAATTTTTTTTTAAAACATCACATTTTTTAAATAACTATATATTACATAAAATAACTATTTTAAACAATAATTTAAATTTTTGAAAAAATTTATTACACTTTTTAACAGGGCTAAAAATAAACTTACCTTTCTTTAAAGTATTTAAAAATAATAAACCTGTGGAAAAAATGTTTTAATTTTACTTAATTCACCACTTACCTTGTTAAAAGCAGGCCTTGCGACTGCTTTTTAAAAGTGTAACTGCTGGAGACTTACCCTCCCGGAGAAACCTGTAAAAAAAACGGAAGTTCCAGGCGCACGTGCTGCCTCTCCGGCGCACGCGTTCGACCTGTGAACCCCTTCCTTTAAGGGAATGGAAGTTCCGGTTTCCCGCGCATGCGCAGTGCATGCACAAAACCAGCACTTTCGTTGGGCCTACGCGTGAGTACCCAGCGCGTACTCACCCGTGGGGACCCGAATTTCTGGCCCAGTGAATGTTCAAATGTGATTTGAACAGGGGTGGATAGGGAAAAAAAACGCTTCCAAAATAATTGTGAGAGTTAGGTTCAATGATAACGTAAACGTTAAGGCCGCAAATTTAATGCTGGAGGCGGGATGGGGGCGGGTTAGCTGGTTTCCGGGCTCCGGTCCCAGCCCCAGCCCCAGCTGCCTCCGCTCTGCAGACGTGATTTTCCCTTGATTAGCCTTGTTAAGCCAGCCCTGCGGGCTTCCCGGCCAATTAACAAGAAGCGGGTCTGATGACGTCATTTGATGATGCGTCATCTGCCAGTTTCCTTAAAGGGACTGTGCACAATTTTATTTTGGCAGTTGATCTGTCACTGACAGCATTGAGGTGCTGCAAACACTGACAATCACTGCACAAAGGTGAACACTTGTACCCAGGCTCTCCAATGACTCCCTCCATATGCTTATAGTGATGAGTGTGCATTGAATGGCTTGGACATTAAAGGGATGCTTCACAGTGCTGGTGTGGGATGGTGTCAACCTGGTGCATCATGTGGCAGCCAGGGTTTACCGCATCAAGTGAAGAAAATCTGGTCATGTTGATGCCATCACTGGCCTCCCGGCCAACAATTTTCTCAGTGGCCGATGTCCTGTGTCCAGTGCAGCATCAGGTGGGTGAGGAGGAGGTTGGTGCTCCTAGTGCTGCTGTTGTGGCTGGTTGTGGCGCTGCCGTGGTTGCTCTTCCTCCAAATCTGATGACCAGGATGAGAGGATGTAAATGGCTTCCATCCTGTGATGAAATATTCCATTCATCACTGCCTGTGACTGTGGTCAGTTTCAGTGTCATTTCCCTTCCCCCAGTCCTCATTGTATTGTTTATTGGAATGTGCTGGAATGTGCTGTGTGTAGGGCTCCGCCCATACCTGGCCCCTTTTGTAAGCTAGCTCAGTCTGGCCTCAGTCTCCAGAAGGAAGATACCTCTCTCTACCTCTCTCTCTTACGTGTTACTTTCTAAGTTAATAAAAGCCTTGTTTTGTTTCGCTAACATCGAGTCTCGGAATTATTGAGGCACATCAATTTTATTAACTTATTTTTCAACACTATGGATCAACTCCTGAAACCCGAACGTTTGGATTTGGATCAACATGCTCCGGACGCATCAGCACGCTTCGGACACTGGTTTGAGTGTATGGAATTCTTCCTGGACAATTCCGCAGCCGTCAAAGACGCTACGGACGCTGCGAGGATGAGACTCGGAATTCTGCGGAATTGGGTAAGCCACCGGGTTTACCCCCTCATCCAAGACGCCGATACGTACCTGGCCGCCTGCGACATCTTAAAGGCGCATTACCAGCAGCCTATGAATGAGGTGTATGCTAGGCATCTGCTCGCTACTCGTGCACAGCGACCTGGGGAATCGGTGGAGGAGTTCCTAAGCACCCTGAAAATGCTTGGCAAAGACTGCAAGTGCCGAGATGTAAAAGCCGCAGTGTACACTGACGAGCTTGTTCGCGATGCCTTTATCACAGGCCTCAGATCCACTTACATCCGGCAAAGACTGCTGGAAAAAACGGGGTTGGACCTGAAACAGGCTGCGGACACCGCGCGATCCCTGGATGTGGCCCAGAGAAACTCGGACGCCTACTCTTCAGCCCGCGCCGTCCACGCCGCCACGTGTGCACCGAGGGCGCCGCCATCTTGGAAGGCATCTTCCCCGCCCGGCAGCCCGACACCGGCGGGGCCCCGCTCTCCCCCCAGAAGCCCTACGACAGCCGCGACGCGTCAGGGACCCAACTGCTACTTCTGCGGGCAGCCAAAACACACCAGAAACCTGTGCCCGGCGAAAGGCACCACCTGCTTTAAGTGCGGTAAGAAGGGGCACTTCGGGAAGGTGTGCAGAGGGAACCCCGCCGGAAAACCAACCGCCGGAAAACCCGCCACCGCCGCGTGTGCGCCGTGGGAGCGGCCATCTTGGACGCCATCTTGCCCGACCTCGTGGGGTCCGCCATCTTATGAGCAGACAGCGTGGACGCCATCTTGTATCGATCAGGGCCCTACAGTGGCATCGGTCACAGTGGACCAGACCAGGCCGCACCCGCTATCCAAATCAATGGTGGACATCGAGGTAAACGGGTGCCGGGTTAAATGTTTAATTGACAGTGGAAGCACGGAGAGTTTTATCCACCCTGAAGTGGCACAGCAACTCTCCCTAAAGGTGGTCCCTGCTCAGGGTACCATCTCTATGGTTGATAAAACCCAGACATCGACCATTCTGGGTTACTGCACGGTACAATTGGGCGTTAACGGAACTGTATATGATAATTTTAAAGTATTAATCATGAAGAACCTATGTGCGAGCGTGATCTTGGGCCTGGATTTCCAGTGCAACCACCAAAGCATCACGCTCAAGTACGGTGGGTCCCAGCCGCCTCTCACAGTGTGCGGTCTGGCTACCCTGAAGGTAAAGCCGCCTTCGCTATTCGCGAACCTTACCCCTAACTGCCGGCCAATAGCGACCAAAAGCATTAAGCAGGATATTGAGCGGGCCACGCTACAGGCAGTGGACGAGAACACTCCATTTCAAGTGGGAAGTGATGCGTCTGACTTCGCCTTGGCGGCCACCCTCAACCAGGCGGGGCGGCCCGTAGCTTTCTTCTCGAGGACCCTCCAAGGGCCCGAGATCAGACACTCCTCCATGGAAAAGGAGGCCCAAGCCATCGTGGAGGCAGTGCGCCACTGGTGCCACTACCTAGCCGGCAAACGCTTCACCCTACTTACCGACCAGCGGTCGGTAGCATTTATGTTCAATAATAAACAGAGGGGGAAGATTAAAAATGATAAGATTCTTAGGTGGCGGATCGAGCTCTCCACCTTCGAGTACGACATCATTTACCGGCCAGGGGCCCTTAACGAATCCCCTGACGCCCTCTCACGAGGGATGTGTGCCAGCGCCACCGGGGATCGGCTACAGACCCTCCACAACGACCTCTGCCACCCAGGGGTCACGCGGCTGTTCCACTTCATAAAGTCCCGTAACTTACCCTACTCGATTGAGGAAGTTCGGTCTCTGACCAGGAACTGCCGCACTTGCGCTGAGTGCAAGCCTCGGTTCTACCGCCCAGATAGAGCCCACTTAATCAAAGCTACACGGCCCTTTGAGCGGCTCAGCTTAGATTTCAAGGGCCCCCTCCCGTCCGTCGACCGCAATGTTTACTTCCTGAACATTGTGGACGAATACTCCCGGTTCCCATTCGCCTTCCCCTGCCCAGACATGACCAGCGCCACGGTCATTAAATGCCTCAACAGCCTGTTCTGCCTGTTCGGTATGCCGAGCTACATCCATACGGATAGCGGGGGCGTCCTTCATGAGTGAAGAGCTACGCCAGTACATGCTGTCCAAGGGGATCGCCACGAGCCGTACCACCAGCTACAACCCCCGGGGTAACGGCCAAGTGGAGCGAGAGAACGGGACTGTATGGAAAGCAGTCACTCTAGCTCTAAGGACCAAGGGCCTCCCTATCTCCCGCTGGCAGGAAGTCCTCTCGGATGTGCTCCATTCGATACGGTTGCTATTGTGTACGGCCACTAATGCCACGCCTCATGAACGAATGTTTGTCTTTCCCTGGAAATCCACCTCAGGCGTATCCATGCCGTCATGGCTCTCCACCCCAGGTCCGGTACTCGTGCGAAGGCATGTGAGGGGCCACAAGACGGACCCTCTCGTGGAGCCAGTACACCTACTCCACGCCAACCCCCAATACGCATATGTCCGGCACGCCGACGGAAGGGAGGACACCGTGTCCATAAAAGACGTCGCCCCAGCCGGCATCGACAACAACCACGGCAATAGCAGCAACAATGATCACAGCAACTCTTACCCACCCACTACTCTTTCATCACCCCCGGAAGAACATCGACCAACGGCACCCCCACCAACTACCCCTTCAACAACCCTGGCGGCACCCCCGGCAGAGACCCAGGAGGCTACCGGGGACACCCAGCCGACACCCGCGGCACCACAACAGCCACGTCGGTCGCAGAGGACTATCAAACCCCTGAACAGACTAAATCTATAGAAGGGGTGAATGTGATGAAATATTCCATTCATCACTGCCTGTGACTGTGGTCGGTTTCAGTGTCATTTCCCTTCCCCCAGTCCTCATTGTATTGTTTATTGGAATGTGCTGGAATGTGCTGTGTGTAGGGCTCCGCCCATACCTGGCCCCTTTTGTAAGCTAGCTCAGTCTGGCCTCAGTCTCCAGAAGGAAGATACCTCTCTCTACCTCTCTCTCTTACGTGTTACTTTCTAAGTTAATAAAAGCCTTGTTTTGTTTCGCTAACATCGAGTCTCGGAATTATTGAGGCACATCCCATCCCGTTGCTGTGGATTTCAGTTGAGGCAAGAAGCTTGTAAGCGCACACTAGAAGTGGCCTGAAATTATTCCAATCAGGCACCACTGCAGATGGGTGTCAGCTTGAACAGTCACATGGTCAGTAGATTTGCAAAATCATATCCCAAACCTCCAACAACAAAGTTGTTGCATTGGAATGTCAGCCATGTTACAGGAGCGCTTTTAAAGTGCTGCACCAATGACTACCAATTATGTCCTCGAGAAACTCGTCTCCTTGCAGATGCCGTGTTTCTGACAAGATGGGAAACAGGAGCCAGAAGCGCAAAAATGGGAAACCACTATAAAAATAGGATTAGCAAGGCAGTTAACAGGCTCTTAACTGTCTTAACTACCTGTCCCACCGGTTCCAGTCAGGTCAGTTTGGGAGCGACTGACCCGACACTCACGAAAATCGGGTGGGGGCAGGTTGGGTGTCTGAAGCCATTTTCGCTGCCAACCCGCCTCCAAACCCGCCTCCCCAGGGCTATTAAAATCGAGCCCTAAGTTTCAGCTAGATTGTGGAGCTATTGGAAATTTCAATCTTAAAATACGCAAGTGCTTTAGAAAAGACTAAAGTTAAGCTCAATTTATAAAATGAATCTGTGATGTATCCAATAGGTAAATTTAGACAGAACCTTTACTGGGGTAAAAACACCACACCATTGCTGATTGCAGGAACATCAGGTACTAAACTATCTGAAGGTGTTGGTAGCTGATACGTAAGATGTTATTGTGTAAATACTGTTAACAACAGGACAGTTGATGAATTTCTGACATAAGAACATTCTGAATGTGCGTAGGAATGTTTTAAAGGCTTGGTTTGTCCAAAAGGAACATGCCAGATTCAAGTAGAGCAAATTGAGAAACCAGTGGTGCAACATTCCTATGGCATTGAAAGAGCTTCTGAAGAAAGCAACTGGTGGATTTCTTGCAAACAGAAAGCGCTTGGTCCGGTGTGTGAACCTGTAATTGTGGTGACTGGTGTCAATAAATGGAGAATTTTATTGATCCTAAAAATTTAAACCGGGCAATTAAGGGATCTCGCTCTCCATTACCAACAGTGAAAGGTTGCCACAAATTCAGCAAAGCCAGGATTTTATCTACACTTGATGTTAAAAATGGTTGTGTCAAGTTAATATAGACAAAAAATCAAATCTATCCACAATCTTCACTGCTCAGTTTGGAGGATATCAATGCCTGCACATGGCGCTTGACATTCCACCAGCTCCAGTGGAACATCAGTGGTAAATGCACAAAACTGCAAGGGAGTGACTTTCCGCAGGGGTTTCCCACTCGTCTGCTGTAATTTTGGTGGAAGAGTCGCAGAAACCCAAGAAAAACTCCGTCTTTCCGGGGTTCCATCCAAAATCAATCCGCCAAGTTTTTTAGGAGTAAAAGTTATTTCAAATGATAGTTTAGTTCATGGAGAGGGTTTCTAAGGTGCCGAAACAGACCATCGCCGGACTCTGTCTAGCTTGGGAGAACATCTGAGAGAAAACAACATTAACTCGCATTTATATCATCGCCCCTCATGGCAGGAAGATGTCTTGGAGCACTTTACAGTAAGAAGCAAAGTGACCTATTGAACACTGGGTGAAGTTGAATGAGAAAACACCATTTGTGTTTCAGAGTAGTGCCACACAGGTTACGTGTTAACTGTGGATGGGTTGAAACTAGCTATCCTGTCGATGCCTCAAGCAAACATTGGCCCATCATTTCCGATCGGAGGCTTCCTGCGTGCGGAGGCCTCCTATCGGAAAAAAATCTACGCACTTACCTGAGGGCTCCCGAGGTCCGGACACTTCCACTCCTGGGCCTCTCCACAGTCGAAATGTGCAGGGCCCAGGTATCCCAGGGGCGCAGGCGGTTCACAAGCCAGCCAATGGGAGAAGGGAATCTCCCTTCGTACTTTTGACAGATAGACCCATCAAAAGTATGAATGGAGATCACCCCAAAAAGATACTAAAACATTAAATACATTTCTTAAAAGGTCACATTTTTAAAATGAGTTAAAATTACATTACATTAAATATTTTAAACAAAAATTAATTTTTTGAAAAAAATAATTAAAGTTTTTTACGGGACTAAAAGTAAACTTACCTTTTTAAAAAGTATTTTAAAATTATAAATGAGTGAAACAAAATTATTTTTTTAAACTTTTTTAAACTCTTATGCTGGTAAAAGCAGGCGTAAGATTTCTAAGGGTTTTCTGCGGGCGGAGGTTCTCCAGAAAGCGGAACTCTGCCCACAGAGGCCCTTCGATCTGTCACGAGCATTCTTGACAGATCGGAAATACCGGTTTTCAGCGCATGCGCTTGGCATGTCTGAAACCGGCATTTCCGATGTCCCTACAGGTGTGTACACAGCTTGTGCACCCCCGTAGGCATCGGAAAATACGGGCAAATGTCTGTTCACCCAAACAGATGCAGTTTAACCATCTTCCAAGGTTTCTGCCACATTTGTCAACTTTGACTGAACCACTGAGATGTCTGGAAGATAAAGATGTGGAGTGGCACTAGCTAGAGATTCGTCATCAAGCTGTAACTAAAATCAAAAAGCTTATCGCAATATCCAGCTTTAGATGTTATGGTGCAGAGAACCAGAATCATATCTTGGTGCAGCTTTGGTGCAAAAAGATTAAGTAAATAAGAAAAAAAGAAAGACTTACATTTATATAGCACCTTTCATGACCACTGGACAACCCAAAGTACTTTTTGAAGTGTAGCCACTGTTGTAATGTAGGAAATGTGGCAGCCAATTTGTGCACAGCAAGTTCCCACAAACAGCAATACAGGAAACTTTGTTATATCTGGCACTGACGGGACCGAGCTGTTGCCGATCTATCAAAACTGCCGGACATACAAAGTTAATGTTAAAGCATAATGGAGGTTTTCATCTCCGTATCTGACAACAAACACTGTTGCTTAGCAACAGCTTCAAACAGTCGGCCCGTACCTTGGAAGCGTCTCTGTAGCTTAGCAACAGCTTCAGAGAGACTTTCCAAAGCCTGACTGTTGGAAAAAAAAGCCACGAGAAGAAAAACAACCTAACAGAATGGCTCCTGATTTCTGCCGGTAGATCGAGGTTTCCGGACATACAACCTCCGGATAAACCATAGTCTCCTGTAATGACCAGATAATCTGTTTTAGTGATGTTGATTGAGGGATAAATATTGGTCAGGACACTGGAGAGTGCTCAAGTCTCTGGTGTGGGACGTGAATCACAACCTTCTGATTCAGAGGCGAGGGTGCTATCAACAGAGCCACGGCTGACACTGACTAGTTATGAGACTACGCCTTTAGATCACTCACCCCAAGTGAAAGGCACTATGTACAGATTAGAACAAGATGCTTGCCATGTGTATGGATGTGACCTAATTGCACAATATGTGTGTGGAGGAGATGTGGTGTAGACTGGCCTTAAGCCATTGGAGATTATGGTTAAATTACCTTTCCTCTCCACATCCAAGTAATTACAAAGAATGCTGTTGTGTTTGCAGAAGTACACATTGAAAGTGAGGTACAGCAAAGACAGGATACGCACATTGCTGATACTTTGAATAGAACCCACTTGCCTAAACAGACAAAGTCAAAGAAAGATCAGGAGTACTTCTGGCCAAAGCTACATCGAGTTGCATCGAGTCTACAGCACAGAAACAGGTCTATGCAAGCATTTATGCTCCACATCAGCCTCCTCCCTCCCCTCTTCATCTAACCCTATCAGCATACGGTTCTATTCTTTTCTCCCTTATGTGTCTACCTAGCTTCCCAATAAATGCTATTTGCCTCAACTATTCCTTGTGGTAGCGCGTTCCACATTCTAACCACTCTTTGGGTAAAGAAGTTTCTCCTGAATTCTCTATTGGATTATGTTAATGACTATCTTATATTTATGGCCCCTAGTTTTTGAATCCCCTACAAGTGGAAACAGCCTCTATATCTACCCGATCAAACCCCTTCATTATTTTAAAGACCTCAATCAGGTCACCTTACAGCCTTCTCTAGAGCCCCAACCTGTTCAGTCATTCTGATAGTTATAACCTCTCAGTTCTAGTATTATCCCTGTAAATCTTTGTTGCACCTTCTCCATTGCCTCTATATCCGTTTTATAATATGGAGAGGAGAACTGTACACAGCCCTCCATAGTGTGGCCTAAACAAGGTTCAATACAAGTTTAACACGACTTCTCGGCTTTTCAATTCTATCCCTGTAGAAGTAAACCCCAGTGCTTGGTTTGCTTTTTTTATGGCCTTATTAACCTGCATCACTACTTTTAGTGACTTGTGTACCTCGAAATCCCTTTGCTCCTCTACCCCATTTAGACTCTTAGGCCGCAATTTTGCCGGCACTCAGAGGGCGGGTTTGGAGGCAGGTCAGAGGTTAAATTCATTTTGATTGATGGCGGGTTCCGAACCCGCCATCAAACCGCCTCCACACAACTTTGCCAAGTGTCGGGTTTGGGAGTCCTGATCAGACCCGCCACCAAGCAGTGGGAGAGGCACTTAAGGCAGTTAACAGCTTGTTAACTGCCTACATAATCTGACTTTAGCAGGCTCTTCCCATTTTAATACATTTTCAGCGTGTTCCACGTCGTTCGCAAAACACGCCAGCGGATTGTGTCGGGTTCAGCAAGTACCTGAATTCTTGACAGCTGCACCTGCAGCATAAAAGCGGACCTCTAACATGGCTGCCTTTCAGAAGACTGAACTTTGTTTTTTGAGGTGTTGGAACACTTTTTGCAGTTCTATTGAGATTGTAAGTAATGAAGTTGAGATCCTTATGCACTGTGACCTCCTTGGAAAACCCACTCCCCACATTGGCTGAGCGCTTATAACATCTATTCCTCAACTGAGATATATACCAGCGGAATAGGAACCATTTATATCCTCTCATCCTGGTCCTCAGAATCGGAGGACGAGCAGCTGCGGCAGCAGCAGGACCAGGCACAACAGCAGCAGCAACAACAGGAGCGCCAACCTTCTCCTCACCCACCTGATGCTGCACAGGTCAGAGGGCGTCAGCGCAGGGCTGCACCTCACCGCAGGAGATACCCCCAACACAGGGTTTACAGGCAGAGGATGAGCTTCCTCAACATGACTGAGCAGCAGTGCCAAAGGAGGCTCAGACTTTTGAGAGAGGTAGTTGCTGACATCTGCACAATGCTGCACCAACACCTGGAGCCCAGAGGAGCATGTGGACACTCCTTACCAGTGGCTGTCAAAGTCACTACCACCCTCAATTTTTTTGCTTCAGGGTCCTTCCAGGGATCATCAGCAGACATCAGTGGCATCTCCCAGTTGGCCGCACACATTTGCATCACGCAGGTTACCGATGCCCTCTTTGCAAAGGCGCACAATTACATCCACTTCTCTACAGATGAAGCAAGTGTAACCGCGCGTGCGGTTGGCTTTGCAAATATGACAGGCTTGCCAAGGGTGCAGGGCGTCATAGACTGCACACATGTGGCCATTAGGGCACCCCATCACAACCCAGCTGTATTTGTGAACCGCAAGGGCTTACACTCCCTTAACATCCAGCTGGTGTATAACCACAGGAAGAACATTATGTATGTTTGCGCCACGTTCCCTGGCAGTTGCCATGACTCGTTCATCCTGCGGCAATCCACTGTGTCTCAGCTCTTCAATCCGCCAACCCAACTTTCCGGATGGCTACTTGGAGACAAGGGCTATCCCTTGAAGACGTGGCTAATGACACCGTTGAGGAGACCATCAAATGAAGCTGAGGAGCGCTACAATGCCAGCCACATTCCACCAGAGCCATCATCGAGCAAACCATCGGCTTGCTGAAGATGCGATTCAGATGCCTCAACAGATCAGGTGGAGCCCTACAGTACTCACCAGCCAGGGTCTCCAGAATCATCGTGGTCTGCTGTGCACTGCACAACATCACACAGCAGCGTGGCTTACCGCTGCCTGAGGAACAAGTGGCTCAGCGCAGGAGGAGGAGGAGGAGGAAGACCTTGCGGAGGCAGATGTGCTAGTTCCACCAGCACGTGAGCACATTGCTGGCCGTGATGCAAGGGATGCACTAATCCATGCCAGATTCACTTAAGTTTATGAAGCAAACACATGTGGCTGCCACCTTCTCAACACACCATACACAATCTGTACAATAAACTGTGGGTTCCTATCACTCTCACCACCATCATTACAGATGAAAGGCGCCCTGACACCTCACTGTGACATTTCTATTTATGGGCACACATAGGCCAACTCTTTGAATGTTTGCTATCGCATTTCTTCATTACAATTGAAATGACGATGATAATCTTAAATTTGTATTACATCAAAACACTCAAGTGACTACCCTTGTGACTATTTGTATGTTAACTTTCTCTTACACGTGCTTCTACATGGCACTTCCCCTGTGGCTTCAGCAGATGTGGAGGTACCTTGCTCACTTTCATGCTGCTCCTGCTTCGACACCTTTGGCGGGCGTCCTCTGGGTTTGGGAGCCTGGGAGGGCTCGGCAACAGTCTGCTCCTCCTGCAGCTGTGCAGTGGCTGAGACGGCCATCTCACTTGGGTGAGGAATCTGGGGCTCTGACCAAGGGCTCCGCAGTGGCATGGGAGTGTGAGCACTTGGAGAGGGGCCCACACTTCCTTGTTGTCGACCACCAACATCCCTCTCATGGGTCGCCCGCACTTCACTGCTAGCAAGTGTAATGTATATACCTTTAAGGGGGGGAACTACTTTTTACAGCTCATGTATACTGTAGTACCGGCAGTGACCACACCTGTATATAGCACTGAGTAGTAATCTGTACAGTTCAGTTCCAGAGTGAGCCACGTTGCGTAAACACCTGTTGTACCGTTCTCCTGCAGTCTGTGTCTTACTACTGACGGACACAACAGCAAGTAGCTGGAGAGCACCTTGCTGCGCCTCAGTGGGGCCATGAGGACCCATCTCTGTACTGACAGTCCTCATTACGGGGATGTCCATGTACCTCTGGTGTCTCTCCTCAATAGCTGCCCATCTGTTTAGAAGAGTCACCATGCTCTGTTGAGTCTGGCGACTTTTGTCCTCCAATGAGGTTGCCATCCTCTCCATGGTGGCACGTTCATGTGCCATTGCCTCCACCATGGCATTGCTTATTTTTGAGATGGACTCCTTCATTATCTGCACACTCGCAGTTACCGTGGATGCAAACCCTGTCAGAGACTCCTGCACTTGTTGCTGAAGTTCCAGCACCGCTCTCTTTCTGGATGGCCCCAGAGGCACAGGGTCCACATGCAGCTGAGCAGAGCTAGGAGCACCCTGCGGCCTCCGATGAGGACCCTCCACTGCTGCCCCTTTCTCCACCATCTGCTGATGCTCACTTGTGAGCTGTGATACACCAGGTGACAACACTACTCTATCTCGCGAATGACCCGCCGAGGTGTGCGTCTCTGCGCCGGTGCTGGGTGCGCTCAATTCTGCTGACACTGCGCCCTCAGAGGTTGAAGCTTACTCTGAGGAGTCTTCCGGTTCTTCCTCCTGGACAATGGGGAGGGGGGCTCTCGATGGTCCTGTGGGGGAGTAAAGGCATGAGTTAGACATGTGATATTAACGTAGCAGGCACATCGACTTGTGCAGATGATCAGAACTCAATCTGTATGAACATCAGATGCCATATCAGTCACTCATGAAATCTAAATGAGAGAGCTGCAAATCAATTCTGTCATCAGCTTGCTCTACTGCGCCCATCTGACCGTCCCCCACTTCCAGATCCTCAGCACCTCCGACGATGTCCAGAGCAGCCTCCTCAGCGGTGGTCAAGTGGGCAATCGAAGGTGGCCCTCCTCCTGTCCTGCCCCTCTCCCTCTTATTGTGGGCTCTCTTTTCCTGCAATGAGGGACACAAGTGGAGTTTGAGTGAGAATGTTGGAGTGAGTGTAGAGAATCCATAGCATAGATGCTTAGAGGGAGACAAAGATGGAGTGAGGTGCCAATACCAAGGGCCCTCCCTGCACATTGTTAGTTGTATTTGCATAACAGTGATAGCGAGTGTGAGGGGTGCATAGTAGAATGGTGAAGTGATTCTGTACATAGAGAGAGGGATGGTTAAGGGTGCAAGGGATGTAAGGGTAAAGTGGGATGTGCAGGAGTAGGTTGACAATGCAGAGTGCAGGTGGTGAGAGGAGATGGGGAGCAGATTGAAGGTAAGTGTGATGTTATACTCACTTTTGCTGAGCGTAGCAGGTCATTGAACCTTTTCCTGCACCAGGTGCGTGAGCACAAAGACCTGGCGCTAACCTCCTCAGCAATTTAGAGCCAGGCTGCCTTGGTTTGCTGAGGAGGCTTCCTCCGTCCATTTGAGGGTAACAGTACCTCTTGGCGCCCTCTCACTCCCTCCACAAGAGCATGGAGGGAGTCATCATCGAATCTTTGGTCATTTTCAGATGTGCCACACCGAGAAGCAGCAGAATAGGAATGAACAACAACAAGGCTGCATGGGCCCCTTAAATGCAGCTGGCTGAAAGACGTCAACAGAGGCGAGCAGCAGACCCGAACCCACTGACTGGGCCGGGTAGTGCGCACGACTGGCTTAATCAGCCCACATAAGCAAAAATCGTAATTTCAGGGTGGCTGAAACCGGCAGCGGGACAGGAAACCCCCGAACATCAAAGCCGCCTCCAACCCGCCTCCACTCGAAAATCGCAGCCTTATTATCCAAGCAGTACATGGCCTTGTTATTCTTCCTACCAAAATGAAACATCTCACACATACCTATATTGAAATTCATTTTCAAATTACAAGCCCATTTTGAAAGTTTATTAATGTCTTCTTGTATTTTGTCGCAATCGTCCTTTTGTATTAACTACACCCCCCAATTTGGTGTCGTCCTTAAATTTTGAAAATGTACTTCCAATTCCCGAGTCCAATTCGTTAATGTAAATTGTGAACAACAGTGATCCCTGTGGAGCACCACTTCCCATCTTTTGCCAGTCTCAGTTGCTGCCCTTAACCCCTACTCTCTGTTTTCTATTTTGTAGCCAGCTTGCTATCCATTCTGGTACCTGTCCCCTGACTCTACATGCCCTGACGTTATGCAATACCTTACTGAAAATCCAAATACATTGGGCTGGATTTTCATTAAGCTGTCGGGAAGGAGGCGGAACTACAACTTTCGGGTTTTAGTCCCGCCTCCATCGACGTCTGGCCAATCGACGCGATTTTCCTTTGATTGACCTTGTTGAGCCCGCCCAGCAGGCTCAGCAAGCCAATTAAGGGCCACCCGGCAACAGGTGATGTCACAGACTGAAATTTCATCTGTCAAGTGTTTTTGACAGATGAAATATCAGTGTTTCACAGCTGTTTGAAGCTGTCAAACACTGACAGTCTGATTTCTAACCTGTGTCCTTCTACGCAGCGCAGACTCAGTTAGAACTCTCACCGACACTGAAAGCTGAAGGCTGTCACTTTTGACAGATCGCAGCCATTCAGCTTTCAGTTCCAGCTGAGTGATGGACTCCCGACGCCTAGAGGAAGAAAGGCTGTTAAGGTAAGTACAGGTAAGTAAAACTTCTTTACACACACCAAACACAGTTACCTTTGCACTCATGCACCCATCACTCACCTGAACACTGACATCGCGACCCCTCCAAGTCCTTCAACCCGACGGCCCACCTGCTCTAACCTGGCGTGGTTTGGAGCCATCGGGAATCCCACATGACACCCTTCAAAATAGGGATTAGGCTAAAAACTGCCTGTTAGCTACCTGTTAACAGGCAGTTAATTGGCACTAATCCCTTCCCGCCTCGGGTCGGCGGGTCCCAGTGCGGGGCGGGTATCCGCCTCCCTTGAAACTTACGTGGAGGCGGGTTTTGGGCGGGATGGTGTCGGGACCCCTGAATTCTGGATTTTTGCCCCCCGCACGCCTGAAAGCCCGCCTCATGGCACACTGAAAATCTGTCCCATTATATCTACTGCATTACCCTTATCTACTCTTTCTGTTACTTAAGAACATAAGAAAATCCAGAGCAAAAAAAGGCCATTCATCCCATGAGGCCCACTCCATCAAGAGACCATGGCCTAGAAATTGAGTTTGCGCTGCGCCAGGGCTTTAGCGCCGGAAGTTAGCGCCGGCGCTAAGTCCCTTTGCGCGCGCCAAAAATTCAGTAGCGTCGCGCCCAAACGGCTGCCGGCGCTACTGAAGGGTTTTAGCGCCTGAAAACTGGCGCAACGCGGCGCTATTCCGGCGCTGCGGCGCCCGCTGCGGTGCGGCAGGCTCGGGAAGTGCAGGCCTCCTCCTTCCGTTAAGGAGGAGCTGCCTGCACCCGGCCGCGGCCCGCGCAAATCTCTGCAAAAATGAGCTCGGCACCTCGGACAAGTGCCGGGCTTGCATCTGTTCCGGGGGGGGGGGGGGGGGGAGAAGTCCGGGGAGGGAGCTGCGGGCAGGCGGCCGGCGGGAAAGCGGCCGGCCGCCGCGCCTCCTTAAAGCGCCGGCGCAGACTCCGGCAGCACTCGTTTGCCGGAGTCTTAGTTGCGGCTGCCACTGGCGAGGCGGCCGCAACTGAATTTCGGCTTGGGGCCGGGTTACCACGGCAACCGGGACGCTGCGCACACCGATGACGTCATCGGTGCCGGCGCAGTGCTACCGGTCTACCGCCGCGGAAGGGCCCCAGGCAATTTAGGAACCGGCGCCAATTGCAGCGCTAGGCCCTCTAGCGCCGCAAAATCGGTGCTAAGGGCACTCAATTTCTAGGCCCATGTTTAATTATTCTGTCATAGACTTCCCTCCCACCCACCTGCTGATTCATTACTTTAGCAAATACTAAGTCCCCTCCCCTACGTCCTTGGAGAAAAAAACTGAGCAGTACTATTAAGGCACAAGTAAGGAGTGTGATGGAATACTCTCCACTTGCCTGGATGAGTGCAGCTCCAACAACACTCAAGAAGCTCGACACCATCCAGGACAAAGCAGCCCACTTGATTGGCACTCCATCCACCACCTTAAACATTCATTCCCTCCACCACCGGCGTACCGTGGCTGCAGTGTGTACCATCTACAAGATGCACTGCAGTAACTCACCAAGGCTTCTTCGGCAGCACCTCCCAAACCCGCGACCTCTTCCACCTAGAAGGACAAGAGCAGCAGGCGCATGGGAACACCACCACCTCCAAGTTCCCCTCCAAGTCACACACCATCCTGACTTAGAAGTATATCGCTGATCCTTCATCGTTGCTGGGTCAAAATCCTGGAACTCCCTATGTAACAGCACTGTAGGAGTACCTTCACCAAACGGACTGCAGCGGTTCAAGAAGGTGGCTCACCAAGGGCAATTAGAGATGGGCAATAAATGCTGGCCTTGCCAGCGATGCCCACATCCCATAAACGAATTAGAAAAAAATATTGTTATATCCCTCAATTCCATGCTCAACAGATGTAACTTCAGTTCCATCTTAAAAGTACCAATTCTCCATGAATCAAATCCCTTTTCTGGGTAGCTAAAGTTGAAAATTAATTAATTTAAGAGATTGATAATATTTACATGTTGCAATATCTTCATATCGCAGAACTGTATCCACCTAAAATATCAGAAAATGAATACCCACAAGAATCGAAAAACACTGATGACTAGACTGCTAAATGCAAAAATAATGATCCTTCTGAGAGTAACACGTAGTACCATCTCCATAAGGACCTGTCTGTTCAAGATAAGATCTTGCTCAAAAGAAACAATCATAACCCCGAGAGACATGGCGGCAGAGATGATTTAGAAAACCCAGTCCAGAAATGTTGGGATTTGAAGGATGTTGGTGTATAGCCAGCAGTTTTATATACTGGCCTGTTATGAACCAGTAATCAAAGATAACGTAACATCTCTTTGTGTGGTATTTGAAATGCACATCAAAATCGTACACCAGTGAACCTTTGATGTCACACAATGCCCATATCAGGCTGGGATCAATAGTAACTGTAGATTTGTTCATCCTCGATGGAAAAAAATAGATCATTGCAGCAGACCATTATTCAAATTATTTTGAGTTTAACCTACTACAGGATAGCAGGAGTTCTATTGTATGTCAAGGCTTCAACCACACTATGCCTATTATGGCATTCCAGACATAGGGGTTAAATTGTTAGTGTGAGTACAAAACAGGAATGTTAGTTACAATTATCATCAGGAGGAACTTCACCCTTATACTTTGCAGGAACAAATGATACCTGCTATCAATATGTGAGTTTAAGAAATGTGCCACAGATTGGTACTTTAAGCGCAGAATATGGGGCTAGATTTTCGGATAGCCGTCAGGCGGGGTTTCAGGCGTGTGGGGGGGGGGGAAATCCCGAATTCAGGGGTCCCGACACCATCCCGCCCAAAACCCCGCCCCACGTAAGTTTCAGGGGCGGCGGGTACCCGCCCCGCACTGGGACCCGCCGAAACCAGGTGGGAAGGGATTAGTGCCAATTAACTGCCTGTTAACAGGTAGTTAACAGGCAGTTTTTAGCCTAATCCCTATTTTGAGGGGTGTTGTGTGGGATTCCCGACGGCTCCAAACCACGCCAGGTAGAGCAGGCGGGCCGTCGGGTTGAAGGAGTTGGAGGGGTCGCGATGTCGGCGCTCAGGTGAGTGATGGGTGCATGAGTGCAAAGGTAAGTGTGTTTGGTGTGTCTAAAGTGTGTAAAGAACTTTTACTTACCTGTACTTACCTTCACAGCCTTTCATCCTGTAGCCGTCGGGAGCCCATCACTCACCCGGAACTTAAAGCTGAACAGCTGCGATCTGTGAAAAGTAACAGCCTTCAGCTTTGAGTGTCGGTGAGAGTTCTAACTGAGTCTGCGTAGAATGACTCAGCTTAAAACTCAGACTGTCAGTGTTTCACAGCTTCAAACAGCTGTGAAACACTGATATTTCATCTGTCAGGAAATCTTGACAGATGAAATTGCAGTCTGTGATGTCACCTGTTGCCGGGTGGCCCTTAATTGGCCTGCTGAGCCCACTGGGCGGGCTCAACAAGGTCAATCAAGGGGAAATCGCGCGGATTGGCCGGACGTCGAAGTAGGCGGGTCAAAAACCCGAAAAGGGAAGTCCCGCCTTCTTCCCGTCAAGTTCGACAAAATCGACCCCATGGTCTCCAAATTATGCAGAGTCCAATGGCAAAATAGAGAATGTAGTTCAGAAAACAAAAAGGTTACTGAAGGAAGCCAAAATAGATCATCGAGATCCTTACTTAGCCCTGGTTGACTGGAAAAACACTCCAAAGGAAGAATTTGGATCTATTCCGTACAAAGACTACTGGTACTGTAATATATGTGGGTAGAACAAATGAAGGACAGAGACAGGATGAGTTGCTGATCAAGGTGCTTGTTTACTGGGCCAGAGCAAACTGAGCATGCTCATACTAAACCATGTGACAAACCATGTGATAATACATTTCACTGCTTTCCCCTTTAAAAAAAATGTACATATTCCCCTCTCAAATACAACAAAGCTATGGTCCCACCTTTCCCAGCATTACACGTACCACACAACAAAAACTTCTGGCTTTTTTTTCTTTTAAATCAACTACAAATGCAACAAATCCAGTTTAATAACAGGTGTGCGGAGCCTTCTTGATCTCCTTACAAAAGGTTTTGGTGTTGAAACAATTTTCGGGCTGTTTTGTTCTGGTTCCAAACTCAAAGAAGTAGGTACCACCACTCTGTTTCCCCACTTGATACAACCTTGCTCACAAGACAATTCAGTACGACGGTTATGGAATGGTTTCAACTCTGTGTCCAGACACTGATCAGTCCATCCATTCAAGGTGTTTTCATACACTCTTTTCAATATTGAGTCCTTTTGAGTCTCATCCGCAATCTCAGTATCATTCACGGGAAAGTCTTTGTCAACTGCACCTAGCGTGAAAATCTCACCTTCACTCCCAACACGAGTCCTCATGTGGCAACCTGGACAAGACATCTGTGGTTGCGTTTTGCTTTGAAGTGCGATATTCAATCGTGTAGTCATATTGTGACAACAACACTGCCCAATGTTGCATTCTTGATGCGGCCATTGCAGGGATGGCAGATTTGGGCCCCAACATTGCTAGGAGTGGTTTGTGATCGGTTGTCAGGGTAGACTTTCTGCTGATCAGGAACAGTTGGAATTTCTTGATTCCAAACACTATGGCGAGTGATTCCTTTTCAATTTGCATGTAGTTTCTTTCGCTCTTTGTGAAGGTTCGCGATGCGAACGCGATTGGTTTCTCTTGGTCGTCATTCATTACGTGGCTTATGACAGCTCCCACACAGTAGCTAGAAGCAACACATGCTAACTTACGCTCACGCTCACGCTCTGTGTCGTACTGCACAAGTAGAGCATCGCTAGAGAGACTTCTCTTACAAGTGTCGTAAGATTCCTGTTGTGCTATTGTCCACTTCCTTCTTGGGAACTCGTGCAATAGAGCTAACATGGTCACTAACTCAGGTAAGAAACATGCGCAGTACTAGACCATCCCATGGAAAGATCTTAACTCAGACACGTTCTGTGGCTTTGGAGCATTGATGACAGCATTAACCTTTTCCTTCACTGGTTGCAAGCCATTTTCATCAATTTTAAGACCAAGATACACCACCTCGGGCTGCACAAAAGCACATTTGCTCCTTTTCAATTTGACATTGTGGGCATTCAACCTTTGAAGCACTATATCTAACACTTCTAGATTTTCTTCCTCGCTGCATGCTGCGATCAGCACATGATCTTGATTGCATAAGCAATTTGGAATTACTTGCAAAATCTTATCCATCGTAGCCTGGAAGATTTTGGGAGAGGATTTTACACCATACGACAGCTTGGTGTATGAGTACTCCACTTGGAAGAAGCACTGAGAGTAGCAAGGACACAGAATGTACTCTGGGTGGGGCACTTCAATGTCCATCACCAAGAGTGGCTCGGTAGCACCACTACTGACCGAGCTGGCTGAGTCCTGAAGGACATAACTGCCAGTCTGGGCCTGTGACAGGTGGTGAGAGAACCAACATGAGGGAAAAACCTACTTGACCTCGTCCTCACCAATCTACCTGTCGTAGATGCATCTGTCCATGACAGCATTGGTAGCAGTGACCACCGCACAGTCATTGTGGAGATGAAGTCCCATCTTCGCACTGAGCACACCCTCCATCGTGTTATGTGGCACTACCACCTAAATGGGATAGATTCAGAACAGATCTAGCAGCTCAAAACTGGGCATCCATGAGGTGCTGTGGGCCATCAGCAGTAGCAGAATTGTATTCTACCACAATCTGTAACCTCATGGCCTGGCATATTCCTCACTCTACCATTACCATCAAGCCAGGGGACTAACCCTAGCACAATAAGGAGTGTAGAAGAGCATGCCAGGAGCAGCACCAGGCGTACCTAAAAATGCAGTGCCAACCTGGGGAAGCTGCATGCTAAAAAGCAGAAGCAGCATTCTATAGACAGAGCTCAGTGATCCCACAATCAACGGATCAGATCAAAGCTCTGCAATCCTGCCACATCCAGTCGTGAATGGTGGTGGACCATTAAACAACTAACGGGAGGAGGAGACTCCATGAATATCCCCATCCTCAATGATGATGGAGCCCAGCACATGAGTGTAAAAGACAAGGCTGAAGCGTTTGTAACCATCTTCAGCCAGAAGTGCCAAGTGGATGATCCATATCGGCCTCCTCCAGAGGTTCCGACCACCGCAGAAGCCAGACTTCAGCCAATTCGATTCACTCCATGTGATATCAAGAAACAGCTGAGCGCACTGGATATAGCAAAGGCTGTGGACCCCGACAATATCCCAGCTGTCTTGCGAACTAGCTGCACCCCTAGCCAAGCTGCTCCAGTACAGCTATAACACTGGCATCTATCCGACAATGTGGAAAACTGCCCAGGTATGTCCTGTCCACAAAAAGCAGGACAAATCCAATCCGACCAATTACCAATCAGTCTACTCTCAATCATCAGCAAAGTGATGGAAGGTGTCGTCAACGGTGCTATCAAGCAGCACTTACTCACCAATAACCTGCTCACTGATGCCCAGTTTGAGTTCCACCAGGACCACTTGGCTCTAGGCCTCATTACAGCCTTGGTCCAAACATGGACAAAGGAGCTGAATTCCAGCGGTGAGGTGAGAGTGACTGCCCTTGACATCAAGGCAGCATTTGACTGAGTGTGGCATCAAGGAGCCGTAGTAAAACTGAAGCAAATGGGAATCAGGGAGAAAATTCTCCACTGGCTGGAGTCATACCTAGCACAAAGGAAGATGGTTGTGGTGGTTGGAGATCAATCATCACAGCCCCAGGACATCGCTGCAGGAGTTCCTCAGGGCAGTGGCCTAGGCCCAATCATCTTCAGCTGCTTCATCAATGACCTTCCCTCAACATACGTTCAGAAATGGGGATGTTCGCTGATGACTGCACAGTGTTCAGTGCCATTCGCAACTCCTCAGATAATGAAGCAGTCCATGCCCGCATGCAGCAAGACCTGGACGACATTCAGCATTGGGCTGATAAATAGCAGGTAACATTCGCGCTACACAAGTACCAGGCAATGACTATCTCCAACAAGCGAGCGTCTAACCACCACCCCTTGATATTTAATGGCATTACCATTGCCGAATCCCACACCATCAAAATCCTGGGGGTTACCATTGACCATAAACTTAACTGGACCAGCCACATAAATACTGTGGCAACAAGAGCAGGCCAGAGGCTGGGTATTCTGCAGTGAGTGTCTCACCTCCTGACTCCCCAAAGCCTTTCCACCATCTACAAGGCACAAGTCAAGAGTGTGATGGAATACTCTCCACTTGCCTGGATGAGTGCAGCTCCAACAACACTCAAGAAGCTCAACACCATCCAAGACAAAGCAGCCCACTTGATTGGCACCCCATCCGCCACCTTATACATTCACTCCCTCCACCACCGGCGTACCATGGCTGCAGTGTGTACCATCTACAAGATTCACTGCAGCAACTCACCAAGACTTCTTCGGCAGCACCTCCCAAACTCGCGACCTCTACCACCTAGATGGACAAGAGCAGCAGGCGCATGGGATCATCACTAATTCCAAGTTCCCCTCCAAGTCACACACCATACTGATTTGGAAGTATATCACTGTTCTTTCATCATCGCTGAGTCAAAATCCTGGAACTCTCTCCCTAACAACACTGTGGGAATACCTTCACCACATGGACTGCAGCGGTTCAAGTAATCGGCTCACCATCACCTTCTCCAGAGCAACTAGGGATTGACTATAAATACCGGCCTGGCCAGTGACGCCCACATCCCAGGAACAATTAAAAAACAGTCCCTTGTGTGTGTTGATAGTAAGATACAGTTGACTCTCTTTGTCAACATTCAGCTAAGCGTAAGCGTGCGACAGCTCAAGCTTGGAGAAAACCTTTGACCCAGAGAGTGCTGCATACAAATCTTGTGATGTAGGTAATGGGTATTGCTCATCGTGCACCGCTTAGTTGATAGTAACTTTGTAGTCACCGCACAAGCGTACAGTTTTGTCTGCTTTGGGCACTACAACAGTCGGGGTAGCCCATTGACTTTTGTCAGTTTTTACTAGCACTCCATTCTCTCTCAGCTTCACTAGCTCTTCCTCCACCTGACTTTTCAATGCGTAAGGGCCCGGCCTTGCCTTACAATAGACAGGCTTCGTGTTGGACTTGATGCGGATATGTGCGTCATACCTCGGGAGCCTACTGTCAACAAGGGCAGACGTCGACGACGAAGTCTAGCACCATCTTCAGTGTGTCAGTGCAGCCTTCGGTCGCCTGAAGAAGAGAGTGTTTGAAGACCAGAACCTCAAACCCGGCACTAAGCTCATGGTCTACAGAGTAGCAGTGATACCCGTCCTGCTGTATGCCTCAGAGACATGGACCACGTACAGCTGGCACCTCAAAGCACTGGAGAGGTACCACCAATGCTGCCTCCACAAGATCCTGCAAATCCATTGGCAGGATAGGCGCACCAACATCAGTGTTCTTGCTCAGGCCAACATCCCCAGCATTGAAGCTTTGACCATGCTCAATCAGCTCCGATGGACGGGTCACATTGTCCGCATGCCCGATACAAGACTCCCAAAACAAGTGCTCTACTCGGAGCTCCGGCACGGCAAGAGAGGCCCAGGTGGGCAGAGGAAACGCTTCAAGGACACCCTCAAAGCCTCCTTGAAAAAGTGTAACATCCCCACCGACACCTGGGAATCCCTGGCCCAAGACCGCACAAAGTGGAGAAGCAACCGGGAAGGCACCGAACACCTCGAGTCTCTTTGCCGGGAGCAAGCGGAAGCCAAGCGCAGGCAGCGCAAGGAGCGCACGTCAACCCAAGCACCCCACCCACCCGCCCCTTCAACCACCATCTGCCCCATCTGTGACAGAGACTCTAAGTCCTGCATTGGACTCATCAGTCACCTGCGAATTCATTTTTTAATGTGGAAGCAAGTCATCCTCGGTTCCGAGGGACTGCCTAAGAGAGAGATGTGCGTCATACCCAGTGATGCCTGGGTATGTCTGTGAACATGCTTTTGTACTTGTCCAGCATTGTGTTGAGTCACTTCTTTGAAGCATCTACAGTGAAGAGGTTTTTCCAATCTATTTTTAACTTTCTCAACCAGTCTTTGCCGATGAGAGTTGGACTGTTGTAGCTTGCTACAATAATAGGCAGCTTTACTGACTGGCCATTGTGCTGAACTGTACATTCCTTTTGTCCACATGTTTCTAGGGTTTCTCCGGAGTAGGTTTTTAACTCTACGGTACTCTTTGTAAGTAGTATTTGATTTAAATTTACTCTCATATGTGTCCTTACTCATGATAGAGCAGTCCGCCACCGTATCAATACACATATCAATATACTGCTCGTTGATCAAAAGTTTTGTACAGAACTCTTTCTCACGACTGCTAGCATTGCCGCTAGTGGCATAGATACTGGAGATGCCTAGTTCAACATCAGATGTGTTCAGTTCAATATTGTGAATTCCTCCCTTTTGTTGTCACTGCTTTGCATTACCATTAGAATGCTTCTTACTTCTTGCTTTAGATCTAGCTCTGCAAGCTGTTGAAATATGGCTTTGATTCTGGCAGTGAAAACACTTGGGCCCCGATTTTCTGCCAGCCGTCGGGCGGCTTTTCAGGCGGGCGGGGGCCGAAAATTGCCGAAAAAGGGGGTCGCGACCCCACCCGCCTGATTCCCCGCCCCGTCCGACTTTCAGACCGCTGTTTCTCTGCGACCCGCTTCAGTCCCGCCCGCCGCTGGCGGGACTGGCCGTCGGACACTAATGAGCAATTATTACCTTGTTTAAGTCGATTTTCAGGGGCCGTTGTGATTTTGGGGCTTTCCCCACACCAAACACGCCTGCGGGGAACCCCGCTGATGAAACCTGGCATGAAGCTTGCCGGCTTGCTTGCTGTCAGCTGCAGGTCATTCGGAAAAGCTGCGATTTAAAGGGACAGCATTTGTATGTTGAAGGACCTTGTTGTTGCAGGCTTGGGGCTACTTCTTCAAGGCTTAGGCACAGCTGTGGAAGGTTGGAGCCTCACACACTTCTCCAATGTGATCTCCTGGGAAGCCCCTCTCGCCACCCTCACTCAGCGCTTCCTCAGCGGAGGCATCTACGAGAAGGATGGGACGCCTATTTTTCCTTCCCTTCTTGTCATTAGAGGATCTCCAGCAGCAGAGGCGGCAGCAGCAGAATCAGGAACAGCAGGATGAGCACCAGGAGCACCAGGCTGCAGCTCACTCACCTGAAGCTGCACAGGCCTGAAGGGGCCAACGCTTGGAAGTGGCTTGAGAGCACCTTGCTGCGCTTTAGGGGGCCATGGGGACCCGTTTCTGCACTGGCAGTCCTACTCAGAAGGACTTCCATGAAGGTCTGGTTTCTCTGTTCAATAGATGGCCAACGCTCCTCAAGAGATGTCATTCTCTTATGAGCACTCACCGTGTTTTCCGTACCCTGGCGAGTTATCTCCTCCATGGAGGTTGCGTTCATGCGCCAATGACTCCACAAAGGCTCTGCTCATGGTCGCTATGGAGTCCTCCATTTGCTCCACACTCGCAGCGACCCTGGAGACAAAACCTGCCAGAGACTCCTGCATCTGTGCATGGAGGAGCGAGTTGGGTAGGATTGATTGGGGAATGGCACTCAAAGGGTTGACGGTGGATAGGCAATGGCAAACATTCAAAGACCGAATGGATGAACGACAGAAGTTGTTCATCCCAGTTTGGCATAAAAATAAAACAAAAAAGGTGACTCAACCGTGGCTAACAAGGGAAATTAGGGATAGCATAAGATCCAAGGAGAGGACATACAAATTGGCCAGAAAAAGCAATAATCCTGAGGATTGGGAGCAGTTTAGGATTCAACAAAGGAGGACAAAATGATTAATTAAGAAATGGAAAATAGAATATGAGAGTAAGCTTTCAGGGAACATAAAAACTGACTGTAAAAGCTTTTATAGATATGTAAAGAGAAAAAGATTGGTGAAGTCAAGCGTAGGTCCCTTGCAGTCAGAATCGGGGGAATTTATAATGGGGAGCAAAGAAATGACAGACCAACTAAATACATATTTTGGTTCTTGTTAGATCCGTGTATCTTAATGTTGTGTCCTTCAATAATCAGACAAAAGACTGCAGGGAACGATCAACAGGTGTTTACTGAATGAGGGTTACTCTAGAACTAACTGTACAGATCACTACTCAGGGTTTATATACAGGTGTGGTCACTGCCGGTACGACATTATACAGGAGCTGTAAAAAGTAGTTCTCCCCTTAAAGGTACATACATTACAATTCCTCCCCTTTTAGATTAACAGTACCATAACACTCATTTAACAATTAAATATCAAACTAATTACAATTAACACTTTTAACATGCAACATCAGCTGAAAATAGTCTATTTATAAATTCAATCTTTGGGGAGGCTTCCTGATCCTTTCTGGATAGCGCCTTTCCCGAGTGTCTTGCTCTTGGTGCGGAGGCGATTCTGGCCCCCTGTCGTCGGTTGGTTCATCAGCTTCCGATGCTACTGTTTCTGAGGTAGATGCGACCTGTACGTCGGGTTCCTCACCAGGTATGTATGGCCGAGACATGGGGTTGACTCGTTCCTGTGACTCTAGGATCTGGTCAGCATGGCGTCTCACAATGTTCTCCCCAACATCCACTGTGTACATTAGTGGCCCCTGCCGTGTGCATATCGTTCCTGGTTGCCATTTCTCTGTTCGGTAGTCGCGGGCCAAGACTGGTTGCCCTACATTGAAGCTCCTTGTCGGCTTCTCATTGATGTGCTGGAATTGCTTACTCTCAACATCTCTTCGTACATTTGGTCTGAGCAAATCCAGACGAGATCTCAACCTTCGGTTAAAGAACATCATGGCCGGGGCCTGGTTGGTGACTGCATGTGTCGCATTTCTGTAGGCTAACAGGAAATTGTCCTCCTTATGCTGCAGTGGAATGTCGTCATCGCACATGGCCTTTACTGCTTTTTTAAAGGTTTGTACGAACCTCTCAGCCAATCCATTTGTGGCTGGATGATACGGGGTGGATGTGTAATGCTTTACCCCATTCCTTTTCATAAATCTTCGAAACTCTTCGGACACAAACTGTGGTCCGTTATCAGAGCAAATCTGCTCTGGCAAGGCGTTCCTAGCAAATATGGTCCGTAGGACTGCAATAGTTTTCTCCGTGGTGGTGGAGGACATTTTGATCATCTCAGGCCATTTCGAGTGCGCATCCACGGCTATTAAAAACATTGAGTCATCACCGGAACGCCCTTCTTTGGATTAAAGATGGAGACAAGTGGTTGGTGGTCAGTCAGCAAGGTGAACTTCTGCCCGTGCAGATAGTGATTGAACTTTTTCACTCCCCACACTAGGCTGAGGGCCTCCCTGTCAAGCTGGGCGTAGTTACGCTCGGCTGAGGTTAGTGACCGAGACGCAAAGGCTACTGGCCTCGCCGAGCCGTCCGGGAATTTGTGCGACAGCACCGCTCCAATGCCGTAGGGTGATGCATCACACGCCAACCGAATTGGTAGTGCTGGGTTGAAATGAGCCAACACCTCTTTTGATGTGATCAATGCTTTGCTCTTCTGGAAAGCTCGTTTACATTCGTCACTCCACTTCCATGCTCCCCCCGTTTGCAGTAGGGCGTTCAGTGGGTGTAGTACGGTAGACAAATTCGGCAAGAACTTATGGTAGTAGTTCACCAGCCCGAGGAACGACCTCAGTTGTGACACATTTTCCGGTGCTGGAGCCTTTACTACTGCCTCAATCTTTTCAGGGGACTTATGTAACCCCTCTTTATCAATAACGTGGCCACAATACGAGATCTGCTTCTGGAAAAACTCGCATTTGTGGCGATTAGCTCGGAGCCCATATTCCTTCAATCTAGTGAGCACCTGCTCCAGGTTGGCGAGGTGATCACTGTCATTTTCGCCCGTGACCAGGATGTCGTCCAAATAACACTGGGTCCCTGGAATCCCTTGCAGGACTTGATCCATTGCCCTTTGCCAAATAGCCGGAGCTGATGCTACCCCGAACACCAGCCGGTTGTATTGGTAGAGACCTTTATGAGTGTTGATCGTGAGGTACTGTTTCGAGGCTTCTTCTACCTCCATTTGCAGGTACGCCTGGGCCAGATCAATCTTAGTGAAGCGTTTCCCTCCAGATAGCGAGGCGAAAATATCTTCAATCCGCCGAAGCGGATATTGTACAGTGTGAAGGACTGGGTTCACTGTCACCTTAAAGGCCCCACAGATGCGAACCTTCTTTGGTTCCCCAGGCGTATTACTCAACGACCTCTTCATTACAGGAACGATGGGTGTAGCCCACTCGCTCCAGTCCACTTTGGACAGTACTCCTGAACATTCCAAACCTTCCAGCTCTGCTTCGACGGCTGGGCGGATCGCATAAGGTACCGGTCTGGCCTTAAAAAACTTTGGGCTTGCATTTTCCTCTATTTTGATCATCACTGTTATGCCTTTTAGTGTTCCGAGTCCCTGCTGGAACACTTCTTGTGCGTCAGTTAGCATTTTTGACAGTCGTCCAGGTGTGACGTCGTCATCCTTTTTGGCATCTACAGTCAGTGCTTGTATGGAATGCCAATCTAGCTGTATCTTCCGGATCCATTCACATCCTAGTAGTGGTGGTCCTCCATCTGGCAATACATATAGGTCCATTTTTGGTGTTTCCTTACCGTTATATCTAACGTTCACCCTTATTTTTCCTTTGGGGTAGACTTTTTGCCCCGTGTACGTCTTCAAGACAATCTTTGTATCTCTCAAGGGTATATGTGAGAATAGCCATTTGTAGTCCCTTCGGTTTATGACTCTTAGGGCTGATCCTGTGTCCAATTACATTTTCACTTGGACTCCTGCTATCTTGAGCGTGACCCAGATAGTTTGGTGATCCTCCGTTTTGATCACATTATGTAATTTCAGACAACCCAGCTCCTTGCTTCCGGAGTCTGTATCACTTTTCTGTTCGTCTGAACTACTCTCCGTCATCTTATGTACCTTCTTGTGCTTCTCCTGTGGAGATTTCTTGTTGCTGGTTTTCTTTCCCGACCTGCAGACTCTTGCTATGTGTCCTACTTTTCCACACTGTCTGCACACTTGGTCCTTGAACCAGCAATCATTGTGGTCGTGTGTTGTTCTGCCGCAGCGATAGCACTTCACTGTTCCGTATGACATTTCATTTGTGCCATATTCTTGCAGTCTCCGTTGTATCTCTGCAGCACCCCGTGCGGCTGCTTCGTGTGATACTGCAATGCTGAAAGCCTTGTCCAGCGTAAGATCCTTTTCTGATAGAAGCCGTTTGTGGGTTCCTTCACTTTGAAGCCCACACACAAACTTGTCCCTTAAAGTATCTGCTAGTCCCGTTCCAAACTGACAGTGTTTCGATAGCTTGCGCAGTTCCGTTAAATACTCAGCATTACTTTCATCTTTATGCTGGTTCCTTTTGTGAAACTTAAATCTTTCTGCTATCAGCAGCGGTGTGGGGTTTAAGTGGTCCTGTAGGATTGACACTATGTTTTCAAAATCCTTTTCCACTGGCTTCTCTGGGGTTACTAGGTTTCGTAGTAAGCCATACGTTTTTGCACCCATTGAGTTCAACAATACCAGCGCTTTCCTGTCATCTGGCACTTAATTCGCCTTGCAGTATACTTCTATGCGTTCGACATATGTCATCCAATCTTCGACTTCATTGTCGAACGCTGTGATACTGCCACTCTTCGGCATTTTTGGGTGTGGTTAGACTGGCTTAAAATGGCGTCTCCCGCGCTTTCCTTTCTTCCCTGCTGCGACTTAAAATGGCGTCTCCCGCGCTGCTGCCAACGCCGCTCTCGGCGGTCCTCGTGGCAAATGGCGACGCCCTGTGGGTTTCGTGCGCTGCTCCTGCGCTGCTGCCAATGCCGCTCTCGGCAGTCCTCGTGGCAATGGCAGCGCCTCGCGTTTTCCTGCACACCTTTCTCCCCCGTTGACGCTGCTCGGCCCTTGAACACCGGCTGCGCTCTGCTCGCTCTCGTCTCTCTCCCCGTTGACGCCGCTCGGTCCTGAACACCAGCTGCGCCCTGTGCGCTCTGCCCTCTCTTTCTCCCCCGTCGACGCTGCTCGGCCTTTTTCTGTGCCGCTCGGTCAGCTCTAGCCGCCGCTGTCCGGGAAGGGTCTGCGCAGTACCTGTTGCCAGCCCGTTTCGCTGGACCACCATGACTGGAAAGCCAAGCCTGGCTCTCGACAGCCTCCCCTGCGATGCTCAAATCACCACTGGATGACTGGGCGGTTGCCCGTGGTCGACGCCCGTGCTTCTGGACTCGACCTCCTTCCACTGTTCTCCAGGAGCGAATCCCTGGGAGGTGATGCAGAGTTGCAGGTAGGTTCCAATCTGCGTCGTCGCCAATGTTAGATCCGTGTATCTTAATGTTGTGTCCTTCAATAATCAGACAAAAGACTGCAGGGAACGATCAACAGGTGTTTACTGAATGAGGGTTACTCTAGAACTAAGTGTACAGATCACTACTCAGGGTTTATATACAGGTGTGGTCACTGCCGGTACTACAGTTATACAGGAGCTGTAAAAAGTAGTTCTCCCCTTAAAGGTACATACATTACAGTTCTGTCTTCACAAAGGAGGACACAAATAACCTCCCAGAAATACCGCAGAACATAGGGTCTGATGAAAGGGTGGAACTGAAAGAAATCAGTATTTGTAGGGAAATGGTGTTAGGAAAATTGATGGGACTGAAGGCCGATAAATCGCCAGGGCCTGATAATCTACATCCCAGGGTACTTAAGGAAGTGGCCCTAGAAATAGTAGATGCATTGCTGGTCATCTTCCAGAACTCGATAGACTCTGGAACAGTACCCATGGATTGGAGGGTAGCTAATGTTACCCCACTATTCAAAAAAGGTGGCAGAGAAAAAGCGGGGAATTATAGACCGGTAAGCCTGACATCGGTAGTGGGGAAAATGCTAGAGTCCATTATAAAAGATGTAATAGCAGAGCACTTGGAAAGCAGTGACAGGATCGGACAAAGTCAACATGGATTTACAAAAGGTAAATCATGCTTGACTAATCTACTGGAATTTTTTGAGGATGTAACTGGTAAAATAGATAAGGGAGAACCAGTGGATGTGGTGTATTTGGACTTTCAGAAGGCTTTTGATAAGGTCCCGCATAAGAGGTTAGCGTGCAAAATTAAGGCACATGGAATTGGGGGCAAGGTATTGACTTGGATAGAGAACTGGTTGGCGGACAGAAAGCAAAGAGTTGGAATAAACGGGTCGTTTTCCGAGTGGCAGGCAGTGACTAGTGGGGTACCGCAAGGATCGGTCCTAGGACCCCAGCTGTTCACAATATATATTAATGATCTGGACGAGGGAATTGGATGTAATATCTCCAAATTTGCAGACAACACAAAGCTGGGTCGGAGGGTATGCTGTGAGGAGGATGTCATGAAACTCCAGTACGATTTGGACAGGTTGGGTGATTGGGCAGAAACATGGCAAATGCACTATAATGTGGATAAATGTGAGGTTATCCACTTTGGTGGCAAAAACAGGAAGGCAGATTATTATTTGAATGGCAATAGATTGGGAGAAGGGGAAGTGCAAAGAGACCTGGGTGTTCTTGTGCACCAGTCGCTGAAGGTAAGCATGCAGGTGCAGCAGGCGGTTAAGAAGGCAAATGGTATGTTGGTCTTCGTAGCAAAAGGGTTCGAGTACAAGAACAAGGATGTCTTGCTGCGGTTGTACAGGGCCTTGGTGAGACCACACCTTGAGTATTGTGTGCAGTTTTGGTCACCTTATCTGAGGAAGGACGTTCTTGCCATGGAGGGAGTGCAGCGAAGATTCACCAGGCTGATACCTGGGATGGCAGGAATGACGTACGAGGAGAGATTGTGTCAATTGGGCTTATACTCACTGGAGTTTAGAAGATTGAGAGGGGATCTCATCGAAACCTATAAAATTCTGTCAGGTCTGGACAGACTAGATGCAGAAAGGATGTTTCTGATGGCCGGGGAGTCCAGAACCAGGGGTCATAGTCTAAGGATAAGGGGTAAACAATTTAGGACTGAAATGAGGAGGAATTTCTTCACCCAGAGAGTGGTGAACCTGTGGAATTCTCTGTCACAGAGGGCGGTGGAGGCCAGTTCATTAAATATATTCAAGAAAGAGTTGGATATATTTCTTCAGGCTAAAGGGATCAAGGGATATGGGGAGAAGGCAGGGACAGGGTACTGAATTTGGATGATCAGCCATGATCTCATTGAATGGCGGAG
The DNA here is from genome assembly GCF_052327205.1 of Somniosus microcephalus. Lineage (NCBI taxonomy): Eukaryota > Metazoa > Chordata > Chondrichthyes > Squaliformes > Somniosidae > Somniosus > Somniosus microcephalus. The sequence continues at coordinate 29,549,157 of NC_141013.1, forward strand.
CAGGCTCGAAGGGCCGAATGGCCTACTCCTGCTCCTATCTTCTATGTTTCTATGAGATCCATCACCTCTTCTCTTGCGGTTGGACCCAGAGGCAGAGGGTCGACATGCAGCGCAGCTGAGCTGAGCTGGCAGAGTCCTGCGCCCTCCGACGAGGACTCTCCACTGCTGTCCCTGTCTCCAGAATCTGCTGAGGCTCACTTGTGAGCTGTGAAACACCAGGTGACAACACTACTCTATGTCCCGAAGGTCCCTCCGAGGTGTGAGTGTCTGCGCTGGTGCTGGGTGCGCTTACTTCTGCTGACGCTGCGCCCTCAGAGGTTGGAGCTTCCTCTGAGGAGTCTGGCTGCACAACCTCTTCCTCCTCCACAGTGAGGATGGGGGCTCTGGATGGTACTGTGGGGGAGTAAAGGAAGGAGTTAGAGATGTAATGCCAAGGTTCTTCTGGTGACTCCCAGCGAGCTGGCATCTGCTGACACCTGCATCCATGTAGCATTGGTCTCAGTGGGAGGCCTCTTCCTCCCTGACCTAGGGAAGAGGACCTCCCTGTGGGCCCTAACCCCATCCAATAATGCCTGCAGTGAAGCCTCGTCGAATTTGGAGGCAGCTCGGGGTCTGACACTGCCCACAGCTGCTGCAGGCTCCTCTGCCATCCTGTGTGGTTCGTATGGAAGCCTTCAGAGGATGCAGTGCTTGCTATGGACCTTGAAAGCACCACGAATGATGACATCATACTGTGGGGCTTTCTGACTAGAAATGGACAATTAGCAAGGCTGCCCACACGCTGGAAATTTATTGGCCACTTGAGGGAAAATTGCGTGGAGCTGGCTGACCCTTTTTTTTGTGTGTCAGAACCCCACATTCGGGGAAACCCGACCATTTCCCACACAATCCACAAAATCGGGCCCTTGGTATTTCTGTATTGGCAGGACTGTGTTGATTGATTTTCATTGTAGCGATAACAATTCACTGAACTGCTCTCACCGACATGCTTTTGACTTGGTCTCACAGCTTTAGGTTTGGCGGTGGCTTTGTGACTGTAGACCTCAGCTGCACTAGTCACTTGAGTTGGACGGATCTCCCTAGCATTCTTAGATGCCATCTCCAGAGATAGGGCAATTTTGCATGCTATGGCAAACGTTAGGTTCGGAGTGTTCAGTAACTTGGACTGTATGCGCTCATCCACCAGTCCACACACAAACTTATCTCGCAACGCACGATCCAAAAATGTGCTGAAGTCACAATGCAAAGACAGTCTCTTAAGAGCTACAATGTACTATCTGATGGTTTCACTTTGTTTTTGGTTTTTGGTATCAAACTTAGAGCGCTCTGCTATATCTAACGGCTTTGGGTCGAAATGGTCCTCGAGTTTCTCGACAATGTCTTCAAACAATGCATCCTTCGCTTTCCCTGGCGCGAGTAGGTTTGTCAATGTTCCGTAGACATCTGGCCCGATCTCCGTTAGAAAAATTGCTTTTTTACATTCATGAATTACTTTATTTTGAGCTTGAACATTCTCCTCTGCACCTTCAGTCGCAATAATGGGCCAGAAATTAGGATCGGGTGCTTGCCGCGCGTGCAAGCCCCCGATGTGCACTCACCAGGCGCGCCGACATCTGAAGCCTGGGCCTGCTTGGAATTCCTGTCACTGGCCCGGTTCAGATGTCGGCACGATGTGCTTGCCTGATCCAGCGGCGTAGTTAGTGCGATGTGCCGGCTGGGATCAGGTGAGCACTGTGCAGCCAATCAGGGGAGGGGAAACTTCATTCATGAGTTTGACAGTAAGAACTGTCAAACTCATGAAAAGTACGGGCGCCCAAAAGACTAGTTTAACTTTAAATAAAATTTTAAAAAACATCCCAATAATTAAATAAACTATAAATAACTTTAAAAAACAATTTAAACAATTAATAAAATTTTTGAAAAAAATAATGTTTTAATAAATCGGGTCTAAAAATAAACTTACCTTACTGTAAAGTCCTTAAAAACAATGAAGCTGTGGAAAAAAATGTAATAATTTTAAATAATAGACCACTTACCTTCAAGAATCCAGTCCTTACGCCTCCTTTTTATATGTGTAAACAGTTCAGGCCCTTGCACACGGGCAAACCTGTCAAAAAGAAGGAAGTTCAACGCGTGCGTGCAGAGTCCTGCGCGCACGCGTTGGACCTCTGAAACCCTTGGAGGAAGTGCCGGTTTCCCGCGCATGCGCTGTGCATGCTGAAATCCGGCACTTCCAACGGGCCCACGCGTGAGTACACTATCCGTACTCACGCGTTGGGACCGGAATTACTGGCCCAATGTTATTGGCCTTAAAAAACATCTCCATCCGCTCATTGTCAGAAATGATAGGTTCGTGAGCTCGGTCATACATGCCGAGGCTTCCGATTGAATCCTGTAGGTGCGGCCATGATTGTTCTAATCCCGTTGAACAGTGACTCAGCACGCTACCTGTGTACCTGTGAGAATCAGCGCCGCTGTTGCTGTGTATACATACACATGAAGGCGAAGCACAGATGATTCTGTATCATTTAGCTGTCACAAATTCAACTTAAACTTTTCCACTCGTAGATTGAACACTGTGTCCTTCCATGATCCCTAAAAGTGGCTTTGGGATCCCGTCATCATCGCCAAAAATGTAATATATGTGGGTAGAACACATGAAAGACAGAGACACGATGAGTTGCTAATCAAGGTGCTTGTTTACTAGGCCAGAGCGAATTGAGCATGCTCATACTAAACCATGTGACAAACTATGGGATAATACATTACAGGTACAAAATAACCCACCATTGGCAACCTTTCTAAAGCCAAGAATTGTGGAGGATGTTGGTGAAAAAGAAGATTAAAACAAGTCAAGCACAGTATTGCAGAGGGATAAAACATGACTGGTGTTTAAGGAAAGAGTTATTGTAAGAGTATAACCATGACTAAAAGATAGTAGCCGGGGAGCGGAGAGGAGAGAGTGAGGGATCGGAAAGGCTGGATGAGTCATAGAGTCATAGTGCTGGATTTTCATTGAGGAGGCGTGTAGGAGGCGGGACTACAACTTTCGGGGTTGTAGTCCCGCCTCCATCGAGTTGTGGCCAACCCACGCGATTTTCACTTGATTGACCTTGCTGAGCCCGCCCAGCGGGCTCAGCAGGCCAATTAAGGGCCACCCGGCAACAGGTGACATTACAGATTGACATTTCATCTGTCAAGAGCTTTTGATAGATGAAATATCAGCGTTTGACAGCTGTTTGAAGCTGTCAAATACTGATAATCTGTACTCCAAGTTAATTCCTTCCTCTCAGGCTGATTTAGAGATCTCTCCAGAACAGAAAGCTGAATGATGCAACTTTTGACAGCTCGCGGCCATTCTGCTTTCTGTGCCGGTGAGATGAGGGACTTCCGAGACCTGAAGGAAGGAAAGCTGTTAAGGTAACTAAATGTAAGTAAAACTTCTTTAAACTCTTTACACACGCCAAACACACTTACCTCTTCACTCATTCACCCATCACTCACCTGAACACCGGACATCTCGAACCCTCCAAGCCCTTCAGCCCGACGGCCCGCCTCGCTAACTTGGCGTGGTTTGGAGCTGTCAGGAAGCCCACACTTCAGCAATAAAAATAGGGATTAGGCTAAAAACTGCCTGTTAACTACCTGTTTACAGGCAGTTAATTGGCACCACTCCCCTTCCCGCCTCGGGGAGGCGGCTCCCAGCATAGGTCGGGTATCCGCCTCCTTTGAAACTGGCATGGAGGCGGGTTGGGGGTGGGATGGGGTCGTGCCCCCCCGATTTCAAGATTTTAACCCCCCACATGCCTCCAATCCTGCCTCCATGGCCCAATGAAAATCCTGCCCATAGAGTCATAACGGCACTAAGGAGGCCATTCGGCCCATCGAGACCGTGCCGGCTCTCTGTGGATCAATCCAGTCAGTCCTATTCCCTCGCTCTATCCCCGTAGCCCTGCAAGTTTATTCCCCTCAAGTGCCTATCCAGTTTCCCCTTGAAAACATTGAGTGTCTCCGCTTCCACCACTTCAGTCGGCAGCGAGTTCCAGGTCCTCACCACTCACTGTGTAAAAGAGCTTTTCCTCACATCACCCCTGTATCTCTTGCCCAAAACCTTAAATCTGTGTCCCCTAGTCCTTGTACCATCAACTAGTGGGAACAGCCTTTCCCCGCCTAGCCTATCCAAACCCGTCATAATCTTGTACACCTCTATCAAATCACCCCTCAACCTCCTTTGCTCTAATGAAAACAAATCCAGCTTCTCCAACCTGTCCTTGTAGCTAAGATCCCCCATCCCCGGAACAATTCTGGTAAATCTCCTCTGCACCTTCTCAAGGGCCTTCACATCCTTCCTAAAGTGTGGTGACCAGAACTGGACGCAATACTCCAGTTGTGGCCTAACCAGCGCTTTATAAAGGTTCAGCATAACTTCTCTACTTTTGCACTCAATACCTCTATTTATGAAGCCCAAGATCCCATATGCTTTGTTAACCACTCTTTTAATATGTCCTGCCACCTTCAGGGACCTATGCACATTAACTCCCAGGTCCCTCTGTCCCTGCACACTCTTTAAAACTGTGCCATTAAGTGTATATTGCCTCTCCCTGTTCCTTCTGCCGAAATGCATCACCTCACACTTCTTTGTTCTAAATTCAACCTGCCACTTGTCTGCCCATTCCGCTAGCCTTTCTATGTCCTGTTGCAGTCGATTGATATCATCATCAATGCTTGCCACACCCCCTAGTTTGGTGTCATTGGCAAATTTAGAAATTCTACTCTATATTTCAATATCCAGGTCATTTATATATATCAAAAAAGCAGTGGCCCCAGCACTGACCCTTGGGGAACACCTCTGTCTACCATCCTCCAGTATGAAAAACAGCCATTTACCACAACTCGCTGTTTTCTGTCCTTAAGCCAATTCCTTAGCCAAGCTGCCACTTGTTAAATCCGTGAATCTTGATGTATGGTGTCCTTCAACAAATAGCCAGAGACTGCAGAGGAACAATCAACAGGTGTTTACTGGATGAGGGTCACTCCAAAAACTAACAGTACAGATCCCTACTCAGGGTTATATACAGGTGTGGTCACTGCCGGTACTACAGTATACAGGAGCTGTAAAAAGTAGTTCTCCACTTAAAGGTACATACACTACAATTCCTCCCCTTTTAGATTAACAGTACCATAACATTCATTTAACAATTAACACTTTTAACATGCAACATTAACTGAAAATAGTCCATTTATAAATTCAGTCTTTAGGGCGGCTTCCTGATCCTTTCTGGATAGCGCCTTTCCTGAGTGTCTTGCTCTTGGTGCGGAGGCGATTCTGGCCCCCTGTCATCGGTTGGTTCATCAGCTTCCGATGCTACTGTTTCTGGGGTAGATGCTACCGGTATGTCGGGTTCATCACCAGGTACGCGAGACATGGGGTTGACTCGTTCCTGTGACTCTAAGATCTGGTCGACATGGCGTCTCACAATGTTCTCCCCAACATCCACTGTGTACATTAGTGGCCCCTGCCGTGTGCATATCGTTCCTGGTTGCCATTTCTCTGTTCGGTAGTCGCGGGCCAAGACTGGTTGCCCTACATTGAAGCTCCTTGTCGGCTTCTCATTGATGTGCTGGAATTGCTTATTCTCAACATCTCTTCGTACATTTGGTCTGAGCAAATCCAGACGAGATCTCAACCTTCGGTTAAAGAACATCATGGCCGGGGTCTGGTTGGTGACTGCATGTGTCGCATTTCTGTAAGCTAACAGGAAATTGCCCACCTTATGCTGCAGTGGAATGTCGTCATCGCACATGGCCCTTACTGCCTTTTTAAAGGTTTGTACGAACCTCTCAGCCAATCCATTTGTGGCTGGATGATACGGGGCGGATGTGTAATGCCTTACCCCATTCCTTTTCATAAATTTCCGAAACCCTTCGGACACAAACTGTGGTCCGTTATCAGAGCAAATCTGCTCTGGCAAGGCGTTCCTAGCAAATATGGTCCGTAGGACTGCAATCGTTTTCTCCGTGGTGGTGGAGGACATTTTGATCACCTCAGGCCATTTCGAGTGCGCATCCACGGCTATTAAAAACATTGAGTCCATGAATGGACCAGCAAAATCAATATGCACCCGTTGCCATGGAGAGGAGGGCCATTCCCATGGGTGTAGAGGGGCATGTGGTGGTGCATTTTGGACCTTCTGGCATCCTGAGCAGCTCTTTGTCAGGTCCTCAATTTGCTGATCGATCCCCGGCCACCAGAAATAAGCCCTAGCAAGGCTTTTCATTTTCACCCCTCCCAGATGGCCTTCGTGAAGCTCATTGAGCACTCTCTCCCTTAACTTAGGTGGAATTACCACTCGGGATCCACACATCAAGGTCCCCTGGCATACTGACAGCTGTTCTCTTCTGGATGAGAATGCTGGCAACAGTGAGTCGCCATGTGTTGGCCATCCCTTCACCATCAAATCATATACCCGAGACAGTGTCGGGTCATTTCGGGTCTCCTTCTCTATATCCGCGTTAGTTAGTGGCAAGCGTTCAATTATAGTCGAATAAAATATTTCGACAGGGTCCACTGCTGGTGCTTCCTCCGCAGTAGGCAGTGGCAGGCGTGATAGCCCATCAGCGTTTCCATGCTGTTTTGTGCCCTTATACTCTATTTCATATTGGTTCGCCCCTAGAAAAAGGGACCATCTTTGTAGCCGTTGCGCAGTCATCACCAGAACGCCCTTCTTTGGATTAAAGATGGAGACAAGTGGTTGGTGGTTGGTCAGCAAGGTGAACTTCTGCCCGTGCAGATAGTGGTTGAACTTTTTCACTCCCCACACTAGGCTGAGGGCCTCCCTGTCAATCTGGGCGTAGTTACGCTCGGCTGAGGTTAGTGACCGAGACGCAAAGGCTACTGGCCTCTCCAAGCCGTCCGGGAATTTGTGCGACAGCACCGCTCCAATACCATAGGGTGATGCATCACAAGCCAACTGAATTGGTGGTGCTGGATTGAAATGAGCCAACACCTCTTTTGATGTGATCAATTCTTTGCACTTCTGGAAAGCTTGTTTACATTCGTCATTCCACTTCCATGGTACCCCCGTTTGCAGTAGGGTGTTCAGTGGGTGTAGTACTGTAGACAAGTTCGGCAAGAACTTCTGGTAGTAGTTCACCAGCCCGAGGAACGACCTCAGTTATGACACATTTTCCGGTGCTGGAGCCTTGACTACTGCCTCAATCTTTTCAGGGGACTTATGTAACCCCTCTTCATCAATAACGTGGCCACAATACGAGATCTGCTTCTGGAAAAACTCGCATTTGTGGCGATTAGCTCGGAGCCCATATTCCTTCAATCTAGTGAGCACCTGCTCCAGGTTGGCGAGGTGATCACTGTCATTTTCGCCCGTGACCAGGATGTCGTCCAAATAACACTGGGTCCCTGGAATCCCTTGCAGGACTTGATCCATTGCCCTTTGCCAAATAGCCGGAGCTGATGCTACCCCGTACACCAGCCGGTTGTATTGGTAGAGACCTTTATGAGTGTTGATCATGAGGTACTGTTTCGAGGCTTCTTCTACCTCCATTTGCAGGTACGCCTGGGCCAGATCAATCTTAGTGAAGCGTTTTCCTCCAGATAGCGAGGCGAAAATATCTTCAATCCGCAGAAGCGGATATTGTACCGTGTGAAGGACTGGGTTCACTGTCACCTTAAAGTCCCCACAGATGCGAACGTTCTTTGGTTCCCCAGGCGTATTACTCAACGACCTCTTCATTACAGGAATGATGGGTGTAGCCCACTCGCTCCAGTCCACTTTGGACAGTACTCCTGAACGTTCCAAACCTTCCAGCTCTGCTTCGACGGCTGGGCGAATCGCATAAGGTACCGGTCTGGCCTTAAAAAACTTTGGGCTTGCATTTTCCTCTATTTTGATCGTCGCTGTTATGCCTTTTAGTGTTCCGAGTCCCTCCTGGAACACTTCTTGTGCGTCAATTAGCATTTTTGACAGTCGTCCAGGTGTGACGTCGTCATCCTTTTTGGCATCTACAGTCAGTGCTTGTATGGAATGCCAATCTAGCTATGTCTTCCGGATCCATTCACGTCCTAGTAGTGGTGGTCCTCCATCTGGCAATACATATAGGTCCATTTTTGGTGTTTCCTTGCCGTTATATATAACGTTCACCCTTATTTTTCCTTTGGGGTAGACTTTTTGCCCCGTGTACGTCTTCAAGACAATCTCTGTATCTTTCAAGGGTATATGTGAGAATAGCCGTTTGTAGTCCCTTCGGTTTATGACTGTTAGGGCTGATCCTGTGTCCAATTCCATTTTCACTTGGACTCCGTCTATCTTGAGCGTGACCCAGATAGTTTGGTGATCCTCCATTTTGATTACATTATGTAGTTTCAGACAACCCAGCTCCTTGCTTCCGGAGTCTGTATCACTTTTCTGTTCGTCTGAACTACTCTCCGTCACCTTATGTACCTTTTTGTACTTCTCCTGTGGAGATTTCTTGCTGCTGGTTTTCTTTCCCGACCTGCAGACTCTTGCTATGTGTCCTACTTTTCCACACTGTCTGCACACTTGGTCCTTGAACCAACAATCCTTATGGTCGTGTGTTGTTCTGCCGCAGCGATAACACTTCACTGCTCCATATGACATTTCATTTGTGCCATATTCTTGCAGTCTCCGTTGTATCTCTGCAGCGCCCCGTGCGGCTGCTTCGTGTGATACTGCCATGCTGAATGCCTTGTCCAGCGTAAGATCCTTTTCTGATGGAAGCCGTTTCTGGGTTCCTTCACTTTGAAGCCCACACACAAACTTGTCCCTTAAAGTATCTGCTAGTCCCGTTCCAAACTGACAGTGTTTCGATAGCTTGCGCAGTTCCGTTAAATACTCAGCATTACTTTCGTCTTTATGCTGGTTCCTTTTGTGAAACTTAAATCTTTCTGCTATCAGCAGCGGTGTGGGGTTTAAGTGGTCCTGTAGGATTGCCACTATGCTTTCAAAATCCTTTTCCACTGGCTTCTCTGGGGCTACTAGGTTTCGCAGTAAGACATATGTTTTTGCACCCATGGAATTCAACAATACCAGTGCTTTCCTGGCATCTGGCACTTCATTCGCCTTGCAGTACAGTTCTATGCGTTCTACATATGTCGCCCAATCTTCGACTTCATTGTCGAACGCTGTGACACTGCCACTCTTCGGCATCCCTGGGTGTTGTTAGACTGGCTAAAAATGGCATCTCCTGCGCTCTCCCTTCTTCTCCGCTGCAGCTCAAAAATGGTGTCTCCCGCGCTCTCCCTTCTTCTCCGCTGCGGCTCAAATGGTGTCTCCCGCGCTTTCCTTTCTTCCCCCGCGGACGCTGTTCAGCCTTTGAACACCGGCCGCGCTCTGCGCGTTTTCCTGCGCGCCTCTCTCGTTGACGCCGCTCTGTCTGCAACCCCGGCTGCGCCCTGTGCGCTTTACCCTTTCCCTTACCCCGTCGACGCTGCTCGGCCTTCCCCTGTGCCGTCGGTCGGCTCCAGCCGCCGCCGTCCGGGAAGGGTCTGTGCCGTACCTGCTGCCAGCCCGTCTCGCTGGAGTCTCCGCCGGATGGTCGACGCCCGTGCCCCTGGAATCGGCCTTCTGCAGAGTTGCAGGTAGGTTCGAATCGACTCGTCGCCAATGTTAAATCCGTGAATCTTAATGTATGGTGTCCTTCAACAAATAGCCAGAGACTGCAGAGGAACAATCAACAGGTGTTTACTGGATGAGGGTCACTCCAAAAACTAACAGTACAGATCCCTACTCAGGGTTATATACAGGTGTGGTCACTGCCAGTACTACAGTATACAGGAGCTGTAAAAAGTAGTTCTCCCCTTAAAGGTACATACACTACACCGCTGACCTATTCTATGAGCCTCAATTTTGTTAACCAGCCTTCTATGTGGTACTTTGTCAAATGCCTTCCGAAAACCATGTAGACAACCTCCATTGCATTCCCTTCATCAATCCTCTCTGTTACTTCATCAAAAAATTCAATTAGATTAGTCAAACACGATCTTCCTTTTACAAACCTGTGTTGGCTCTCCTTAATTAGCTTAAACCTCTCCAAATGCCCGTTAATGTTTTCCTTGATTATTGTTTCTAAAACTTTACCCACCACTGATGTTAAACTGACCGGCTTGTAGTTACTAGGATTGTCCTTACACACTTTCTTGAACAATGGTGTCACATTTGCCACTTTCCAATCCTTAGGCACCTCCCCCACATCTAGGGAAGATTGGAAAATTATGGCAAGCCCTTCCACTATCTCCTCCCCCAATTCCCTTAGCAACCTGGGATGCAAGCCTTCTGGGCCAGGCAACTTGTCCACTCTAAGCATACCCAGCCTTTCTAGTACATCCTCTCTATCAATTTTCACCCCTTCCATTGCTTCTACCTTTTCCACTTCTACCGATATTTTGTCAGCATCCACCTCCTTAGTAAACACCGATACAAAGTACTCATTGACTATTCTAGCCTTGCCCTGCGCCTCTAAGCATATATCACCTTCTTTGGGGCCGATTTTCCCGCAGGTGCGGGGAATTGTCGGGTTCCCCGAATGTCGGGGTTCCGACACGAATCTAAATGGGTCTGCCAACTGGATGCAATTTTCCCACAATTGGCCAATTAATTTCCAGCATGTGGGCACCCTTGCTAATTGACTATTTCCAGTCAGAAATCCCCACAGTATGATGTCATCATGCGTGGTGCTTTTAAAGTCTACAGCAAGCTTTTCAACCTCTGCAGGCTTCCCAACGAGCCGTCCAGTATGGCAGAGGAGCCTGCAGCAGCTGTTGCCAGCGGCAGACCCCGAGCTGCCGTCAAATTTGTCACTGCAGACATTAGTGGATGGGGTCAGGGCCCACAGGGAGGTCCTCTTCCCTAGGTCAGGGAGGAAGAGACCTCCCAATGAGACCAAGGCTGCGTGGATGGAGGTGGCAGCAGAGGTGAACTCTCAGGGAGTCACCAGAAGAACATGGATGCAGTGCAGGAAGCGATTCCATGACCTTCACCGTACAGGAAAAGTAAGTATGAAGTTTCCATCACCCTCAACCTGATCCCCATTGCCTTTCCCCAGCAGCACTCAGCTTCAGCACCCTCTTCCTCCACATCCCACTTCACAGTCACATCCATGCACCCTTACCCATTCCCTCTCTCTCTATGCTCACATTCACATAACTATTCCACCATGCAGCCCTCACACTGCCTCTCACTCTGATGCTTTGAACACAACTGACAACACACAGGGAGGGCCCTTGGTCTTGCAGCCTCACACCATCTTTGTGTCCCTCTAAGTATCTATGCTATGCAATCTCTACACTCACTCCTGCACTCTCACTCAAACTCCACTTGTCTCCCTCATTGCAGGAAAAGAGAGCTCACAACAGGAGTGGAGGAGGCCCACCCTCAATAGCCCACCTGACCCCCTGGGAGGAAGGAGTGCTGGAGATTGTCGGGGCTGACGTAGCTGGGGAAGGAGAGACAGGAGCAAGCCCGCAAGCTGGTGACAGAATAGTTTTCCATCTCTCTCATTGACATAGCATGAGTCGCTGTGATGATTCTGAAGCCACATCATTTGGACTTATGAGCATCTGCAAAATCCAATATGCATGTAGCCTTGGCATCACATCTCTAACTCTTTCCTTTACTCCCCCACAGGACCATCCAGAGCCCCCGTCCCCACTGTCGAGGAGGAAGAGGCTGTGCAGCCAGACTCCTCAGAGGAAGCTCCAACCTCTGAGGGTGCAGCGTCAGCAGAAGTAAGCGCACCCAGCACCAGCGCAGACACTCACACCTCGGGGGGACCTTCGGGACATAGAGTAGTGTTGTCACCTAGTGTTTCACAGCTCACAAGTGAGCATCAGCAGATTCTGGAGACAGGGACAGCAGTGGAGAGTCCTCGTCAGAGGGCGCAGGCCTCTGCCAGCTCAGCTCAGCTGCATGTCGACCCTCTGCCTCTGGGTCCATCCGCAAGAGAAGAGGTGATGGATCTCCATGCACAGATGCAGGAGTCTCTGGCAGGTTTTGTCTCTAGGGTCGCTGCAAGTGTGGAGCGAATGGAGGAGTCCATAGCGAACAGGAGCACAGCCTTTGTGGAGTCATTGGCGCATGAACGCATCACCACGGAAAGGATGGCTACCTCCGTGGTAAGGCTGGCTGCGGCCCAGGAGAGGAGGGCTGCGGCCCAGGAGAGGAGGGCTGCGGCCGAGGAGAGGAGGACTATGGCCGAGGAGAGGAGGGCTACGGCCATGGAGGAGCTTAGTCGCCAGGGTATGGAAAACATGGTGAGTGCTCTGAATAGAATGGCATCTCTTGAGGAGCGATGGGCATCTATTGAGCACCGAAACCAGACCTTCATGGAAGTCCTTCTGAGCAGGACTTCCAGTGCAGATACGGGTCCCCATGGCCCCCCTGATGTGCAGCAAGGTGCTCTCCAGCCACTTGCAGGTGCTGAGGGGGACCTGACCTATGAGAGGGAGGTTGTTGGCACACCTCAAGGAAGTGGGGGCTCCTCTCCACACGCTCACACTTACATGCCACTTCAGAGCCCTCGGTCAGAGCCCCGCCAGAGTCCACACCCAAGTGAGATAGGAGTCTCAACCCCTGCACAGCCACAGGAGCAGCAGACTGCGGGCGAGCCCTCACAGGCTCGCCACCCCAGAGGATGCCTGCCAAAGGAGCAGCAGGAAAGTGAGCAAGGGGCCTCCACATCTGCTGAAGCCACAGGGGTACCACTACGTAGGAGCACGCGTAAGAGAAAAATAAAGCACCACTAATCACAAGGGTAGTCACTTGGGTGAAAAGTTTTGCATATAGTTTCAATGCCATCAGTATCTTGTACATAAAAAATCTGATGGCAACTGCTGCGGTTGTGGCGTCTGTCATTTGGCGAATGGGGATTTCACATTGAGGCCTTAGGATTACTTGCAGTTGTCAGCAAGCTGGTCAAATAGGTAGAAATACACAGGGATGGGCCATTGTCCATGGTCAGGTAAGAAGCAGCGAGGCTACAGTGTTTGATGTACCAGGCTAAGCAAATCTGGCCAGGATGAGTGTGTTCCTTGCATTCCGGCCAGCAATGTTCTCGCGTAATGGTGCCGCTGGTTGATGGGCCTCTGCAGGATGCTCGTTTTCGGCCTCCTCCTCCTCCTCAGCATCATCCTCAGCATCATCCTCATCCGAGGCGGCTCTGTGAGTAGCCTCTTGGTCCTCAGGAATCTGCAAGCCATGACGCTGTGCCATGTTGTGAAGTGCACAGCAAACCACAACGATTTTGGAGACCCTGGCTGCTGAGTACTGTAGGGCTCCACCTGATCTATCGAGGCATCTGAAGCGCATCTTCAGCAATCCGATGGTTTGCTCGATTATGGATCTGGTGGTAATGTGGCTGGAGTTGTAGCGCTCCTCAGCTTCGTTGGCTGGTCTCCTCAACGGCGTCATTAGCCAAGTCCGCAGGGGATAGCCCTTGTCTCCAAGTAGCCATCCCTGAAGTTCGTCTGGCGGACTGAATAGCGGAGGCACAGTAGACTGGCGCAGTATGAGGGAGTCATGGCAGCTGCCAGGGTACTTGGCAGAAACATGCAAAATCTCCTTCTTGTGGTCACACACCAGCTGAACGTTAAGGGAGTGGAAGCCCTTGCGGTTGACAAAAACTCCTGGATTGCGATGGGGTGCTCTACGGGCCACGTGTGCAGTCAATGATGCCCTGCACCCTTGGAAAGTCTGCCAGATGAGCTAATCCAATCGCTTGCGCCCTCACACTTGCGCGATCCCTGGTGAAATGGATGTGATTGTGCGCGAGGGCAAAGAGGGCATTGGTTACCTGTGTGATGCAAGTGTGTGTGGCCGCCTGGGAGATGCCGCTGATGTCTTCTGTTGATCCCTGGAAGGAGCCTGAGGCAAAAAAGTTGAGTGCAGTGGTGACTTTGATGGCCACTGGTAAGGAGTGTCGACCTGGTGTTCTGGGCTCCAGGTCTTGCTGTAGCATTGTGCAGATGTCAGTCTCTACCTCTCACGAAAGTCGGAGCTGCCTTTGGCACTGCTGCTCAGTCATGTTGAGGTAGCTCACCCTGTGTCTGTAGACCCTGTTTGGGGGGTATCTCCTGTGCCGACGGCCTTCCATGCGCTGGCCCCTTCTGTCCTGTGCTGCTTCAGGTGGGTGAGCCGCAGCCTGCCGCTCCTGCTGCTGCTGTTGCTGCTAGTGATGCTGTTGTTGCTGGATCTGCTGCAGCCTCCTCTGCTGTTGGAGATCCTCTAATGCCAAGAAGGGAAGGAAAAAAAGGACTCCCATGCTTCTGGCAGATGCCTCCCTTGAGGAAGCGCTGAGTGAGGGTGGCGAGAGGGGCTTCCCAGGAGCTCACACTGGAGAAGTGTGTGAGGCTCCAAGCTTCCACAGCTGTGCCTAAGCCTTGAACAAGTTGCCCCAAGCCTGAAACAACAAGGTCCTGCAACCTACAAATGCTGTCTGATTAAACCTCTTCTTTCCTGATTGACCTCCAGCTGAAAGTAAGCAAGCCGACATTGTTCACGCCAGGTTTCATCAGCGGGGTTCCCACCAGGCGTGTTTAACGTGGGGAAAGGCTGAAAATTGCAAGGGTCCCTTAAAATGGCATTATAGATGCCAATTATTGGTGATTAGGCTCCCGACGACCAGTCCCGCCTGCTGCGGGCGGGACTGATTCGGGTCGCATTGAAACGCCGGGGGGAAAGTCGGACGGGCGGGGAATCAAGCGGTGGGGGGGGTGGGGGGGGGTTGCGACCCCCTATTTTTGTGATTTTTTTTTTCCCCCCCTCGCCCCCCACAGGCCTGAAACCCCGCCTGATGGCTCCAGGAAAAGCGACCCCTTTGTCTCTAATAGGCCCCACTCCGCCTCTTACTATCCGCTTACTGTTTACATGCCGGTAGAATATTTTTGGGTTCCCTTTTATGTTAACCACCATTCTACTCTCATATTCTCTCTTTGCCAATCTTATTTTCATCTTCACATCCCCTCTAAACTTGTTGCATTTGGTCTGGTTCTCCCTTGAAGAATTCACCTTACATGCATCACACCCCCTCTTTTTTGGTTTCATCATCTTCTCCTCTATCTCCCTCGTCATCCAAGGAGCCCTTGCTTTGGTTCCCTTACCCCTCCCTCTTGTTGGAATGTACCTAGCCTGTACTTGCTAGATCCTTTTGCATCCCATTGAAGTTAGTCTTATTTCAGTTTAGAAGTTCCACTCTAGATTGTTCCTTGCTCCTCTCCATTGCTAATCTAAATCTTATGATACGATGATCACTCGTACCCAAGTGTTCTCCCACAGACACTTGGTCGACCTGGCCCACCTCATTCCCCAGCACCAGATCCAGCAATGCCTCCTTCCTAGTTAGGCCAAGAACATATTGGTCAAGGAAATTCTCCTGAACACATTTCAGAAATTCTTCCCCCTCCTTTCCCTTTACTCTAGCATTATCCCAATCGATATTTGGGTAATTAAAGTCCCCCAACATCACCACTCTACAGCTCTTGCATAGCTCTACGATTTTCCTGCAGATTTGCACCTCTACCCCCCTCTCACTATTTGGAGGCCTGTAGAATACCCCCAATAGCGTGATCATACCCGTTTTGCTCGATGAGGGGGAGATTAGAGGCCGGAGGTGAGATCAGAGGCATCGGGGTGGAGGGGGGGGATCGGAAGAGTCGGAAGGGGGAGATCGGAAGGTTTGGAGTGGAGGAAATTGGAAGGGTTGGTGGAGATTGGAGGCTGCAGCTGGGGCGCACAGAGGAGGGAGGGAGAGATCAGAAAGACTGGGCGGTGGTGGGGGGGGGAAGGTAGGAGTTTGTGGCTCGAGGGGAGATCATGGCTTGGGGGCAGATTGTAGTCGGGTGGTGGGTAGGTGTTCAATCGCAGGGAGGTTGGGGGGGCCAGAAGCAGGTAAACTGAATCCAGCAGGTAAGAGGAAAGATGCCTACCTGCTGAATCTAGCAGTCCTCGCCTACTTTTAGCTGCCATGTTTCCCAAAGCCCGGGAAACCCAGCCGGCCAGGGTTAATTTTAAAATGGAGATTAAATCTGAGGCACGTAGCTTCATTATAATATTTAAATGAGCAACCCGCCTCTTGGGAGCAGGTTGGTTGCCCGTTCCCGCATCCTGCCTCCGTTAGAACTGGAAGTGTCCGGGTTCGAGGCCGACCCAAATCCACCCATTGTTACAGATAGTTTTTATATTCTTCTTGATAGGCAATGGTAGAACTTCCTTCAGCCCATGTTTAAGATCCAGGGCCAAGTTATAAGTTGGATTTGTGGTAAAGATGGAAAAAGTTGTATAGAGGGAAACTCCAGCCTTCACCAAACTGTTGTACAGCAGCTCGTATCTTTGCCAAAATTCCTCATATAATGATCTTGATTAAACAGTCGACGACGAATAAGACTTGCACCAGGATTTTTAGACCAATAAGTTGGCCATGTTGTGGTTAGGATGATGGTAATATGGCAAAAATAAATCATTGTCAGCTGTCAAATGGCTAACTAGTGATTATCCTCCTTGGGGGAAAGGTCGGTAAATGGGGCTTATTTGGGGCCAGTTTGTTCCAAGATGATATCCACATATCTTATAATAGCAAAATACTGCGGATGCTGGAAATCTGAAATAACAACAGAAAATGCTGGAAATACTCAGCAGGCCAGGCAGCATCCGTGGAGAGAGAAACAGAGTTAACGTTTCAGGTCTGGGACCCTTCATCAGAACTGGAAAAAGCTGGAGATGTAACATATTAAGCAGGTGCAGAGACAGGGGGTGGTTAGGAGGGGAGGAAGGAATAGAAAGAATATCCTGTACTTTTGTAAGAGGCAGGAAAGATAAAATGTTGCAAATAGGAGTGGCAAAAATCATACTGCATGAAAAATGGGGGCAGGGATAATTATCTGAAATTGTTGAATTCAATGTTGAGTCTGGCAGGCTGCAAAGTGCCCAATCGAAAGATGAGGTGCTGTTCCTCGAGCTTACGTTGAGCTTCATTGGAACAATGCAATAGCCCGAGGACAGAGAGATCAGAGTGGGAGTGAAGCGGTGAATTAAAGTGACAGGCGACCGGAAGCTCAGGGTCACCCTTACGGACTGGACGGAGGTGTTCCGCAAAGCGGTCGCCCAATCTGCGTTTGGTCTCCCCACATATCTTATGATGGAAGATTGAAACTACATTGATCCTCTGTGGCAATGCAGTATTCTGATACCGGAAGCCAGACAAGTCAACAGTACTCGAGGTCTCTGCTGATGATTTATCAGTCAGCCTGCCTTATTGATGGAAAGTGGAGGGGTAGACCTGCCAATGAGACTTAGGACTCCTCCACTTACAGTAGATAATCCTGCAAGCTAATGCCCCAACAGATGGATGGGTTTAGACTCTTAAACACGATGATGGGTTTCTTTGTGTGCTAGCCAAGCAAAATAAAAATCTTTCAGTACTGTATAAAATAATATATTTTGAAATTAGTTCTAACAGTTATTATCCTGTTTAGTACAGCAATGAAAATGTATTTATTCCCTGCAGACAATTCTATAAATTGTGCAGTTAAGGTGAACAAGAGGTACGATTTTCACCAGCCGATAATAGTAATGCATTTCACAGCAGCTATCAAAGCTTGTATTTTTTTTTAAGAGTGGAATCTTTCATTTTACATTAAATGTACAAAAATGTTGGATCTAATCCCGTGAGCCTAATTACAGCAGAATAGGTGTGATGCCGGTGTTTAGTAGCACAACACGTGTACTTTAATTCAAGCTTCACTTTGTCCATGTTGACTAAATTACCACTCCTTTTCCTATTCCAACTGGGATTTTGTAAGACTAAATCACTCTCTTGACAGTTCCCCATTACACAGAACAGTAGGGTCAGCGGAGTGGCAGAACAGTGACATGTCTTTTGAACACTGAACTGGGGCCCACTGCAGTATAAAACATTACGAGCAAAGATCTGTGGCATAAAATGGTGAACTGTATAAATGAAAAAAGTGTCTCCATGGAAATGTGATTGATAAAACTCAGAACATAAGGCGATATAAGAATGAATTACCATTTATAGTGAGTGGGATCAGGAACACTTCAGCAAACTTAATGGCACTTGGTTTTCTGTTTACTTCCTTCCTTTTTTCTGTGTTGCTTTGATGGTCCTTGCTCATGTGTGGGTAATAATGGGTAAGAAAAGGCACATTGCTTGTGAGCTTTGCAAATAAAAAGAAAGAAAGCATTTATATCGTACCTTTCACAACCTCAGGACTTTTCAAAAATGTGTTCCTGGGATGAGGGCGTCACTGGCAGGGCCAGCATTTATTGCCCAGCCCTCATTGCCCTTGAGAAGGTGGTGGTGAGCCGTCTTCTTGAACCGCTGCAGTACCTGTGGTGAAGGTACTCCCACAGTGCTGTTAGGGGGAGAGTTCCAGGATTTTGACCCAGCGACGATGAAGGAATTGCAATATATTTCCAAGTCAGGGTGGTGTGTGACTTGGAGGGGAACTTGGAGGTGGCGGTGTTCCCATGCGCCTGCTGCCCTTGTCCTTCTAGGTGGTAGAGGTCGTGGGTTTGGGAGGTGCTGCCGGAGAAGCCTTGGCGAGTTGCTGCAGTGCATCTTGTAGATGGTACACACTGCAGCCACGGTACGCCGGTGGTGCAGGGAGTGAATGTTTAAGGTAGTCACTGTTGTAATGTAGGAAAATCAGCTGTCAATTCACGCACAGCAAGCTCCCACAAACAGCAATGAAACAACGACCAGATAGGTTGAGGGATATATATTGGCCAGTGTTAAATCTGTGAGTTGTTCAAGTAATTAATACTCAGACTTAATCAGCAACAATAAAACAGGTCTTTACTGGTTGGAGGTAGGGACTATACGTAGGTCTTTACTTCATGCCCACAGGCGGGAACTGAGGGGAGATCAGTACCCACAGTACTATTTATACCCCTATGGCCAGGAGTGGTACTGCGTATCACTACGCCCAACAAGTAGTGCAGTCCTGTCCATAGGTTCAAAGTAGCACACATATTACATACACAACATTCCTCCCTTCCTAGCTTTACAGTCATCTCCCCATTTAACATAACGTAATAACATATATACATACACAACAGCCAGGATACCAGAACTTGCACAAAAAGCAGAGATAAATGACCAATTTATAATGTTTTGGTGATGTTGCTTGAGAAATAAATATTGGCCAGTATACCGGGACACTCGCTTGCTCCTTTTCAAATGGTGTCATGGGATCTTTTGCATGCTCTTGATCAGGCAGGCAGGAGCTCGTTTTACCATCGCATCTGAAACTCGGCACATCTGACAATGTGGTGCTCCCCTAGTACTGCACTGAAGGTGGCAGAGAATGGTTAACTGGCACAACTAGAGGTCTCTACCCTGTACATAAGTTGGTACAGTGAAGTTGGAATGGGGAATGTAGTGGAAGTAATTCATAGCATTGCCATACATTATATTGTTGGTGGGAGTCACCCAGTGATACCAGTGACCAACCTTATTTAGTTGGCATAATTGTATGGTAAAGACTGGCACTGCATTTCACAGCAGTTACAGTGTCAAGGACCTTATTATTTTAAAATAGCTTGGCATAATTGTAACAAAAAACATCTTTGCACAATAGCTCTTCAAACCTAGTTGGCATAATTATAAAAACTGGCACAGTGTACAGCCGGTGTAGGTGACACAGCTGCCGCAGTCCAAATTAAATTGTGGTTAGTCATGGCTTGACTCAGTTGGAACAACGGAGATCATTAACAAAGGTAGTATCATTAAATGGGCACAGTTGGTATAGGTGGCAGCGTCTCTGAAAACAAACACATCTGGCACCAGTGAAATAGAATGGCTAGCACTACTGCTACGGCTGGCTTGTTTGACACAAATATTACATGTTGACACCAGTAATATTGGATATTGTCAATCTGGCATCGTATATCCCATGGGTGTTAGCAAAATAGAAAAGAACAATACTGCTGTGTAACTTAATGTAATTATGTTGACATTCCAATAAATTCACAGGAAAGAATTATAGCGAGAATTACTGTATGTTAATGATCATATTGTACGCCTAACTGACACCTAAATCTCCAATTTGTATTCTTTTTAGAGTTGTGATACACTGAATATTGGCAATCTATTGTGCAGTATAATACCATTGCAAGGTATTTAATTATGACTTTTTTGACAATCAGCATGTCATATAAATAATGCATAACGCCTTGTAAAGTAAATTAGTGCAGATTTCTGTTGGCCAATTTTTTTTTAAGTGACATTTTTTTTCCCTAGCTTTTCGAGAGGTTGTGTAGAGGATACCAATTAATGGTAGGTGGTTGCAATCCCTATTTACACCAGCAATTCTAATTTCAGACCCGAGAGGGGTTTAAATGAGGAGAGAAGCCTATAGCCAGGCTGACCTCATAGGTGCCACGGTGTCTGCTCCCAGGGCAGATGGTGTGCCACACTGTGGGACTTTGACATGGTGACAGAGCATTGCTGAAACTATTCTGGACACTGGACCAAAAAAGTTATAGGGCTGCTGACAGAGAGCACCTGCTAATGTCAGGCTTCTTCTGCATTCTTTACATTCGTGGCAGTAAAGGATTATTTTCAGTTGTGTGGAATGATCTCTGTGACATTAGGTGACCTGAGGGGTCGGATATGCTGTCTATCTCTACAGAAGTTAAATGATCCATTAGAAATGAGCAAGGACATTGAAATTACAGCGAGTATTGACTCAGCTGATCACAGGGCGATGAAACAATTTTTAATAACCGCTGAAGTAACCTGCTAAAGAAACAATAAATTACAAACTGTTTCCATGCCAGCGATGAACATACGGATCAAAAAATTTAGTTTTATATGTTAGCACTTAATATTTATGATGCAGTTGAAAGAATTGACATTTTTGTTTTTGACTGCAATGACATGTGTAGAAACGTTCAATGCATAAACTGCTAAATTTGATGCACATGTTGATATTACTCATTACACAATTATCACCAAATTTGTTCCACCTCTGGTATTTATTTTCCTGATAAAGTCAGCTAATAGCTTGAATTTTTTTTTTGGTTGGGGGTGGAGGGGGCGGGTCGACATTTGGAGAAGTCAAAGCTCAAGCTAGCAAGGAAATACTTGCACGCAGATATTCTGGTGACATTAATTGACATTGCACCAAACAGGTCAGACTGTCGTTCTCTCTAGACATCAGAGCATGACACCAGAGTCTATTTTGCCCTCAGGGATTTGAAATCAGATTCTAAATTAGGAAAAGGCAGTGCTCCCTTTGGTTGGTTTATAATAGGCTATCTTATATAAGCTGGATGTCAAACCTTATATGAAATATTAGCATATTTATTTCACAGCTCAGCACAGGTGGTTGGGCTCAGGGTATCTCATTTACACATTTGTTTCTATGTGCTAACTGCTCACAATTAGAACAGAAAAAAATGTCACTATCTAACAGCAGAGAATACACACACACAGATTGGTTGGAATTGATAAAATATGACCTAGTTCAGACCTGTATTGTATGCATGCACTTTCTAATTCAAGATATTATGCGCTGATCCTCTTGGGAACACTTGAACCAGATCAAGTATGTTCTTGCATGGAATTTGCATCTGCTGAGGTGCAGTAGGTAGAAAAGAAACATATATTCTAAGAAAAAAAAGCTTTGTTATCACAGTACCAGCATATGATAGCTTTACTGTGCTCTGGTTCACTGTGCTTCCCTAAATCCGTGTATGCACAGAAACCAATGCAAGGTGAAATGAAACTCGGGGAAAGCAATTACATTTAAGCTGTAAGAAAAACAAAATGGCAAGATGAACGATGATCCATGTGACATTGTACAATGACTGCGGAATTCAGCCTGCTGCTCTGAAAGGCACTCGTGACCTGTAGCAAGTTTACAACACAAGCTTAAGTTATTTGGGAACATTTTTGGAGGCTTCAATATTGCACTGTTTGTTGACATACAGATGCCTTCGGTAGCTTTTGATGCTGGTGTACTGAAAGACTGAGGGAAGCACAAACCTGCAGAGCAAGTCAGAACTTCTTCATTTTGACTGTAGGCTTGTGCTTTTTGTTTTCCATTAGAAAAGGAAAGACTCAAATGTGTCTTTAGGAAACATCGGTATATGCATATTTTGACTGCCTGATGTCACGAATGTGTTCATCACTGGGACGTCTGATAATACATTCCGTGATCTTACAAGTATAGTCTAGACTTCAAGCAAGACTCTGTGCTTGCATCATAAAAATCCATGGTCAGCGCTGTGAGATTGTGAAAAGTATTACCAGATAAGAGTTAGAAATACAATGGGTGTTGCTTTATGCAGTAGGCCAAGATGGAGCAGAAAAATCTATACAACCAGTAATCCAAAAATATAATTGACTGTAGCACCTAGGAGCAAAATTTGAACTTTTATGATAACTTGCATGTATTAGAATTACACACACATATATATTTTTACAATTATTTGGTAAAAAGAAATAAAATATGTTTAATTGCAGTGGCTTTATGGTAGTGGAGAGAGCTAGAGCATATATGTGAAAGCTGGTCCCATGTCCGTCAAAGGGCAGCAAGTGGATGAGGAAGAGTGGGCCAAGGACAGATCTGGGGGAACTCTAGAGGTGGACAACAGAGGAAAGGCTTTGGAGGAGAATGTTGTGGTCAATTGTGTCTGAAGCTGCAGAGAGGTCAAGGGGAATGAGGAGGGATAATGCACCATGATCAACTTGATGTTCTATCCCAGATCTTTGTTAACCCAAATCTTCAAGTAACTTTTGTTGAAGATGTAAAGTGCAGTTTAAAACTTAATTGACCATTGTAGTCTTCACAATAGCACTGACTGACTGTGATAGAACAGAACGACCATCTAATACTTTGCATTGTTGAATCCACTGGGCTTTGTTGCATCTTTTCTTTAATGCCATTCAGAATGCAAAGTCAGTATTTGATAAACTGATTGGCAGCCTCGTAAGTGGTGTATTTGTGACTTCCTTAGCATAATGTCAATGGCTTTGTCCCTCTAGCATCTGAATATAGTAAAATGCATTGATGGTTTCTTTGCTTTGACTTAAATTACACCATGTATCATATGTAAGGATGCTCTTCAAAGCTGAACCTTAAAAGAGCAAGTTCAGTGGCTGGAGAACGATCTAGTGATGTGATCTAGTTGTAATGTCCAAAACATTTGTAAAGGAGATGCTTGCCGCCTCTTAAGGGCAAGTAGCTACAAATGAATTTGTTGTGGTTGTAATGGATCCCACTTTACTTCATAATTCTGTTACCCTGACGTGATGTGCTTTATTCATCGCTACTGAATTATTTTAGTTCCATTATTGTGTCAGTGAATGCATGTCCACTATGTATGACAAATTTGTATTATGCCCGTTGTTTACCATACTTTACAGGAATTAAATTAAAGAAAAATAATATAATATGGACATTCAGTTTTCTAAACAGAGGTTAATTTGATCTGAGCTCATTGCACTTTCGTGTGCTTTGCCTCAGGGGAATGTGACGGTCATTGGTTACAGTGAACACTTGTCTGGCAATCTTTATACTAATTGGACAGTAATGTATAGCTTTGGTCAGCAAATATCTCCCAATGCAGTTTTCTTCGGAGAGTAATCAACGCACTTTAGAAGACACATAGGCCTCAGAGACCTGAAACAACCTTGGTAGAGCTAGCCTTTTAGTGGAAAGTACAGTTAATTTACAACACTCAGTACTTAAGTGCAGCCGTACATTGCTGAAGTCTCCATTTAAAGACCCCCTAAATCATTAAAGCTGTGACTTGAATATTTAAGTATAGTGTTCTCCAGAATCATTTCTTTGTCTGTTAATAAAATTACCTGCTTCCTCTTTGGGGTTTTTTTTGTTTCATTTACACAATTTAATAAAAAGCAAATAACACTTTTCAAGCTAAACTTAATTTGATGTTTTTTTCTGGAACTACTTGGTGACTTTTTAAAAACAATTGGAAAATGGTATAAATCTTAACTGGATTAATTTGGCTTTGATTTGTATGAATGACTGATTAAAACGGAGGACACCATGATTGGGGTTTAATGGCTATTCAGCTGACTGACTGTTAATCAATATATAGCTGCAGTCAACTAACATTTTCATAGATAATTAAAAGAGAGAATAATTGTGAGGACTTCCCCCTACCTAATCAATTCCATTTCTAGTGCTTTTTTGCATGTTGGTTCACCTCTCTGTCCTAATTCCCTCCTGCCCTTGGTGCAGTCGAAACCTTGCAATGTGAATAGCCGTTTTGTGGAACCTCATCCATGTTGGAAGACTATAGAGAATTATAACATAGGGCAGTTCAGTAGGGTGTACATTGAGATGTCAGGATTTTTAACCTATAACCCCAAGTTACATATGCAAAGAGATAATGGACTATTTTTTATATTGCATTTTTAAAGTTGGGATTTTGAAAGTATATACTGATGATTCAGAGATATACAATTTATATTTTGACTTGAAATACTGACAATATCATGAGCACATAACAGACCTTAAACAAATCTGCATTGATGGAGGCCTCCCAGCTGTCCATAAGCAGAGGGCTGCGCTCATGGAAGCTGCTGTGTGAGGGGAGCCTCGGGAGCTATTTATGTTTTGACACGGAATGGCATTGCATGGGTGGAAAGCTTGTTGTGGGGCTGGGAGCATCTAGATTTTAAACTGTCT
The DNA here is from genome assembly GCF_052327205.1 of Somniosus microcephalus. Lineage (NCBI taxonomy): Eukaryota > Metazoa > Chordata > Chondrichthyes > Squaliformes > Somniosidae > Somniosus > Somniosus microcephalus. The sequence continues at coordinate 29,573,872 of NC_141013.1, forward strand.
GCTAAGTCCTTCTCGGTTTGGGCTGTTCCAGCTGGCTTCTGTCTGGGGAGGTGGGGTGGAGTCCCACAGGAGGTGAGGGTGATAACTTGCTTGGATAGAGGCCCAGGCAGTTTGGTATTTTCTCAGCTATAGACACACGTATGTAAGAGCCACTCAGATTGGAAGATGGCCCACATGTAACAGGTCCATATCTTTGTTGCGGGAGGAGAAAGATGGGTGCACTGTACTAAGGGATGTACTTTTTGATTGCAAGTAATGAGAATTGTCCCTGTTGACATACTGCAGGGCTCTCTATGACCCTGGGTAGCCAGCTGGGAAAAGCATGTGGCCATCTGACAATGTCATGAGCACTTAATAGACCATTCATAAATCTGCATCGATAGAGGGATCCCAGCTGTCCATGAACAAAGGGCTGTGGTCATAGAGGTTGTTGTGTGAAGGGAGCCTATGGAGCGATTTATGTTGTGACATGAGTGTGTTGTTCTATGGGCTAAAATCTTGGGCGGGTACAATAGATTTTAAACTGTAACTCTCTTAAGGGATTCCAGTTTCAATCACAGTCTTCATACTTGTATTTAAACTTAAGCAGAAGGCAATAGTTTCACAGTACAGTATTTGAGACTTGTGGGACAAGAAGCCAATACAGGTTGTCCCACAGGTTTCTAGAACCTCCATCCGTTAAGGCTGGAGATGTGGAAAGGACCTGACTCTCTGTAACAGTGCACCCCTAAGTTTACATTCCCTCCAACATTCCTCTCAGTGAGAGTGGCAGAATTTATTAAACTGTGTGAGATGCGATCAGTATATCATTTTGAAATGGTTCTGCTGCACATGGAAGCCAGAAATGACAGCTTCCATACTTCTCCCCATTACTCCATGTTGAGATATGACCTAGATCTAGCTTAAAGGTGGTTATAGGGTCAGTAGAAAATTTACAGACAGAATCTATTTCTAGAATAGCTTCCTTTGAAAGCTTCATTTCTAATGTATGTTATAGAGGTTAAGATTCATAGGGGGAAAAATTCAGTTGTTTGCGCCTCCCGTTAGCGCCTTAAGAGGGCGCTAATGGAGCGCAAAGCAACTAGCGCCCGGGCACGGCGATGTTTGCGCCACTCGCGAAATTAACTGGACATTTTGCGATGGCGCTAGACACTACCGCCACGATCTCCTGCGCCGGCAGATCGTGACGTCAGTCAAGTGCGCAATGCTCCAGGAGCGCCCCGGACCGGATATTGAGTGGTGCCCCCTGCCTTACCGCCTGCTGCTAGCAACGACAGGTTGAGGGGAGCGTTTTGCTGTCAGAAAGGGACTGGGGCGTGCTATTTAAAGGCGACCGCTTCCTGCCTTTTTTTGTTGGTGACATTTTTGCACCACGCATTCTGAGAGAGAGAGAGAGAGACTTCTGGAGAGATTCAACGCTGTGTGAAGGAGTTTTGAGTACTGAGCAGCACTTTGCAGGTTTATTTTGATTTGCCCTTCCTGTTGTATCTATGCTTTAATGCGTTCAATCAAGCATGTAGGTACGTCGAATTAAATCAGAGTCAGGCAGACAGGCTTCTAACTGTGATCTTTACTTTATTCCTAAAATGGCTGACTGCAGCTTTCCCGGGTAATTCCCATAATGCAATGCACATTACATTACCGTATTAACTGGTGTCAAACTCGCAATCAATACACGACATCCCCCTTTTCCTTGGAAACAAACTTGCAGTTTACAAACAGTTGCTTACAATAACACTGCATAACTTATTTGATTTATAAACTTTTTACAAACTTGTGTCTTACCACACAACTAAATAATTCCCAGGTTTAAACATTTAACATCACCCATGCAGTTCTCGCACAGTTTATGTTGTGACATAATCAGACAGTCTTTGGGGTTTTCTTTTAACCCTTTGAGGTCTGGCTGTATTGGGTATGTCTGACATGTTGGTGTCAGTGGGTATTGCCTGTGTCACAGTGGTATGTGTGTCAGGGTCTAATATACTGTCCTCAGCCCCTTGTGTTTCCTCCTGCTCATGGAGTGTCTCCTTTGGTCCATTGGTTCTGTATTCCTTCACAAACGTAGTGTTTCTCGAGTAGCGTGCTCCTTCTGGAGATTCCACTACTACTTGACTCCCTGTTTTACTCAAAACTTTGTGCGGTGTGGCATTAAAAGGAGTGGTGAACTTGTCCACTTTGTCCTGCCGTACCAGCACCGTGCCGCCAACTTCCACCTCTGAGTATTGTGTTCTCCGCTGTTCATCTGCATACAGTTTGGACTTGCCTTTTTGTTCTGCGTCCCAGTCACGTACTTCCATGTCTGCGTGCGACTCTGTGATGTCTGGCAGCTTTCCTCTCATTTTCCATTTAAAGAGCAGCTCTGCCGGGCTCTTTCCTGTCGTGGCATGTTCAATGCTCCTGTACACAGTCACATATTTTCTAAGTTCACGTTTCCAATCTAGTCCTTCTGACTGAGCAATTCTGATTCTCTTCATCAGCGATGCATTCTGGCGCTCGACTTCTCCGTTAGCCTGAGCCCATTTTGCTGTCGTTTTCAGGTGTTTGATCCCGTTGTTTTCACAGTATTCTTTGAATAATTCAGATCTGAATTGGGGACCATTATCAGATTTGCAGTTGATTGGCAAACCATGACGGCTGAAGATTGACTCTAAACTATCAATAACCTTCTCTGTTGTTGTGGAGGTCATGATGTCGTATTCATAATAGTGACTATAATAATCAACTACCACAAGAATGGAGTGGTTGGATGGCAAGGGTCCCAGTAAGTCTATAGCTACATCCTGCCAGGGGCCCTCCGGTAATGGTGTTGGTCTCAACGGTTCAGGTGGGTCGGGTCTTGTAGTGTATGTACCCGTCTACCTTTAAGGGAACTATTGAATGTAACCGTTCACCTTTAAGAGAACTACTTTAGGTGTGGCACTATTTGTTTGGCTTCTGTATACTGTAATACCGACAGTGACCACACCAGTATATAAGTGTTGTGGCAGGATAACTGGGGCAGATTCGCCCTGACCTCTGAATAGTAAAGACCTGTTTGTTTGTTACTCCTGAAGTCTGTGTCGTTATTAACTGTACAACCCACAGACTTTACAGTGGCGACGAGTCTGATCGTACCCTGCGGCAAGACTACCAAAGCAAGACGAGCGTCGAAGAGAGGCAACCGCCCTCGTCGTTCTGCTGGGAGAAAACACGAGGCTGCAGCAGGAGAAAGGTGGAAGACTTTAGCAACAAAAGCTTCCGTCTGCAACAGGCACTGACTACCCTTCTACCACGGTGCGGAGTGAGCCGATCAGCAGGGAACAAGGCGGCCGAAGAGACTGTGAGTAGGGGAAGGTGTAGAAGTATCCGGAGGATAAGGGCAGAGCACCCGACCTCGGTCGAGGGGGAGCTGAGCCGGTCAGAAGTCGGGTCCAATGGCGTCGGGTGACAGCCGGACCGCGATCGGCGGGAAAGATCCGGGCGGCGACGAAGCCGTGGAGCGCTGAAACCGAGCGTGTGGGAGAGGCAGAGCCGAGCAAAGGAGGCTGCGCGAGAGCCAGCCCAGCGGCTGAACTGTTCTCCACCAACGGGGTACCCAGAGCCGGTAGAACCGAACGTGTGGGAGTGGGAGAGAGACACAGCCGAACAAGGGGAGAGAGACTGCGCGAGAGCCAGTCCAGCGGCTGAACTGTTCTCCACCAATGGGGTACCCAGAGCCGGTAGAACCGAACGTGCGGGGGAGAGAGCGACAGAGCCGGGTACGGAGAGAGAGACTGCGCGAGAGCCAGTCCAGCGGCTGAACTGTCCTCCGTTAACGGGGTGTACCCAGCGCCGGTAGAGCCGTGCGGGCGGTAGGAAAAGACAGAGCCGAGTAAGGGGAGCTGTGCGAGAGCCAGCCCAGCGGCTGAACCTGTCCGCTGTGGGGAAAGCGTACCCCTTCCACCAGGAAGAAACGCAGAAAGCCGCCATTAGGCGGAGAAGATGACAGAGGCGGGAAACCGCCATTGAAGTGGGCGGGGAGAGAAAGGAAGAGCGGGAAACCGCCATTTTCGCGGGAAAAACCGCCATCTTAACTGCCATTGAAGTGGGCAGAGAGAGAGAGAGAGAAGGGAAGAGCGGGAAACCGCCATTTTCGCAGGAAAACCGCCATTTTAGAAATAAACAGATAATAAGTAATACTTAAAGAAATACTGTGCTGCTCCAAGGAAAGGAAGATGCCTAAGCGAGGGAATATTAACGATTTTAATTCTGAGATAGAAGACTGGGCCACGTACGTGGAATGCATCGAGATCTATTGTGAAGCCAACAAAATAGAGGAAGACGACAAGGCGATAACATTGTTAAACTCGATGGGCGCAAAGACATACGGGCCCTTGAAGGATTTACTAGCACCAGCTAAACCGGCGGATCAGTCTTTCGAAGAGATTGTGGCTGTTCTGAAGGACCACTTGAACCCCACACCGTTGATGTTGGCTGAACGATTCAAATTCTATGCAAGAACGCAACGGAAAGACGAAAGCAACGCAGAATACTTGGTCGAACTGCGTAGGCTAGCGAAATACTGCCAGTTCGGAGGGAATCTGACAGAGGCACTGCGAGACAAGTTCGTAGGCGGATTGTCCAAGGAAGGGACGCAAAAGCGCCTACTCGAAGAGAACGACCTTACACTTGACAGGGCTGTCCTTATAGCCGCATCACACGAAGCCGCAGCGAAAGGAACGGCGGAAATGCAACTAAAGGCGGCGGCACTCGGGGTGGACCAAATTACCTCGAGTACAGCAAAATGCTATCGTTGTGGGAAGACAACACACGACCAGAATCAATGCTGGTTTAAGAACCAAGAATGTAGGAAATGTGGCAAACTGGGTCACATCGCTAAGGTATGCCGGTCAGGGAAGAAGACCAACAACCAAAGGAAGCCATCACAAGAAAAGTACAACAAGGTATACAAGGGGGCTGAGAAGAGTTCAGACGAACAGAATCCAGACTCAGATCCAAACGGCCAGGAGCTGGGTAGTCTGAGTATCCACCATGTGAGTAAGGAAGCTGACCTACAAACTATCTGGGTCATGCTAAAAATAGCTGGAGTCCAAGTGAAAATGGAGTTGGACACTGGATCAGCTGTATCAGTCATAAATCGAAGGGATTACCACCGGCTATTCCCACACATACCCTTAAGAGATACCAAGTTCGTATTGCAGACATACACGGGGCATAAAGTATACCCCATGGGAAAAATAAGAGTCAAGGTGAGAGATAGGGGTAAAGTACACCCAAGAATGAACTTGTACGTACTACCTGAGGGAGGACCACCACTTCTAGGACGGGAGTGGATCAAGAAAATAGACATGGAATGGCACTATCTACAAGCAATGACGAGTGAGGACTCGGTGCAGACAAGCAGCTCAGACTCTGAGCCGGAAGACGATAAGTCCAGCCCACGTATGAAAAACAAGGTTAACATGAACTCACTGACTAAGGTTGGAAAAACGATGGCGTGCATAAAGACAGAGAATTCTGAGTCTGTTCAAGTTACAGACATATGCATTACGGAGGAACACCGGGCTCGAACTCAACGTTATTTCAAAGTACGACAACAATTAGAACAATTAAGTTACCGTCTCGTACAAGAGATGAAAACAATGAAAAAGTTCTATGACACCGAATGGGAGAGTCTGGAAAGACAACAGAACCTGCTGGCTCAAGCAGAGAGCGACCATAGAGCCATCGTGACCAAGTACCGATGACATCTCCCTTATGGTGTTCAGGAGTTAGAATATTTGCATGATCTAGAGATACAGCATAAAGGCAAACCACGCTACACTGAGGATTTTGTTCTGCAATTGGAGACGGAGCTAGTGCAGGCAAGGTTAAGAGAAGCTGAATCGCAGTGTGCACTTAAAGAGATGCAGAAAAAAATCTTGGACATGGAAAAGAGAAACGCTTCTTTACCTGATGTGAATAATGTGGCCATGTTGCAAGAGGAGCTTATAGGAGCGAAACTGAAAGAAGCTAAGCAAAGGATGTTGGAACTTGAAACACAGAACCAAATCAGCAGTAACCAGCTATGTCGAGCAGAGAAGGAGTACTATGGTCTACATGAGAAGGTGCAATATCTCTCAGCCCAGAATAAGGGTCTACTCACTCAGTTAAATGAAAGTAAACGGAAAATGGCTGAGATAGACTGCAAGAATAAAGAAGATTTGATGGCAGTGAGACTTCAAGAGGCAGACAGCATAGCAGCCTTGGCTGAACTCCAACAGGAAATTGCGAAAGAAGCAAATGAAGAGGAATCTTCAGGAAGCCAGGATTTTATTCCAGTTCTTCTCTAAGACTCCTTACAAGCAGAGTGTGAGAAGTTGAAAGAACAGTATGAACAGGCCCAGGCTACAATTCTGGAGGGGATTAACTCGGCAACCTCCGAAAAGCTAGTTTCAGTAGAAGCATATGAACAACTAAAGGTTGAACATGAGCAAGAAGTCCAAAGGCTGCAGGAAATTCTTGATGAGCTCAAGGCCAAGACAGACTCATCGGTAGAAGTTCCATCCATAGATGAGAATTTAGAGGTGAAAGACATGGCAGAACATGAAAGACAAGGGCCTAGAAATTGGGTTTTGGCTTAGCCAGGGCTTTAGCGCCGGAAATTAGTGCCGGCGCTAAGTCCCCTGCGCGCGCCAAAAATTCAGTGGCGCCGCGCCCAAACGGCTGCCGGCGCTACTGAAGGGTCTTAGCGCCTGGAAAAGGGCGCTAACTGCCGTTTCGCGCCGCAATTCCGGCGCTGCGGCACCCGATGCGGTGCGGCAGGCTGGGGAAGTGCAGGCCTCCTCCTTCCGTTAAGGAGGAGCTGCCTGCACCCGGCCGCGGCCCGCGCAAACCTGCTTAAAAATGAGCCCGGCACCTCGGACAAGTGCCGGGCTTGCATCTGTTCCGGGGGGGGGGAGGGGGGAGAGAAGTCCGGGGAGGGAGCTGCGGGCAGGCGGCCGGCGGGAAAGCGGCCGGCCGCCGCGGGGCCTTTAATGCGCCGGCGCTAACTGCAGTAAGGCACCTCTGACAAAACGCTGGTTGCGGCTGCCACGGGCAAGGCAGCCGCAACTCAATTTCGGAGTTCGGGCGGGTTACCACGGCAACCGGGACGCTGCGCACACCGATGACGTCATCGGTGCCGGCGCAGCGCTACCGGAGCAACGCCGATTTAGGGCCCCAGGGAATTTCACTACTGGCCATAACTCCGGCGCAAGGCCCTCTAGCGCCTCAAATGAGGCGCTAAGGCTACTGAATTTTCAGCTGAAGATGTCCAAGAACTCATAAAAATATTGAAGGAAACCCAAGTCAAATATGAGGCGGCAATGACCGAGGTTCAACGACTTGAAGAACAAATTCAACTGGGAATCCTTTCAGTGGAAGGAAAGGAAACTGTAAGAAACACAGAGACTGTAAGAATGGGCCCTGAACATGGGCTAGGGAGCATCAAGGCGCAACTTCTTCGAGCGCTTGAAACCAAAGTACAAGAGGAAAGGAAGGTGAAAGCATTGGAGGGAAAGGTGGATGAAATGGAGAAGACTCTGATCCACAGAGTCCCCGTGGAAGAGTTAACGGTCAGCCAACTCCTTCACATGCTGAGAGACAAGACTCCACAATGGGAACACGAGCTTCAATCTTCAAAGGGAAGGAATTCGGAGCTCCCAAAAGTTACGGAAATAACTGAGGTGGCAACACAGATTTTGTATTACAGTTTACTCTATGAAGAGTTCGTTGAATCACGTCAATGTGAACAGAAGAATGTTGAAACAGCTGCTTCAGTAGAAGGATTAAATAGCCTGATAACGCAATCCCCGATGGAAGGGAAGGTATTGAACTCACAAATGAGGTCAGTAGTGAAGGAATGGCAGACAACCCAGGAAGAGCGGGATGAAATTGAATGCATGAAGAAGTCTTTTCAAGAAAGATGTCTAGGGAAGGAACCACAGTCAGCTAACGTCCAGATGGGTAAGGAGGAAGTAGAAGGCCCTCTCGCTGGCCTAACTCAGGACGAACCCGAGTATTACCATGACCTGTTGAGTGACACTGAATATTACGAGGATCTGGTCTGCTCAGTTTGTGATGAAAACTCCCAAAGTGCTGAAATCCGGATGAAGCACTTAAGGTCTAAGGAACATAGAGAGTTGGTGGCGCTACAGCTGGCAGCCGAGAAAGGAGCTCCGAGAGTTTCAAAAAGGCAGAAAAGAAAAAGAAGAAGCAGAAGATAATAACCGTCTAAAATATTATCATTTCTACCATCTCAGGCGGGACACTACGAAAGGAGCTAAATTAGTTGAAAAACCGGAAATTATCAAGACAGCCAGTTGGTTGTAAAAGTCCGCAATGCTGGTTCAACAGGACGAAAGTTCAAGCTGTTACGTCAAGAAAAAGGCTATGGAGGAGTCACGCTAGCCATGTGAACCGGCTACACCAAAGAGATGCTGTTCGGAACGAGTCAAGATCAGAGACTGAATCTATGAACTGTTCCCACCGAGATTATATCTGTAAATTGTATTATATGAAGTTGAAGATATGTATGTTTAACGGGGACTCTGTAAGTAATAAGCTAAAAAGGGAGGATTGTAGTGTATGTACCCGTCTACCTTTAAGGGAACTATTGAATGTAACCGTTCACCTTTAAGAGAACTACTTTAGGTGTGGCACTATTTGTTTGGCTTCTGTATACTGTAATACCGACAGTGACCACACCAGTATATAAGTGTTGTGGCAGGATAACTGGGGCAGATTCGCCCTGACCTCTGAATAGTAAAGACCTGTTTGTTTGTTACTCCTGAAGTCTGTGTCGTTATTAACTGTACAACCCACAGACTTTACAGGTCTGACTACTATCTGACAGCCGTGGCACGCTTTACAGTGTTTTTCAGCTGCCTTGCCCATGCCAGGCCACCAAACCTTGGTTCTGAGATGTTGCTTTGTTCCAACTGTTCCCAAGTGTCCTTCATGTGCTAACACCAGGGCTCGTGCATGTAACACTGTGGGTAGCACGATGCGTGTTCCCTGAAGAACTAGGTACCCCACTACGCACAGCTCGTTTGCAATTGCTGCATAAGCTTTACAGTTCTCAAAATGTCCGTTTGTGATTGCCTTCCATACCTCAATCAGCTCTGGGTCAGTAGCAGAGGCTTCCTCCACCTCTCTAGTAGTGAACGCTTTTGGTGTCGCACTCACAGCTACAAATCTCACATATTCATCTGAGCCGTGAGAATGTCTCTCCTGTTTTGCTGTCTCCCCCAGCAATCGTGACAGTGGGTCTGCAATGTTTTGTTTGCCTGGAATGTGTATCACCTTAAAATCATACGGCTGTAATCTAAGTACCCGTCTCTCTATACGGGCACAGGGTTTAGAGTGTGGGCCGTATATCACTTGTAATGACTTATGGTCGGTTACCAAGTTAAACTTTCGGCCATACACATATGGATGCAGCCTCTCACAAGCCCATACAAGAGCTAAGGCCTCTCTCTCTGTTTGAGAGTATTTCCTCTCACAGTCTGTTGAACTATGACTCACATGGCATATTGGCACCTCTTGTCCCTGTTGGTCCTGAACTAGTACTGCGCCTAAACCTACAGGACTGGCTCCTGCTATCACCTTGGTTGGTGCGTCCTTATCAAAATATGCTAAAGTGCCAGCTCTGGCCAACTCTTCCTTGAGTGCACTGAATGACTGTCTCTGTTGTGATCCAAATTTAAATGGTGTGTCTTTTCTCGTCAGATGTTGCAGTGGCTCTGATAGCATTGCAAACTGCAGGATGAATCTGCTACTGTACCCAACGAGTCCCAAGAAACTCCTCACCTCTGTAGCATTCTCTGGTTCCCGAGCTTCTGCCACCGCTTGCACTCTCTCTGCTGTTGGTCCAATGCCCTTTTCAGACAACAGGATTCCCATGAAAATCAATCGGTCCATGTTGAATTGGCACTTCTCTGAGTTTAGTGTCAGTCCACTTTCCATTAGTCTGGTCATGACAGCGTGCAGGCGTCTGTCGTGCGTTTCCTGGTCGTGTGCATGCACGATAATGTCATCTGAGACGTTTTCAACACCCTCTATTCCAGCTAAGGCACTAGCTATCTCGTGCTGATATTGCTCACTAGCTGAAGATACACCGAATATCAGCCTCTTGTACCTGTATACTCCGTTATGTACTGCAAACGTTGTGATTTCTCGTGACTCAGGGGTCAGTTCTAGCTGGTGATAACCCCATTTCAGGTCTAGCTTACTAAACACCGTCGAGCCGTTCATACCTTGGAGTATCTCATCAACGGTGGGGATGCGATATCATTCCCTCACTATTGCCTGGTTTGCTTGTCTCATGTCTAGGCATAACCTTACATCCTTATCCGCTTTTGGTACAATAACCACAGGATTTACCCATGGGGTGGGACCAGTTACAGGTTCGATAATGTCCATGTCCCTCAATTGTTTTATTTTGGCTTCTACTGCCCCCCTTAAGTTGAATGGTATACGCCTGAGTGGCTGGGCCACAGGCGTCACTTGTGGGTCGATATACAAACTGATCTGTTTTGTGTTCAGCCTTCCTACTTGCACTTATGACACATTTGGCCGCGTGCTGGGCATTTCAGATCTCTGCCCATGTGGTCTGTGTGTCCACATCTGTAACATTTCCTTTCGTTCCTATCGCCATTTCCTTTTGGTTTCTCTGTTGAGCTTTTCGTATAATACCCTCTTTTCTGTGTAACACGACGAACAGTATCTGTCTCCGCCTTCTCTGTACATGACATGGCTGACATCTGCTCCTCGACGTTTTCACATTGTGAGGCCAATTGTAACGTGCGGGCGAGCGTTAGACCATGCCCTTCCTCTAGCAATTTCCTCCGCACATAGGCTGATGTGCACCTACTCAGGATAGCGTCTCTTATTTGATTATCCGCATCCCCCCCAAAAGCACAGTCTTTAGCAGCCTGCCGCAAGCGAGTAGCAAATTGTTGCACAGTCTCACCTGCCTTCTGGGACAACTTATGAAAAGTCTGTCTAGCAAATGCTGCGTTAACCTGGGGCACGAAGTAGTGATTCAAAGCACTAACCACCACCGTGTAGTCTGCTGGCTCTCCTGTGTCCGGTAGAGTTGAAAAGATATCCTGGACATCTGGTCCTGCTAGGTGTAGAAGTAGAGCTCTTCTCCTCTGCTTTGTGGCAGCTGTAGAGGTATCGTCGATAATGTTAGATCCGTGTATCTTGATGTTGTGTCCTTCAATAATTAGACAAGAGACTGCAGGGAACAATCAACAGGTGTTTACTGCATGAGGGTTACTCTAAAACTAACTGTACAGATCCCTACTAAGGGTTTATACATAGATACATAGAGATAGGAACAGGAGTAGGCCATTCGGCCCTTCGAGCCTGCTCCGCCATTCAATGAGATCATGGCTGATCTTCGTCTGAGATCATAGCTGATCTTACCAGTTCAGTACCCCGTCCCCGCCTTTTCTCCGTAACCCTTAATCCCCTTAGCCTTCAGAAATATATCCAATTCTCTCTTGAAAATATTTATTGAATTAGCCTTCACAGCCCTCTGTGGCAGGGAATTCCACAGGCTCACCACTCTTTGAGTGAAGAAATTCTTCCTCATCTCTGTCTTAAATGATTTGCCCGCTATTTTTAGACTGTGGCCCCTGGTTCTGTGCTCCCCGGCCATTGGAAACATTCTCTCTGAATTCAGCCTGTCCAGGCCTGCCATAATTTTATATGTTTCGATGAGATCCCCTCTCAATCTTCTAAACTCCAGTGAGTACAAGCCCAAACTATTTAATCTCTCTTCGTAGGTCATTCCCGCCATTCCAGGTATCAGCCTGGTGAATCGCCGTTGCACTCTTTCCATGGCAAGAACATCCTTCCGCAGATGGGGCGACCAAAACTGTACACAATACTCCAGATGCGGTCTCACCAGCACCTTGTACAGCTGTAGTAAGGTATCCCTATTCCTATACTCGAACCCCCTTGATATGAAGGCCAACATACCATTTGCCTTCTTAATCGCCTGTTGCACCTGCATGCTCTCCTTCAGTGACTGGTGCACAAGAACACCCAGGTCCCTCTGCACTTCCCCATCTCCCAATCTATTGCCATTTAGATAATAATCTACCCTCCTGTTTTTACCCCCAAAGTGGATAACCTCGCATTTATCCACATTATAGTGCATCTGCCACGTATCCGCCCATTCCCCCAACCTGTCCAAATCACACTGTAGCCTCCTGACATCCTCATCAGAGCCCACCCCTCCTCCTAGTTTAGTGTCGTCAGCGAATTTGGAAATATTGCATCCAATTCCCTGATCCAGATCATTTATATATATTGTGAACAGCTGGGGTCCCAGGACAGATCCTTGCGGCACCCCGCTGGTCACTGCCTGCCACTCCGAAAACGAGCCGTTTATTCCAACTCTCTGTTTTCTATCCGCCAGCCAGTTCTCTATCCACGTTAATACTTTGCCCCCAATCCCATGAGCCTTAATTTTGCATGATAATCTTTTGTGTGGAACCTTATCGAAGGCTTTCTGGAAGTCAAGGTACACCACATCCACTGGCTCTCCCCCATCTATTCTACCAGTTACCTCCTCAAAAAATTCCAGCAGATTAGTCAAACACGATTTACCCTTTGTAAATCCATGTTGACTCTGTCCGATCCTTTCCCCATTTGTCAAGTGCTCCGCTATTTTATCCTTAATAATGGACTCTAGCATTTTGCCCACAACCGATGTAAGGCTTACTGGTCTATAATTCCCTGCTTTCTCTCTACCCCCCTTTTTAAATATTGGGGTAACATTAGCTACCCTCCAATCCACGGGTACTGTTCCCGAGTCAATGGAGTTCCGGAAGATGATCCTTAGAGCATCTGCTATCTCCAGGGCCACCTCCTTAAGTACCCTAGGATGTAGTTTATCAGGCCCTGGGGATTTGTCGGCCTTCAGTCCCCTCAACTTACCCAACACCATATCCCTAGAGATACTAATTTCTGTCAGCTCCTCCCTCTCATTAGTCCCTATGTTTGCCGATATTCCTGGGAGGTTATTTGTGTCCTCCTTTGTGAATACAGAACCAAAGTATGAGTTTAATTGGTCTGCCATTTCCTTATTCTCCATTATATATTCTCCCGAATCGGACTGCAAGGGACCGACTTGGGATTTTACCAGTCTTTTCCTCCTGATATACCGATAAAAGCTTTTGCAGTCTGTCTTTATGTTTGCTGCAAGTTTACTTTCGTATTCTATTTTCCCCTTCCTGATTAATCCCTTTGTCCTCTTTTGCTGTATCCTGTACTGCCCCCAATCTTCCGGTCTGGTGCTTTTTTTTGCCAGTTGATATGCCCTTTTTTTTGATTTTATGCTGTCCCTAATTTCCCTCGTTATCCACGGTTGAGTCACCTTTTTAGGTTTATTTTTATGCCAAACCGGTATAAACATGTTCTGGAATTCTTCCATTCTATACAGGTGTGGTCACTGCCGGTACTACAGTATACAGGAGCTGTAAAAAGTAGTTCTCCCCTTAAAGGTACATACATTACAATTCCTCCCCTTTTAGATTAACAGTACCATAACACTCATTTAACAATTAAATATCAAACTAATTACAATTAACACTTTTAACATGCAACATTAACTAAAAATAGTCTATTTATAAATTCAGTCTTTGGGGAGGCTTCCTGATCCTTTCTGGATAGCGCCTTTCCCGAGTGTCTTGCTCTTGGTGCGGAGGCGATTCTGGTCCCCTGTCGTCGGTTGGTTCATCAGCTTCCGATGCTACTGTTTCTGGGGTAGATGCTACCTGTATGTCGGGTTCATCACCAGGTACGTATGGGCGAGACATGGGGTTGACTCGTTCCTGTGACTCTAGGATCTGGTCAACATGGCGTCTCACAATATTCTCCCCAACATCCACTGTGTACATTAGTGGCCCCTGCCGTGTGCATATCGTTCCTGGTTGCCATTTCTCTGTTCGGTAGTCGCGGGCCAAGACTGGTTGCCCTACATTGAAGCTCCTTGTCAGCTTCTCATTGATGTGCTGGAATTGCTTATTCTCAACATCTCTTCGTACATTTGGTCTGAGCAAATCCAGACGAGATCTCAACCTTCGGTTAAAGAACATCATGGCCGGGGTCTGGTCGGTGACTGCATGTGTCGCATTTCTGTAGGCTAACAGGAAATTGTCCAACTTATGCTGCAGTGGAATGTCGTCATCGCACATGGCCTTTACTGCTTTTTTAAAGGTTTGTACGAACCTCTCAGCCAATCCATTTGTGGCTGGATGATACGGGGCGGATGTGTAATGCCTTACCCCATTCCTTTTCATAAATCTTTGAAACTCTTCGGACACAAACTGTGGTCCGTTATCAGAGCAAATCTGCTCTGGCAAGCCGTTCCTGGCAAAAATGGTCCGTAGGACTGCAATAGTTTTCTCCGTGGTGGTGGAGGACATTTTGATCACCTCAGGCCATTTCGAGTGCGCATCCACGGCTATTAAAAACATTGAGTCCATGAATGGACCAGCAAAATCAATATGCACCCGTTGCCATGGAGATGAGGGCCACTCCCATGGGTGTAGAGGGGCATGTGGTGGTGCATTTTGGACCTTCTGGCATCCTGAGCAGCTCTTTGTCAGGTCCTCGATTTGCTGATCAATCCCCGACCACCACACATAAGCCCTAGCAAGGCTTTTCATTTTCACCCCTCCCAGATGACCTTCGTGAAGCTCATTGAGCACTCTCTCCCTTAACTTGGGTGGAATTAACACTCGGGATTCACACATCAAGGTCCCCTGGCATAGTGACAGCTGTTCTCTTCTGGATGAGAATGCTGGCAACAGTGAGTCGCCATGTGCTGGCCATCCCTTCACCGTCAAATCATATACCCGAGACAGTGTCGGGTCATTTCGGGTCTCCTTCTCTATACCAGCGTTAGTTACTGGCAAGCATTCAATTATAGTCGAATGAAATATTTCGACAGGATCCACTGCTGGTGCTTCCTCCGCAGTAGGCAGTGGCAGGCGTGATAGCCCATCAGCGTTTCCATGCTGTTTCGTGCCCTTATACTCGATTTCATATTGGTGCGCCCCTAGAAAAAGGGACCATCTTTGTAGCCGTTGCGCAGTCATCACCGGAACGCCCTTCTTTGGATTAAAGATGGAGACAAGTGGTTGGTGGTCAGTCAGCAAGGTGAACTTCTGCCCGTGGAGATAGTGATTGAACTTTTTCACTCCCCACACTAGGCTGAGGGCCTCCCTGTCAATCTGGGCGTAGTTACGCTCGGCTGAGGTTAGTGACCGAGACGCAAAGGCTACTGGCCTCTCCGAGCGGTCCGGGAATTTGTGCGACAGCACCGCTCCAATGCCATAGGGTGATGCATCACACGCCAACCGAATTGGTAGTGCTGGGTTGAAATGAGCCAACACCTCTTTTGATGTGATCAATTCTTTGCTCTTCTGGAAAGCTCATTTACATTCGTCATTCCACTTCCATAGTACCCCCGTTTGCAGTAGGGTGTTCAGTGGGTGTAGTGCGGTAGACAAATTCGGCAAGAACTTATGGTAGTAGTTCACCAGCCCGAGGAAGAACCTCAGTTGTGACACATTTTCCGGTGCTGGAGCCTTGACTACTGCCTCAATTTTTTCAGGGGACTTATGTAACCCCTCTTTATCAATAACGTGGCCACAATACGAGATCTGCTTCTGGAAAAACTTGCATTTGTGGCGATTAGCTTGGAGCCCATATTCCTTCAATCTAGTAAGCACCTGCTCCAGGTTGGCGAGGTGATCACTGTCATTTTCGCCCGTGACCAGGATGTCGTCCAAATAACACTGGGTCCCTGGAATCCCTTGCAGGACTTGATCCATTGCCCTTTGCCAAATAGCCAGAGCTGATGCTACCCCGAACACCAGCCGGTTGTATTGGTAGTGACCTTTATGAGTGTTGATCGTGAGGTACTGTTTCGAGGCTTCTTCTACCTCCATTTGCAGGTACGCCTGGGCCAGATCAATCTTAGTGAAGCGTTTCCCTCCAGATAGCGGGGCGAAAATATCTTCAATCCGCGGCGAAAATATCTTCAATCCGCGGAAGCGGATATTGTACAGTGTGAAGGACTGGGTTCACTGTCACCTTAAAGTCCCCACAGATGCGAAGCTTCTTTGGTTCCCCAGGCGTATTACTCAACGACCTCTTCATTACAGGAACGATGGGTGTAGTCCACTCGCTCCAGTCCACTTTGGACAGTACTCCTGAACGTTCCAAACCTTCCAGCTCTGCTTCGACGGCTGGGCGGATCGCATAAGGTACCGGTCTGGCCTTAAAAAACTTTGGGCTTGCATTTTCCTCTATTTTGATCGTCGCTGTTATGCCTTTTAGTGTTCCGAGTCCCTGCTGGAACACTTCTTGTGCGTCAGTTAGCATATTTGACAGTCGTCCAGGTGTGACGTCGTCATCCTTTTTGACATCTACAGTCAGTGCTTGTATGGAATGCCAATCTAGCTGTATCTTCCGGATCCATTCACGTCCTAGTAGTGGTGGTCCTCCATCTGGCAATACATATAGGTCCATTTTTGGTGTTTCCTTGCCGTTATATATAACGTTCACCCTTATTTTTCCTTTGGGGTAGATTTTTTGCCCCGTGTACGTCTTCAAGACAATCGTTGTATCTCTCAAAGGTATATGTGAGAATAGCCGCTTGTAGTCCATTCGGTTTATGACTGTTAGGGCTGATCCTGTGTCCAATTCCATTTTCACTTGGACTCCTGCTATCTTGAGCATGACCCAGATAGTTTGGTGATCCTCCATTTTGATCACATATTGTAGTTTCAGACAACCCAGCTCCTTGCTTCCGGAGTCTGTATCACCTTTCTGTTCGTCTGCACTACTCTCCGTCACCTTATGTACCTTCTTGTACTTCTCCTGTGGAGATTTCTTACTGCTGGTTTTCTTTCCCGACCTGCAGACTCTTGCTATGTGTCCTACTTTTCCACACTGTTTGCACACTTTGTCCTTGAACCAGCAATCCTTATGGTCGTGTGTTGTTCTGCTGCAGCGATAGCACTTCACTGTTCCGTATGACATTTCATTTGTGCCATATTCTTGCGGTCTCCGTTGTATCTCTGCCGCGCCCCGTGCTGCTGCTTCGTGTGATACTGCCATGCTGAAAGCCTTGTCCAGCATAAGATCCTTTTCTGATAGAAGCCGTTTCTGGGTTCCTTCACTTTGAAGCCCACACACAAACTTGTCCTTTAAAGTATCTGCTAGTCCCGTTCCAAACTGGCAGTGTTTCGATAGCTTGCGCAGTTCCGTTAAATACTCAGCATTACTTTCATCTTTTGTGAAACTTAAATCTTTCTGCTATCAGCAGCGGTATGGGGTTTAAGTGGTCCTGTAGGATTGACACTATGTTTTCAAAATCCTTTTCCACTGGCTTCTCTGGGGTTACTAGGTTTCGCAGTAAGCCATACGTTTTTGCACCCATTGAATTCAACAATACCAGCGCTTTCCTGTCATCTGGCACTTCATTCGCCTTGCAGTACACTTCTATGCATTGGACATATGTCGTCCAATCTTCGACTTCATTGTCAAACGCTGTGACACTGCCACTCTTCGGCATCCCTGGGTGTGATTAGACTGGCTCAAAATGGCATCTCCCGCGCTCTCCCTTCTTCCCCGCTGCGGCTCAAAATGGCGTCTCCAGCGCTTTCCTTTCTTCCCCGCTGACGCTGCTCGGCCCTTGAACACCGGCTGCACTCTGCGCGTTTTCCTGCGTGCCTCTCTCCCCCGTTGACACTGCTCGGCCCTTGAACACCGGCTGTGCTCTGCGCGTTTTCCTGCGCGCCTCTCACCCCCGTTGACGCTGCTCGGCCCTTGAACACCGGCTGCGCTCTGCTCTCTCTCGTTGACGCTGCTCAGCCCTGAACACCGGCTGCGCCCTGTGCGCTCTACCCTCTCTCTCCCGTCGACGCTGCTCGGCCTTTTTCTGTGCCGTCGGTCAGCTCTAGCCGCCGCTGTCCGGGAAGGGTCTGCGCAGTACCTGTTGCCAGCCCGTTTCGCTAAGCCTCCCCTGCGATGCGCAAATCTCCACTGGACGACCGGGGGGTTTCCCGTGGTCGACGCCCGTGCCTCTGGACTCGGCCTTCCTCCACTGTTCTCCAGGAGCGAATCCCTGGGAGGTGATTCAGAGTTGCAGGTAGGTTTGAATCTGTGTGATGAAATATTCCATTCATCACTCATCAGTATTTCTCTGCCTGTGACTGTGGTTGGTTTCAGTTTCATTTCCATTGTATTGTACTGTGTGTAGGGCTCCGCCCATACCTGGCTCCTATGTAAGCTGGCCCAGCCTGCAGCACATCCAGTACGGCAGACCTCTGGATGGAAGATACATTCTCCTCTGTGTGTTACCTTCTAAGCCAATAAAAGCCTTGTTTTGTTTCGCTAACATCGAGTCTCGGATTTATTGAGGCACATCAATTTTATTGACTTAATTTTCAACACAATGGATCAACTCTTGAAACCCGAACGTTTGGATTTGGACCAGCATGCTTCGGACGCATCGGCACGCTTCGGACACTGGTTTATGTGTATGGAATTCTTCCTGGACAATTCCGCAGCCGTCAAAGATGCTACGGACGCTGCGAGTATGAAACTCGGAATTCTGCGGAATTGGGTAAGCCACCGGGTTTACCCCCTCAACCAAGACGCCGACACGTACCCGGCCGCCTGCGACATCTTAAAGGCGCATTACCAGCAGCCTACGAATGAGGTGTATGCTAGGCATCTGCTCGCTACTCGCGCACAGCGACCTGGGGAATCGGTGGAGGAGTTCCTAGGCACCCTGAAAACGCTTGGCAAAGACTGCAAGTGCCAAGATGTAAAAGCCG
This sequence comes from Somniosus microcephalus, assembly GCF_052327205.1. Classification (NCBI taxonomy): domain Eukaryota; kingdom Metazoa; phylum Chordata; class Chondrichthyes; order Squaliformes; family Somniosidae; genus Somniosus; species Somniosus microcephalus. Next base: position 29,592,747 of record NC_141013.1, read on the forward strand.
CAGTGTACACTGACGAGCTTGTTCACGATGCCTTTATCACAGGCCTCAGCTCCACTTACATCCGGCAGAGACTGCTGGAAAAAACGGGATTGGACCTGAAACAGGCTGCGGACACAGCACGATCCCTGGATGTGGCCCAGAGAAACTCGGACGCCTACTCTTCAGCCCGCGCCATCCACGCCGCCACGTGTGCACCAAGGGCGCCGCCATCTTGGAAGGCATCTTCCCCGCCCGGCAGCCCGACACCGTCGGGGCCCCGCTCTCCCCCCAGAAGCCCTACGACAGCCGCGACGCGTCGGGGACCCAACTGCTACTTCTGCGGGCAGCCAAAGCACACCAGAAACCTGTGCCCGGCGAAAGGCACCACCTGCTTTAAGTGCGGTAAGAAGGGGCACTTCGGGAAGGTGTGCAGAGGGATCCCCGCCGGAAAACCCGCCACCGCCGCGTGTGCGCCGTGGGAGCGGCCATCTTGGACGCCATCTTGCCCGACCTCGTGGGGTCCGCCATCTTGTGAGCAGACAGCGTGGACGCCATCTTGTCTCGATCAGGGCCCTACAGTGGCATCGGTCACAGTGGACCAGACCAGGCCGCACCCGCTATCCAAATCAATGGTGGACATCGAGGTAAACGGGTGCAGGGTTAAATGTTTAATTGACAGTGGAAGCACGGAGAGTTTTATCCACCCTGAACTGGTACAACATCTCTCCCTAAAGGTGGTCCCTACTCGGGGTACCATCTCTATGGCTGATAAAACCCAGACATCGACCATTATGGGTTACTGCACGGTACAATTGTCCGTTAATGGAACTGTATACGATAATTTTAAAGTATTAATCATGAAGAATCTATGTGCGAGCGTGATCTTGGGCCTGGATTTCCAGTGCTACCACCAAAGCATCACGCTCAATTACGATGGGTCCCAGCCGCCCCTCACAGTGTGCGGTCTGGCTACCCTGAGGGTAAAGCCGCCTTCGCTATTCGCGAACCTTACCCCTAACTGCCGGCCAATAGCGACCAAAAGCAGGAGGTACAGCTGGGAGGACAGGCGGTTTATCGCGACCGAGGTAGACAGGCTCCTGAAAGAGCGCATTATTGAACGCAGCAACAGCCCGTGGCGCGCCCAAGTGGTAGTGGTAAGGGGTAGCGAGAAGAAACGGATGGTGATCGACTATAGCCAAACGATCAACAGGTACACCCAACTAGACGCCTACCCGCTACCCCGCATATCAGAAATGGTGAACCAAATCGCCCAATACCGTACCACCAGCTCCCTATCAGACCAGAGGACCGCCCGTACACCGCCTTCGAGGCGAACGGACGCCTCTACCAATTCCTCAGAGTCCCCTTTCGGGTGACGAATGGGGTCTCGGTCTTCCAGAGGGAGATGGAGCGCATGGTCGATGACCACCACTCGCAGGCAACCTTCCCCTACCTCGACAACGTCACCATCTGCGGTCACAATCGGCAGGATCACGACTCGAACCTCGAGAGGTTCCTGAAAACCGCACAAAAACTCAACCTCACCTACAACGAGGACAAGTGCGTTTACAACACCACGCGCCTCTGCATACTAGGCAGCGTGGTGGAGAATGGGGAAATCGGACCAGACCCCGACCGATTGCGCCCCCTACGGGAGCTGCCCCTGCCCAACACTCCCAAAGCCCTGAAAAGGTGCCTGGGGTTATTTTCTTATTATTCCCAATGGGTCCCCAACTACTCCGACAAAGCCCGCCCCCTCTTGAAAGCATCCTCTTTTCCGCTCTCTGCTGATGCCCATGCCGCCTTCAAAAGCATTAAGCAGGATATTGAGCGGGCCACGCTACAGGCAGTGGACGAGAACACTCCCTTTCAAGTGGAAAGTGATGCGTCTGACTTTGCCTTGGCGGCCACCCTCAACCAGGCGGGGCGGCCCGTAGCTTTCTTCTCGAGGACCCTCCAAGGGCCCGAGATCAGACACTCCTCCATAGAAAAGGAGGCCCAAGCCATCGTGGAGGCAGTGTGCCACTGGCGCCACTACCTAGCCGGCAAACGCTTCACCCTACTTACCAACCAGCGGTCGGTAGCGTTTATGTTCAATAATAAACAGAGGGGGAAGATTAAAAATGATAAGATTCTTAGGTGGCGGATCGAGCTCTCCACCTTCGATTATGACATCATTTACCGGCCAGGGGCCCTTAACGAATCCCCCGACGCCCTCTCACGAGGGATGTGTGCCAGCGCCACCGGGGATCGGCTACAGACCCTCCACAATGACCTCTGCCACCCAGGGGTCACGCGGCTGTTCCACTTCATAAAGTCCTGCAACTTACCCTACTCGATTGAGGAAGTTCGGTCCCTGACCAGGAACTGTCGCACTTGCGCTGAGTGCAAGCCTCGGTTCTACCGCCCAGATAGAGCCCACTTAATCAAAGCTACACGGCCCTTTGAGCGGCTCAGCTTAGATTTCAAGGGCCCCCTCCCGTCCGTCGACCGCAATGTTTACTTCCTGAACATTGTGGACGAATACTCTCGTTTCCCATTCGCCTTCCCCTGCCCAGACATGACCAGCGCCACGGTCATTAAATGCCTCAACAGCCTGTTCTGCCTGTTCGGTATGCCGAGCTACATCCATACGGATAGGGGGGGCGTCCTTCATGAGTGAAGAGCTACGCCAGTACATGCTGTCCAGGGGGATCGCCACGAGCCGTACCACCAGCTACAACCCCCGGTGTAACGGTCAAGTGGAGCGAGAGAACGGGACAGTATGGAAAGCAGTCACTCTAGCTCTAAGGACCAAAGGCCTCCCTATCTCCCGCTGGCAGGAAGTCCTCCCAGATGTGCTTCATTCGATACGGTCACTATTGTGTACTGCCACTAATGCCACGCCTCACGAGCGAATGTTTGTCTTTCCCCGGAAATCCACCTCAGGCGTATCCATGCCATCATGGCTCTCCACCCCAGGTCCGGTATTCGTGCGAAGGCATGTGAGGGGCCATAAGACGGACCCTCTCATGGAGTCAGTGCACCTACTCCACACCAACCCCCAATACGCGTATGTCCGGCACGCCGACGGAAGGGAGGACACCGTGTCCATAAAAGACGTCGCCCCAGCCGGTAACGACAACAACCACGACAACAGCAGCAACAACGACCACAGCAACTCTTACCCACCCACTACTCTTTCATCACCCCCGGAAGAACATCGACCAATGGTACCCCCACCAACTACCCCTTCAACAACCCTGGCGGCACCCCCGGCAGAGACCCAGGAGGCCACCGGGGACACCCAGCCGACACCCGCGGCACCACAACAGCCACGTCGGTCGCAGAGGACTATCAAACCCCCGAACAGACTAAATCTATAGAAGGGGTGAATGTGATGAAATATTCCATTCATCACTCATCAGTATTTCTCTGCCTGTGACTGTGGTTGGTTTCAGTTTCATTTCCATTGTATTGTACTGTGTGTAGGGCTCCGCCCATACCTGGCTCCTATGTAAGCTGGCCCAGCCTGCAGCACATCCAGTACGGCAGACCTCTGAATGGAAGATACATTCTCCTCTGTGTGTTACCTTCTAAGTCAATAAAAGCCTTGTTTTGTTTCGCTAACATCGAGTCTCGGATTTATTGAGGCACATCAATCTGCTCGTCGCCAATGTTAGATCCGTGTATCTTGATGTTGTGTCCTTCAATAATTAGACAAGAGACTGCAGGGAACAATCAACAGGTGTTTACTGCATGAGGGTTACTCTAAAACTAACTGTACAGATCCCTACTCAGTGTTTATATACAGGTGTGGTCACTGCCGGTACTACAGTATACAGGAGCTGTAAAAAGTAGTTCTCCCCTTAATGGTACATACATTACAGATAATGAGTCCTTTGCCGTCGGCATAAAGCTCAAAAGACGTTAACCACCTCATCCATCTTGGACCCAATGTGGCTGGCTCGGCGAAACATGCAAAATTTTGAATGCCGGTCTTCTCCATCCTAGCTAACTAAAACTGGGCAACTACCTAACTAAAAATGATTCTTTTCGTTATCCTTGTCGCCAATGTTGTATCTATGCTTTAATGCGTTCAATCAAGCATGTAGATACGTCGAATTAAATCAGAGTCAGGCAAACAGGCTTCTAACTGTGATCTTTACTTTATTCCTAAAATGGCTGACTGCAGCTTTCCCGGGTAATTCCCATAATGCAATGCACATTACATTAGCGTATTGACTGGTGTGAAACTCGCAATCAATACACGACACTTCCTTGCTTCGCCAGCGCTCTGAGGTAGCGCCTCACTCCTCGACCTTTGCGCCTTAAGACAGGTGTGAAGCACCTGATTTAGTGCTTCAATCACCTCCAGGGGCGATAAAAGCCAAGTTTGCTGTCGGAGGCAATAATTAGCGCCAGGCGCTAAACTTTGCGCCCGGCCGATAATGGCGCCCCAAACGGGGCGATACTGAATTTTTCCCCCATAACAACAACACCACCACCTCCAAGTTCCCCTCCAAGTCACACACCATCCTGACTTAGAAGTATATCGCCGATCCTTCATCGTCGCTGGGTCAAAATCTTGGAACTCCCTCCCTAACAGCACTGTGGGAGTTCTTTCACCACACGAACTGCAGTGGTTTAAGAAGGCGGCTCACCACCACCTTCTCAAGGGCAATTAGGGATGGGCATTAAATGCTGGCCTTGCCAGCGACGCCCACATCCCATAAACCATTTTTTTTTAAGTAGGGCTATTTCACTGGATTAGTAATCCAGAGGCCTACACTAATAATCCAAAGAACATGAGTTCAAATCCCAAAATTTGTATTTGAATTCCGTTAAATTAAATCTGGAAAAAAAAAGCTGGTATCAGTAAAAAAAAAACTGACCATGAAGCTGTCGGATTGCCGTAAAAACCTAACTGGTTCACTAATGACCTTAGGAAAGGAAATCCTGCCATCCTTACCCATTCTGGTCCAGACAGCACTGCAGTCCCACACCAACATGGTTGACTCTTAACTGCCCTCTGAAATGGCCTGGGAAGCCATTCAGTTACCAGCACCATCCTGGGGATGGGCAATAAATGCGGGCCTTGCCAGCAATGCCCACATCTCGAGAATGAATTTTGGAAAATGGCATGAGCGATTGAGCTGCCCTAAAATGGATTGTTGAGGATTGTCCCAGGCAAGGCAGGACATTTACTCACTTTAGTGTATGGGACTGCTTGCCTCACATGTTTCGAGTTCTCAGGTTGCTCTATGACCCTCTAAGTTCCTCACTTATCTGATGAAATATCTTAATTCTCTACCAGTTCTTGCAGTCAGTAAAAAGAAAAATGACATTCTTTGCAATCTTCTGCCTGTTTAGAGCACGTACTCCTGCAGAGCTTTTGAAGTAACAAAGCCACTAAGCTGTGCAGCAATCTCGTCAATTTAATCATTGACATGAGAAAACCACTGTAGTGGGGGAGGAGGCGGAGAGTGGAAGAAGAACACAAATAATCAACGTTCTGCATGTTGCACGGCAACTCACGCACAACCAATACAGCAGCAGGAAACAATGCATATGCTTTGGTCAGAACGATGCTCTCCACTGTGTGAATGATTAAGCTAGTGCACAACAATAAATACTTTTGGACTTGAAGTGAGTTCCTTTGGATCATATGTAGTAGCCCTGATTCAATTAGAATGGTCTCTTTCGTAGTGGGTTGTTATTCAATTGGTTGATTTTAGGAATGTTTGGAGCCATTTTTTTTCTATTGAAATAATTACAATTAGATTTAAAAATCAAACACTATAATAACCATTGCTGTACATTTTTAAAATTTGTTTATGGGATCTGGGCGTCGCTGGCAATGCCAGCATTTATTGCCCATCCCTAATTGCCCTTGAGAAGGTGGTAGTGAGCCGCCTTCTTGAACCACTGCAGCCCGTGTGGTGAAGGTACTCCCACAGTGCTGTTAGGTAGGGAGTTCCAGGATTTTGACCCAGCGACGATGAAGGATCAGCGATATACTCCTAAGTCAGGATGGTGTGTGACTTGGAGGGGAACTTGGAGGTGGTGGTGTTCCCATGCATCTGCTGCCCTTGTCCTTCTAGGTGGAAGAGATCGCGGGTTTGGGAGGTGCTGCCGAAGAAGCCTTGGCGAGTTGCTGCAGTGCATCTTGTCGATGGTACACACTGCAGCCACGGTGCGCCGGTGGTGGAGGGAGTGAATGTTTAAGGTGGTGGATGGGGTGCCAATCAAGCAGGCTGCTTTGTCCTGGCCCATACTTTTCGATCCCTACGGATGTGTATGAGCTGCGTACACGCCCGTAGGGACATCGGAAATGCCGGTTTCAGGCATGCGAAGCACATGCGCTGAAAACCGGCATTTCCGATCTGTCAAGAGGATACACCTGCCCTGGAGAAGGGCCTCTGCAGGGGGAGAGTTCCGCTTTCTGCAGAACCTCCACCCGCTGAAAACACTTAGAAATCTTATGCCTTAGAAATTACGCCTTAAAATCTTAGAAATTTTTCCAGCATAAGAGTTTAAAAAAGTAAAAGAAATAATTTTTTTTCACTCATTTATAATTTTAAAACACTTGTAAAAAAGGTAAGTTTATTTTTAGCCCTGTAAAAAACTTTAATTATTTTTTCAAAAAATTACATTTTTGTTTAAAATATTTAATTTAATGTAATTTTAACTCATTTTAAAAACGTGATAGCTTTTAAAATTTATTTAATGTTTTAGTGTCTTTTTGGGGTGATCTCCATTCATACTTGTGACAGGTCTATCTGTCAAAAGTATGCAGGGGGATTCCCTTCTCCCATTGGCTGGCCTGGCTCACGTGATCCCAGGGACGCTTGCGAACTTCCTGCGCCCCTGGGATACCTGGGCCCTGCGCATTTCGACTGTGGAGAGGCCCAGGATCGGAAATGGCCGGACTTTGGGAGCCCTCAGGTAAGGGCGTAGATTTTTTTCCGATAGGAGGCCTCCGCACGCAGGAAGCCTCCGATCGGAAATTACGAGCTTGTACAATGCTCAATTGCACCTTTTCCCTCTTTGCCACGTCAAAATGCATGAACAGTATTTTACTGCCATATATGCAGATGTGCCATGATTCATCATCTTTATGCTTTCCTGTGTTTTATTCTTAGTGATGACTAAATAATGTTTTAATTGATTTAGTGTAACAGGTAAGAAGTTAACTTGTTTAACATTGATTTGGGATGATAATTAATGCAGTCGTCATTAACTATATCTCTCAGATCAGCACACTGGGCAATTTAAGTTATTTTATGTTATCCTCATGTAGCTGTACTTCAGGCCATAAAATACAGTCCATACAGAGTGTCTGATACATTTCTCACATCAGCAGAATATACTCTCTGGAGATTTGCTGTATGTATTCAATTTTAAACATAACAAGGAATCTTCCTTTTAAAGTCTGCTGAAAACAGGCAAAGTTTATTTTGCAGCGAAATGAGCATTGGAATGTACGGAGACAGTTTGAATAATCATGCTTTCTAGTTTAAGACTTGTCAAATACTGTGAAATTATTGCCTTCTACTAAAGTTTGCATACAACAATAACTGCTAGAATGATGAAAATACAGATTTGATGCTTTAAAGTAAATGTTTTCAAAAATATGGTGCTTCTTCGGATCCTGAATGCACGCTATTGCAGGTCATATATAGCCTTACAGGAAATAAATGTGCAGTATACTTGAAATATATATGTACAATGAGACCATTTTGCTCCAGAACACCAACAATATAATGCCAAGTGAGGTAGTTAAGCTCTTCGGAGCGGAATTATACTTCCATTGCACTAAATAGCATTAGTGCCATAATGTGTGAGGCTAGTGTTATTTAGCATCAAAAACAGAAACATACTTTACTCTCCACATTAATGGCACCAATGGTGGTGGGAGAACGCACAAAAGACTCGAGTCAGAATAGGCATTAGGGGGTCGTAGTGCCGGATAAAGATTTAGAATTTGAGGCTTGTGGGACAAGGAGCCAATACAGATTGGCAAAGATGGGTATGACGTGGGCAGCCAAGGCTTCTTCGGCAGCACCTCCCAAACCCACGACCTCTTCCACCTAGAAGGACAAGGGCAGCAGGCGCATGGGAACACCACCACCTCCAAGTTCCCCTCCAAATCACACACCACCCTGACTTGGAAGTACATCGCCGATCCTTCATCGTCGCTGGGTCAAAATCCTGGAACTCCCTCCCTAACAGCACTGTGGGAGTACCTTCACCACACGGACTGCAGCGGTTCAAGAAGGCGGCTCACCACCACCTTCTCAAGGGCAACTAGGGATGGGCAATAAATGCTGGCCTTGCCAGCGATGCCCAGATCCCATAAGCGAATAAAAAAAAAGCATTATCTTAGCTGAGCTGAAGGTTACAGATGGTGAAGCATGGAAGGCCGGCCCAGAGAACATTGGAGTAATTGAATCTGGAGGTGCTAAAGGCAGAGATGAGATTTTCAGCGACAGCTGTCTGAGGTAGCTGTGGAGTTGGGCAGTGTTACGGAGGTGGAAGTAGGTGGTCATTGTGATACGAGGTATGAAGCTCAGTTTGGGGCCTAACAGTTTGCAAATAACAGTTTGGTTCAGCCTGAGACACTGACAAAGGATGGGGGTGGCGAGGTTATGGAGTTCATCAGGGGAACCAAAGATGATGGCTTTGGCCTTCCCAATGTTTAACTGAAGGAAGTTACGGTTCATCCAAGATCGGATGTTGGACAAGTAGTCTGATAGCACAGAAGGAGTGGAGGGGTCAAGAGAGAATTTATGTTTGTGGATGATATTGCCAAGGGGCAGCATATAGATGAGGAAGAGGAGAGGAACATGGATGGATCCTTGGGGGACTCTAGAGGGTGCAGTGCAGGGGTGAGAAGAGAAGCCAGTGTTGGAGATACTCTAGCTATGATTGGATAGATCAAAATGGAAGCAAGCAAGGGCAGTCCCATGGACTTAAACAGTGGAAGAGAGGCTTTGGAGGAAGACCATGTGATCGACTGTGTCAAAGGAGGACAGAAAGAGATAATGCACCATGGTCACAGTTATATCAAATATCATTCTTGATTTTGGTTAGGGCTAGTTTGGTTCTGTGGAGGAGTCAAATGGCACACAGCAAGATCCCACAAACAACAATGAGATTAACTGTGTTTAATGTTGTTGGTTGAGAGAGAAATGTTTGCTGGGAGAGCACCCTGCTCCAATTCAAAAAGTGCCATGAGATCTTGTATGTCCACCTGAACAGACAGGCTCAGCCTCAGTTGAATAAAAGATGCATCTTTGACAATGCAGCAAACCCCTGAGTACTGCACTGAAGTGGCGGCCTAGATTATGTGCTAAAGTCCTGGCGTGGTGCTTGAACTCATGACCTTTGGTCTTGGAGGTGAGAGTGCGGCCACTGAGCCAAGCTGACACCTGTTACAACAAACAAAGCTAAAAGACGTACAACTTCCTTCAGCTCACCTTGAGCAAGACCACAGGGGAGTCACTAACATAATCTAAATGATATTCCTAAAATTATATTTCATTATCCAGAATCATGATTTTTATGTTTGTGTGCTTGGAATTGAGCAAGTTGACCTAGAGCATGCAAAAAAAATCTATGATGTGCATGAGGAGGCTATTTAAGTACTTCGCTCTGTTACAAAGACATGAAAATGTTCGACAGAGAACCCTGAGGTTGGTTTGGTGGATTTTTAATGTTGGAAAAAAGTCCTCAAGAATGGACTCTAAGCAGAATTCACTAATAACAAAATTAATTTCCTGAGGGGTTGTTAATACTGGAGTGTAATGTACTGAAAACAGATGCAAAAGTGAGATTTCAAATGATAATTTGTCCAAATGTTTGCGTTTGTGGTGAAATTTGACTTGTGCATTATTAGCATAGAAATGTTTAACATGTTCTTATGAAATCCTTTACTCTGCATCAGCACGGTGGCATAGTGGTTAGCACTGTTGCCTCACAGCGCCAGGGACCCGGGTTCGAATCCGGCCTCGGGTGACTGTCTGTGTGGAGTTTGCACATTCTCCCCGTGTTTGCGTGGGTTTCCTCCGGGTGCTCCGGTTTCCTCCCACAGTCCAAAGATGTGCAGGTTAGGTTGATTGGCTATGATAAATTGACCCTTAGTGTTAGGGGGATTAAATATGTGGGGTTACGGGGATAGGGTGGGATATGTGTTGGTGTAGGGGTTACGGGGATCGGGTGGGATATGTGTCGGTGCAGGCTCGATGGGCCGAAATGGCCTCTATCTGCACTGTGGGGTTTCTGTGATTTCTGTGGAACACCTCCATTAAAATTGCTATCAGATTAAACATTGGAGCACTTAAATTGCACAGTGAAATTTCACCATCTTTTGCCTCTTCTTTCCCTCTTATTTGGGTTGACGTTGTTTACTGAAGGCACTCGCCATCTTGTGAAGGTGATTGCCCAGAAGTTCTATTAAATTGCATCATTAAAGTTAGAATAACAGGGCTGATTCAGTGCTGCACCACTCGCAGGTGAGATAGTGAGCACACATCCCGTGATTTTCCACCCCATTCAAATTAATGGATGGAAAATGTAATGTCCATGTGTAATTGAGACACGGACTGCAGAAGTTGGTTATAACAGGTGTTTACTGAATGGAGACAAAACTGGAACTACTATACAAAGTTACTACACAGGCTTATATACAGGGGTGGTCACTACTGGTACTGCAGTATACAGGGGCTGCAGAATATGGTTCCTTCTTCAAGGTACATACACTACAATTCCTCCCCTTTTAGCTAAACAGTACATAACATTCGATTAATAATTAAATAACATATTTACAATTACAGTTGCTATACACATTAGCTGAAGTTAATCAATTATAAATTCAGTCTTTGAGGAGGCTTCCTGATTCTGTCCGGATAACGCCTCTTTGGGGTATCAGTTTCTTCTGGCAAAGTTGATTCGGGATCAACGTCGTTGTTTGGTTCGTCTGCTTCCAATATCACCGATTCTGAGGTAGATGCAATTGGTACTTCGGTTTCATCACCAGGTGTATAGGATCGTGGTGTAGATTTGACGTTTTCCAGTGACTCTAGAATCTGGTCAGCATGGCGTCTTACAATGCTCTCTCCAACGTCCACGGTATACATTAGAGGTCCTTGCCGTGTGCAGATCGTTCCTGGCTGCCATTTCTCTGTGCGGTAGTCCCGGGCCAAAACTGGTTGGCCTATCTTGAAACTCCTGGTTGGCTTTTCATTCATATTCTGAAACTGTCTGTTCTCCACATCTCTTCTGATATTTGGCTTAACCAAATCCAAGCAGCATCTTAGTCTTCGATTGAAGAACATCATGGCTGGAGTTTGGTTGGTAACCGCATGTGTCGCATTCCAGTAGGCAAACAAGAAGTTATCCACCTTGTGTTGTAGGGGTATGTCTTCATTACATCATTGCCTTGATAGCCTTCTTGAATGTTTGAACGAACCTCTCAGCCAATCCATTGGTGACTGGATGATATGGGGCGGATGTGTAATGCTTAACACCATTGTTCTTTAAGAACCTCCGGAACTCTTCAGACACAAACTGTGGTCCATTGTCGGAGCAAATCTGTTCAGGCAGCCCATTTCTGGCAAATATGGTTCGTAAGACTGTGATAGTTTTTTCTGTGGTGGTTGAGGACATTTTTATTACCTCTGGCCACTTTGAATGTGCATCCACCGCAATTAAAAACATCGAGTCCATAAATGGACCAGCAAAATCAATGTGCACCCTTTGCCATGGAGATGAGGGCCACTCCCATGGATGTAGAGGGGCTTGTGGTGGGGCGTTTTGGACCTTCTGGCATCCTGTACAGCTCTTGGTCATCTCTTCGATTTCTCTATCGATTCCCGGCCACCACACAAACGCTCTGGCTAAGTTCTTCATTTTTACCCCTCCCAGATGACCCTCATGAAGCTCATTGAACACTCTATCCTTCAATTTGGGTGGAATTACTACTCTGGATCCACACATCAAGGTTCCTCGGCACACTGACAGCTGTTCTCTTCTCGGCGAGAATGCTGGCAACAATGGTTCGCCATGTGCTGGCCATCCCTTCACCGTTAAATCATAGACCCTGGAGAGTGTCAAGTCATTTTGTGTTTCCTTTTCTATGTTTGCATTCGTCACAGGTAGACATTCGACTATGGTCGAGTGGAATATCGCCACAGGATCCACTGCAGGTGCTTCTTCCACCGTCGGCAACGGTAGGCGCGACAATCCATCAGCATTCCCATGCTGTTTAGTTTCTTTGTACTCTATGTCATATTGGTGTGCCCCTAGGAAAAGGGACCACCTCTGTAGCCGTTGTGCTGTCATTATCGGGACGCCCTTCTTAGGTTTGAAAATGTAGAGAAGAGGTTGATGATCAGTTAGTAGAGTAAATTTCTGTCTGTGCAGGTAGTGATTGAACTTCTTCACCCCCCACACCAGGCTGAGGGCCTCTCTGTCAATCTGGGCGTAGTTACGCTCGGCTGAAGTTAACGAGCGTGACGCAAAAGCTATCGGCCTCTCTGAACCATCAAGGAATTTATGTGACAGTACCGCTCCAACGCCGTAGGGAGACGCATCACACGCCAGTCTTATCGGTAGTGATGGGTTATAGTGAGCCAATACTTCTCTTGAAGTGATCAGGCCTTTACACTTCTGAAAGGCCCGCTTACATTCATCGCTCCATTTCCATGCTACTCCAGTTTGTAGCAGGGCGTTCAGTGGGTGCAGAATTGTGGACAAATTCGGCAAAAACTTATGGTAGTAATTCATCAATCCGAGGAATGACCTCAGTTGCGACACATTTTCAGGCGCTGGAGCCTTAACTACCGCTTCAATTTTGTCAGGGGACTTATGTATCCCCTCTTCATCAATCACGTGGCCACAATACGATATTTGTTTCTTAAAAAACTTGCACTTGGGGCGATTGGCCCATAGCCCATGTTCTCTTAGTCTAGTGAGCACCTGCTCTAGGTTGGCAAGGTGTTCACTCTCATTTTCACCTGTCACTAGGATGTCGTCCAAGTAACACCGAGTCCCCGGAATCCCTTGCAGGACTTGTTCCATCGCTCTTTGCCATATAGCCGGAGCTGATGCTACTCCGAATACCAGTCGATTATACTGGTAAAGACCTTTGTGAGTGTTTATCGTGAGATATTTCCTAGAGGATTCTTCAACCTCCATCTGCAAATATGCTTGCGCTAGGTCAATTTTTGTAATACGTTTCCCTCCAGATAGTGAGGCGAAAATATCTTCTATCCTCGGAAGAGGATACTGTACTGTGTGAAGGACTGGGTTCACAGTCACCTTGAAGTCCCCACAGATGCGAACCTTCCTTGGCTCCTCAGACTTATTGTTTAACGTTTTCTTCATGACAGGAACGATGGGTGTCGCCCACTCGCTCCAGTCTACCTTAGATAACACGCCTGCATTCTCCAGATTCTCCAGCTCTGCCTCGACGGCTGGGCGAATTGCATACGGTACCGGTCTTGCTTTGAAAAACTTGGGAATTGCATTCTCTTCTATTTTTATCGAGGCGGTTACGCCTTTAAGAGTTCCCAGTCCTTGTTGAAATACCTCTTTAGCGTTAGCTAAGATTTTTGACAATCGTCCAGGTGTGACGTCGTCATCCTTTTTACCAGCCACAGTCAGTGCCTGAATGGAGTGCCAGTCTAAACTTATCTTTCTGATCCATTCACGTCCCAATAACGGTGGTCCACCATCTTGCAGTATGTACAGATACAATTTCTGTATTTCCTTGCCGTTGTATTCGACAGGCACCCTTATTTTCCCTCTGGGGTATACTTTCTGCCCCGTATATGTCTTCAAGACAATGAATGTGTCTTTCAAGGGTATGTGTGAGAATAGCCGCTCGTAGTCTCGTCGATTCATGATGGTCAGGGCTGATCCTGTATCCAATTCCATTTTGACTTGGGACCCTGCTATCGTGAGGGTGACCCAAATGGTTCGGTGATCATCTTTTGTGATTACATTGTGTAGTTTGAGACAGCTTAGTCTCTTGTTCCTGGATTCACTATCGCTCATCTGGTCTTCGGAACTACTGTCCGTCATCTTTTGTACTTTCCTGTACTGTTCCTTAGTAGCCTTTTTGTTGTCATTGGTCTTCTTCCCAGACCTGCAAACTCGTGCAATGTGTCCCATCTTTCCGCATTGCCTGCATATTTTGTGCTTGGACCAGCAGTCCTTCTGGTCATGGGTTGTTCTGCCGCAGCGATAACATTTTTCAAATCCCCGTGTCATTTCGTGGGTGCCGTATTCCTGTGGCTTTTGCTGTATTTCCGCAGCTCCCCTTGCTGCTGCTTCGTACGATACTGCCACGCTGAAAGCCTTATCTAGCATCAGCTCTTTCTCTGAGAGTAACCTCTTCTGGGTTCCTTCACTCAGGAGTCCACAGACAAATTTGTCCCGTAGGATATCTGCCAGTCCTGCTCCGAACTGGTAGTGCTTTGATAGCTTGCGTAGTTCCATAAGGTAATCAGCATTGCTCTCATCTTTATGCTGATTTCTCTTGTGGAATTTAAATCTTTCTGCTATCAGCAGCGGTGTAGGATTTAGGTGTTCCTGTAGGATATCAACAATTTCATTAAAACTCTTGTCCATCGGTTTGACTGGAGTGATCAGGTTCCGCAATAGGCCGTACGTTCTTGCGCCCATTAAGTTTAGTAGTACCGATGCCTTTTTCTCATCGGCTACTTCATTTGCCTTGCAATATACTTCGACTCTTTCCACATACGTGGTCCAGTCTTCTATTTCATTATCGAAGGCAGTGATATTGCCAGTCTTCGGCATCTTGGAGATCTAAGATGGCGCCTCCCGCGCTTTGCCTTCTTCCCCGATTGAACAAAATGGCACCTCCCGCGCTTTGCCTTCTTCCCCGATTGAACAAAATGGCGCCTCCCGCGCTTTTCCTTCTTCCCCGCTGGATTAAGATGGCACCTCCCGTGCTTTCTGTCTTTTCTGCTGCTGCCAATGCTGTTGCTGACGTTTTTATGCCTTGATGGCGACGCCCTATGGTCTTCGCGCGCTTCCCCCCGCGCTGCTGCCAACGCCGCTCTCCGCGGTCCCCATGGCAAACTGCAGCTCCTCGCGGCTTTCTGCGCTTCTAATTTCTTTTTCTTTTATTTTAATTACTGTTCCCGTCATCAGAGCAGACCCTATGGGACACTTTCCTCCCTCTTCTCGGGTCTGTACGCTGCCCGGCTTCATAGCACCGGCCGCGCCCTGTCTGCTCCACCCTCTCTCCTCTTCCCGACAACGCTGCTCGGCCCCGTTGAAAAGCCACCCGATCGAGCTCTAGCCCGCCGCAGCCCTGGAAGGATCAGTGTACTACCTGCCATCAGCCCGATTAGCTGGAACACCATAGACTGGAGAACCAAACCCAGTTCTCGACAGCCTCTCCTGCAAATCTTCGAATTCGATGAATCAGAGGGCGGTTGCCCACGGTCGACGCCCATTTCTTCTGTTTGTTTGTTTTTTTTCCTTTTTGGATTTCTTCCTTCTGGCTTCGACCTCTAATAACTTCGCTTCAGGGATGGATCCCCGTGAGGTGGTGCAGAACTGTAGGTAAGTTCGGATCTGCTCGTTGCCAATGTAATGTCCGTGTGTAATTGAGACACGGACTGCAGAAGTTGGTTATAACAGGTGTTTACTGAATGGAGACAAAACTGGAACTACTATACAAAGTTACTTCACAGGCTTATATACAGCGGTGGTCACTACTGGCACTGCAGTATACAGGGGCTGCAGAATATAGTTCCTTCTTCAAGGTACATACACTACAGAAAATCACAGGCTTTGCACCATGATGCCGGGAAGCACAGAAAAGGCTCCAAAGTTTTGGACAAATGAAGTCAAACTTCGCGTTTAGTTTGGTGTTCGTCTTAGAGAAGGACTTTGAGTGTTTGGAGCAGAGCGCCTGCAGAGAATGAACCTGCTTGAAGAAACGTTTATACGCTTACCTCATGTAAACCTTCTTTGGTGATTGACTCTACAGATCTGGTGTGAGGTCCATTATTGCTTTTGAAACAGACAGTGCTGAAAATGCACAGCAGAGCAATCAGCTCCTGAAAGAAGAAGGAAGCTTAACATCGATGGTGTGACTATTCATCGGAGATCAGCTTATGATGACTCAGCACTGGCCTAGAAATTCGTCTCGACTGGTGGCACAACCCAGGTGGAATCGGATCGCCGCCCGTTATAAGCAACGCCTGATATTCAGTTCCATTGGCTGCAGTGGAACGGAATACCGGGCGCTGTGTATAACGGGCGTCCGATCCGATACCGCCCCATTTTGCCCCGCCGCCCGAGATGAATTTCTAGGCCCGTCTGTAGTTGCTATCCAAAAGTTTGCATGAGCAGCTCTGCGGAGAGCTGGAAAGGTCCATTATTCGACGTACACTTGCGATTCAGGAGAAGGAAGCTGACTTGGGCAAAGGTGGAAATGAGGAGAGCTCTCGAACAGGAAATGCTGGAGGACGTTTGGCCTGTGGTGTGATTGGGACCGCTAAAGAATGAAATGAATATACCTGTGTGGGGTGAAGAATTGACATTGTCATTTTTAATTAATAAGAAACAATCATTTTTGGCAGTTAACAAAACGTGCAAGTTCAGGTTATAGCTTGGATATCCTTAAGAGTCACTCATTTGAACATGGTTTGCTTTTGGCATCTAGTTAGTATTGAAAAAGACACTCAGAAGCTGGGTGATTTATACTGATACCAATTAACTACTCTGTGAGGGATATGGATCCTCAGATCTTCTCAGTCGAGTAGGGCTGACGTAGTAGCTAAATGCTAGGCCAGATATATAGGTAAAACATGCACTGAGAGCATATAGCACATCATGTCACAAGGTTTAGGGGGTGATTTTGCCAAAGGGGGCGCATTGGAGGTGGGACTGCTGCTTGTCGAGTTTTAGTCCCGCCTCCATTGACTTGTGGCCAACCCATGCTATTTTCCCTTGATTGACCTTGTTAACGGGCTTAGCAGGCCAATTAAGGGGAAGCTGGTAACAGAGAACGTCAGCGTATGACATTTCATCTATCAAAAATTTTTGACAGATGAATTGTCATCATTTGACAGCTCTGTGAAGCTGTCAAACAGTGACATTCTCTGTTTGGTGAGTTCTTGTACTCAAGGCTCACCAAACCTGTTTTGTGAGCAGAAAGCAGATGGCTCTTGCATCGGAGAATGCAGCAGCCATTCTGTCATCTCTGCCATTGAGATGCTGGAGCCTCCGGATCCCCAACGATTGAAGCCTGCAGGAAGAAACAAAGGTAAGGAAACTTTTTCTGTCACTTTTCACTCACCTCACGTACTTACCTCTCCACACTTGCACCCATCACTTACCTGCGCAGTGCACCTTTGGACCCCTCTCATCCCCGCAGACCCACTGCTCGCCTTGCTGACCCTGGCGGGGTTTCCCGACGTTGGGAAGCTCGCACCTCTAATGGAAAAATGGGGATAATCCTCTTAACTACCTGATAACTACCTGGGAAGATTCAGCCATTTTCCCGGCAGTTTCGCCTCCAAACCCGCCTCCTCAGGGCTGGCAAGATCACCTCCTTGGAGTCAGCGGAGGGGAAGAGGAATCCACTGAAGCTGGAGGCTCTATCCGCTTCAACTTAACTCCTGCTGAGTGGCCCTAGTGCTGCAGGTGGAGGATTTTGAAACACCCACAAAGCCATTGGGATACTAGAGTGGGGACAAATGCTTGCGTTTATAATAGTACCTGGAAGGTGGCAAACAGGGGAGAGTGACTGGCTAATTAAAAACTTTTAATTCCCCAAAATCTAAAATTTCCACGGAATCGTCTTCCACTTGCCACGACACAAAAGTTACCAATTACATTTCTTGCAGCTAAACATCATGGGGTAGAGTTTCCGCTTTGGGCGCAGTCGGCGATCCGGGTGCAAATTACGCCCAAAAATTACGCCTCTTTTGAGAAGTGTTTTTTTTCTCTCTCTCTCTTTCTCTCGAGCTTCTGCTCAAACTCCTTTGCATATCACCGGACACAAAATCTGCCACGGACTAGCCCAATCAGGCAGCATTTTAAAAAGTAATTGAAAAAATAATAATTTGCTTTAAAAAATATTCCTTGATATATTTAAGAGTGGTAATTTGGTGCAGTTTGATTAATACAGCTGAAAATGGTTTAATCACAAAAAATAAGCATTAATCAGAGTGTCTCGTCCACCACCTGTGAGTAAGTCGATCTTAAATAACTGAAAATGACTTTAAAAAACTATACAGAACCATTTTGGGGTACAGTAGTCAGTTTCTTAGTAAATTTTAAAAAAGTTACATTCAAAAAGCTTTTAAAATGTGCCTATTAGTGTCTTTGCGCCATAAAGCTCCAGCTTAATTTTTGGAGCCTCCTAGAAGGCCTGCAAACGAGCGCAATCAGCGGAAACTCCCAATGGTGATTAATTCATCCTGGGGGCGTGGCCAGTTTTGTGGGCGGGGCCGGCTTCTAGTGCGATGCTTTTTAATCTAGCGCAAAAGAGCGCGGAAACTCGATTTGCGCCGGACGCAATTTGCCCTTAAAATTCCACAATCTTTTGCGAAGGTTATGCCGATTTCAGGTGAATTGCGCCGAAAAAACAGGCACAAGTGAGCAGAAACTCTACCCCACATGTTAAGTGTCATGTGATTCGTATAAAGGCTACAGCATCATATAGGGCATTGATGTTAATGATCACCTCTTATGAGTTAAATAGCAGTAATCTTTTACGTAATTATTATATACTAATGCAGTGTTACTTTAAAGAACACTTGCAACTCTTGACACTGCTGTTTCCTAAGCCTGTGTTTTACTGAGAGTCAGATTTAGGCAGGGCTCTTTCAGTGCGGAGTTTAATACAAAAGTCACGTAAATGCTGCTAGGGATGTTCTTGTTGACTCTTGTTACAACTTACTTCTGCAGTCAGTGGTGTGTGTAAATGCAGATCCACAATTACTCCAGACCCTCCCTTATCACTTGGCTGTGATACTTGCTGTCATCGCTATGAAGAAATCCTGCCGATGACAGTTTCCCAGACTGATGAAACATGTGACTGTCTCATTAACTCATTCATTGCACACTGTCATTTTAAAGTCCCTTCCACAGTCAACTTGGAACATTAATGGTGCTGGTTTGTAACCTTTGCAAGCCAAACACTGTTGTGGAAAATATTCCAATAGAGTCTGTCAGAATAAGTCAATTCACATCTATTGCAGATGTACAGTTAGAGGGCCTCCTGTAATCAGTTTCTGTGGCTGCAGACCAGTTTCTATTGAAAATAAATGTAAGAGTTGATAATCTTGCCGGTGGTGATTTGCCTAACTGGGGGGAAAGGGGAATTCAATTAATTTTAGCCACACAGCAACAGCGACAACAAAACAGCCAAATTTACCTGGATCTTCCAGTCTAGGTCTTGATTTAAAACTGATCAGTGCAAAAAGAATTGATTTTGATTATCATGCAGAATCACAGCCCCTAAGCCAGCTAGCCCTGCTATGCTGATGCATGAAAAGACATCAGGCATCAATACGAAGGATCGGTGAGCATGCTTTTGAACACTGCATTATGTGCTACGAACTATGTATTGCTGAGAGCATTAAAGAATGACAAGAGTGGAATATAGCGGAAGAAAGACCAATGGTGGTACTGTTCATGAGATACCGAGCTGTCTGGAAGGCATGTCACTCAGGAGGCTTACTAATTGACTGTCTTTCGCAGCTTGTCTTTAATACTCTGTTGCCCGCACCTCGGTGGTTGCAGATTCAAATCCCAGTGGAGACCAACAGATCTTTCTTACCATAATTATGATGGGTTTCATCATTTGTCAGCTGGGCACTGTGGAGACAGGAGCGCGCCAGGCTCATATGCATCACTCTCTCTAGACAAACACATGGCTCCAATTCTGAAGCAGTACTAGTCTCCGAGCAGAGGAGGGTGCCTTTTAATTCCTTTTACCCACCTTCTTATCTGAAGTGCCAATGTAGCTGTGGTAAGATGAGGAGTTTGAAAAATATTCATGATGTGTACACTCAATATCTTGTTTTCCTACAGCGACAAATGTCTGAGCAAATATACAGCTTTCATATCAAATTATGAACAAGCAGAAAGTGACATGTTTTCCTTTGTTCACAGAGCTTGGGCTAGAATACACTGCTATAACTCTTGGAGTTGTTGCTAACTCTCTCCTTGGTTGTCATTATTAATTGATGAGATCATTCTCCTGACATTCTGCTCATCTAATCAGCCTGTTTTATTAACAGTGGAAGATCATCGTTAACAAGCCTCCAAATGTGACAAGACCAGCATTCTGAAACCTAGACCCGTCTATTCAATTTTCCCAACTAGTAGAACAAAGAAAGTAGAAAAAAAATGTGGGGGAGTAAGAGTTCATATCTACCACTGGGGTCTTGCGTGCTGATCTACAAACCTCCTTATAAGTTTCTGTAATGGTGCACTGTTTTACTGCCACTTGACATAACCCTTTGCTCTCACTTGGAAGCAGTTTTTCACTCAAACTATTCATTACAATGGGAGCTTTTTTCTGGTAAGGACAAAGGCTTAAAACCGTATAGAATGAAACTTTATAAAATGACTGTATTTGCTCTGCTTGGAGGGAAAGCCGTTGATGAATTGGTTACAGTCCTCTCACATAACAGCTGTTTTAAAACTAATTCTGAGAGTGACATGCATGGCCAGGCTGCAATGTGTCATGATTTGGCTTGGCCTCTTCTCATATTGAGTTTTGATCAATAACTGTTGTTCGAATGAAAATGGAGTATCAGTTACATCAGCTGCAATGAATGATCTGCCAGATTGCTGGTGTCATCGCACGTGACCAGGTCTCACAGCAGAGTGTGGGTCACAGTCCCTAAAATGCTGTCACTTGGACAGAAAGGTCATTAAAAAGGATGGGACATTTTTTTTTTGTATCTGCCAGATTTTAGATGGTAGTTGCAAATGCAATCGTTGTTTCTCTCAGTCTGTGTGGTTCTTGCTGAATTATTGCAGTAGGTCTCAGATTGTTGATCCCTTTTTAGGATACAGTGATGCTTTCTCTTAAATAAGTTTAAGTGGAAATCTGTGCTCGCTATGGACAGCAGTGTGTCCTTTGACGGACTGAACCAGGCCTTTGTTATGGTCAAGGAAACATCACCTGAACCAGCAGATGGTGCTGCAGCAAAACAGAGAAAAAAGTTTTATTGCAAACTGCAAACAAAAAGATGCATTATAACTTTTAAAGCCGTTCTGAGGCTACTTCCAGGAATGTGTGAACTACTTATTTATTTTTCACTGGTAAGGATTACTTCTTGAATTACAAATAATAAAGTCACAACTCAATCCTGTGAATGATGCTCATCTGTAAAACATAAATAACCATTTCAAATTCTAGTTATACTCCAAACCATAAAATAAATTAAGTTAAATAGTGATTTTTTTTTTTTAAGTATTAACTTTGCTGCTTTTCAGATGTCTTGGTGAGGCTTCATGCCCTAACCTGAAAAGGGATTAAAGTAAGGCGGCTTGTCGATCTATGGATGGAGCTAAATGCTTCAGCAGGATGTGAAGATGTGAGAAGGTTTTGTTCTCTTTACACATTCTTTTCTGGATCTGGTTAGCTGAGGTATTTGAACTTTGAATATTTAGGGCATCAAACAACCTGTGTTTTTCGATAAATTGGGGTACATAGTACAGAAATTTTAAAAATGGTTTGGAGTTTGCGAATGCAGTCAAACATGGTATACAATAGGATAGCAAAATACTGTGGATGCTGGAAATCCGAAATAACAACAGAAAATGCTGGAAAAACTCAGCAGGCCAGGCAACATCCGTGGAGAGAGAAACAGAGTTAACGTTTCAGGTCGAAACCCTTCTTCAGAACTGAGAAAATAGCAGGAAATTAACGGATGAAAAAACAAGTTTGGGGGTTGGGAAATGGGGGAGGGGATGAAAGAACAAAAGGGAAGGTCTGTGAGAGGTGAAGAGACATTAAGAGATATTCAAGACGAGACGAGATGGTAATAGGACAGGTAAAGAGACAAAGGATGGCTCTCGATGAAGTGTGAAATGTGCTGGCAGAATGAAAGACAGCTGCCATGTGGGAGAGAGAAAAAAAAGGAAAAGGCACAAACCAAAAGTGTGGATAAAAAATATATAAAAATATGATAGGGGCCGAGGTTATGATCTGAAATTGTTGAACTCGATATTGAGTCCAGAAGGCTGTGAAGTGCCTAATCGGAAGATGGTATAAAATAGTATGGTCATCCTGCAAATTCATATATAGATCAGATTTATTGTCGTGCGAGGCTTGTATGCAGGATGGCACATCCCCTTTGAAACTTTCAAATGTTCAGTAGAGTTGGGGGACTGGTGAATGAGTGAGGTACAGTATTGTTTTGTCACTTCTTAGATGTGGGTTAGAGCCTAAGGTGAGGTGAAAATCATTTATTTCTGCACCTGAAGGGCTCCTTGAGTTAGAGCTATGATACAGTCTCAATTCCAAAGACTTCAACTCTGAGAAACCATAGCAGTAGTTTGTGAGAGAAATGGAAATATCTAAATGTTGGAGTAGGGAACATTCTTCCCCATTATAGAATTTTGCACAGAAGGAGGTCATTGCCCCTTCACCGCATCCCTGAAAGCACTATCCAATTAGTCGATTCCCCTGCCGTTACCCCATATCCTCTTAAATTCTTCTTCCGCAAACATTTATCCACTTCCCTTTTAAAAGTTAATTATGGATTTTGCTTCCACTACTGTTTCCTGTAAAATATTCCATATCCTAATAACCCTCGCTGTAAAATACATTTTTCCAAACCCCTTCCTTTCTTCTTTTGGTGATAATAATTTTATGTTCCTCAATGATTGAATCACTGACCAGAGAAAATAACTTTTCCACATTTACCTCACTAAAACCCAGAATAATTTTGAACACCTCTATCATAACCATCTCAGTTCTAATGAAGAGAGCGCTCATTTCTCTAGTCTCCCCTTATAACTAAAGTCTCATCCCTGATATTGTCTTAGTGAATCTCTTTGGTACCCGGCCCATTGCCTTGACATACTTTCTAAGATCAGGCACCCAAAACTGGACACAATGGGCTTGACTTTCTCAATGGAGACGAGTTGGAGGTGGGATTGCGTGTCAATGTCCCGCCTCCATCCTCGCCTGACCAACCAGAGGAATTTTCCCCTGATTGACCTTGTTAAGCCCGCCCTGCAGGTCAGCAGGCCAATTAGGGAGGAAGTCACTGACAGAGCACGTCAACGTCAGACGTGCTACCTGTCAAGACTTCTTGGGAGAAGAAATGTCAGCATTTGACAGCTCTGTGAAGCTGTCAAACACTGACATTCTCTGTAGTTTGATGAGTCTTTGTGTTCAGAACTCATCAAACCTTTCAATTTTGTTGATTTCAGATGGCCGCTGGTTTGGAGGATCCAACAGCCAGTCTGTGAAATCAACAACGAGGATGTCGGATCTCCCGATCCAGAGAGGATGAAGGCTGTAGGAAGAAAACAAGGTAAGTGAACATTTTTTTACACTTATCACTCAACTTACATACTTACCACTCCACACTTGCACCCATCACTCACCTCTACATATTACTTCCAGGTTCCTCCGATTGCTGCAGACCTCCTTCACGTCTCCTCCAACCCGGCGGGGTTCTCCGAGGTCGGGAAGCCTTCACCTGTGAAGGTAAAATGGCACTAATCCTTTTTTCTGCCTGTTAACTACAGTTAAAAGTATTTAATGCCTTTCCTGCCTCCCGGAGACGGGACCCAAAGCAGCACATCTTCCCGCCTTCTGGCAAAAGGGCACAGAGGCGGGATGGGGGCGGGTTTGCCATCCGCCCCCACTTTCTGCTACTTTACCAGCAGTTCCGCCTCCATACCCGCCTCCTCGGGGCTTGGAAAATCCAGCCCAATGGGGCAGATTTTCACCTTCCTAGTGTAAAGGTCAGAAATTCTGGCAGAAATCAGTTCTACTGGATTCCCACTGGTTTAAGGCCCCAGTCTATCATTCACTCAGGCCTGGGGCGAGCGTCTGAAGCTCCCACCTGAAGCAGGTGGCAATTTCATTAGGGTATGGAGGAGGGGGTGGGGATGGGCGCTAGGGCATTTTACGGTCCATGGGCATGCTGGGTGCCGCATCTCCAACATGCCCAGTGAAACCTGGCAGGAACAAAGCCTCAGGCAGGTCTGCAGGTGTATGATCCTTTAAAACAATCTTTATAGGTAAATGCATCAGGCCGTGTAATTTTGTTGTTGTTTTGTCCCCAGCTGACACTGCCGTTATTGATTAATTTTGCTCCGAGCTCCCTTTATTGACACTAGCGGGTTTGCAACCAGGAATCCTTTGAGCTGACGTGTTCGGAGAATAGAAAAGAGGACCAGCGGTAGGTCAGGCTGCCAGAGAGGCATGCTGTGCCCTCCTGCCCACACCTCCACCCCAACCTTGGCAGAGAAAGTGGGACACCTCACTTTGGCAGATAAGAACATAAGAACATAAGAAATAGGAGCAGGAGTAGGCCAATCGGCCCCTCGAGCCTGCTCCGCCATTCAATAAGATCATGGCTGATCTGATCCTAACCGCCAATCCACTATTGCAGAACCATCTCCTGAATCTAACAGAATTAGACACACGAAATAGGAGCAGGATCAGGCTACACGGCCCCTGGGCCCGCTCCGCTACCCACAGGGCCATGACCGATCCGAACCTAGACTCATGTCCAAATTCCTGCCCGCTCCCCGTAACCCTTAATTCCCTTTACTTCTAGGAAACTGTCTATTTCTGTTTTAAATTTATGTATAACGGGAGATCCACTTCTTTTTGTTAAGTTCACATTGTGACATTTGTATCATATTCCCTGCCTTTCGTGGTCCCACAAAGACACCTAATGCAACCTCATTGTAACTCCACATAGTGCATAGGAGGTGAAAAAATCTCTGTCGCAATGACGAGTGAATGGAGCGAATGCCCTTTCAGCAAATCTTATTCTTGTAGCTTGATTTAGCTCAGTGGAAGCTCTCCAATATATAAATCCATGTGTGCTGCTCTGTAAAGAGTAAATCTTAAACGTGTAGTTGTACTACACTTAGGTAAACTACAATATAAGGAAATGGGGACTCTTGCATGATTGCTCATTTCCTACAGTGTACAGCCTCTTCCCTTTGCTCCATTGCAAAACAACATATTTGTCTCAGCCGGCAGAGACACAATGCATTCGCAGTACATGTCAGTAATCTGCTGTTCAATTACATATTTCATGTACATTTCCTCTGTATCATGCTAAACAAATGTGAAATGTTATAGATTGCAGAAAGGCAGAAGATGGCAGCGCAAAGTGACATGTGCCTTAAACCATCCTCGAGAAATTTTATTCCAACCTGCGCATGGATTTATGTGGGTGAAAAAGTGAATTAATTGGACATGTAGCTAAATTGCAAACTGCTTAGTAATCAGTAAAATAGAAGAAGTGCTGGCTCGTTTTCAATGAAAGCAGTTTTTTTTTCCTTATGATTGTTGATATCGTCCAGAGGCAATCAACTCAAAAAAAAAATACAATTGTATGAAATACATCGCTTTAGAAGGAACAATCTCATTAGTTAAAGGCAAATCCATTTGGAAACCCTTGCACCTACTGTTCCTGTTGTTGTAGTGCCAGTTGCACACAGGTTATTTTGGGGGGAAAGTAATGAGGTGGGTGGAGCTTTGAAGAATTTCAGTTAATTTCGTAATATGTCTCCTTTCCGTAACAATACGTTCACATTCTTGTACTTTTATCGAAGTGTACACTTTACCGCTATGTGTGTCTCTATGGTGGGTATACTGAGAGCTGGCCGCGCAATCTGTGCTTTTCAAGTCAGTATGAGTGCCACCCGCGGTCTTCAGTATTGACTTGTGATGTGGCAGGCAGCTTAAGGGAGGTTGGCGGTCGCAGGAGGTGATTCAAACTCCCGCGCGTTGCTGGGTTATGTGCCTGAATCCGGACAGATGTGAGACCAACCCCTAAAGTGGGCATCGCTCACACTGGCATGAATTCAGAAGACGTAAAATTACTTGACTCCTGTGACCTTTGGGCATTGAATGCTCCCAATGTTCAGTCTGGATTGAACACTAAAGTACATTAGAGCCAGGGGGATTAAGACTGTCCACAACTTTAGTAAATGCAACACTATAGTAACATTCACTAAATTACTTTAGCAAATAGGCTTCAAGGCCTTTAATGGATAAAAATCACTTTCTGATTAAATACTGTCTAAGCATCCTGATGGCAAGTAAGTATGCATGCATTAATAACGTGACTAGTAAAGGGGAACATTACAACTTTCTCAAGTATAATGCAGAGGATAGTTGATATAAGTTGACATAGCTTAAATTATACCAGCATTGAAACCTTTAAAGTCTGCTCCTTGTGCAGAGCCATGGTGGATGGGAGAGGGATCGGAGATCACAGCCAAATTCCCGATGATCCTGATTTTCCGCTCCATGAATTAGGCATGCTTCCCTCCGTGCCCGAATCTCTGATCCCTGGTCTCGTTGAGCAGCTTGCAAAAATTTACCCCAATATCTCTGATAAAGTTGCGAGGTATCCATCTGTTCTGCACTAGCCACAACTCATCAATCCCCGTCAAATGTTCTGATAATATCACAAATAGTTGTTTGTTTTCAGTGAGAAGCGCGGGGTTTCTTGGGCCCTGAAATTTAGGGCTTATGCGACTAATGCACTTGATAAAATAGAGACAGGAGTAGGCCCTTCAGCCCTTCGAACCTGTTCCGCCATTCAGCTGGACCTTCCGCCATTCTCAATGCCAACACACACACTTGCAGGATGGGTCACTGTTTAGGGAGTTGGAACCTGGCCCAGTTGTTTTCCTCCTTCCAAACCTGGGACTCTGAGCCCGTTTATATACTTCCCACTGATGCCCTGGCTGAGTTTAGCAGCAGTTCAGGAAAGATCATGGTCAAATCTGGCATCTTTCTATTCAGCACTAACCCACGTTTACAACAACAACAGCAACAACTTGCATTTATATAGTGCCTTTAACGTAGTGAAACATCCCAAGGTGCTGCACAGGAGCGATTAACAAACAAAATTTGACACCAAGCTACAGAGAGATATTAGAACAGGTGACAAAAATCTTGAACAAAGAGGTAGGTTTTAAGGAGTGTCTTAAAGCAGGAGAGAGAGGTGGAGAGGTTTAGGGAATGAATTCCAGAGCTTAGGACCTAGGCAGCTGGAGGCACGGCCACCGTGGTGGAGTGAAGAACATCGGGGATGGGCAGGAGGCCAGAATTGGAGGAGCGCAGAGATCTCGGAGGGTTGTAGGGCTGGAGGAGGTTAGAGAGATAGTGAAGAATGAGGCCGTGGAGGGATTTGAACACAAGGATGAGAATTTTAAATTCGAGGTGTTGCTGAACCGGGAGCCAATGTAGGTCAGCGAGCACAGGCGTGATGGGTGAACGGGATTTGGTGCGAGTTAGGACACGGGCAGCAGCGTTTTGGATGAGCTCAAGTTTCCAGAGGGTGCAAGGTGGGTGGCCAGCCAGGATAGCATTGGAATAGTCAAATCACAGAAATCACAGAAACCCCACAGTGCAGATAGAGGCCATTTCGGCCCATCGAGCCTGCACCGACACATATCCCACCCGATCCCCGTAACCCCTACACCAACACCAACACATATCCCACCCTATCCCCGTAACCCCACGTATTTAATCCCCCCTAACACTAAGGGTCAATTTATCATAGCCAATCAACCTAACCCGCACATCTTTGGACTGTGGGAGGAAACCGGAGCGCCCGGAGAAAACCCACGCAAACACGGGGAGAATGTGCAAACTCCACACAGACAGTCGCCCGAGGCCGGATTCGAACCCGGGTCCCTGGCGCTGTGAGGCAACAGTGCTAACCACTATGCCACCGCGCATGGTAACTAGGAAGAGCAGGCCCTAATACAGTTGTGACCCAAATGACCCCAGTCTGGAGCTACTGAAGGCATGGAGGAGTATTCAGGGTAATTTCTAATTTCACTCTTGTTAATGTTTTTTAAATCGGAGGTTATGCCTGTGCTGGGATTCCTTGCGTCAGATGGCAGCCGAGCATCTGTGGTCCTCCAGTGGTGAGTTGTTCATATTTCTGACCTGACCTACCACTGGTCCTGTTTTCTTTCCTCCGAACTCGTCAGCTCAAAGGATTCCTGGTTGTAAACCCGCTAGTGTCAATAAAGGGAGCTCGGAGCAAAATTAATAACTAGCGGCAGTGTCAGCTGGGGGCAAAACAGCAACAAAATTACACGGCCTGATGCATTTACCTATAAAGATTGTTTTAAAGGACCTTACACCTGCAGACCTGCCTGAGGCTTTGTTCCTGCCATGTTGGAGATGTGGCGCCCAGCATGCCCATGGACTGTAAAATGCCCTGGCGCCCATCCCCGCCCCCTCCTCCATACCCTAATGAAACTGTGGTGTTTTAAAGAACCATCATGCTGGTAAAATAGGAAGGAAGCAGAGTGTCTGTTGCACTGTGTTACAGTGACTCGCATGAATGAATCGGATAGTTGGCTAAATTCGTCTCTAGGTTTCTTCACCTTTACAGAATGAAAACATTGCTGGGAAAAATTATTTCTAATGGGTGTTGTATAATGGGGCAAGTGAGCCCAGATTATTCATCATGTTGTACAGGTATATAACCATACACTGTGATTTGTAATGTCCTGTATAAACGTTCCCTCCTTATACTGAAGTTCTCTCAGGATTGCCTTTGTATTGTGTGGCATTTTAACCCAATAGGATGTAATTTACAGTGTAAATGTGTATAATGTGCAAAGAAACTGCAGTGCCCAAAGGGTTCAACGATAAAGAGAGCACTGATTATACCATATCTCATACCTTAGAGTATATTTCATTCATCAATCTAACGTCACCACTCATAAATCAACACATTGGTGCTTCACCGATCCCAATTCTTTGCACAAAGGAATTACGTAACCTATTTCACACAGATTTTACATTGGCCCTACCCCAGCAACATTTGTCCTTTATCATGGAATTTTTCAACTGTGCGGTACTGCTCCCTTGGAACGGCAGAACAATACATACATGAGACAGAACAGCAGCACTGACTGGAAAACTAAGTGCTAATGTACGTGAAACAGTACAACTATAACGGCAAGTACATGAGGGAGAAAGGAATGGAGGGCTATGCTGATAGGGTTAAATGAAGTAGGGTGGGAGGAGGCTCGTGTGGAGCATAAACACCAGTTGGGCCGAATGGCCTGTTTCTGTGCTGCAATTTCTATGCAATTCTCTGTAAAGTAACTATAAAATGACTCCAGTTACAAACTACTCATTAAAGAATAGGGAAATTAAATAATCATAATTCCTTGTATTAGATCTGAAAATGCGACAGGATATAAACTGAAAGCCACTGGTTTTGACAGCTGAATTTTGTTCTAACAGTAATAGATCATGAGTGCTCCATCTGTCTATCTCTGTTTACATAATTTAGTCAGCTGCTATGAAAAGTTACTTCCGAGCAAAGATACATAAAAGCGCCACATCTTTCACAGTCCCACCAAGCGCTCGAAAAGATCTGCATTGACCCCTAACTCTTTGACCCTTAAATCAAATCAGTAATTTACTCTTGTTCATATCCTTTTCCTGTGTGCAGAGGTAGGGGAAACACAAGATAGCCCTTCACAGATAATTCAACGCAACAGGGACACGTGGAAGCAGTGAATCGTTGAAACAAAGGCTGCAGTTTGAGTTCGTGAAATTCAGGGGAAAAAAAATTGCACCCTGCAGGAAGTGCCAAAGTTGCTGAAGTCTGAAAAAATTGGTATTTATCGTTGGAATACTCGAGCCAGCTGCTCCTGTTGTGAGCTCAGGGACTTAATCCCAGGTCATATATATAGATCAGTCCAAGCCAAGTGCTGATGTCAATAATCTGCTACAAATCTGTTTTATTGTCTGCATGCAGGGCCGTATCCCAAGCCCAAACAGTCCCTCTAGGAAGTGTTAGACATTTTCAGGATGTACTGCCTTGATGGAACATCAGGAATCAAACTTGAATAACATTCCAGTAATACATCCATTGTGAAAATGTTCAGTAAAACAAAGAAAAGATAAACGGCTAGTTTTGGGCGCCAGTCTGCTCGATGTAAACAATCGTACGCTTTGGGATCCAGCATGAATGCTCATTAAAGACCACCTGTTTGTGAAAGTGCTCCTATGTATAATGCTGGTTGATCAAGTGTGTGGCATCATGTCTTAAGTGACCATACAAAAAGATGAAGCGATGAGGTGGCAGGTTTTCCCCCTATTTGTGTTCTGAGTATAAAGGAGGGCTGAGTGCAGTGTGTAGAGAAAAATCTGTCGCGGAGGATCACAGGCCTGTAGCGCAGCCTACCTGATTTTTCACCCATTTAAATTACTAGGCAGAAAATCGGGTGGGCTCCATTATGGGTGTGAGATCCTCCCCAGCTGATTTTCTTCTATACGCTGCACCCAGGCATTCCATTATATCTAAACGCAGAATCAGGGAATCTGCCCTCGAAGTCTCTGATAAAGTCTAATTGATGTCTTCCTTGTAGCTATTCTTCTTAATGTATATCTGAAATTATCTGCCATAGTACTCCTGCCCAGCGATGCTTACAACAAATAGTATGGACTCGACTTTAACTCCAGGTCAGCGATGTGCTCACCCGCTGATCCAGAGAGGAGGCCCCGAGTGTTTAAACTACCAGGCTTCACTTAAATCCTGGAGGGAGCCTACCGAGACGGGCTAAGTGCCGGGATCAGCTGTCCAGTGGGGGTCTTGCGATCGAGGTGAGGACGAGTCCGCGGCAGGGGAGGCCAAAGCTGTCCTTGTGGGGTCCGGAGGTGGACACCGGGCAGGTAGGGTTAAAATCGTCCCCTATGTGTCTCAAGATGTGTATGATCAGACGTATGGGAACAAACAAATTAATAATCCAGTTTCGGTACATGAGAGTGCACTGAAATAATGACATAACCACACAGTTTTAATCTTTAATATCCAGCCTTAAAAATTGTGATTTGTTTTAAAAAGGAAAATTCATTATTAAGTGAAAAAGTTAACCTTGGTTAATAGAACATGGTTATTTGTTTCTTTATTGTTTGTGTACACATAGCAGATACATGGAGAGGAGCTGTGGGATCTGATTTATATCCCACCAGTGTGCTGACCTGGTGATGAAGTTGTGAGTGAGTTATGGTCAGTGCCACCAGTGGGATTTAAATTGTACGCCGTGTCTCTTCACTGTGTGTTCTGTTTACACTACATTTTAAGTAAATAATTAAAAGCATGAATGGTGGATGTACATTTAACATAGGAATTATTGGGTTGAATCATGCTGTGTGATGTTACTAATACTTTTATTTAAATTGCAAACAAAAGAATTTCATATCAACATGTTAACTCATTCGCTACTAATATCTCACAGTGTGACTTCAACCCACATATACCTTCGACATTTGAATAACTGACCTTATTTGATAAATAGAACGTTGCATGGGTTTGACATAACATTTAAGTAACATGTGGACTAAACACAAAAACATGCACATATACCAGATCCTGTTGTTTCAATCTAATGTCACAATAGGTCCGATGGTATATTTTGTGCTCCAGAGACTTGAGCACCAAACCTAGGCTGACACTCCCAGTGCAGTACTGAGGGAGTGCCGCACTGTCGGAGGTGCCGTCTTTCGGATGAGACGTTAAACCGAGGCCCCGTCGACCCTCTCAGGTGGACGTAAAATATCCCAAGGCACTGTTCGAAGAAGAGCAAGGGAGTTCTCCCCGGTGTCCTGGCCAATATTTATCCCTCAACCAGCATTACTAAAATAGATTATCTGGTCATTATCACATTGCTGTTTGTGGGAGCTTGCAGTGCGCAAATTGGCTGCTGCGTTTCCCACATTACAACAGTGACTACACTTCAAAAAGTACTTCATTGGCTGTGAAGCACTTTGGGACGTCCTGAGTTCGTGAAAGGCGCTATATAAATGCAAGTTATTTCTCTTTCTTCTTTATATCTCCTATGTATTCAGCAGGCTACAACCTGGATTTAGGGAGTTGGGTAAAATCAGAGTTGTACTGCCCCCTTGGCACTAGCTTGACTCACCAGGGCTGTTCTGGGGTGGGCTATACCAAATTCTGTAATAGGAGTCTCTCCCTCTAAGTTGAATAGGCTATATGCACAGAAAAGGTTTGTCCAGAGAGGTGAACCTGCATACCTGGCTGGGCAGCATGATGTCTGGCAAAGCAGCAGCACTTAAAGGGGGTGCAACTCACCGTAGCGGCAGTGCTAGAAAAATGAACCAATTGTTCACAATGGCACAGTGAAGACATGTGGCCAGCATCGCTTCCTTTTATGCAGCAGATCTCTAGATGCCGCTGTAGGAGCTGCACCAAAGGAGGGTAGCCCTTTTTTGGGGCTGAAGGTCACCGTTCCCGGTGCCAGCTACATGCAAGGACTTCGCCAACAAAGTCAAGGCAGCCAACCAGTTGTCCTGTACCTGGTTTAAAATGAGGAAGACATTTTCTGGTATCAGGAGCAAGTTCCTGGTGAAGTCCGTCAACAGTTACATAAGTCTAAGTTGATCACTCACACCCGCTTGTGGGTGGAGGGGTGGGCATCTGAAGTACTGGCACAACCATTGCCCTTTGCCACACATTTTTTTCACTGTGCCTAAGCTGCATGGCAAACTTTTCTTGAGTTCGGATGTAGCCACCCAGGAACAGCAAACAGAGGCGGAGATGTCCAGGCCAAGGTGCTCCTCTGCTGCCAGGTGCTTTCTCAGTGAGGTCAGCAGGCGTGGATGCAGAGAACAACCCTGTTCTTGTAAGAGCTGTCCATCAAGTGTTTCTTCTCCTTCAAGTAGTGTGAGGGTAGTGGAATGCCACACGATGAAGTGAAGGGATAATTACAAGCCCTAGCCCTTTCGGGCTACCCCAGATCAGGCGTATTCCCCAGATGTTCACCTTCAACTTAAGTTAGAGATAGCCGAATTCCATAAGACGCTTATATGGGTCTAAAGGTTCAGGCTATCTCTCCCTAAAGGAAAGGAACGACTGAAGATGTTACCGTCCTCCGGATAGCACTTTTAATAAGTTTAACTAGACTGTAACCTTCCGGATATTATGAGGGTCCGGAATACTCACCCAGAATTCTGCAACTCCTTACAAAAGAGTGTACAGAAATTGGGTTTGCAAGTTTATACAGATGTACTCTTTGAGACAATTCTAAAAATATAGTTTTATTTAAGAGCTGACATTCAGGTAACAGCTGTTGAATCAGTTGCAATATTAACAATTTAAAATACAGATAGCTTACATTTCTTATTTCTCAGAGATCCTTATTTTCAAATCTTTACTTCATTATATTTCTACATTTCTTACTTATTTCTAAATCCAGATTATCCACCAAAATCAATTACTTTGATTTCCCGAGACTCATAGTTATAAACTTACAGAGCATGCCTGTGAAGTTGAGTTGGCCTGTTCAGCGAGTTCTGACTTTCTGTTTGAAAAGCTCTTATTTTTATACCCTTTTTGCAGTGGTTTCTTCTTTGAAGTTCTCTGCTGATGTCAGCTAATTGTCTTTTTCATTCTCTCTGAATGCTTTCTATCTTACTGTCAATTCAACTATTGCATGCATAATTATGTCTCTACCTTTAAGTGTTTCAAAAACCATCATAAAAACAATATGACAGCTATGGTTTCTGTTTGATGCTATTCTTACAAAATTCTTTCATTCAATTCTTAATATTGGCTTTACTGGTTTTTAGCAGACATTGTGGCCTAGAAATTCGGTGGGCTTTGCGCCCAGTTACAGCCCAAAGAGGGCTTCTGCGCCAGTAGGGGTGGTAGCGCTGATTTTGAGGGCCGCGGTAATGGCGGCAGTAGCCGGTAGCGCTGCGCCGGCACCGATGATGTCATCGGTGTGCGCAGTGCCCCGGTTCCGCCCCGCTACCGCCCCGACCCCCATCTTCAGTAGCGGCCGCCTCTTCCGTGGCGGCCGCTAACAACATCGGGAGACCGGGTCCTTACTGCAGCCTTAGCGGGGCGCTTTCAGGTGGAGGTGCAGCCGGCCGCTTTTTCGGCGGCCGCCTGCCCGCACCTCCTTCCCCGGCCTCCTCCACCACCCCCCCCCCGCGGCATTGCCGGCTGGTTTCCGTGGAGCCCGGTACTTCTCCGTTGTGCTGGGCTCTTTTGCCGGCACTCGAGATCGGGGCTCCGGCCGTTGCAGGCACCTCCTCCTTAAGAGAAGGAGGAGGCCTGCAGTACCGCAGCCTGCCGCACCGCATCGGGTGGCGCAGCGGCAGCTAGAGCGCTGAAATTCAGTTTCAGCGCCCCAAGCGGGGGCGGGCACACCCTGGAATAGCGCCCGGTTCCGACTTGGGGCGCTAAAACTGAATTTCTGACGGTCGCAACTGGCTCCACGCCCAGCGCTAACTTTTGGGCGCTAGCCAGCTGGCGGGCCCAAACTGAATTTCTAGGCCTGTGACTCTGTGCTGCTCCAAGTTCAATACAAACACAATGTAATTGCTTGGTGTCTCTATTGAAGTCATATCTTCAAAGTGTTCTTGTTGGTATCATATTTACTATATGTATAAATTAAAGACACTTTGACCAGAGTGTTTCATGCATTTCTAACTATCTCAATTGGTTGCATATTTAATCGTGTTTCCTGTCTTCCAAGTTTAACATAAAAACTATTTGACCAGCAGGTGTTTCTTTTACTTGATGTCATCTTTTCAAAGGCACATGCCTGTTTTAATGTTTGTGTTTCTGTTTTACGTGTAAGTTCTTAACACTTTAAACTGGGCATTTTCATTGTGTTCCCTCCAAACGCTAGACCTTTCGGAAGCGCCAAACTGCCATTTCAATAGGGTAATTGTTTTAGTATATTTAACTAATTCCCATTTCAAAGCTTGTTTGGTTTTTTACAACTTTGTTTAACAACTGATCTTTATCTCAGAAGCCTGTATTTCTGTTTACAGCCTGTGTCTCCAAGGCTTTAGGTTTTTAAACCCAGTATATCATGTATTAATAATATCAGTATTCTGTTCATATTATGGTGTATCTTTTTGAAATATGGCATATTCCCTCACAGAAGATATCATGACCACTTCCTGGATAAAGGCCACCAATGCACAGAATGAAGATTCTGTGGCCAGCTGCTATCAGAACAATGGTCGAATGCAAACCCTGCCTGCTGACGAAGCCCCTGGGGTCGATAGGAACAGTCATGATGACTACATAGGATGTCATCTATGATGCCTTGCACGCAATGGAACCTTGCCATTCAGCGAAAGCTGTGTGTCCTGTCTATCTGATGCCTCCTTTCAAGGTCTTGCCCTTTAAAAACATAGCATTTGTTGCTTGCTTGATATAGGTGTCTGATGTAGCCTGCCTGATGTAGTCAATGTTTTCTGGATCAACTTGGAAAGATCTGATAGAATGAAAGCTTTGCGCTGTGACAGCCTTCACTTCTACAGGAATGGCAAACCTGGTCCAAGTGCTACCTACAGGTCATTGTGGAGCAGATGTTACAATCTGGTGGCACTCCTTTAGGGGGACCCTTAAAATGTTAATCCTCCCCTAAATGCCACAGCAGTGCTACAAGCCAATTACAAACTGCTTTTCCTTAATGATGAAAAATGTGATGTATGGCATCACTCCAACATTATCTTACAATTTGAATACACCCACCCATATTTCACTTCCAGCGGAAAATCCCAGAAATGAAGGTGACTGGTGAAGAGGCAGGAAAACATTGGATTCTGCCTTTAGGGAAGGAAACCTGCCATCCTTTCCAGGTTTGGTCTATACGTGACTCCAGTCTGACACCAATGACTCCTAACTGTCCTCTGAAGTGGTCAAGCAAGCACTCAGCTCTATTAAACCGATAACAGCAGTTCAAGGAGAAGGCCCACTGCCACCTTCTCAAGGCAATTAGGGATAGGCAATAAATGCCAGCCTTGCCAGAGATGCCCAGATCCCAAGAATGAATGTTTAAAAGTATCATGGAATCTTTTTCTGCTGATCGGGTGAGATGAAGTAGGGTGGGAGGAGGCATAGACCAGTTGGGCCGAATGGCTTGTTTCTGTGCTGTAAATTCTATGTAATTCTATGTGACAGTCTCCCCAGCAATTTACCTGCCCCACTCACATCATATCTGTTCAAGATCGAGTGGATGCTCAGTGGAAAAGCTGCAGTGATAGTGATTACAGAGGATCTTTTCTGATTGTGAAATTTCAATCCAAGTAATTTTGGCAATAAGATACCCAGTGAATTCTCTAGCCATGGATGATAACTTTAAGTAAATAATTGACCACTAGATGCTTCTACTTATGATATAATGCTATTTCACAAGAGAATTATGATTTTTGGCTTACATGTGGTAAAATATTATGTGTATGGCCAGATCTTAGTATCATAGAATAAAACCAAGATCATACTGTTATTTTCTGCCATTTGCCCTCAAATTTATTATTATTATTATTAAGATCCATATGTTTCTGCCTCCTTTTTGTTATACCTATGGGTAGTTCAAAAGGGATTATTACTTATTGACTGTGAACTTATCAACTTTCATGGATTTCTAACAGGTTTTTAGAAATGGAGAGACGTAATAATCATTATGGAGGATATCTATTTCATTGTAATGGGTCACCTTTCAATTGTGAAAATGTTGTCCTCTAATTCTTCTCACTTGCCCAAGTGCGGTCCAAAGTGACGCTTGCACCGCAGAGCGAAAGATGATAAAGTGCCCACTAAACATTT
Organism: Somniosus microcephalus; assembly: GCF_052327205.1. NCBI lineage: Eukaryota > Metazoa > Chordata > Chondrichthyes > Squaliformes > Somniosidae > Somniosus > Somniosus microcephalus. The sequence goes on from NC_141013.1 coordinate 29,629,556, forward strand.
CTTTACACTGGTTATCCTCTTCTGAGACTCTCTGTTGGCGATGCAAAACTTAATAGCCTAGCGCAGTGCCTCCTAGTCTAGAGTCAAAAAATAAATGGACAGATTCACAATGTGATAGCAAGGAAATGGATCAAATCTTAGCGCCAGGACAGAATAGCGATGGAATATGGAATGAGTCTTGTATGTAAGGGTCAAATGGCAGAGCAATCTGGACATAGTCTTTCTTCCTTGCTCCTTTTGTTTGAATTTCAGACGGACATTGTACGAAGCAAAATAACAAATCAAAATCAAACTACATTGCTCTTGTTCACGGAAGTCCCTCTAATCCAGTCCTTACAGAGTTAAGAAATCTGTGCATTCATTTTATGTTGCATTGCATAGCCGAGGAGTACTGGATATAAATGCCGAGGTTAAAAAGTCCAGATGGTCTTTAAAATGTATCCTCACTCTAAACATGCGTGATTTATGTGAAGCACTAATGGTATCTCTGTTAAAATCTGGCTAGCACTAGTCTTTCTGATCTCTAGCACTGAATTCATTGGATTCTTTTGCTACAGTCATTAATCTGTCACAACAAAGACTAGCTTCAATCAGGAATTCGGGAGGTTTGAAAAAAGCTCTTGATAAATGGTAACGAGTATAATCTGCCTGAATTACCATCCAGTGCTCTATTTATATTACTTAACGGTTGCTCTTATTGAAGGTATTTGATAATAATTCTAAAAGGCATTTAATGCATTTATCTTCAGTATATGTTTAATAGTTTTGAATATTTTGCTTGTATAGTCGAGTGCCATTTATCACAAATGGTAGGAGTACTCTCTGTTGGGTCTGTGGAAACCGGGACTGGGTTGAAAGCTCTAACGTTTTAAATTTTTGAAGAGAATATTATCTGTCAAAGATTTCTGTCAGTGTTCCGAGTTTTGTTTATGATGTCTAGATTTGTGCACGTGATACCAGCTAATGGCATTTTGATGAGAGAATTATGAGCACATTGTTGCAAAGGCAGAAGGAGTTACGTGTGTAATAGTAGGTAATGTTATCCATTACATCATTTGTATTGAATATGAAATTCAAGTCCAGAATTGCTGTTTTCTGTCTTCCTTCCAGTCCAAAACACTGGGGGTGGGGGGTGTGGAGGGGGGCGGACAGTCCTCTGTTTGTGAAGCTGTACAAAAAGTAGAGGTGTGTGAACAGTGATAGAATGGTGGAAGAAAATGATCGCAAATTAATCACTGTGCTCTGAATGTCCTTAATTCTCAAAAAAGGTTTTTAGAAATGCTTGCAAAAGTTAGGAGAAGAGGCTAATTGAACTTGCCAGGGGCTTGCTAAAGGTTGGGAGTGAGTAACTGCTGTAGCGCTGCTCACTGAAAGATGAGTATTTTACCAGAGTTCAGATCGGGCATGAATGAAGATTCTGAACGTGAAGAGTGGCGAGTTACGGGAGAGCAGGGACTAGAAGAGCTTTCTGAGGATGAGCATGGGAGCAGGGCCCATTGCCAGTCATATTGTGGTGAAGGAGGAGGAGAGGGAGGAGGTCTTTTAGCTCAGGCAGCATTTTTACCACAATAAAATCAGCTAGCTAGTGGAAAAGTGGTGCTTATGAGACCTCTGGCTCACCAAATGTGTTGCGATTGAAGTATGGCATCTGGTCCACCACTGCCCTCAACTTTTATGTCAAAGACACATTGAAACACCCACAGGGCACACCTCAGGAACCAGCTATTTGCCATGCACTGCTCAATTAAGGAGGAAAAGACCAGCAGAAGTACAGCCAGTGGAGTTATGGAGACAGGTGTGTGAGGATCTCAACGCCAGCACTTCCAGTGAGCTATGCAATGGGACACTATTCCTTTTTGCATGTTGCATATTTTTTGTTTATTATTTGGATAATTGACTCTTTTTGCAAATAAAATGACTGACTGCAAAATATAGTAACAGTAATCAGTTTTATTAATTTTTACCATGCTGATGCCATAAGGGTTTAATGTGTTTTGTTCCCAGGTTTGTTTTTGTGCTGCGACCTTCTATGTGTCAGTTTTGGATGTGTCCTGCTAAGTCCTAGCCTAGTTGAAGGCGTACCATTTGTGCAAAGACTGTGGCCTAGAAATTGAGTTGACGCCGCGCCAGGGCTTTAGCGCCGGAAATTTAGCGCCGGCGCTAATTCCCTTGCGCGCGCCAAAAATTCAGTAGCGCCGCGCCCAGACGGCTGCCGGCGCTACTGGCGGGCGTGAGTGCCTCCCAATGGGCGCTGAGTGCCGCATTGCGGCGCTAATCCGGCGCTGCGGCACCCGATGCGGTGCGGCAGGCTGGGGAAGTGCAGGCCTCCTCCTCCCGTTAAGGAGGCGCTGCCTTCACCCGATCGCTGGCCGTTTGATTTTTTCAAAAATGAGCCCGGCACCTCGGACAAGTGCCGGGCTTGCAGGCCAGACGCATCTGTTCCGCGGGGGGGGGGGGGTGGAGGAGTCCGGGGAGGGAGGTGCGGGCAGGCGGCCGGCGGGAAAGCGGCCGGCCGCCGCGCGACCTTAATGCGCCGGCGCTAACTTGTGTAAGACTCGGTTGCCAGAGTCTTAGTTGCGGCTGCCACGGGCGAGGCGGCCGCAACTGAATTTCGGCGTTCGGGCGCGTTGCCACGGCAACCGGGACGCTGCGCACACCGATGACGTCATCGGTGCCGGCGCAGCGCAACCGGCTAACGCCGATGGCAGCGCCGAAGTGAATTTCAGAAACGGCTATCATTGCGGCGCTAGGCCCTCTAGCGCCGCAAAATGGGCGCTAACCCTACTGAATTTTCAGCCCTGTATATCTAATTGTAGGTCTACAGGAGATATAGAAGGCAGGCTACCTTAAACTGCAATGAAAGCTGTTGTACCTTTGTTACTGCCAGAGGTCTTTGATGTTGTAATGTATTTGGCTTTCTGAGGAAGTTCCCAGAGTCACTGGCACAAAATTCCCATCTGCAGTTGAGGGCCACCATTGCTCAGAAGCTTAACTGAACCAGCTATATCAACACCATAGCTACAAGAACAGGTGAAAGGCTGGGTACTCTGCAATGACTGGCTCACCACCTGGCCCCTGAGCCCTCTCCATCATCTGCAAGGCTCAAGTCAGTGATGTGAGGGAACACCCACCACATAACTGGATGGGTGCAGCCTCAGGAAACTCAAGAGTGGCCTCAATTTTACCTTGTTAAGCCAGTTTTTATGGGCGTAAACTGGGTGCAACGAGGCCCAATTTCAGGGACCAACGTCCTACCCCCCAAGGATGCCTAAAAGAAGCCTGGTACCAGGGATGCGGGACTTCAGTTATGTGGAGAGACTAGAGAAGCAGCGATGAGGTGTTCAAAATCATAACTGGTTTGGATAGAGTAAATAAGAATAAACTGTTTCTGGCGGCAATAGAATCGGTAACCAAAGGACACAGACTTAAGGTAATTGGCAAAAGAACCAGAGACAACATGAGAAGAAAAATTATGCAGCATGTTATTAGGATCTGGAATGCACCTCCTGAAAGGGTGGTGGAAGCAGATTCAATAGTAACTTTCAAAAGGGATTAGATAAATACTTGTAGGTGAAACATTTGCAGGGCTATGGGGAAAGAGCAGAGGAGTGGGACTAATTGGATAGCTCTTTCAAAGAGCTGGCACAGGCATGATGGGCTGAATGGTCTCCTTTTGTGCTGTATAATTCTATGATTCTATTGTTCTATATCGGGGTGGCCGCTTAAGACAGATGGCCCTGCTCCACTCAGGTTTTGCTGGTAAGGCAGGCGGCCCAAAATCCATTCCTGTGGAGACGTGACCGGCACAGTAAACTCTCCCAGATTATTTAGATGAGGCTCGCGGACCAAATTCGGGCCGCCCTCGGGTCTCCCGGTTTGGGTGCGGGTTGTTGCCGCATCACCTCCTTCGCTCCCTAAACCGGTGTCAACAAATTTCCACTCCAGTATCTTTAGACAGAACAGTCCCCTTGATCAGTGTCCCTGTCGCTGGACTGAATAGCCACCTCCTCCATCAATGGCACACGGTAGTGTGTAGTGTCTACAAGGTGTACTGCAGCAACTCTCTGCCCTGCATCTTCTGAGACACTGAGAAGGACAAGAGCAGCAATGATGTGGGAATGCCATCACCTTCAAGTTCCCCTCCAAGTCGTGCACCATCCTGACTTGAATATAACTTTTCCATTATCCTCACTGAGTCAATACCCTGGGATTCCTCACTATTATGGGAGCACAATTTTTCAGAGGAATGCAGTGGGGAACAAGGACAGTGAACTTTGTAAACAAATTAGAAGAGCTACAAAATAATGTTAGTGTTGTTATCATGAGGGATTTTAACTACAGAAAGATTTTCATTTATATAGCACCTTTCATGGCCTCAGGACGTCCCAAGGCACTTTACAGCCAGTGAAGTACGTTTGAAATAACAACAGAAAATGCTGGAAAAACTCAGCAGGTCAGGCAACATCCGTGGACAGAAATTTGAGTTGACGTTTCGGGTCGAACCCTTCTTCAAAACGTTTGAAGTGCAGTCACTGTTGTAATGTAGGAAACGTGGCCATAAACAGTAATGTTTTAGTGATGTTGGTTGAGGGATAAATATTGGTCAGGACACGGGGACAACTGCCCTGCTCTTCTTCAAAATAGTGGCATAGGAACTTTTATGTCCACCTGAGAGGGCAGCCAACTCCTCAGCTTAACGTCTCATTCGAAAGACGGCACCTTCGACAGTGCAGGACTCCCTCATTACGGCACTGCAGCGTCAACCTAAATTTTGTGCTCAAGCCTCTGGCGTGGGGCTTGAACCTTCTGACTCAGAGGCGAGAGTGCTACCCACTGAGCCACAGCTGACTATCCATTATTAAGTGGTCTGATGTGGGTCAGCCAAGTGCTGAATGAGGCAAGACTGAGTTATTTGTTTACACTGTTAATAATTGCTTCCTTCTTCAACATACAAGGGAAAGTAGCAGAGAGGGCAACTTATTAGATTTAGCATTTAGAAGTGGTCCAGGGACCATGTCCAATATCTGTGGGGGAGCATTCTGGTAATAACAATCACTGTTTTGTTAAATTTCAATTGTTGAGGCAAATTAATGTTCACAGAATCACAGAAACCCCACAGTGCAGATAGAGGCCATTTCGGCCCATCGAGCCTGCACCGACACATCACAGAAATCACAGAAACCTCACAGTACAGATAGAGGCCATTTCAGCCCATCGAGCCTGCACCGACACATATCCCACCCGATCCCCGTAACCCCTACACCAACACACATCCCACCCTATCCCCGCAACTAATCCCCCCAACACTAAGGGTCAATTTTTATCATGGCCAATCAACCTAACCCCACACATCTTTGGACTGTGGGAGGAAACCGGAGCACCCGGAGAAAACCCACGCAAACACGGGGAGAATGTGCAAACTCCACACAGACAGTCACCCGAGGCCGGATTCGAACCCGGGTCCCTGGCGCTGTGAGGCAACAGTGCTAACCACTATCCCACCCTATCCCTGTAACCCCACGTATTTAATCCCCCTAACACTGAGGGTCAATTTATCATAGCCAATCAACCTAACCCGCACATCTTTGGACTGTGGGAGGAAACCGGAGCACCCGGAGGAAACCCACGCAAACACGGGGAGAATGTGCAAACTCCACGCAGACAGTCGCCCGAGGCCGGATTCGAACCCGGGTCCCTGGCGCTGTGAGGCAACAGTGCTAACCACTATGCCACCATGCTGTTGTTGATAATATAATGTTAGCACCCAGTTACAGTAGGGTTAACTTTACACTTAATGGGGGAACACTTGGGGAAAGCACATGAGGGATGCTGTTGGGTATTAACTGTGATATAGAAGAAATCTATGCTGAAGGAGAAGAAAGCCACTTTTATCCCTAGGAAAAAAAAGAAAGATTCAAGGTCGTGTGAAGCAGAAATGACTAGGGACGTTTGTGGAGAAATTAACCTAAAAATAAGTATTTCTCGACATATATAAGGCTCAATTGTTCAGAAAGTAGGGATAAGTATAAAACACAATTGAGAATAAGTACAACCAGTAGGAATAAAAGAAAGAAAGACTTGCATTTCTGTAGCGTCTTTCACGACCTCAGGACGTCCCAAAGCACTTTACAGCTAATGGAGTACTTTTGAAGTGTAGTCACTGTTGTAAGGTAGGAAAAACAGCAGCCAATTTGCGCACAGCAAGATCCCACAAACAGCAATGTGATAATGACCAGATAATCTGTTGTTTAGTGATGTTCATTGAAGGATAAATATTCGCTCAGGACACCGGAGATAACTTCCCTGCTCTTCTTCGATATGGTGCCGTGGGATCTTTAATGTCCACCGGAGAGAGCAGACCAGGCCTCGGTTTAACATCTCATCTGAAAGACGGCACCTCTGGCAGTGCAGCACTCCCTCAATGCTGCACTAGAATACGAAGATTGCATTAGAAAAGGCGATAGTAGACTATTGCACTAGTGGCTTTTTCAGTTATATTAGAAATCAGAAAACAATTAAGGACTGCACTCGTTCTTTGAAGAATTTACTAGGGCAGGTTAGGTATGAAGATAAAGATATGGTTCATGAGTTGAACAGATACTTTGCATCAGCTTTCACTTCTGAAGACAAGGCCACGATCCCAGAGTTACAGAATTGGTTAATAGAAGTAACTATAGAAATGGTTTTACTGATCAATGCCCTTAAGATTGATAGTGCTGCAGGACCCAGTGTCATTTACCCTAGAGTTTTTAGGGAAACGAGGGATGTTATAAGTCAGCCACTGGTTGTGTTCCATCGATTGGATCAAGTGATCCCGTTATTTAAGAAAAAGGAGAAACAGATCACCAGAAAAGAGAGAAGAAAGGCCCCCATTTTAACACCGAGGTGGGTATTAGGCAGGTGGGGAGCGAGGTGAGTTGATAACTTACCTGTTGCTATGGAAATCAAGCCCGGGCTATTTCAACTACCGGGCCTCATTCTCATGCCATCGGTCTACTTCCTACTCTGGAAAATCAGGTGATCCTGGCTACCGACCACCACTCAGGTAAGCCTGGGGAAGGGGGTTCAAGGAAGGTCTCACAGGAGAGTGTTGGGGGTGCGGGAGCCTGGGGCAGGGGAGGCACTTCTGCTCTTTCTGGCCCTACAAAATGAAAAAAAAAATACCTGTCTGGACCTCTTCATCTTCCCAGCAGGACCTGACTCTCATCAGTCTGATGGGACAGCCACAGTGGCTTCCCCTCGCAGACCTGAGTTAAAATTGTAGCCTGGGCCCAATGAAATCATTGTACCCCGAACTACATATTTAAAAAGACCCCAGCGGTTTTGGGCGGGTGGCTTAGCTGCCCATCTAGAAGCCCATGTAAAAATTGCAGCTGGCAATATCCGTTCAGCTTGAGGGAGGGTAAATAACCTGAACAATTTTAATTGCCACCTACCTGGTTTCTGCCAGGCAGTTAGGATTAAAATTGCCCCAAAGGCTTTGTTTGGGGCCATTGCTCATAATCATAATAATCATAATCAACTTTATTGTCATTGTTAGTGCACAAGTGCAGTACAACGAAATGTAGGCTTGCGGCTCCCGAGAGTGTACATTTAGATTAAGACATTTAAACATTCAACATTCATTTGGCTTGTAATACATTAACATAAACATAATAAAGTGCATTGGCAGATGTGCAGGCTTTAGAGTTTATTTGTGGAGTTCAGTAGGATGACAGCCCTGGGAAAGAAGCTGTTCCTAAATCTGGTCGTTCGGGTGCGAATGCATCTGTAGCGTCTCCCAGATGGCAGGAGGGCGAACAGACTGTGGCTGGGGTGGGTAGGGTCTTTGATGATGGTCCGTGACCTCCGTAAACAGCGTTTCTGGTATATGTGCTCTATGGTCGGTAGCCAGGTGCTGGTAATGCGTTGGGCAGTTTTGACTACCCGCTGCAGGGCTTTCCGGTCATAGTAGCTACAGCTGCCATACCATACTGTGATACAGTTCGTCAGGATGCTCTCTATTGTGCAGCGGTAAAAGTTAGAGAGGCTCAGGGGTGACAGGTTACATCCCTTCAGCCTCCTTAGGAAATATAGGCGCTGCTGGGTCTTCTTCACCAGAGAGGAGGTATTGAGGGACCAGGAGAGGTCTTCTGTGATGTGGACTCCGAGGAACTTAAAGCTGTCCACCCTTTCCACCACAGCCCCATGGATGTGGATGGGGGTGTGACTTCCGCCTTTAGACTTCCTGAAGTCCACAATGATTTCTTTGGTTTTCTTGATGTTGAGGGCCAGGTTGTTATCGGCGCACCACTTCACTTCACTTCATCATTTTCTTAAATGATCTAGAGGTGTTAAATGGAACTATTTTAAATTCATAGATGATACAAAAATGTGTGTGATGTTTACAAATTCAGACCAAATCAACAGCTCTGAACTAATGATTTAGATGAATGAGCTCATATGTAGCAGATGTCATTAGTATGGACAAATGCAGTGTCATGCACTTGACATTAGGAAAATCCAAGCATGTTTATACCATAGAAAGAAAGAACTTGCATTTATATAGTGCCTTTCATGACCTCAGGAATGCCTAAAGTTTTACAGCCAATGAAGTACTTTTAAAGTGTAGTCACTGTTGTATAGTAGGAAATGGTGCAGCCAATTTGCACACAGCAAGGTCCCCAAAACAGCAAAGTGATAATGACCAGATAATGGGGGAGAAATTGGGTGAGTAGCGCCACTTGTTAGCGCCTAAAGAGGCAGGCAGTGGCTGTAGCACCACTGGCTGCGCCTCCCGCGATATTGAGTTGGGGCGATAATGGTGGCGTTAGCCTTTTGCGCTGCGCTGCCACCGATGACGCCAGTGGTGTGCGCAGCGCCCCATTCGCGCCCCGTTCGCGATATTTGGTTGCGAATGTCGCAGTTGCGCCGTTCGCTACCCGCGCCCGGTTCACGGGGCCTTACTGTGCCGGCAGTGGCACAAGTTAAGGTGGAGGTGCGGGGCGGCCGCCTGCCGCACCTCCGTCCCCGGCCTCCTGACCCACCCCCTGCGGCATTGCCGGCTGTTTCCCGAGAGCCCGGCACTTCTCCTCGGTGCCGGGCTCTTTTGCCGGCATTCGCGATCGGGGATCGCGCTGTTGCAGGCCCCTCCCCCTTAACAATGGGAGGAAGGCCTGCAGTACCGCAGTGTGCCGTGCCGCAGTGTGTGGCGCTGCGGCATGTTGCGCTGTGATATTCAGTTTCAGCGCCCTAAGAGAGATGCGGAGCGCCTCGAGCCTCGCCCCATCTCCCTCTAGGGGAAATGAAACTGAATATCTGACGATCGCTAAAGCCTCGAACGCTGCGCTAAATCCTGCGCTCAGGCGAACTTGGCGCCAGTTTGGCGCCTCAACCCAATTTCTAGGCCAATGTGTTTTAGTGAAGTTGGGGGATAAATATTGGCCAGGACACTGGGGAGCACTCCCTGCTCTTCTTTGAAATGGTGCCATGGGAGCTACGTCCAGTTGAGAGGGCAGATGGGGCCTCAGTTTACTTCCGAAAAGACAGCACCTCCGACAGTGCCACACTCCCTCAGTGCTGTACTGAAGTATCGGCCTGGATTATGTGCTCATGTCTCTAAAGTGGGACTTGAACCCACAACCTTCTGACTCAGCGGCACTGAACCACAACCTCAATGCAATAGTCATGTTCCCACTGAGCTACTGATGACACCCAAAGGAAGCTGTTAAATGATCAAGAAAGAGACCTGCGGATACTAGTTAATCATTTTGAACGTTCATAACCACGGTGAGATAGCTTTGGGGAAAGCAAACAAAATTTTAGGTTGTATTGCTACGACCATCAACTACAAAACAAAGGGTACTATACTCAGTCTACATAAAGCTGTGGCACGTTTACACTAGGAGTATTCTGACCAGTTTTACTTGCCTTACATGAGGAAAGATGTTAGAACAAGATACAGAGGAGAGTGAGCAGGATGATACCAAATCTTAACTATAAGCCACAAGAATAAGGGTTATTCACTTTTGGGAAATGAGGCTTAGAGACGATATGATTGAGGTTTTTAAAACAATGAAGTGATGGACATAGTCTAGTAAGATGTTAGTTGAAAAAGATGGTAGGACCATGGAGGTCATGGCTGTAAAATCTATAGGCAAAGAGTTAGATTAGATCTCAGGAAAATACATCGTTTCACAGAGATTCATCATCTTATGAACAAACTGATGAGACATATGGAAAGTAAGAATGACTACAGTCCTTTAAACGGGATCTTGATAAGTTCCCGAGATAAGAGGACTTAGCCAGTTAAAGGGGCAAGTTGCTAGTTAGCTGTGATTATGAGAATTGCCTTTTTTGCACATTACAACTTTCCCTCATGAGATTTATGTCCAATGCTCCCTTTGTTCAACAATACTCGTATCTTACCTTTGTGCTTCTCTTTAAATTGTGCAGCTTCTTCCAGACTTCCTCTTGCATCATCTTAGTGGAGGAGAGAGTGCTGGTGGTGTCAGTGATATTTCATCATACCTGGGACCTTCTTTGCCTGTTAGGGGCTGTTCTTCCCCACCAAAAATGTGCCCCTGTTTTTCCATTAACGTGTTCACCAGCACGTGCAGAGCCTCCTTGCTAAAGGTAGCTTTAGGCTGCTGTTGCTGAGCCATTTTCCACATTCTAGATTCTTGGACTTTTCAAAATTTATAGGGGTCAAGTGGTTCATTAGCTGCTTCAGAAGCATGAAAAGAATATTATTGCAGTTGCGTCATGATTGGTTGCTACCTTGTCATTACTGCTTATGAATTTGCATTCAAGCTATGGTAATTTCATTAGCAGATCCGTTAAAAGTTCAAAACACATGCATCATGCCTTTTTTTTTATGAATTGAGGAATGTCAAGCCCTAGATTTTTCTCCTGTTTTTGACAGCAGAAGCTACCGAATATAAACTGTGAGCAAAAATTCTGCCTCATTGAACGGTCATTTTTTAGCATTATATGTCGGCTGCATTACATCTATAAATACGGAGATTATTTTGTTTGATCTTTAACAGTACATAGCAACAAGTGGATAATTTAATAAAGAAATGATTGATAATCATTAAATAAGACTTAGGGAATTTGTCATCTTAGCTCCTAAAAGTGATGCTTCACAGAAGAAACATGTTAACTCATGCACTTTACTGAATTATGCTCTGATTAGGATGCGAATTTAAATGCATTTGGACTCTGGTTTCATTTTTAAAGCTATACCCAACCACCCCTCCCAATATTAAGTTTATTTGAATCCAGTCAGTTTTAAAAGAAAATGCTGGTGTATACTCGAACAGGTAAATTGGTCAGGTGAGATACATAGGCCTAGAAATTCACTAGCCTTAGCGCCGCTTTTGAGGCGCTAGAGGGACTAGCGCCAGAGTTATGGCCAGTTGAAAAATTCCCTGGGGCCCTAAAGCGGCGTTGCACCGGTAGCGCTGCGCCGGCACCGATGACGTCATCGGTGTGCGCAGCGTCCCGGTTGCCATGCCGACGGGCCCCAGCGCCGAAATTCAGTTGCGGCCGCCTCGCCCGTGGCAGCCGCAACTAAGACTCTGGCAACAGAGTCCAACATGTGTTTGCGCCGGCGCATTAAAGGCCCCGCGGCGGCCGGCCGCTTTCCCGCCGGCCGGCTGCCCGCAGCTCCCTCCCCGGACTTCTGCCCCCCCCCCCCGGAACAGATGCAAGCCCGGCACTTGTCCGAGGTGCCGGGCTCATTTTTAAACAGATTTGCGCGGGCCGCGGCCGGGTGCAGGCAGCTCCTCCTTAACGGAAGGAGGAGACCTGCACTTCCCCAGCCTGCCGCACCGCATCGGGTGCCGCAGCGCCGGAATTGCGGCGCTAAACGGCAGTTAGCGCCCTTTTCCAGGCGCTAAGACCCTTCAGTAGCGCCAGCAGCCGTTTGGGCGCGGCGCTACTGAATTTTTGGCGCGCGCAGGGGGACTTAGCGCCGGCACTAACTTCCGGCGCTAAAGCCCTGGCTAAGCCAAAACCCAATTTCTAGGCCATAGATAGCAAGAGCCAATGGGTATCCCAGACTTGAGGCCAACTAGACTGCTTAGATAACCTTGATAACTGCTTAGATATGAATAGGTCATATACTTTATTACATTATATTACAACAGTGACTGTACTTGAAATGTACTTCATTGGCTGTAAAGCCCTTGCGACATCCTGAGGTCATGAAAGGTGCTACTGTATATAAATGCAAGTCTTTCTTTCTTTCTTTCTCTCTTCCTCACTCTCTTTCTTTCTTTCTTTCATTTTCATTTCTTTCCTTTCTTTCCCCAGGGAGTCAACCAGTACAGGCACATGGACTTACAAAAACTACAAGAGAATCTGAACACAGACACATAGAGCAAATGGATATAAGTGAACTAAGAGGATTGATTGTGCATTTGTCTATGGGAAATATGTGGCTTGTCTGTTGGTTCCATCAAGGTCAGGTTTATGTAATATTTGTCTTCATCATAGGTGCCTCTTGCTGGATCCTGGTGTTCTGCCACCTAATCTATAAATACACATAAACAAGCAACCAAACTCACAAATTGGTGGTGAATAATGTTTTTGTCGGCCAACTTCATGTACTGTGTACATCAGAAAGTCATTTCACACCCCGTTGTAACCCTCATGCCTAATCAATTTCAACACGTTTTCATGTGTTACCCACTGAAATACACCAGGAATTGACTCACTGACAAGCGGAGATTCTATACGTGGTGCTAAAATTAATGAGAGGCACCACTTATGTCCTGTATTGAATTGGTCCCTGGAGTAATATCACAGGCAATCAAAAGGCGGAGAAATAGCCTCCATGCCCAAATGAAGAGAAATCTATCTGATCAAGTTTGAATTGTACCATTCATACTGGTGGCAGAAAACAATTATCAAAAATGTAAAGTTGGCGGTGACAGTAATTTTTTAAAATGAGAACCATAATTGGGTTATGGGAAGCATTTTAATATCAGTAAGAAGTCTTGATTAAGTACGCGTATTTGAATAAATTTGAAATTTGGAGTGATTTAGGCTATAATGCAGGTACTCTGAGTCTGCATTACAAAGCTGCTGTGTTAGCAGGGAAAACACTCTTCTGGATTGTCAAGGATTTTGATGATTACGAGACTGCCAGAGCTTCAGTTGTATCCACAGATACACTACCAGGGGAAGCAGACAGAGTTATAGCCATAGATGGTACAGCAGTCATTTTGGTTGGCGTTCCTTCATGGTGGACTACGGTGCAAACAGTCATTAGTCCAATGTGCATATCATCTCTGAGAATGATCTCTCCATCATTCCCAGCTACTTGTCCTAATAGTATATACAATGGTCACAACATTGGTGGGATAAAACTCTTCCTTTGAAGATGGCTGCACTGGCTTCTGATTGTGCTGCTCCCTTAGCTTGGACCTCAGATCCAGGATGCACGTGACCTCTCACTGGCCTCAACCAAAGTAAGTGTTGTATCCTTGGCGAGCACCCATGTGCTACTGGTTCATTAAGCTGTGGCGCACACACATCTCTGCAGCTGTGTTGACGCCTGGTACAGGAGCAACGGTTGTGGGGGTGGCTTGTGGCATGATGTGCGGTGTGGTCAGTCTCTGTGGTCAGGATGGTCCAGGTTCTTCCACGGAGAGAAAAAAAACTGTAGCTATTGACTTTGTTGGTGATTTTTTTCCCCAGGCTCCTTTTCTAGCATGTTGGTGGGTGGTGTGAAGTGGGAGGGGGGTCAGAAAAATGCTTGACTCAGCCAAATCTTGTCACTCTCATAGCCAATATTTCTTGCTCGACACCATCCAGGACAAAGCAGCCCATTTGATTGGCACCCCATCCACCACCTTAAACATTCACTCCCTCCACCATCGGCTGCAGTGTGTACCATCTACAAGATGCACTGCAGCAACTCGCCAAGGCTTCTTCCCAAACCCGCGACCTCTTCCACCTAGAAGGACAAGGGCAGCAGGCGCATGGGAACACCACCGCCTCCAAGTTCCCCTCCAAGTCACGCACCATCCTGACTTAGAAGTATATCGCCGTTCCTTCATTGTCGCTGGGTCAAAATCCTGGAACTCCCTCCCTAACAGCACTGTGGGAGTACCTTCACCACACGGACTGCAGCGGTTCAAGAAGGCGGCTCACCACCACCTTCTCAAGGGCAATTAGGGATGGGCAATAAATGCCAGCCTTGCCAGCGACGCCCACATCCCATAAGCGAATAAAAAAACCAACGAATGACACTTCGGTGTTGGCGAAATAGGCCTAACTTGATTTTTGAACCATAGCTCTGTAGTTGCTGAAGTGGCAAACAGATCACTTCTGATAAGAACCCAGAGGTGCATTTCCTGATCGAAAAGGTGCTAAACTGCGATGGCTGCAGCTGAGCTCTGATTGGGTGGCTTGAGTAGCTGCCATGGGATTGTGTGCAGGAAATTGCTGCGTTCCTATGTGTTTGTTCGTTATTCTCTTTTCACAAACAATCCCTCCATTAAAGGACCTAACACTAAAAACTCGCTCCATGAATCATTAAACCCTGATTACAGGGGCACCAAAACTAGAAAGTAACAGGGCCAATTTAGAATTGGGAGCAGCATTTAGTTGCTTCTAATGGTAATGCCTGCGGAGCTCAAAAATGCAAGTGAAATTTAACTTTTAAGATCCTAGGTAATGGAATCTTGTTATATGCAATACTTTAGGCTAGCTAGAAGTATTGCATGTAACAGGACGCAGTACTGCTTCACTGGCTGATTCTTTTAGGGACTGGGTAACAATTTTAGAGATTTTCTTATGAAGACTGTGTGCTGGTGGATTTAAACGGACCTGCAAAGGGATAACTCAGGCAGCAGCATACTACTCAGAGTCTAAACATTCTACATCGCAATATTAGAATTCTGGAAGACAACTATTTTAATCATCCACATAACTTAAAAGATTCCATTACACACGATCTTAAAAGTTAAATTTTCACTTGCATATCTGAGCTCCACAGGCATTGCCATCAGAAGCAACTAAATGCTGTTCCCAATTCTAATTCGGCCCTGTTACTTTCTAGTTTTGGTGCCCCTGCGATCGGGGTTTAATGATTCATGGAGCGAGTTTTTACTGTTAGATCTTTTAATACAGTTTAAAACACAGAAACAGGTTTGTTGCACTTAGTAGGTAAATAGAGATCACATTTTCTTGGCAACTAACTTAAACTACTCTTGCCCTATTGTATATTAAGCAGTAAGGTAATCTATGTGATTACACATGGAGGGTTAATGTACAGTATCCTACAGGGACAGTACTGTGTGTTGTAGGATGTGAGATTACATTCAATTGTTTATAGAGTGTTAGCATCCTACATTTTTGTTACACCCCATGCAGCTGTAACACTTCATCGTCTCTTCTGCTTCCCTCCTTTCTGATTGCCTAGATGACAACTATTGTAATCTAACTAACAGGAACTGCCTCTCCAGGGAATCCACCCATTTCCACTTACTTCTGGGCTATCTCAGTCCTTCCAGCTGGACACAAAGGAAGGATAAAAGGCCCTTCATTCAAAATGAGTTCTTCAGTGAATCTTCAAAAACACTGCAACCAGGGATAGCCACTAGTGTGCGCTGCAGCAGAAGGATGAGTCACTGGTGCCAAAAATTATGGATTCCTTCAGGTCAAAACCGGAACCTATTGATTACAAAGACTCTTGCAGGTTCACAGTGTTTGACACTCAAATTTGCCACCTACAAGTGTGATGAGCTTTCCAAATTGTCAGTCAGATTTCAGGTGGAAATCCTTCATGAACTGTGAAAAAAAATTGATTCCTTCACAGAATATATCTGTTAACTGAGTGTGGAACAATATTGCCAAGACCCAAGGCTGTTCACCTGCACTGTAAACTGAAGTAAAGGTGTGAGTTTTCCAAGACAAAACCTTCTCTATTCCTGACCCTGTGAAGGGAAGGTAGCATGATCACTAAGGGTAGAGGAATGCTGGCCATGTCATCGTTATAGTCAAGTTTTTCAATGGCAGAAAAAAAGTAGCGGCACAATCACTTGTGCCATCAAAGCGAGACATTATGGGGCTGAAAGTACTCAGTGTACAGACGATGTGTTAAATGGTTGTTATTTTTCCTCTTTTTTAATGTACCCTCAGGAATGTACAAATTTACCTTTCAAAGAGTTTGGGCATATTACAAGTGACATTCTTCTGGCCCCTGGGAAAAAGTCTGCAGAATTTCGGGGCCTCTGTCTTTATTTCTCCACCTAGCACATTTTCCAGCTATTTATCACCCTTTGCTTGGAGAAGTTGCTTATGATATCTGTTGTAAATTTACTTCTGTTTCGTTTATACTGTAGAACATCTCGTCCTCTTATTCTGTCTTAATTAAATGTAATATTCAGGATTTCTGTTAAGGTATTTAACACGTTTTATACGTCAATAATACCTTCCTTGACTTTCTATCTTCTAGCCTGTATAGAGTGAGGTTTTTTAACCCATCCTCATAGTTTCCTTACACTCAGAATCATTATTGCTGTCTTTCTGCAACCTTCTCTAATACTTGCACTTCCAACTTGTGTGGTGATCAGGAAGTGTACACAATACTCCAAGCGTGGAATTGACCAGTGCATTGTATAGCCTCTGTGTAATCTCAGTGTAATTGTATTACATAGTTCTGTTTATATGTCACCATATTTTGATGGCTTTTTAATTGTTTCACCACATTATCTACAATATTGACAGTGTTGTCACCATCGTTAATGCTCTATTTTTTTCTAAGTCATTTTGGGCTATTTTATTCTATTCATTTTTTATTTTTCTCGCAAATTATTTAATACAATGTGCATTTTTAAATATTAAACTTCATGTGCCATCTGTTCCCAATTTATATAAATGATCCAAATCCTTAACTGCATCCTCTTTTTTTTAAATCGCACTACCTATTTCAGTGTCAGGACATAGTTAACAATCTTGCATTTGGTTTCAGAATCCAGGTCATCAGTGTAAATAAGAACCACCAGACTGACCCCTGTGGGATACCACTCATAACCTATCCAAATCTGACAAAATACCTTTCACTGGGACCGTTGTTAATGTTAGGTCCAGTTCACAGAGTTGGTGAACTACAAGCCCTTATTGTAGGTCCAATCTATTTGATCTGGTATTCTGACAGGGTAGTTCTTAGATGTCTTTACCTAAGGTCACTTCCCAATTTCATTTGGGTCAAGAGATTATTGTCCCATCATTTTATCCACTGACAGACAAAACATTATTGAAACAATGTGGGGACGCTTCCAAAGCCTTCACTCCTTATTGCTGTCGGACAGTGTAATTTAGGCAGTCTCGATAGTGGTCCATTTCTTATTGTAGCAGGAGCTGACTCAAATGGGTTACAAAGCAGTGAGGGAGGGGGCAAATGGATGGTTGAGTACATCCTACACTGCTACCATCTTTCTGAGAAGAAGCCCAGAGGGAAGGATGGAGTCATTCTATCTCTTTCAAAGTTGCTTCCGGGTATGTGTCAATTAAACTCTGATTGGTATCATACGAAAGGCTGGCACATAGAGTAACCCTCACACACTTACAGAACATGATTTGTCTTCATTTCAATGTGGCAAATGACAATATATTTGGTAGATTGCTGTTATGGCTCCAATGCAAGTCGCTGATATGGTAGTGTAGTGGTTACAGTACTTGACTAGCAACCCAGACAGTTCAAATCCCACCGTGGCGAGTTGTGAAATGAAATTTGCTAAATCCGGTAATTCTTGGGCTAGTGCCAGAAACAATGAGCTGGTGTGATTGACTCTTAATGTCCTCTGGAATGGCTTGCAAAAACACCACCTTCTCAGGGCAACTAGAGAAGGACAATAAATGTGACGTTGTCAGTGTTGCTCACCTCCCAAGAACAAATATATTGAAAAAAATCCAGGAGCCCCGCCCTCCTAAATTTGTACTACTTTGATATAATTCCTATGGTTAGTGTAGGAATCATGATTAAGAAAAATAGATTACCTACCTTGTAGCGTCTTCATTTTTCAAATGATATGGATCCTTCTCACCGCAATCCACCCCTTCAGGTCCTGCAGGGTGTAGTTGATCTGCAATGGTCTAGTGTAAGGCGAAAGAGTTAGTGTTAACTGGTCAGCTTCAGGGCAAAATAACTGTCACAATGATGTAGGTCCTGGAGTGGTATAGTGCACAGGAGTAGAAGATCACATGTGGCACAGCGTATCCGCAATGCCATGACTGCATTTTTAATGTGTATGCTAGACATGCTTTTTCAAGAACCTATCAAGGTACATTATACTCCTACAATGTGTGGAGGATAAATATCATTAGAAAAATAAAGACCATTAAAAGTAAGGGATCTGACTTTTGATATGTACATATATATATATATACTAGCAGGGGGTGCCCGGCATTGCCAGGGCAATTTTGGGGTGCGTGGTCTCCCTGCCCCTGTCCACCCTCTCTCTGCCTCTTCCCCGCTCCCTGTGCTGTCCTCTCCCTCCCTCCCCTCCCCCTCCCGCCCCTCTCCCTGCCTAGTGCCTGAGGCCCGGTGCCATTGTGATAGCAGCCGTGCGGGGCCTAGCGCTTGAGGCGCGGCCGGGCTGTCGGGCCGAGACGGACCCGAGCTGAGCTCCCCCGCGGATCGCGCGGCTGACGGCCGGCCGCTGCCGCTCCCCTGACCGCTGTGTGTGTCGGGCCGAGCGGTTGCGAGGCATGGCCCGAGTGAGCCCAACTTACCTGCCGCTCCGGCAGGGTGGGAGCGGGATCGGGAGCCGCAATGTGGGGGTTTCTTTTGCTGCTGCTGTCCCTGTGGGGATGGAAAAAATAACGGCGAAGTTTAGGGAGACTGGAGGATTAGGACCCGCCCGTGGCGCACTGATTGGTCAACCATCAGGTGAGTGAACTGGTCAAGGATTGGTCAAGCAGCACGCCACTCAACGCTAATGAGAGGTAGGATTGGTCAACCGCTAATGAGTGGATTTTTGAGGATTTTTGAACATTTTTTGTATACTGTCCAAACAATTTTTGTCTGACGAAAAAGTAAATACACCTACGAGAGTCCCCTAACGATAAGGTTTCTTTCGATATAACATACGTGTAGGTACGCTCTATAACTTTTGATTGTATAGCCGGACAGAGAGACAGACAGAGAGACAGACAGAGAGACAGACAGAGAGACATACCGGTTTATATATATAGATATATGCATTTGGAATACAGCAGATTTTCAGTTAAGAACAGTAATTTCGGCAGCAAGTTAAGCCATCCAGTTGAAAGTTGCATAGAGTTACACAAATTTAACAAATGAAGCTTTTGGCCTTTGTTGCATCAATTTGGCTTATTACATACCGGCTGCAAAACAAGAAAAATGTGTACCTGGGTTGGGCGACATCATTTATCAGGACCATGTCTAATGCCAATACACAGATGCCACTTATCACTGCCTAACACACGGAAACACATATGTTACTTGTTCCCCAGTATCTGCATTTCAGAAAATTTTGCAAGAGAATTTGGAGCTACAGTCTTATGCAGTAACTTTTACGGTGCACAGTGCAGAGTGACATATTCCTGACTGCCACCTTCATGGACAACTCATCAGCTTTGAAAACTACAGCTGAATCTTTGTTAGAAGAATACGTGAGGAGAAAAGTTCGATCTGCGCGGTTGGAAAAAATGCAGGGAGGGCATTCCCTCACTGCTAAGATTCTTCACAGGGCCACCTCACAAAAACATTTCAGCACATTGAAAAATCACTTTAAAGGAATGAAAGGACATATCAACTAGTTATCCTTTTAACCATAGCCCTTGAATCAGCAGGATACAGGGTGTGTCCAAGGCTGCAGGCACATAGTACATTGGCACTGTACTTGTCTACAACTACGTCTGTTAATCTGCAACATTTAGGATGTTAGTCAGAGATCCTTGGAGTTCTCTGATGGCTAATGGGGTGTGGAATTGCAGGAACAACCTTAAGTGTCACTTCAGTCAGAATCCTTCTGAAGTTCTCTTATTAACAAAATGATAGCTCAAGTAGCTTTTAGAGTATTATGGCAATAGGAATTTCTGATGAAGTTAATTGCTGTTTTTTTCACTTTAACTAGATAGATATTGTGTTATTAATTTACTGTTGAAAATGTAAATAAGACTTCAATTCACCCCACTTCTACATGTCGGGTATATGTTCCGATTGGAGGAGATCATGTACTGATGCTTAAGGCACTTGTACTGTTCTTAGGCAGGTGTTAAACCATTTAGGATAAACAGGTTAATACCTGTCCGAAAGGAGCAGACAGAAGTGCATCATGCACTTTGCCAATCGAAAAATATATCCCGATCTCTTCCTCCCCCAGTTACCATGAATCCACTTGCTCTGAGGTAAGCCTACATGTCGCGCTTTCTGAAATGTTGTGGCACATGCTCCACTTTTGGTCCTGATTTCCTCAATACATGCACGGAGACTGTGGCTGGCTCTGCTCCAATTCATTTAACAGTTACAAACCACTGCGTAGTGTGTACTAAAATTCATTTTCAATTTAGTGGTGTCACTTTAAATCCCTTTAAATCAGTTTAAAATGATCACACTTTGCTTAGATTTCCTCAAATGTATCCACAATTGCATCATAGTGCATGTTAACAAATCCCTACTGTTGTATAAATCACAGCAGGTTTGTATGGAGCAGAAAATATATGGGGTATGTCTGATGAAGCATTAGTGTTACTGAGTGGGAGCGATTAAATACCTACATTAAATGTGACTTGCAACACACGTGTTCAGTGCACAGAAAATACAGAAAATGGCAGTGTGGCTACTCCCAAATAATTGGTTTAATTGATGCTTTAATCATTGCGCGCTGATCTATTATGACTGCACATAAATCTATGTGGAAGAGTTGTTTTGTGTGGTAATCATTGTGTTCTGTCAATAATAGAAAATACTAGTGGGCGGGTCAGGCCCAGAATCCCGGTCAGGCAACTGCAAATGGGTTGGTGAGTAGGCCTGACTGGTAGGCTTGAGGCCCAACCATTACCAACAAGGAAAGGCAACCGAGTGGTTGGGAAGCAGATAACCCAAGGCACAAAAACTGGAACTGGGCTGGAAGGATAAGTGGCAGCACCCGTCGGAAAGGCACTACATTAAACCTGAAAAGTGGGGCGGAGGGGGAGCTGGCACACTGAAATAGGGGGTTAAAAACACAAAATGGTGGGTGGACCTGGGAGATGTGACTGGGAGGCTTGCAAGGCAATTAATAGGCCGAGAAATTGGTTTTGCCCAGGACACCGACATGAAGTGGGGGTGGGGGGAGGGGTGGGGGGAGGGGTGGGGGCCTGGAAGACACGGCCTGAGGCTCCTTTCCACATTGACCTCGGGCCTCAGTTTCATAAAACCGGCTCGCTGCGGACGCCAATCACGTGTCCTGATACAATTCGCTGGTCGGGGCCTTCTCCAAATTGTCCGTCTCAGTCACTGCGTGGCCCACAAGTAGGCCCTGGGAGGGGGATGGGGGGTGGGGGGAGGGAGGTGAGCCCACTCTACAGTGGCCAGCAGTGCTGTTATGTAACCAGAAAAAACATTGTTTAGTCCATAGTAGACCCAGAAAATGAGAGGGTAGCATGCACAATGCTGGCTCCGACCAGTTTGTGATGATTTTGGTGGAGGGGTCCTAAAACAGGCGATTGATTCCTGGAATATGCTAATCCCATGCCTTACGCCTGTTTCAGGCAGGCGGCCTGGAAACTCAGACGCTACCGACTTCCAATTTGGTCCAAAATTAACCCTCCCCCACCCCAACACTCATTTAGCACCCAGAAATCAATTTCTCCCCCATAGTATGTATATCAGTTTATCTGAGGAAGGATGTTCTTGCCATGGAGGGAGTGCAGCGAAGATTCACCAGACTGATACCTGGGATGGCAGGAATGACGTATGAAGAGAGATTGGGTCGATTGGGCTTGTACTCGCTGGAGTTTAGAAGAATGAGAGGGGATCTCATTGAAATTTATAAAATTCTAACAGGACTAGACAGACTAGATGCAGGAAGGATGTTCCCGATGGCAGGGGAGTCAAGAACCAGGGGTCACAGTCTAAAGATAAGGCGTAAGCCATTTAGGACTGAGATGAGGAGGAATTTCTTCACCCAGAGAGTGGTGAACCTGTGGAATTGTCTACCACAGAAGGCAGTTGAGGCCAATTCATTAAATATATTCAAGAAGGAGTTAGATATATTTCTTAAGGCTAAAGGGATCAAGGGATATGGAGAGAAGGTAGGGACAGGGTACCGAGTTTGGATGATCAGCCATGATCTCATTAAATGGCGGAGCAGGCTCGAGGGGCCGAATGGCCTACTCCTGCTCCTATCTTCTATGTTTCTATTAAAAAGCATTTCTGGGAATTTTAACAGTAAGGTGTTATTCAGACGTAACAAAATGTAAGAAAATCGCGACCCAGGCACAACAAAATCGGAACACAGGAAGTAAGTGTGACAACCAGGAAGTGCACAGACTTTTAATATATTACCAATATAATTCACATGCAATAATTTTGCTGCATAATTCTACCACATGTAGATGCATCTCTCGTGTAGAAAGCTTGGATCAACAATATTGAAAAGTGTGATTGAAGTCAGTTATTATAGAGCTGAATTTTAGAATTGGGTATAACTCTGATATAGTTGGAAGATGACCAGTGACATTTGTTTGCTGTTAATCTTCTGTAAAATAAAAGCTCAGCTGTTGTTAAGTGCTTTGTTATTTATTTTCTTTTCAACAATTACAGCCATCTGGAAGCATGATTTTTAAGTGTTATTTTTAGGACAGTGCAGAAGAATTGAGAATTAAAGTGTACAAATCATACTCGAGCCTTTGTTTATAATATTTGATGCGACTTTTATTCAACTGAAGTAGCCTAGGTTAAAGCTAATTCTTTCTTGAAAAACAGAGCGTAGAAAATTCATATTCCCAGAGCGCGCGGACAGTATTTTCCAGCCCCACTTCGGTTTTATTTGCAAGTCAAAATATTCATTGCAACTGTTGAAGACAAATGGGGGTATTAACCCGTTCGGCCTCTATTAAAACAACGGACAGTGGCATTGCAGCAGAGTGCACTAATCGTTCATATGCCAATCTTCACGCAGCATAACTTCAAGGCCAAAGATTAACGTTGTGTCTAGTGCACTGTGGATTTATACGTCTGTGGATGACGATTTATTATTAAGTTAAAATAGTAGCTCTGTGTTTGATCTAAGCTGGGCTCATTACTTAGCTCAGAATCCATTAAAAGTACTGTTTAATGCAAAAATGTCATTCTTATGGACAAAAATCCTGGTGTAGGACATCTAATTTTTCAGTTCCAGTACTGTACGTACGTAGTAAGCTCTGTATGGTCTGGACTGGTTTAGATCAGAAATTTCACACCTATCTTAGGTTTACTCTTCCTCAAAATGCAGCATTTTCTATAGTAAGGGACAAAAACATTACAAATAACTCAGCTCAGCCAAGCAAAGAGGGTGATTAACTTTCAAGTATGTGTGATAGTGGTACAGCACCGTGCCATTATTCTCTGTGATTCTTGAGGACTTCAGCTGGACATGTTGTTCCAATCACAACTGAAAGGAATAACATGCGTGCGCCACTTAAGACCAACTTTTGCTGTTTTTAGTTACGATGAAGATTTAAGTCACTGTTTACTCTTGGAAAATAAATCATTGGTTAGTGGTACTTTTAGGCGACGAGACATTGATTCAGATTTAGGATAATCCTGAGTTCACATATTATCAACAGAAACGGGATGCAAAGACATGAAATATTGTGCAGATTTGACAGCTTATACAGCACAGATGTAAGCTGAGTGGTGACAGGAAGTGCAATCTTCTGACGGGCCTCCTAAACTGGCAGAAGTGCCTTTTGGTAACATTCCACTGAATAGCATTTTATGAAATGTATTAAATAGAAAAACTATGAAAATATTGCACATTGAGAGAAAACACTATATCATGAACTCAGATACAGTTTATGGTAATGCAAATCGAATATCCCAGTTCACTTATTTTGTGTGTAATGGCACTTGGTTATGATAAAATTACTATCTACTTATAATCTAAGCACTGGTTCATTATTTAGCCCAAAAGGAGCAATAAGTCCCTAGATCGAATGGATAGGAAGGATTTATTTCCCCTAGCAGAGGGGTCAATAACCAGGGGGCATAGATTTAATATAATTGGTAGAAGGATTAGAGGGGAGTTGAGGAGAACTTTTTTCACCCAGAGGGTGGTGGGGGTCTGGAACTCACTGCCTGAAAGGGTGGTAGAGGCAGAGACCCTCATCACATTTAAAAAGTGCTTGGATATGCACTTGAAGTGCTGTAACCTATAAGGCTGGAAAGTGGGATTAGGCTGGATAGCTCTTTTTCGGCTGGCGCGGACTCGATGGATAGAATGGCCTCCTTCTGTGCCATAAATTTCTATGATTCTAAGTCCCAGTTGAATTACTATTCATGAAATGTCTGTGGATCACAAGCCTGTAGATGTGTATACCACGGGTACATGCCCAGTTTCACGATCAGAACTTGCTGCTTTTCTTGTTTGAGTGAAATGGTTAATCGGCCAGCTTACAATACATTGCAATGTTTGCCCTAGCAAAGTAGGATTCACTAACTAAAGTTTCTCTGGACCTTAACAGGGGAGAGTAGATGGGCTAGAAAAAGTGGCGACAAAATATAAAACTAGGAGATGGGCCAACCGAAAGAGAAATCATATGGAAAAATAATAGTGGTTAAATCTAACATAGGAGAGATGCACATGTAAAATAGGATGGTTATAAGAGGAACAAGATAAATGAATGAGAAAGGAAAACAGATGAACTTCAGAACAACATATAATTATACTGTAGACCCACACACAAATGTGCTCCAGAATGTGTCTTAAAGTGGCTGTTAGTTACTGTGTTAGTGAGGAATCTGTAAATACTGCGTATTGTATCAGAGGTCATGCTATTTCAGAGAGAGTTATAGCACGAGGCTGTTGTAGTTCTAAAAAAAACCTCTGAAAATAACACGATTGTCTCAGGGGTTGAATCTAGAACAGAAGAATAACCTGGCATTATTTTGGGATCCATAACTGGAGCAGTAATGTACTGTATCACCTTCATTTACTATAGAAATCTGCAGCGTGATAGCATAGGTGACATTCATTTAGAGTTCCTTTATCAAACTTTATTCTCAGAAATAAGGTATTTGTTTCTACTGCTTTTTAGCCTAAAGTCTGAAATAACAGCAAATTGCAAAAAAATGTTAACAAAATCACACAATTTTGGAAATGGAAGTAATGAGAATAGCCAGTGCCTGAGGTTAAAAGGTTGCAGTAATTTTAGACCATAATCACGTCACACAGGAATCCAGTGCTGCTTGTTTTAAGTGATTTGGACCAAATCATCCTTTCATTCTCAGGTGGTGGTGGGTCTTCATCTTAAAGCGGTTTGATACAACTGAGAGGCTTTCTAGGCCACTTAAGAGGGCAGTTACGAGTCAACCATGTTGGTGTGGGACTGGAGTCATATATAGCAGGGCTTCTTAACATTTTTGCTTCTGAGGCCCCCTCCCGTGTTATAAAAATTCTGCGACCCCCATAACATGACACAAGCATTTTTTCTGTTTAAAAATTTGGGGGGAGGGTGCGGAGGGGGGAGACCATTTGTCCCACAGTCTGTGGTTGGGGGGGACAGTTTGTCCCACAGTCTGTGGTTGGTGGGGGACAGTTTGTCCCACAGTCTGTGGTTGGTGGGGGACAGTTTGTCCCACAGTCTGTGGTGAGATTGGGGGGGAGTCCCTTCCAAGTTCCGGTCACACATTCAGTGATGGGAGCCGCCTGGCAACAGTTTCAGGGGATTACCAAGCCGGAGTCCGGGGCCTGGACTTGGTAACCAGTGCGCCGCCCAATGAAGCCAGTTAATGCCTGGGGCAGCCAAGGACCCTCGCACCCCAGCCCGTACATCCCCCCACCCGCCCCGGACCCAGCCTGCATCTACCTGATGCCGTCCCACAGGCCGCTGAGCTGCTCCGTCCCCATCCGACTGCAACCTCCCCTGTGATTGGTCCCTCAACCCGACCAAGAGTCCGCCCCCAGCCGCAGGACTTCCCCAGATAGGCCTCACCCCAAGAAACCGGCCATTCTTTGGCGGACCACTTGAAATCTTCGCGCGGATCCCGGACCCTCAGTGGGGAACCCCTGAAATATAGGGCAGCAGGTTTCCTTCTCTAAAGGACATTATTGAACCAGTTAGCTTTTTACTACAATCCCACAGATTCATTATCACTTTTACCGATAGCAGCTTTTTATTTCTAGATTTTTTTTGTAACTCAATTCAATTTCTCAAACTGCTACAGTTGGATTTGAACTCAGATTCTCTGGATTATTAGTCCAGTAACATGACCACAACACGACCGTACCTGGAAACCGTGGGAAGGGGCATGTTGTTCAGTACTTTTATGACACACTTGACCTGCAGGTACCAGTTTTATGGCAGTACCTACTTAGAGCAAAGTGGAGATGCCAACATGGAGTTATACTGCTGGATGTCTGGTTCGACAAATAGAATTCTGCGGATATTTGTACACACACGAGACGGGCTCTGCACATGGTGTTCAATTACTAGATACATTTTCAGTGTTAAGAACATAGGAACGTAAGAAATAGGAGCAGGAGTAGACCATTTATCCCCTCGAACCTGCTCCGCCATTCAATAAGATCATGGCTGATCTGATCTTGGCCTCAACTCTACTTCCCTGCCCGCTCCCCATAACCCTTGACTCCCTTATCGTTCAAAAATCTGTCTATCTCCAACTTAAATATATTCAATGACCCAACCTCCACAGCTCTCTGGGGCAGAGAATTCCACAGATTCACGACTCTCTGAGAGAAGAAATTCCTCCTCATCTCTGTTTTAAATGGGCGACACCTTATTCTGAAACTATACCCCCCTAGTTCTAGATTCCTCCACGAGGGGAAACATCCTCTCTGCATCTACCCTGTCGAGCCCCCTCAGAATCTTATATGTTTCAATAAGATCACCTCTCATTCTTCTAAACTCCATTGAGTAAGGCCCAACCTGCTCAACCTTTCTTCATAAGACAACCCCTTCATCACAGGAATCAACCTCGTGAACCTTCTCTGAACTGCAAGTATATCCCTTGTATATTAAGGAGTCAAAAACTGTACGGAGTACTCCAGGTGTGGTCTCACCAATACCCTGTACAGTTGTAGCAGAACTTCCCTACTTTTACACTCTACCCCCCTTGCACTAAAGGCCAACATTCCATTTGCCTAAAATAAAAAGAAAAAAAACGCTGGAAACACTCAGCAGGCCAGGCAGCATCTGTGGCGAGAGAAACAGAGTTAACGTTTCAGATCGAAGACCTTTCGTCAGACCTTTTGCCTTCCTAATTACTTGCTGTACCTGAAGGCTACCTTTTTGTGTTTCATGTACGAGGACCCCTAGATCCCTCTGTACTCTCTGTTCTGGAGAGATTTCTAACTGAGTCTGTGGAGAAGGACTGAAGTTAGAAGTCAGATTGTCAGTGTTTTACAGCTTCACAGAGCTGTCAAACGCTGATATTTCATCTGTCAAAAGCTCTTGACAGATGAAATGTCAATCCTTGACGTCACCTTTAACCGGGTGTCCCATAATTGGCCTGCTGAGCCCGCTGGGTGGGCTCAACAAGGTCAATCAAGGGAAAATCACGTGGGTTGGTCACAAATCGATGGGGGCGGGACTGCAACCCAAAAAGTGGGAGTATCGCCTCCATCACGTCCCCATTGACAAAATCCAGCCCATTGCGTGCGATCTTGCCAGCCCTGGGGAGGCGGGTTTGGAGGCGGGACTGCCGGGAAAATGGCAGGATCTGGGGGCGGGTGCCCAACCCGCCTCCATGCCATCTTGCCAGGAGGCGGATAGCCGTCCCGTGCCGGGTTCCATCCCCTTGGAGGCGGGAAGGGGATTACAATCAAGGGAAAATCACGTGGGTTGGCCACAAATCGATGGAGGCGGGACTACAACCCAAAAAGTGGGAGTCCCGCCTCCATCACGTCCCCATTGACAAAATCCAGCCCTAATGTTTCACTAACTCTAAAAGGTGAAAAATAATGGCCCAGAATTTGCTGTGGTGGGCTAACAAATGGCTCTCGTTGTTAGTTAGACTTGCCCTTGCCCATTTAGTGTCAACAATATTTCTTCCCAAAAGTTGCTGGAAGTGTGAGATGGAAACGGCACAGCGTCCTCTACAGATCATCTGGGATCTGAGTGAACAGGGAAAGCAACTGTGCATCTCCTTAACCAATCAGGTTGAAGTGTAGTGAATTTAACAGCACAAGGACTGAGAAGGAAGTGTAAATTAGAGTGAGTGATGTTAGTGTCAAATCAGGTACAGAAAGAAAAATAAATGGAGGGAAAGCCAGCTTGAATTAAAAGAGAGAGACAAAAGAGACAGAAAGAAAAAGTAACACAAAATACATATTTTTAAATCTCCAGTAACAATTAAAACCTGAAGGAATGAGACTCCACACTTGTAATAATTAATTTTCAGTGCCAGAGAGGTCAACTGGCAGTAATTAACACTTACAACGTCGTTAACAGGTCACTTAGACTTGAAATGATTTTGTAAAGGAATAGCCATATTTCAGAAAGATACACCATCCTAAGAATGGAACTTTTGACTTTATTAAAACATGAAAACTGGGTTTAAAAATCTAAAAGCCTCAAAGACGTAGGCTGTAAACAGAATACAGGCTTCTGAGATAAGATGTTGACACAAAGTTGTAAACACCACACAAGCTTTTGAACTGGGAATCGGTTGTTAATACTAAGACAATAGCCCTGTTGAAACGGTAGGTTGGAGGTTCCTCTATGGCTGAACATTGGAAGAAACACAATAGCAATGCCCAAGTTAAGTGTTAAAAACTACCACTTAGAACAGAAACACAGAACATTAAAAAACCAAGTGCCTTTTTAAAAGTAACTTCAAATGAAACAAGCAGTCCCGAAGTCTGTAATACAACCAATTGAAGTAGCTAAGAAATGCATAGAACACACTAGTTGAAGTGTTTTTAATTTACATATTGCAAAAGGTACAAACAGAAGACTTTGTAAATATGATATCAATAGATGACACTAAGCAATCACATGGTTTTTGTATTGAAAATGGAACAGTTAGGTGACACAACATCTGCTTATAACCAGTTAAGGTGATATTAAGAATTGAATTGAAGTCCTTCATAAGAATGGCATCAAAGAGATAAATCTGTTATAACCATTTTTTATGATAAGTTTTTGAACACCTATACAGCAGACAGGATTCTGAAAGTTAACAGCTGAATTGACAGTAAGAATAGAAAATAATTCAACAGAAGATGACTAGAGATAATTAGCTTACATCAGTAGAAAACTTCAAAGGATTTACCACTGCAAAAGTGATATAAAATATGGAACTTTCAGATAGGAAGTCAAAAGTCGCTGGAAGGGGCAAGCGATTCTCAACTTCAGAGGCAGGCTCTGTAAGTTTTTAACTCTTTGAGTCTCGGGGATCAAAAAGGTGCTTTTATTTGATTTTGGTGGATATCCTGGATTAGAAATAATAAGAAATGTAAAAATGTAACGAAGTTAAGATTTGAGAATAAGAATCTTTGAGAATAAGAAATGTAAGAAACATAGAAACATAGAAACATAGAGATAGGAACAGGAGTAGGCCATTCGGCCCTTCGAGCCTGCTCCGCCATTCAATGAGATCATGGCTGATCTTCATCTGAGATCTTAGCTGATCTTACCAGTTCAGTACCCCGTCCCCGCCTTTTCTCCGTAACCCTTAATCCCCTTAGCCTTCAGAAATATATCCAATTCTCTCTTGAAAATATTTATTGAATTAGCCTTCACAGCCCTCTGTGGCAGGGAATTCCACAGGCTCACCACTCTTTGAGTGAAGAAATTCTTCCTCATCTCTGTTTTAAATGATTTGCCCGCTATTTTTAGACTGTGGCCCCTGGTTCTGTGCTCCCCTGCCATTGGAAACATTCTCTCTGAATTCAGCCTGTCCAGGCCTGCCATAATTTTATATGTTTCGATGAGATCCCCTCTCAATCTTCTAAACTCCAGTGAGTACAAGCCCAAACTATTCAATCTCTCCTCGTAGGTCATTCCCGCCATTCCAGGTATCAGCCTGGTGAATCGCCGCTGCACTCTTTCCATGGCAAGAACATCCTTCCGCAGATGGGGCGACCAAAACTGTACACAATACTCCAGATGCGGTCTCACCAGCACCTTGTACAGCTGTAGTAAGGTATCCCTATTCCTATACTCGAACCCCCTTGATATGAAGGCCAACATACCATTTGCCTTCTTAATCGCCTGTTGCACCTGCATGCTCTCCTTCAGTGACTGGTGCACAAGAACACCCAGGTCCCTCTGCACTTCCCCATCTCCCAATCTATTGCCATTTAGATAATAATCTACCCTCCTGTTTTTACCCCCAAAGTGGATAACCTCGCATTTATCCACATTATAGTGCATCTGCCACGTATCCGCCCATTCCCCCAACCTGTCCAAATCGCACTGTAGCCTCCTGACATCCTCATCAGAGCCCACCCCTCCTCCTAGTTTAGTGTCGTCAGCGAATTTGGAAATATTGCATCCAATTCCCTGATCCAGATCATTTATATATATTGTGAACAGCTGGGGTCCCAGGACAGATCCTTGCGGCACCCCGCTGGTCACTGCCTGCCACTCCGAAAACGAGCCGTTTATTCCAACTCTCTGTTTTCTATCCGCCAGCCAGTTCTCTATCCACGTTAATACTTTGCCCCCAATCCCATGAGCCTTAATTTTGCATGATAATCTTTTGTGTGGAACCTTATCGAAGGCTTTCTGGAAGTCAAGGTACACCACATCCACTGGCTCTCCCCCATCTATTTTACCAGTTACTTC
This sequence comes from Somniosus microcephalus, assembly GCF_052327205.1. Classification (NCBI taxonomy): domain Eukaryota; kingdom Metazoa; phylum Chordata; class Chondrichthyes; order Squaliformes; family Somniosidae; genus Somniosus; species Somniosus microcephalus. The sequence goes on from NC_141013.1 coordinate 29,660,513, forward strand.
CTCAAAAAATTCCAGCAGATTAGTCAAACACGATTTACCCTTTGTAAATCCATGTTGACTCTGTCCGATCCTTTCCCCATTTGTCAAGTGCTCCGCTATTTTATCCTTAATAATGGACTCTAGCATTTTGCCCACAACCGATGTAAGGCTTACTGGTCTATAATTCCCTGCTTTCTCTCTACCCCCCTTTTTAAATATTGGGGTAACATTAGCTACCCTCCAATCCACGGGTACTGTTCCCGAGTCAATGGAGTTCCGGAAGATGATCCTTAGAGCATCTGCTATCTCCAGGGCCACCTCCTTAAGTACCCTAGGATGTAGTTTATCAGGCCCCGGGGATTTGTCGGCCTTCAGTCCCCTCAACTTACCCAACACCATATCCCTAGAGATACTAATTTCTGTCAGCTCCTCCCTCTCATTAGTCCCTATGTTTGCCGATATTCCTGGGAGGTTATTTGTGTCCTCCTTTGTGAATACAGAACCAAAGTATGAGTTTAATTGGTCTGCCATTTCCTTATTCTCCATTATATATTCTCCCGAATCGGACTGCAAGGGACCGACTTGGGATTTTACCAGTCTTTTCCTCCTGATATACCGATAAAAGCTTTTGCAGTCTGTCTTTATGTTTGCTGCAAGTTTACTTTCGTATTCTATTTTCCCCTTCCTGATTAATCCCTTTGTCCTCTTTTGCTGTATCCTGTACTGCCCCCAATCTTCCGGTCTGGTGCTTTTTTTTGCCAGTTGATATGCCCTTTTTTTTGATTTTATGCTGTCCCTAATTTCCCTCGTTATCCACGGTTGAGCCACCTTTTTAGGTTTATTTTTATGCCAAACCGGTATAAACATGTTCTGGAATTCTTCCATTCTATCTTTGAATGCTTGCCATTGTCTATCCGCTGTCAATCCCCCCAGAAACACCACCCAATCAATCTTACCCAATTCCCGTCTCATACCCTCGTAATTCCCTTTATTTAAGTTCTGGACCTTAGTCTCTGATTCAATTTCCTCACTCTCCATCTCGACTGAGAGCTCGATCATATTATGATCGCTCTGACCCAAGGGGCCTCGTACAAGAAGATTGTTGATAAGTCCCTTCTCATTGCACAATACCCAGTCTAAAATGGCCTGATCTCGAGTCGGCTCCTCGACATATTGGTCCAGATAACCGTCCCGAAAACATTCCAGGTATTTTGAACTGTTAAAGTTGCGATTGACTCATCAGCTGTTAACTACATGTCGGTTCTTTAATAAATCTATATATTTTTAGAATTGTCTCACAGAGTACTTCTGTATCAAACTCGCAAACTCAATCTCTGTACACTCTTTGGTGATGAGTTACAGAGCTCGGAGGGGGGGGGGGTTTCCGAACCCTCATAATATCCAGAAAGTTACAGTCTAGTTAAACTTATTAAAAGTGCTATCTGGAAGATGGTAACATCTTCAAGTCATTCTTTTCCTTTAGAGAGAGATAGCCTGGACCTTTAGACCCAATTAAGCATCTTATAGAATTCGGCTATCTCTAACTTTAGTTGAAGGTGAACGTCTGGGGAATACGCCTGATCTGGGATTGCCCGAAAAGGGCTAGGACTAGTAATTATCCCTTCAGTTGGTGCCCAACATGTGTGTTAATGAGTTGATACAGAACCTATACTTATATTTATATCTATATCCATCATGTAAATTGTTAAGTATAGAAGGAATGTTTTACTGACAGTGGTACTAAGACCCAGATTTAAGTCTCTAGAGACGACAAGACCCTAATCAGGCCTTGTAGAACTTAAATCAGAACACCCTCAATATACCATTGAGGTCTAGAAATTTCTTATAAAGTTCATATTAAACCCTAACCGAGGTTAGGTCCTGTCGAAATGGCAAACCCTGTCGGAATTGGCCAAGTCTTTTTATTAGAAAATTCAAACGATTGCTTTATTAGGGGAAATAATCCTATCCCTGTACCTTCACAAGACCAAGTGATAATTTTTTTGAAATAGAAGGCTTTGATGCCAACGGAGCTGTTAGAACCCATGGCACGATTGATGTTGATCCCCAGAACCAGGGGATACAGAATATCCAGTGGGATAATCAAACAAATACTCCAAATCCACTAAATTCCTTAATGATAAGGTGTACACCTGCACAATTGGGAGGCCTAATGAACGGTGCCCAACAAGGTGGTGGCAACCATGGCTGAATAGCAGGACCCGGAGCAGCCTATGCTCCTGGGGGCCGTGGATTCCGGTTAAGGTGGCAAGCTCATGATGAAATAAATGACAACAATCTTCGAGAAAACTATAGACAGCTTAGAATCCATTATAATCAATGCCGACAAGCACTAGCTCACTCTTATTTAAATGCTGGAGGTGCAATGAACCAACCCCAGCAACCACAAATTGCGCCCCTAGGTCAAGTAAACCTGAGCTCTATCTACACAATGTGTGGTAGACTGGGAAACACCAGCCAAGAAAAAACCTGCTGGATTCTAACTAACCTTGATAAATTGGAAACCTGTTGCTAAGATTGGAATGCCCAACACCTGAGGCAACTACTGCAAATGATACTAAGTTCAGACTTAATGGGCTGGATTTTCATTGAGGAGGCGGGTAGGAGGTGGGACTACAACTTTTGGGGTTGTAGTCCCGCCTCCATCGAGTTCTAGCCAACCCACGCGATTTAGACTTGATTGACCTTGTTGAGCCCACCCAGCGGGCTCAGCAGGCCAATTAAGGGCCACCCGGCAACAGGTGATGTCACAGATTGAAATTTCATCTGTCAAGACCTTTTGACAGATGAAATATCACCGTTTCACAGCTGTTTGAAGCTGTCAAGCACTGACAATCTGTACTCCAGGTTAATTCTTTCCTCTCAGGATGATTTAGAGATCTCCCCAGAACAGAAAGCAGAGGCTGCAGATTTTGACAGATCGCGGCCATTCTGCTTTCTGTGCTGGTGAGATGAGGGACTCCCGAGACCTGAAGGAACGAAGGCTGTAAAGGTAAGTAAAGGTTAGTAGAACTTCTTTAAACACTTTAGAGAGACCAAACACACCTACCTCTGCACTCATGCACCCATCACTCATCTGAACACCGGACATCTCGAACCCTCCAAGCCCTTCATCCCGACGGCCCCCCTCGCTAACTTGGCATGGTTTGGAGCCGTCGGGAAGCCCACATTTCAACAATGAAAATAGGGATTAGGCTAAAAACTGCCTGTTAACTACCTGTTAACAGGCAGTTAATTGGCACTAATCCCCTTCCCACCTCGGGGAGGCGGCTCCCAGTGCAGAGCGGGTACCTGTCTCCTTTGAAACTGGCATGGAGGCGGGTTGGGATAGGGATGGGGTCGGGACCCCCGGTTTTGGGATTTTAAACCCCCACACACCTCCAATCCTGACTCCACGGCCCAATGAAAATCCAGCCCAATACCTCCATTAAACCAGTGTAACAACTGGGTTCAAATATACGCCTATGTTCTCACGACAACTCAGGGAGGGCATGTAATGGGTTCCATCAAGGAAATACTCACTAATACGCCACAACTAAAGGGCTGGTAGCTGCCTACAGATTGGGCAAAGTACTTACATAGGATAACTGGGACATTGTCCATGGTTGCCTGGCTAATCAATACCAAAATACAGCCCTTAAACTTGCCTGTGAGGGTGCTCTAAATGATTATTGAGATAACCAACAAAGATGGGATAATGTCAATCGCATTATCCAATTAAATCATGACTCCTTAGGTCTACCCCAAACTAAACCTAAAATGAGATCAGAAACTAAGGATAAAAAAACCGGAGAAGGTACCTTTGGTACTCAGAAACAAGGACTGTATAGACCAAAGTCTCAAGTCCACCCCACCCAGACACAAACTCGTGGCTCAGGACCCCCAAGAAGGTATTCTGAAAGGTTTACACCCCCAATTCGCCCAAAATATGAAACAGAATTCTCCCCAGAAAGATGGGATAGACGAGGGCTAGACCTCAAAAGGAAAGCAAAGGACAGTGGACTTCCTATGGGGACAGCTTTTACACTGGCCAAAACTATCAGAGAGCCATGGGAGGGTACCGAGAAAACCAAAATTGGAATCAAAAAGATTCCTGGCAAAACCAACGTCCACCTCAACAGGAGGATCGTCCAGAAACTAAATGGTCCGACAAACCCCCTCAGGGATCTGGAAAACATGAAACCCCCAAGAGGAAGGAACAAAAATCAGTTAAAATAATTAAAGACAACGCAGCAAATGAAACTCAGGATCCTGAGGATGAACAATCCCAGGATTGGAGGCCTGGATCCCACCCAGGTCCTCTTGAATTCCCCTATGCCTTGGCAACCTTGCCCACAAACACACAAGTGAAGGCCCTGTTTGATACGGGAGCTGATTACACAGTAATAGATCCTGCAATTATAAAAACTAAGTGGACAGGTTTGGGAAGCCCAATTTGTAAAAAATAATTAGTGGGATTCACACAAGACAAAACCAAAATGATTAATTTTTACAAAATACCTGTTACTACAGGTCCACAACCCCTTATCCGAAACCCTTGGGGCCAGATGTGTTTCGGAATTCGGAATTTTTCGGATTTCAGAACCATAGGGGTATCTGCAGCTCTTTTTGACATTTTCACAGTGAAATTAAACTCAAAATCACAAAATAACAAAAAATATCAGAGAGCAGCAGACGCACGTGTGACTGGTAGCAGCGCTGAGACACAACTGACGCCTCACACCTGCGTGGGTCAAGCATCGGCCGTGTCGGGTCATGTTTGGCACCACTCGGGTCATGTCGTGCACACGAGTGACGCTCCACGAAAAAACTTTCGGTTTTCAGAGCTTTTTGAATTTCGGAATTGCGGATAAGGGGTTGTGGACCTGTATATATGGAATCACGGTGACCCTAGGTCTGGTACCACAATTGGCCTGTTCCCTCATTATAGGACAACCAGACATGAAACATTACCTTAAAATTTCAACTAGACCTGTAGAAGCATCCACAGACCAGGATGACAGGGAAAAACATGTTCGAACACAGCTTGATCGAACTTGCCTAGAGGGGGGAGGCAAAGACCTCCTCGAGCAACTCATTAATAGATACTACCCTTATCTACAACGCCATCCAAATCAATGTGGAAAGATAGACATCAAACCCCACCCACTTGATGCTGGCTGGCACAAACCTAAAAAACAGTGGCCTATTCAAGACCACAAAGGAAAAATAGATCTTCTAACAACGCTCAAAGAACTAAGAGAACAAGGTGCCTTTATCAAAATGGCACCTAGAACTAATTCACCATTGTTTGGTGTTGTTAAACCAGATGGGAGGTGGAGGTTAGTGGTCGATTATACAGCCTTAAATAAAGTACCGGCCCCACATACTGCACAACAGCAAAATTCCACAGCCCTTCTCTCTGGAATTATGAGGGAAATATATAAATCTTGTATTGATCTAGCAAAGGGCTTCTGGTCACATCCAATCGAAAAAGCTGATTGGCCAAAAACTGCAATGACTGGACCCGATGATTGTTGGACCAGATTGCCCCAGGGATTTCAAAACAGCCCTGTTCTTTTTTCAGCCCACATCATTGAGCTTTTAAAAGACTTACCTAACGTCAATTCTTATGTGGACAATATATATCTGTCACACGACAATCTCCAAGAGCACTTGAAAGCCATTGATAGTGTTTTATCCAGACCTACAACTGCTGGGTACTTAATCAACATAAAAAAGAGTCAACTAGTTAGGGAAGAGGTAGATTTTCTGGGCCTGCGAATAACTGGAAATGGTAGAGGATTAACTCAATCCTATAAAGAAAAATTAGCCACCATTCAATATCCTAAAACTCTGAAAAATCTGCAAGCCAGTTTAGGACTCCTGAATTTTGCTCGATCCTTTACGCCAACCTTTGCCGAGCTCTCAGCACCCCTGTAGGCTAGAGTGGGTGAGGCAGCAAAAGGACCATTCATATTTTCACCAGATGATAACTCAAAATTGCAACAATTATGTTGAGAGGTACAAAAAGTCATTGACCTGGAACAGAGGGACCGACAAGTTCCCCTCAATATTCATATCAGGTCATCACCTATTCCAATGTTGGGAGGACTCGTAAAAATCAACATTTCATTGTGCAGTACACACGTCTGCTGCATATATGACAAATAAAATTGAATTGAATTGAATTGAAAGTGGCAGTTGCAGTTTTCTATAATGAAAAGAGAATAGTGCCCATTCAGTTCCATTCTTATAACTTTTCCAATGTCGAAAGGAGGTACATTAAAAAAGAAAGGGTCATGATTATGGTAGTCCAATGCCTCATCAAGGCACGAACCCTTCAAGGGAAATACCCCATGACCATCTATACTGAGATTCCCGATTTAAGATCAGTATTGAGGATGGCTTTTGATGAAAAATGAGCCACCCAGATCCAATATGATAAATGGGCATCATTCTTGAATGATCCTACACTCATTTTTAAATTCCTCTCCCCGGAAATGGACTTAGAGCATCTCCCCATCATGGAGGGTGATGATACGGAGGAGTGAATCAGACAAATACCTATGAGACCGCTTATAGAGTACCATCAAGTTATTTACTGTGATGGATTGTCAATGACGATTAAAAAAGGGACATCCCAACAATCCTCAACTGGGATGGGGATAGTAGTAGGGACTTTTCGAGATTCCTATTTTTATCCAGAAGAATTACTGTCTATACCCCTTGGCCATAAGACAGCGCAATATGCTGAAGCCGTAGCATTATGGTATGCTTTAGAGAAAGCAGACCCTATTAAACCCACACTAATCTGCACGGATAGTGACTACTGTAAAAGAGGATATAACCAAGATCTAGTTTTCTGGGAACAAACAAATTTTAGCAATCATAAGGTAAACCCATAAAACATAAATCATTGTGGGAAGACATTCTCCGTTCGAGAATGGAGAAAAAGAATTGTCAGGTGATTCATGTAAACGGGCATATCACTGGGACAGTACATTAAAAAGGAAACAGCCTTGCAGATGAACAAGCAAAATGTTCGGTCTGCATGACACCCCCTCGGGAGGGGCCTGCCAATGTTAATGTAATCACTAGGGCAGAACGGGCAGCTAATCAGGATGAGGAACTGATTCAGCTATTAGACCCGACAAAAGAGAATCTACCAGGATATCCACCAAAGTACTTTTACTCGGAAACCCCTACGGGTATTGTACTAGTTAAGTTGCCCAAGGGAAACTGAGAGGTACCCCCGAGACACAAACAAGAACAGCTTGTAAAAGAAGCTCACGAGGGCATAAGTCAAGCACATTGTGGTGCCAGAACAACATTCTGCAAATTGACCCCCTTATATTGGTGGCCAGGCATACTTAAAGCCTGCAAAACATACATGTCAAATTCTGAGCCATGCTATTTATCAATAAGTCATCACTAATTAAGCCACCACCATTGGCTCCTGTGAAAGCTGATGAGCCAATGGGAAAATTCTTTATTGACTTTATTGGACCACTTCCCCCGTCTTTGGGATATAGGCATGTTCTCGTTTGTGTAAATGGATGCACTTCCTTTTGCTGGCTGGTCCCCACAAAAACTGTTTCGGAAAACGCACTTGCCAGGGCTATTTCTGATATAATTACTGTAGCTGGTGCACCCAAAATCTTACACTCCGATCAAGGAGGAGCCTTTGTATCTAAGGTCTTCAAAGATTACTGCGAACAAAGGGGGATTAGGTTAGAGCACAGCACGCCACGTCATCCGCAATCAGCGGCGCTGGTGGAACGTAAAAACCAGGAAGTAAAAAAGCTATTGGTCAAACTGTTGAGAATCAGGGGAATAAGTGGACCACCATCAATCCAGAGGTACATGTTGTGTCTGTGTATAATAAGACACAGACTGCAGGAGAATGGTACAACAGGTGTTTATTCAACGTGGCTCACACTGGAACTGATCTGTACAGATTACTACTCAGTACTATATACAGGTGTGGTCACTGCCGGTACTGCAGTATACATGAGCTGTAAAAGATAGTTCCCCCCTTAAAGGTATATACATTACAATTCCTCCCCTTTTAGATTAACAGTACCATAACACTCATTTAACAATTAAACATCAAACTAATTACAATTAACACTTTTAACATGCAACATTAGCTGAAAATAGTCTATTTATATATTCAGTCTTTGGGGAGGCTTCCTGATCCTTTCTGGATAGCGCCTTTCCCGAGTGTCTTGCTCTTGGTGCGGAGGCGATTCTGGCCCCCTGTCGTCGGTTGGTTCATCAGCTTCCGATGCTACTGTTTCTGGGGTAGATGCGACCTGTGCGTCGGGTTCATCACCAGGTACGTATGGGCGAGGCATGGGGTTGACTTGTTCCTGTGACTCTAGGATCTGGTCAGCATGGCATCTCACGATGCTCTCCCCAACGTCCACTGTGTACATTAGTGGGCCCTGCCGTGTGCATATCGTTCCTGGCTGCCATTTTTCTGTTCGGTAGTCGCGGGCCAAGGCTGGTTGCCCTACATTGAAGCTCCTTGTTGGCTTCTCATGGATGTGCTGGAATTGCTTACTCTCAATGTAGTGTATGTACCTTTAAGAGGAACTATGTTTTTGAAGCCCCTGTGTACTGTAGTACCGGTAGTGACCACTTGGGTATATAAGCCTGTATAGCATCTTGTGTAGTTTAGTTCACCTCCAGACTTTGTTCAATAAACACTTGGTAAATCAACTCCTGCATTCCGTGTCTCCATTAACACACGGATCTAACAGTGGCGACGAGTTAGAAACGAACTTACCTGCAATTTGGCAGCACCTCAAGGAGATCGATTCCTCAGACGAAGGTCGAAGCAAGAAAAAAAACAGAAAAAAAACTGTGGTTTCACCAGCTAAACGGGCTGGTGGCAGGTAGTGCAGTGATCCTTCCTGGGCTGCGGCGGGCTGGGGCTCGATCGGGTGGCTCTGCAGCGGGGCCGGGCAGCGAGTCGGAAAGCAGAAGCAAAGAGAGACAGAGGGTGGAACACTCAGGAGGCGGCCGGTGCTTAAAAGCAGGTCGGCGTTCGGACCGAGCAGAGGGAGGGGAAAGTCCCAGAGGGTCCGCTCCACGATGGGAACGGTTCTCCAAGTAACGGAGAAACTATTTAAAATATATATAAAACAAAAAAAAATAGAAATACCGCGAAAAGCTGCAGCTCGCAACGGGAATTGCGGAGAACAGCGTTGGCAGCAGCGGCAGCAGCGGGAAAGCATGGGAGGCGCCATCTTGACTCGGCGGGGAAGAAGGAAAAGCGCGGGAAGCGCCATTTTTGATTTTCAGGATGCCGAAGACTGGCAATATTACTGCTTTCGATAGTGATATAGAGGATTGGACCACATATGTGGAAAGAGTGGAGGTATATTGCAAGGCGAATGAAGTAGCGGATGATAAAAAGGCATCGGTACTTCTAAATCTGATAGGCACAAGGACATACGGGCTGTTACGAAACTTGATCACTCCAGCCAAACCAATGGACAAGAATTTTAAGGAGATTGTTGATACCCTACAGGAGCACTTAAACCCAACACCGCTGCTGATAGCGGAATGATTCAAATTCTTCAGGAGGAATCAGCACAAGAATGAAAGTAACGCTGATTACCTCACCGAATTACGAAAGCTGTCAAAGCACTGCCAATTCGGGGCAGGACTGGCAGATTCTCGACAAGGCAAATTCGTCTGCGGTCTCCTAAGTGAAGGAACACAGAAAAGACTACTTTCTGAGAAAGATTTGACACTGGACAAGGCTTTCAGTGTGGCTGTATCATACGAAGCAGCAGCAAGAGGAGCTGCAGAGATACAGCAAAAGCCACAGGACTTTGGCACCCATGAAATGACACGGGGTTTCGAGAGATGTTATCGCTGCGGCAGATCCACCCATGGCCAGAAGGACTGCTGGTTCAAGGACAAAGCATGCAGGCAATGTGGAAAGATGGGACACATTGCACGTGTATGCAGATCTGGAAAGAAATCCGCTGACAGTAAAAAGGTCAATAAGGAAAAGTACAGAAAGGTACAAATGATGACGGACAGTAGCTCCGAAGAGCGATAGCGACTCCGGAATCAAGAGACTAAGCCGTCTCAAATTACATAATGTAATTGCCAAAGAAGATTACCAGACCATTTGGGTTACCCTCACGATAGCGGGGTCCCCAGTCAAAATGGAGCTAGATACAGGATCAGCTCTGACCGTGATAAGTCGACGGGATTACGAGCGGCTATTTCCGCATATACCTTTGAAAGACATATCCATTATCTTGAAGACATATACGGGGCAGAAAGTATACCCCAGAGGGAAAATAAGGGTGCCTGTTGTATACAACGGCAAGGAAATACAGAAGTTGTATTTATACATTCTGCAAGATGGTGGTCCACCGTTGTTGGGACGTGAATGGATCAGAAAGATACGTTTAGACTGGCACTCCATTCAGGCACTGACGGTGACCAGTAAGAAAAAAATGATGATGACGTCATACCTGGACGATTAAAAGAAATCTTGGCTAACGCCAAAGAAGTGTTTCAACAGGAACTAGGAACCCTGAAAGGCACCACCGCCTCAATAAAAGTGGAAGATGCGGCAATTCCCAAGTTTTTTAAGGCAAGGCCGGTGCCATACGCAATTCGTCCAGCCGTCGAGGCAGAGCTGGAGAATTTGGAAAAAGCAGGCGTATTATCCAAGGTAGATTGGAGCGAGTGGGCAACACCCATCGTTCCGGTCATAAAGAAAACGTTGAATAATGATAAATCTGAAGAACAGAGAAAAATTCGCATCTGTGGGGACTTCAAGGTGACTGTAAACCCGGTTCTTCACACAGTACAGTATCCTCTTCCGAGGACAGAAGATATTTTCGCCTCACTATCCGGAGGTAAACGTTTCACCAAAATTGACTTAGCACAGGCATATCTACAGATGGAGGTTGAGGAGGCCTCTAAAAAGTATCTCACGATAAACACACACAAAGGCCTGTACCAGTACAATCGACTGGTTTTCGGAGTGGCATCAGCTCCGGCTATCTGGCAAAGAGCTATGGAGCAAGTCCTGCAAGGGATTCCGGGGACTCAATGCTACCTAGACGACATCCTTGTAACAGGAGAAAACGACAACGAGCACCTTGCCAACTTGGAGCAGGTGCTCACGAGGCTGAGAGAACGGGGCCTACGAGCAAATCGCCCCAAGTGCGAATTTTTCCAGAAACAAATATCATATTGTGGCCATGTCATTAACGAAGAAGGGTTGCATAAGTCACCTGAAAAAATTGAAGCGGTCGTAAAAGCCCCCGCGCCTGAAAATGTCTCACAATTAAGGTCGTTCCTGGGATTAATAAATTACTGTCATAAATTTTTACCGAACTTGTCAACGGTTCTGCACCCTCTTAACGCACTGCTACAAACGGGA